>NW_025766954.1:637571-1275142 GCF_003918875.1 Haliotis rubra | reverse complement strand
TGAATCGCTAAAATGCACCCTACATGAAATGCACATGCATCATGGAATTGTGTATCACCTCGAGCTGAAACCTATGAATCTAGGCTATAAAAGCCACATCAACGGTACTCCACATGCAAAGAGAAAAAGAATGCCAAGACTGACAGAAGCTCAATGACACAACGCCATCGGCCGTTTTTAGAAGCAGGGGCATGGCAGCATGAGATGGCAAGGCACTTCGGCAGGTCCAGAAAAATCATCTCAAAGCTATGGACCCACTACAATACTACTGAGAGAGTTAATGGCAGATCCAGGTCAGGGTCGACCTAGAGGTACCACCTCCGCCCAGGATCGCTACATCCGGTTGAGACATCTTCGTTAACTCACCACGACCGCACCAACATCTACAACAACCCGAACCCTGGACTGCGCCGAATCTCCGACCAGACAGTGCTCAATCGGCCACGGAAAGCCAGACTTTTACCAGAAGACCAGTTCGACGTAACGTCTTGACACAACGTCACCAGGCTGAACATCTTCAAAGGTGCCGACAACGAGGTGAGATGGCCGCGGGCAAGATGGAGGACAATTTTGTTCTCAGATGAGTCACGGTTTTCTTCTCAGACGTGCTGATGGACGTTCACGTGTATACAGACGTCGGAAGGAACGTTACGTCGATAACGGTGCACAGCAGGTCGATAGATTTGGTGGAGAAAGTGCCATGGTGTGGGCAGTTATCTTAATGGCCGGACAGCTCTCGTGGACGTGACAGTTGCATTGAATGGGGTTCGCTATGGAGACGAGATTTTGTAACGTCACGCCATTCCCTTCATTAACGTCAACGGTGGATCTTTCCAGCATGACAATGCTCGAGCTCACGTTGCACGTGTTTGCCAGGACTTCCTTCAGCAAATCAACGTTCAGCTGTTACCATGGCCTTCCTTCGATCACCCGATTTGTCCCCATTGAATCCGCCACCACGGACACTACAAGAACTGTACGAAGCAGTTCAGCAAGTGTATCAAAACATTCCTCAAGACAGCATTCGGCATCTCCTTTCTCCTATGGGTCACCGCTACTAAGCTGTAATCGATGCTCATGGTGGTCTCACCAGATACTGACATTTTACACTGACCAAGAGCTTTAATAGCCCTCTGTTGTTTTACCAAACGCTTTCTGGATAATCGGGTTTTGGAAATTTGTATAGTGATAATTCTAGCGCAATTGAGGAATGATGTCATGTTTGAATAAGTTATATGTACTCAGTAAATAAACTCCAAAACAGCATGTCAAGTTTCTTTTTTTTGAAGAGCATATATTCAGGGAGAAAGCATTAATTTTCTCGGGAAGCTGTGTGGTCAAGTTTTGTTTGAATGTGTTTCATTCCTGACCTGTCGTTTGGGAGACATCTATACTGAACAGCAAAAGAAACGCAAGTTTCGAATAAATGAAATCTCATAAAAGTAAGCGTTCATGTTTATGTCATCTATTTAAAAACCTGGCAAAAGGCCAGAGTTGCGTTTCTTTTGGTGTTCAATATATTATGATTATGGAAAAGATTTTAAGGCATTTGTTAACTGCTGAACATTAGAAATATTATTTCATCCCCTCTGCATTCAACGAACTCATCAACCAACCATACCTACCTGTATAACTTATATAAACAGACTCTTTACATCCCAACTCTAGTGCTTGTATAAACTTGTATAAACATACTCTGTACATCCCACTGGTTTCAATGTGTAAGCCCTTGTAACTCGCTTCAACATGCACTCCCTTGTCATCACATTGTTACTGTACTTCCCAACTAAATTCTTTTGTAAATCATGTATATATACATAGCCCTTTTTCATACCTGCTTGACAACGGAGGACATACACGAATCTACGGTGTCCTCCCATTACGCAGACAGCCAGTTCGCAGACACCTTAAAACAACAACATTTACGGTTCAGTGAACAGATTATCTACTACCTGTTACCTGCACATTATATTGGAATAGTCCAAATAAAAACACAGGAACAAACTGAAGCTATATTATTTATTTTGAAAGATGGATGAAAAGACAGTAATTTGAACAGTTTATTTTCATAAACATTTCTAGTCTAACGGGAGTCGGCATCATCATATTGAAAACATTAGCTTCTCTATTAGAAATTGCGACACTGTTGTATCATATAAATCAAATAAAGACAAATGTGAACCTAAATATTATTCATATGGAATAAAGAAGTTATATGTTTTGCACACAATATTAAGATATATGACGAGTGCACTTAAGTACGATTTATTTAGAATACATTTTTAAAAAAATGACGCATCATGTCAATGTGGCCATGGATGTGAGAATGTTTTTCATTACTTCCTTGAATGTCCATTGTATACTACTCAAAGACATAAACTGTTACAATCTTAAGAAAGTATTGCTAAAATTAGAACACTGATTGGTATTAATCGTATCTTACATGGCAATGCAGGTGTCTCATTTACTACAAATCAGAATGTTTTCAAATATGTACATATCTATATCTCTCCAACAAAACGTTTTCTCAATTAACTTCTGTTGTACATATGCTATTATTGGGAGGGGGGCTTTTCTATCAATAAACACAATATAACCTCTCAGTGACAAACCTGTTTTTATATTCGATAGTAATTGATAGTAAGATCAATTTTGAGAAGAGATATCATTTATCATTTAATCACAACAAAGTTCTATTTACCCACAATCAAACTTCTCAGTAACGAACCTGTTTCAGGCTCACCCTGCTCTACTCACAAGACAGTGGATTGTTCCATTATACCCATAGGTGTTACCCTAATTAACCTTCTAGTTCAGTGTCTGCCAATTGGGTGTCTGTCAAATGGGTGTCTGTCAAATGGTAGATAACCACTCTATTGGTTCTGGTAGCCGTTTACCTCGAAGATAGAAAATGGAAGCCGCTCACCGTGATATCCTGAGGAGGAATCGTTGTGATCTAGTGCAAGCTATACAGTGTGTAGAAGAGGTGGTGGACAAACTGGTACAGTTTGAAGTCCTTACCATCTTCATGAAGGCAGAGATTATCGAAAAACCACGGACGTCCTTCGATCGGGTCAGAGAACTGTTAGATATGTTACCTAGACGGGGACCCCAAGCTTACTCTCTCTTCTGCAAAGCGTTGATGGAATGTAGGGAGACACAAGCCATGGCATTGTTGGGGCTAGAGACTGACAAGCAGATGACAGAACTACAGAATCCCCGTTGTCATTTACATCTGGGGGACAACGTCTTTGTGACGGCCAAGACATGGGATGGTGTACTGAACATTCATGTGAGGAAGTACGAAGTGTACCCGAGTGGCAAGGCCTACCCAACCAAGCGAGGCATCGTGCTTACCTTGAAACACTGGTTAGAAATACCAAGTGTATTCATACAGTTGATGGAAGCTGTCAGGGAAGGAAGAAATCAAGCCTATGTTCACATAGGGGTTAACGTGTATGCCAGTTTGGATCCAAATGGTAGCGTGGATCTACGACAGTGGGAGAAAAATGATCAACTGGGAGTGGTACCTACGGCTAAGGGTATCATGTTGTCTCCAGACCAGTGGAAGAAATTGAGAGACTGTTATGATGTCATGCCAGACTTTGTGCCGGAACTAAAGGACATGGTTCCCTGTATGGCACAAGAAGATCACCAGAATCAAATGGGGTACCTCCAGTGTTCCTTCTGCAACCCTAATGACTATGAATGTTGGAGTAACTGACTATTCTTCTATGGTTACAAGTCACCATTCAGCAACTTTTATCCAGCTGTGTTTACTTTGGATGGTGTTACATTTAATTGTGTGGAACAGTGTTACATGTACTCTAAAGCATTGTACTTTGGAGATTTGGACAGGGCAACATGTATTTTCCAAGAGACTTCGCCAGCAAAGCAAAAGCATCTTGGGAGATGTGTGAAAGGCTTCACCCAGAAAGCGTGGGACACTGTCTGTGTTAATGTGATGACTAAGGCTGTAATGGCTAAATTCTCCCAGAACAGTCACTTGAAACATGTATTGATTCAATCCTACCCTAAGCCGTTAGCTGAAGCTAGCCCATTTGATAAAAGATGGGGAATAGGAATTGATGTATCCCATCCTGATATTGACAAACCCTGGAAATGGCCGGGGGAAAACAAGTTGGGAAAAACGTTAATGCACGTCCGTGAAAAGTTGATGATGTGAATATTGTCTTTTGTGAATAAAATATTGCATTGTACTTTTGTCTTGGGTTTTGCTTAAATAGCATGGTGCATGTGAGTCATGTACAGTTGTGTTTAAGATGGCACCTTGGGAAGACTACTTGAACAGGATCTATTATGATCCAGAACATCCTGGTAGTTATGCTGGACCCAAGAAATTGTACGATGCCGTGAAAGCAGAGGGTCAGTTTAAAATTGGTTTACATCGAATCAAAAAATGGCTCAAAGGTCAGGAGAACTATACCATGACTCATCAAGTCAGAAGAACGTTTCCAAGAGGGCACTATGTGGTGGAAGGTTTAGACAGTCATTGGCAGTCCGATCTCATGGACATGGTTTCACTAGCAAAGTACAATGATGGGGTCAAATACCTCTTAGTCATCATAGATCTATTTTCACGTTATTTGTGGGTACTTCCACTCATGTCTACAAAGGGTCAAGAAGTAGTGAAAGCATTGACCAACTTATGGAAAACCGACACCCGAAAACCTAAACTTTTTTTCAATCTGACATGGGTTCAGAATTTAAGAATCGGTGGGTAAAAGCCTTTTGAAAAACACAAGATAACCCAACTATTTACACTGAATGAAACCAAGGCTCTCTTATGCTGAGAGAGTGATTAAAACCATTAAAATGAGACTGTACCGATACATGTTGAAACACTTTAAGTACAGATATGTGGATATCTTACCAGATGTAGTCAAGAGTTACAACCATACCAAACACAGAATGTTAGGACAGTCTCCTGCGAGTGTGACTGAGAAAAATGAAAATGAAGTGAGACTCTCTGAGCATTTGATTAAACCCCAAAAAATGAAACAGAGTAAAAAGAAGTTCACCTTCAAGGTGGGTGATAAAGTCAGAGTGGAGTCATCTAAAGAGAACGTTTGACAGAGAGTATCAAGAGAAATGGTCTGGCAGAAATCTTTACAGTAAGAAGAAGATACTGGTCACAAGACAATGGCATGTACAAGCTGAAAGATTGGGGTGGCGATCCCATCGAAAGGTGCTTTTTATTCATCAGAGCTACAAGCAGTGGTTGAAGACCCTGATCAGGAGTATAGAATTCAAGACATTGTCAAAAGGAGGACCAGAAATAAACAAAAGAAGTCTTAGTGAAATGGCTTCATTGGCCGAAAAAAAGTACAGTAGTTGGATCCCTGAGGTCAGTGTAAAGGATTATGAGAAGGTATAAATAGAAATGAAACCAGAGATGGACTCATTTTGGTATGGAAGACACCATAGAGGCACAACCTCTCTCACGCAGTAGGTCTGGTGAAAGTTGGACATTACTAGGTCGAAAAGTAGCCAAAACAGAAACAGTCTTTTTCTCTCAAATCATCATTATTTACATCGTAGTCATTACGTGTATTGTTAATTTGTCCTTAGACTGAGGAAACTCCAACCTTTGGACCCGCATTCTCAGTTCTAGTTTGGGATATCTCCTCCCAAACCCCAAGATTAAATCTAAACATGGATAAATATTTGACAGTACGAAGTACGGATAGTAAGGAGACCTTTTATCCTGATAATAAACCCTATCAGTTTAATGTCAACTTGAATAAACCCTTCACTTGGACAACCATTGGCTCGTAGGACTGGACTGACATTACCTTATGTAACTGGACTGCTAAAGAGAAATCAGAATATCGGGATATCTACATCTGTTCATCCCTCTGCTGACACCTCCCATGTGGGTGATTCGCTGAGTTACCTGTGTTGAGATATGTTTGTCTGATTGGAAACAAAAGAGAACGGACATTCGTTTTTCCTCAGTGCCATTATGTACCCGTCAAACTGAAAGATGTACAGAATGTAGACCTCTATATAAAGGACAGGAACGGTGATTTAGCTTCATTTATCACGGGACCAGTGATAGTGACACTTCATCTGAAACCACTGCCCACGAGAGTCAGTATTCGTTCTGAACAAGACAATGAACAGGAGATACTGGAGACCCTATTTGGACGATCCTAAGAAATGGACCAAATATTACTATTTGCAGGCTAAAGGATATCCTAATCCCTTTAATAACGTGGATGATTATGTGATCTATTATGAGAAACAAAGGGGTCAAGATAGACCTACCCCATCTCTACAGACAAGTTTGCTCTCACGTCGTCCCACCCAGCAAGTGGTTCAACAGGCTAAGGCACGTATGAAGAAAACACATCAACAAGGTAAAGGGTCACAAGGAAAACAAAGAAGAAAAACACGAAAACCAAACAGAAGAAAAAACACGAAAACCAAACAGAAGAAGATGAGGAGAGGAAAAACAAATAATAAAATAATAGAAGTCCAGATAACCTGGATAAACTGACGAAAAGAAGAAAATAAACTCATCCATATATAAGTGGTACTCTAACACAAAATCTGCCAGTCTAGCAGAAGCTTGCTTGTACAGTGCACACGCTTTCCTACCAGGCTCCATTTTGTGATCATCATCATGTCTTGCGATAACCTATCAGCCCCTTTCAAATCCGAGAGCTCTATCAGTGAGCTGGATGTGTTTACCCGACCTTCCTTATGACTGGGATAGATAAAATGTATTTTTTGGAAATGAGACCGACTTCTCAAATCACCACCGATAGCAGCCCTGTTGAGATTCAACATTGAGTGGTCAGAATATATGGATTATACAGACTTGAAACAAACCACCTGCATGCTCACAGCGAAAATTATGCACACAGATGGCAATATCCTCTGGTACAAAGGAACATGTTGCTCCAGCAACCTTTATGGCTGCAATCCCAGTGGTCTCAAGTAGACATCACCCCAAAATGGAAAACCAGTGACCTCCTCAGCCACCCCATCTCTATCCATATAAAAGCTATTTGAAACTTCTTATGAGGAACAGGGACCACAGGGGAAGGAAGCTTTATTGTACCAGCCAACTCTTTCTACAGGGACGTTAGCAGGGATGTCAACAGTACTGAGTTCATATAGTGGGGACCAATGGAGGACTGTTTTCAAGAAGTCTCCTATACAGAGCTCAGCAAAGTCCAGTTGACATGTAAGGGACCTCTCTACGAAGATGTCATGGAGATGTGACAAGTTTCCTCATCAATGGAGTCACTATGCAAATTAAAACCCTATCCTAGTATGAAGCCTGAGTTGCAATATCATCAGTGGTGTGAGTAATGAGAAATTCAAGATTATACTGGAAGATGTCTATCTCCGACTTTGTAAGATACGACCCACCGCTTCTATCATCACAGGACATGCTCACATCTTGGCAACAGAAAATGCAGTGTACCCCTAAGCATCAAAACAGATTCCGAGTAGCCTCCATCCCTCACATGACAACCTAGTTTTACTTGGGACCAAATATTTCAGAACTGTTGTCCAAACAAAGTGAGTGATATGTCTCCCCATCCCTCAAAAGCACTGGAATGGTGACTGGCAGGAGCAGAACCCCTTCTTCTTTCTCTCAACTTTTTGATCTAACCACTGCGGGACTGTATGTCAATGGAGAATCTCTTCCAGCACAACCTCTTAAAATCACAGATGGACACATTTAAACCGGCCTCTCAAAGGTCTCTTTGACCTCCTAGACACCCTTCTTCAACCCCAAACATGACGAGAGATATGTTTCAATAAAGGGTACATGCCCTGTTCCAGTTCACCCTGGAACCCTACTATGGACGAGAATTTCTGGATCAGATAAAACGTGGGAACATATGTCTACAAATTCAGTTCAGTAAACCCCTTCCTGAAAACAATAGGCTGTCTCTCGTGTATGTTGAAGAACCACAACTGTTGAAGGTGGATCAGGCCCGCAACATTCTGATAGAATCATCATCATGAATATTCACACTAAATGTAGTAGAGCATATATATAGCTGTATGTCCATCAATTTATGTTTCCTTTAAGGGATCTCGATGTAACCTGTTGCCTGTCCAGTTATTAGCCTAGTGATATTGTTGCTTTAAAAATAAACATAAAAAACACTGAAATTGCGCTAGCCCACAGAAGTCCCCTATCGGAGAGAGGGACGGTTTGGGAGGTATGGCACTGTGTTCTGTTATGAAAACAACAAGATATACAATTTCATTTTGTTTCAATAGCTCCGTTCATATTAGTAGAACTATAGGTTAGGAGCAAACCATAGTCCTTACTGGCAAACACACATACATAACGTCATAAAGAAATCCATTTAAATGTCTGTTTAGGAGCTACTTGTTTTTCCTCCCTGTTGAACTGGTATTCCCGGAGGTTTAGACCCTCAGTGTCATTTCTGGTGTTTTGGAATTCCATGTGTCACTTTCAGCCGTTGTCTGTTGCCAATTAGTCCTTGAGGGGCACATTGATGTCTTTTAAGGCCTGATAGAATTCAGTCAGTCCCTTGGGTTGAAAACGTTTATACAGATACTGGGAGTCCTTGAGTAAGTCTGGCAATATGACTCCCTTGAATGACTTGACCCTGGTAGATGAGTACACCACTTTCCGATTCCAAGACAGTCTTTGGTCGGGATCATTTTGTATGTGTCTCAATAAAGCAGCACCTCTCTGTCTGTAAGGTTTAGGGGAGCACGCTCAAGAATCAAGTCTGCATCCATGGGGTTCCTGATTCATCATCAATGGTGGTAGGATGATTCTCACCTGATGACGTATCCATGTTCCCACCACTTATTGGATTCACATTGATATTTCAAGGCCGTTTATATCTATCCATAGGAACGAGCACCTGTTTTTGGATATGCTCCATTACAATGCCTTCCTCTGCAATAAAGGCCCAACAACCTTCAACACTAAACTAATAATAGCCACACTCTTTGACAGTAATTGTTTTTCAATACTTTGCGATCCTGTTTTATTACCAAGAAAAGGCGTAACACTTTTCTGTGTTTTCTCAGTGCGTTCAAATTATTGCTTTGACAGAGTACATCTGAGATGTAACAGATTATAAATAATGAAATCAAATGTCAAGGCTGTTAGTTGTTCATCAGTCAAACTTTGCAACAACAACTTCTTTTGAACAGTGGATGCACTCTCTGCAAAAACGTAAGAAATATCCGTTCTGTGGAGTGTCTTTGACATAATGGCGTTTCAATTAATCTTCACCACTATTTATAGGTACAACAGTCTTGCTCTGCAGGCGACTCGCTGAATGAACATAGGAATCAAAGTCACTGCTATTTATAATCTTGGCACATACACAACAGGATCTTCCTCTGGAAAATTCGGGTTCTGAGTCTCAGTTTATCTTCTGCACGTGGAGACATATCCAACACCAAATAGCCATAAGGCTGCTTGCATAGCATCTGTGTGTGCTTGCTTCGAGAACCCTGCGTCCAGGGAAATAGCTGTTTTCCAAGGGTCATCATCTGTGAGATATCGCGCACATTCTTGAACAACACCAAGTACCACGTGTTCAGGGGCTATAGTTCGTGCTGACTTGCCTTGACCATACAAGTTCTGAGTAATAAATATAACACTAAGGCATCTATGATGACAACCTTGTGTAAATAACAGTTCCATGTCTTTTTAGAACTTCTAACACTTGATGTAAAAAGATCGTCCAGGATAATGAGTCCATGTTGACCATCAGAGGAAAACTGTTCAATATCTGAGTCTGTGGGTAATCCCTGTTGAAACACTAGGTTTGGCACTGTTCTTTTCCATGTCGTCAAACAGGGATTGGTAGACACCATAACAATTACAAGATTTTCTTGGGGTGGGTCCTTCACATACATACCCTTGATGTTCTTTACAAATTTATACACCCAATGAGTCTTTCCTGCCCCTGTTGGTCCAGATACGCAAATACTGGAGCAGGGTTCGAAGGGTGTTAAACTTTGTGTTTCCCACAAGGTTTAGTCGGATCAACCACACTTTCTGGACTCCATGTAATAGCTGACTTGGGTGCTGTAGTGGTTTGAACTTCAGTCATGTGCTCTTTCTTCTTCTTTAGCCAGTGCCTCTTCCTGGGGTATCTAATTTGTGAACTTTGGATAGATGTAAAGGGAAGTCTTAGTAAATGTCGAGCAGAACAACCAGGTACAGGACAGTCTTTCCTTAACCTACCCATCTTACTGAATGCATTTCATGTATGAAACTAATCCCTATTTATAGTATGGCTCCCTATGGCTCCCTATGGCTGCCTGTGGCTGCCTGTGGCTACCTGTGGCTCCCTACGTGGCTGCCTATGTGGCTGCCTGTGGCTCCCTACGTGGCTGCCTATGTGGCTGCCTGTGGCTCCCTATGGCTCCCAAATGGCTGCCTGTGGCTGCCAAATGGCTCCCTATGGCTGCCAAGTGGCTGCCTGTGGCTCCCTATGTGGCTGCCTGTGGCTGCCAAATGGCTCCTATGGCTCCCAAGTGGCTGCCTATGGCTCCCTATGTGGCTGCCAGTGGGCTCCCACGTAGCTGCCTGTGGCTCCCAAATGGCTGCCTGTGGCTGCCAAATGGCTCCCCTATGGCTGCCTATGTGGCTGCCTGTGGGTCTCTATGTGGCTCCTGTGTGACCCCTAGATATACATGGCCTTTATGCGGCCATGACTAAACAGGAATGAGCTACTCAGCTGATCTCAAAACCCATAAGGTACAGAGTATCTAAATTAGGCTGAATGACCCGTTTTGTGTATACCATTCTATACGTTTTGGTTTCTTTTCTGTTGTATATCTTTGCCGAATATTTGTCTCTGGTAATTTTCGAAGAGTTGGTAATGTCCACAGATTGATTTCTGTTGTGAGAAAGCACCATGGCTTTGACAGAATCAAAGTTGATTAATTGTGAGTTGGTATAATTGAGTGTAAACCCTCTGACTTTGCAACATTCTTTGCCAGATTGTGTTTTGTAGGCATAATTTTTGGGTCCCCCTGAACAAAACATCACAATGGGGTCTCCTTCCAATTCATCGGTGAGTTCCCCCAAATAATCCCCCAAGGGTGGATTGACATCACCAGGCCTAGAGACAAAGAGGACAGAGTCAGTGTCATAATACAAGACACGTTCTTGTAGCATGTCCAACACACTGTACAGTTTTAGTCTTGCATAACAGGTGGTAAAAGTGGCAATGAAGATGTTAGTAGTCTCACTCTGAGGGGATAAATTCAGTGTCATGGGTCCACTGAAATTGGGCTACATTGTCATTGAGAATATGAAAATCGTGTAGGTCTTTTTGGGATCTGTCAAAATTGATAAAATTCCTCCAGTTTAGATGCAAATACAAATTTTGTCTGTCTCATATTGGGTCTTTGAGCATATTTACCCCAGAATGAATTCAACATTAGTTTTGACAAGGCTCTCAAACCAGGATTTTTCTCAATGTTGTCATAGTCTAACTGAATGCCTTCATTCTCCAAATATTTGTGAATGTATTGTTGTTTATCTGCTTCTGACTGACACCATGCAGGCCAACCTGAAGATTCTTGCTTGATTTTCAGGAAGGTGTTGATGTAACTGGCAAACAAACCACCCGATTGGGTCGTTTTGTCATACTGGGTGGTTTCTGCCCAGTGATAAACTTCATACACCTTTTGAAGTTCATAGCCTTTCTCCAGAGCTTTGATTAACTCTGGAATGCACCATGTTCCAATGAAACCACGTTCTACATCCATGTGCTGACATGGTGTTTGTTGTTCTGAATTAGCACAAGTTTGACACAATGCAAATTTGAGTTTCCCATCTGATCTAAAGGGCAAGACGGGATGATACAGTCCACGTGGGGTAAGATCTTGACTTTGGCAATGCCAAAGTACTGCTCTAGAGATTTGAAATCTCTGGTAATGATTTGAGGGTGCCCAACGGGATACTGACCATACTTGTTGACCCATGGATACAAGGGATGTAAAATCCATGTACAAAATGTTTTCCTTCTCTTCAGTTTCATAAAACAACTTGGAAGCATTAGTCCGACCACCGAAAATGAATCTCTGGGATCTAATCGTTCCTGAAGATCTATGGTGGACATAAATGCTTTCAATTCAGGTTGGGTTTTAAGTTGTTGCCTGAACTCATGTTCCCAAGAGGGTCACTAACTCGTAACCCTTCTGTTTGATGGTTGCATTTCTCTTCATGGTTAAGGCATACAACTCACTGACAGACTGCTTGGTGTGAGGCAGAACTGTTTTGTCCCGATCATGAGGATAGCATGTAGGACAACCATGATAGAGACACCCGTCAAACTGGTAGATAATGTTGCTGTCACGACAGTACCCATCCACCTTATACTTGGTCCCTGGGATCTGATATTCACCTTCATTCAACGCGTGTTGAATGTGTTTGTGTTGTGAGTGAATCAGCCATTCCAGCCATTGTATGGAGATCAGACTGTATTGATCTTTGGTGTATCCATCTCCAGGGACCTTGGCAATGGGACTGGGAAGGGTCTCTTTTTCATGAACCACACCCCCTGCTTCTTGTACTGCTTGAAGGGTTAGCCAGGACCCGGGTTTGACTTCCACCCAGTGTTGATTTTCATGCTCTTTGATGGGAAGCCATGGAGTGACTGTCCCTTGCCAAAGAAGTTTGACATGGGTGTATGCTGTCAAGAACTTGTGTTTGAATACCCCATGACACACACTGGCAATGGTAATGTAATCTGTCGGATCGATGCCAGGTTCTTTCTTTTGAGTGATTTGCAGAGTTTTAGGGTCCTTGACAAGATATGTCTTTGTTGTAACAGACAATAATAATTGTCGGAAAGTCATGAGAGCTTCCCTCAAGATTTGGACGTCTGACCGACAATACTCCTCCATTTCTTGAGCAAAGTCAAAGATGTTGTCCTTTTGTTTGGCATACCAAGTTAGGAAGTGACTTCTGTCTTGTGTAGACATGTTGTTGATCCCATAGAATGAAGCATCAGGATAAGGCCCAACATACTGTTGGTTGACAGAGGTGTTGAAGTAATGGGGGAAATAGCCTTTCTTCAACTCTTCCAAGTGAAACATCTTGGGGAGATTAGCCAGTTTAGTGTTGAAGAAAGACAAACTGTCCAACAGTCGAATGTTCAAACCCTGGGAATATGCATATACATGAGTTTAGACCCATTGTACACCATGTTGTCAGGGAGGATACTATTCCCTATCAGATAATCCAACAGGAATAGCCATCATAACCCTTGAAATTGTGGGCAAACACCGAAAGTTTCTGTGAGCTTTTTGTGAAAAGCCATTTACAGAATAATGTAGCTGTGTTCTTGCCTTTGAACTTGACCTCTCGATGACCACAAGTGTCTGGACATGGAGGCATCTTGAAACAATTGAATTTCTTATGCCATTTGTTGCATTATACATCGCAAACGATCACCACAAGAAAAACATGTGGCTTTTAGGTGAGAATGGGTGATCTCTACAAATGTCACAGACAGACTGAGCTATGACAAAGTTAGGTTTATGTTCCTGACGCCCACACCAAGATTGGTGACAGTTGTCACACATGGTATGATGCGTACAATCCTCTTCTTCAGGTCCACATGTGGAACAAGGGGAAGGTAGATAACCTTCTGCACAAGTAGACACTTCATCTTGGGAACATTCAAAGTCAAACATGATGAATTTCTTGACTTGGGGTTTGTCATCTACAGGTAATGGCTCGTGATAACAATTATGATTTAAGGGCACCCTCTTACCACAAGGCTGGCACATGTAAGTGTCACAATCATGTTGACCATCTTTGTTTTGCCAAATATTCAGCACTTTAAAACACTGAGGGCAACGCCAGTAGGTCTGACACTCTGAGGGGAGGTCCCCTTTCTTGGACTTTTTAGGCTCCTTATGAGCGATAAAACACGCTTCCGATCGGCACTGCATGTGACAATCAGGGCAGATTTTTGCAGTGTCCTTGGTCTGACACGATTTCCTCTTACAGACCCTACAGTAATTATCACATGTATGTTCATGTTTGTTTTGGAAGGGGGTGAGACAATGGTGACAAAAATAACTTTGGCTGAAAAAGCCAGATATGTTGGGGATGGCATGAAAATGGTTATCCACTAAATACAGAAACAACTGCTTTCTGTCATCTTTCATCCCCCTTAGGGTGATGAATTTATTTCCCAGTGATGCATTGATCACTAATATTTGACATCCCAAGACAGCTTCCTAATTTGGGAATATCTGTCACACCCGCCATTCTGTCCTTGGACACACCTGCTTTGGTCACAGAGGATATTGGCAAAGAGGGTTTGTTGATTACTTTGGAATCTTTTCATGTTTTTGTACAATGTGGGTGGACATTTCTTATGTTCTAAAGCGAGATGTGTCATATGAGTATTCTTTTGACTGGGGAGATGTTAACAGAAACCAGCACTCCTACACTGATCTAAAGGATGAGAATTGATAAGATCCTGCCATTCAGCCTTAGATACTTGATGAGCTTTAGCAAAACACACAGAGAGAGCTCTTGCCATACATAGGTGATCTGCATTGTTGATTTTTACAATACTATGTTTGAGTTTAACACTTTCTTGAACATTTGTGATTTTATGAGATTTCATTCCTCCTTTTAGTCATATCAATCATACCTATATCGATATCAAAGGAATCATCCAAAGCCAAATGATGGTGACTTTTAATACATTTTCCACATGTGTCAGAATGACATCTGCATTCAAATTCTTTCCAATGGTCTCAGTTAGGGACCACAATTGGATTTTCTAACTTATCATGGTGTAATACAACACGTCCTAAATCAGAATCTTGTAACTGCCCCCTAAGCTTGACTTAGCACATCATCAAACATGTTATGCAGCCGACCGTGAAGGTCAGCTAAATTTTGACCTCTCCATTCATCATTAAATCTCACTTTATACACTTTTTTCAACTGCTGTATGTTTAGTAAAAATGTACGCTGTTTCCTTAGACTAAACTCCTTAGGGACGATGGTCATCTTCACCTAGTCCGACTTGATCAAACATGACATCATCAAAGTCAAAATCTAAATAGTCCTCATAATTGATGTGTAAATCCTCTGTGAAAAGACTGTCCAGTCGAGGTTGTTTTACTAGATGGGCCAGGAATGGGGAATTTGAACGTTTTCTACTAGGGGTCAGTCACTATATCTGTGACATCTGTATCATACATACTGGGACAATCCGCTTCCAAATTTAAATTTTGAGCACACCCCTTCAAATTGCAAAGTGAACAAACGCTGTTGAACGATGGGTGGTGTTTTACATTATAGTAATTTGCAAACTGGAGCAACTCATCTACAGTTTTGATATGGGGAGGCACTGGTTTAAGATTTCTTGTTCCATTCTGTGAAAACAAACGGAAACAGTTCTGTTATGAGAGACTATTTAACAAACACAAAAATGTCAGTAATGTTTCAAGCTACGTAATTAACTCCACACTATTAATATGTTTCAATGGTATGACTACTGTGCATGCATGAATCTATACCCAAATTCCTATGTATAGGCCTGAGGTCTTAAAACATTGGATAAATTGTGTGTTTTATTATAAGAATCAAAAAGTTATCCCTAAAAGCTAATATACAAAGGCAGTTTTTCCTTTTTTCCAAAACACTTTAGTTGCCATATGAATTGATCAACTAAACTTTTCAAATTTCTGTCTCTCAACGGATTTTCAAAATAGCCGCGCATCGACATAAAAACACTTAACACACACCATGCTATGTTTCGAATTACACTCGTGTCGGTAACGTGTAGATACATCTGTGTTAATAAGCTGTATAATTGAGACTTCAGTTCACTGACACTGAGGCAGAAAATGATGTCAAACGGGGTTTAACCACACTCAAAGACCGATGTGGCCGGAAATGTAAGGGCAACATTCTATTAGAATGTACAGGCGTCCTTGAACGGTAAAATAAATTGATATCATGTCAGCGACCTGATGCAATATTATCAAAGAACTTGTATTTCCGTTATGGAACTTTAACAGCCCAAACCAATTGAGTGTGTTGCCAAGGGAAATGAGGTGCCGCCTGCATCTATGCCATAATACCCTAAAACCTAATTCCACTGACATTGAAACACTATTGGGTATATGTAGTGTTAAAATTAAGGGTTAATATATTCATGTGGCATTACTATAAAATCCAATGTTTCATGTACCTTTCAACATTATTGCAAAACATGGCATCCTTCCAGAATAAGGATGCCATTGTTTGGGAAGCGAAGATAATTTGTAAGTATTTTTTTATATTTCTTGTTACTCTAAAACTATCAGTGTTATTCTTTACATGACAGAAAAAGATAATGGGTTTTTTAGCATGGTATATCTCCATCTGGCAATTAAACACAACATGCAATAAGCAAAATTGTAAGAAAGCAAGCTTTATAGATTTTGTATTTTAAAAAACGATTCTGCGATTCCTTTGGAATATTTTTTATTTCACTATACTATTTTAAAATTTATTGTCATTAAAAATGTTTGTGAATAATGTGTGTGTGTGTGCATGCGTGTTATTCCTTATGTATTGCCTGTTAGAAACATCTTCATATTTTTTAATGTAGGTGTAATCCTTTTTTTTAACAGGGACATGGAGTTGTTCCATCAGATTGATAAAGCTGTGGATGTAAGTATCTCTAAATATACTATGAAATTGAAAAATCACTACTGACTATAAATATTATGTTGTTTCAGACCTATCTCACTAAAAGTAGGCTACAGTAGGTACCTATTTTATTATACGTGTGAGGAAGGCATGAGTAATGCGGGGTTTTTTGTGTTTTTTTGTTTCTATAGTTGTATCTAGCTGAACAACATCAGCAGCAACAACAACAGCAACAACAACAGCAACATCAGCAGCAACAACAGCAGCAGCAGGAACAAGACCTGCTGTGAGTGTGACTTAGCTGATGTATTACATATATACTTTTGTTTCAAAGAAATATAATTAACATTGAGTGTTAAGTGAGATTGCTTTTGTTATACACAATATTGATTCTAAGGTTTTAATATGTGTTATCTCATGATATATTTTGCATATTGTTTCAGGGATGTCCACATGACACGACCTCTAAAGGTCGTGTCAATGAATGAGAGGTGTGCCCAAATCCGGGCACACCTCCAAGCAATCAAGGAGTTGCTACCCCATTGAGTAAGTACTTATTTTTGTCCCTCTTTCTTTTGACAGCAATAAAATCTCTTTAGGTTACTGATGACGGAATGACGAATTGAGTAACTAAAATCGGTTAAATGGAAGTAACTAAAGTCATACATGGTTACAATCATTCAACTAGACAGTTTGATGTGATAGAAAACTTACTGACTCAAAGATAAACGATTTTTTTCATAGTATAATCACCACCTACATGTGTATAATAAAAATGTTCTTCTTTTTTCTTTTCAGAACGAGGACAAAGGCAATACAATGTACATGTATATTTTTTATGTCAATAAAAATATTTTGTAAAATAAAATAGATAAAAAATATGGTAGAAAAAAAATACTGTGTATGTTTTTGTGATACCTAAAAGTTTAATAAGGCATCCAATTACATACATAGAATTAATCTACCAACTGATCAACCCAAGAACAAGATAATGTCGCAAGATTTCTCCAAGAGGAACATGGTGGATTTAAGTAGGTTGCTTTTGTTTTAATTATAGTTCTATTTGTAAACCTAACAGTGCGCAATTATATTCAAAACATAAACTGATTCACTAATATAATAAAAAAAAACGGTAATTTAACGGTTACGCGCGTTTGAGCCCTGACAAATTTTGTGTACACGCGACAGCGTTAACGGATGCGCGCGAATGAACTCCTCTTGTTTAAACGAAGCACTTGACACGTGTCTCTGTTTATAACTTCCACGACAGGAAATTGGAGCAATTAATGCTGTGTGTGGTGATTCAATGGGCGTTCGCTCTTTCAGGAATGTGAGCGATTACTGTGGTGATTCAGCCTTAATGGGTGCCCGCTCTCAGCAATCACACGCGACAGCAAAAAGGTTACTCGGTGTGTAAAACGTAAACATCGTGTGTTATTTGCACAACACATAATATATAAACATACAAACCTCTCGTTTGTTGAACTTGTTGAAGACACTCAAGAGCTCAAATGGTTTTTGTTGGTCGTGAAGTCAACTCAAAGTGCAGTCGGCAAGTGATGCATGATGTTGAATTAAGGGGTTTTTATACTTAAAATTGAAACCGGACGAAACTAGTTTGTGGTCAGTGGTCCAGTCAGCCCAATAGTTGTTCTACACTGATTGGCCTAAATTAATGGCGTGATGTCATGGTGTGATGCTATGATGTGTTTCCCACGGGGCGCGCGGTCATTGACCCCTCGGTCAGGGTGAGTCACACCGGAGTGAGTTGGCTGTATGCTGATTGGTCCAAATTAATGGCATGATGTCATGGTGTGATGCTATGATGTGTTTCCAACGGTCATTGACACCCCTGTGAAATGAGGTCAGCCAGGTGTTCGATGATGACGTCATTTTTCGTCTATACCCCCCTGTCTACAAACATACCCTAGATTTTATGCAGCAAGCTTGCAGTCAGACAGTCGGGAAAAATATTGAAAACTGCGGTTGTTTCGTGGTTTTCAACTACAAAACACGTGTGAAAACGAGTCATTGTTAAATACACTGACACCATGACAAATAGTATACTCAGCAAAATTGAAAACTTGACTGATAATTTCGGCATTTTTCTTTTTCTGTATAATCAAATAAATTTACAAGTATATTAAACAGTGTTAATGTTTTAATTTCGTAAAATTGTAAGTTCACGTGCAAACCTTTTTGTAGTCTATAAAGATGAAAAACACGAAATGCACGTGTGAAAAGCAAATTCATGAGGCACATTGAATGTGAGATGGAAAAACTTTTCATTTTAATCTTTGTGTGGAAATGCCACGCCTTTCAAATCAAGAACGTCAACGTGTTATGGGGAGGCTTGATGCTGGACAATCTGTGGTCGCTGTTGCAAGAACCTTTGATATTCGCGCCCGAATACCCCATAATGGACCAATTTTAACGCCTCTTCACCGCCGCAACCGACTGGTGTGGCCACAAGGTACATACGGTTCAATCAAAGACAGTGGAATTCGGTTGTCTTCAGCGACGAATCTCGATTCACATTGAGATTTGCCGACGGCTGGGCCCGAGAGTACCGCAGGCGAGGTGAACAATGGACAGATTTAGTGGCGGTAGCGTAATGGTATGGGGTTCATTTTGCGCACGCGGACGTTCTCCCCTTGTTGTCGTTCGAGGGAACTTAAATTCTGCCCAGTACAGGGATCAGATTTTGCAACCTGTCCTGCTTCCATTTATGCAGAGACTTGGCTTTGGACCGACGTCCCAACAAGACAACGCTAGACCCTCGCATACGACCACTCTTACACAGTTTTCTACGAAATGCCGGTATTCAAGTTCTGGATTGGCCTTCGCCAACCTAAAAACAACAACAAAAACAAAACAAACAAACAAAAACAACCCCAAAATCAACTTGGCTTATACCAAACTTAATCTGAAATAAATGTAACTAATAAATTGCCATTGATTTGATATCATACTTTAATATGACTTAATCATTTTCGTGAGAAACTGGATGTCACATTAACGTTTCTTTCTGGTCTAACAAGACAATTGTTGCACCCTATTTGAACGTCACGTAAAATGTTCATGAGTGCAGGCATGCATAACTACTGTTATAAATAAAATCAAGCCATATTCAAATGTACATTATATAAACGTATGCGCCATGGTAATTGTGTAGTTACAATTAAACACTTCCATAAAAAGACATCAATCAGTATTTTATCAAACATACAACTGAACTGTTACCATTATATTCTTTATTCATGTGATGGCCACCTTTGAATGACTTGTACAAGAGTACATTCTTCACCCAAACTATAGTCCAAGTAACTCTGTTGATGAAACTAAACTAGTTGTAGTCAATCAAAGACACATGTGCTAAAGCTGTTGTCGTTGAACAGACTTTCTTTTCACCTGGCACTATGACTTCTTGTTGCAGATCAAACTTCAATCTCCAGTCCGTAATTGGTCTGTCATCATTCGAAGCAGCTTGAATTTCCCCAATTCTTACACCTTCGTACACTTTGAACCTTGTACTGGTTTTGTTTATCGTGTTCAAGACAGTCTCTGAAACCACTAAGTGAAGTGTCCTTTGAAAGTCATATGTCTTTTTCTTTTTGATCACAGCACATACTCTTTTGGATAGGACTGCTCCACTGAGTTCAATCTGTGGTGTTAATGCCCTGTTGATCGGTGCTATCCTTGACTTTGACATGATCAATCTCAACCAGTGACTTCCATTCTTCAGAGTCCACAAAATGTAAGCAGCACATCCATAGGCTATGTCGCTTTCATCACTGAGTATGAGAAGACTTGGCTTTCCAATTGCATCATCTGGGCATAGACACCTGTCATACTTCACATCATTGATTTCGAACTTAGATTTGAAGAACTTGATCCACTTCGCCGGGAGACTCCGAGGAAGTGCCTCATCACATCCCAGTTGCCATATCCATGTTTCTCTCAAGTACATCTTTGAGAAAAGTGTGATTGGGCTTAAGAAACCCAGAGGATCATAGATGGTCATGACTTGTTCAAGGTCCATTCTCTCTTCCAAGTTTGGACCAGTCCGCTGACCTTTATCTGTCAACACACATGTGTTGTAAGTCTTCTTCACACTTCCCATTGTTGTGATATCTAGAGTGAACTGTTTCGGTTCCTTTGCACGAAGACGATCTGCAGATTTGCGCGGTATGTTGTGTTGGATCCGCCATCGCAGAACACTGTTGCACTCTTTATCATTCCTGGTACATCAGCTTCCTGAATCGGATACAAAGAAAGTGCTGCAGTTGACACAGAATGACTTTCTTGAATGACACTAGAAACTTCAGTCTGTCTGACAATGACTGCTTGATAAACTCAAGACATTCCTCAGGGGTATGGTTTATGCCATTCCTTCTGTGATTAGGAAAACACATGAATAAAACTTCTTCCGTGGCCCTTTGTTCATGTGTTGTACAGACTCTTTACTTTCATCGTGATTAGTCACAGGACTTCTGTTACAATCCCTAGTTCAGCCTCTGTACGGTTCACTCCAAGAACTTCTACCTTTCGGCGGGGTCTCAGTTAGTCTTGAAACAATATCTATCTCCTTCTCAAGGGACTTCATAATGGTGTAAATGGCTTGATCTTCTCGGATGATGATAAGTCATGATACCTTCTCATCCATCCAACCTTTACATGAGGACTGAGTAACCCTGAGATTCCGTCTACACTCCTCCTAGTTAAAGCATCCAACTGACCTAGTTCTTCAAGCTGATTGTAAGTGGCTTCAACTTCATCATTGAGTTCTACCAAGCCCCTATAATCATCTTCTTTAACAAATTTCAGTTTCTGTAAGATGTCGATAGCAGCTTGAACACTTGAACTTGTGTCATCATAATATACTTCAAGCTTTTGCCACATGATGTCATATGCTTACAAGCGACGGGTAGCCTAGCGTTTAAAGCATTCGCTCGTCACGCCAAAGGCCCGGGTTCGATTCCCAACATGGGTACAACGTGTGATGCCCATTTCTGTTGTCCCCCGCTGTGATATTGCTAAGAACGGCGTAAAAAACAACTAACTCATATCCTTCCGGCATTGTAGAAAACACAGACCTTATTCATTGAGTTCATGAGCGAGAGCAGTTTTACTGTTGCATCCATGTTCAGTTAGTTCTCTCTACACAGCTTTAAATTCAGGCCATTCTCTTCTTTTACCAGAAAATGTTGGGAAAATCAACATGAGCCTGACATTTCTCCTGGAGTATCTTGTGGTATGTGGTGTTCCTAACAGTGCTGACTGTGGTTCAAGGTTTGGGAAACTTGTGTTTGTTAGTGATGAAGAACTAGCTTGAGGAACTGTTTGTATTTCAGGATTTTCTATCTTCACTTTATTTTCCAATGTTGGTCTAAGTTCTGTGTCAGTTGGTTGTGACTGAATGAATTTACTTGAACATGGGTTCTGTGCAGATGTCCTTGTAGCCTTAGCTATTGTAACATACTCTTCTCTCTTCATTCTGTCTACAGGACTTTTTATTTCTTCCATGGTTATCTGCTCTTTATAGAAATGTTCAGGTCCTAGCAACTTCAACAAAGTACCTAACTGATTGTTCATGGAAACTAACAACTGGTCAAATGTATATCTATCATACTGAAGAGTGTGAAAATCTGGCCATGCTGATTGAAGACTACATTCCATTTCTTTTATCAAGTTGCTAATTTTGTTCATATTCCAATTCATATTCAGAGTGTCATGCAAAGGTCCTGCATTCTTTTGGTTTAATGCTAAGTGTTCATCTGTTTTGATTTCTCAAAATTTATTTCTGGCTTCTTCATATTTGGTTTAATGCTAGTTTAAGTGTTCAGTTATATCTGTTTTGATTTCTATCAATGTCAATAAAATCAGTGTAGGTTTTCTCAAGTTCAATCATTAAATCGTGAAGAATTTTATTGTCATGACTTCTCTGGGCAGTGCTTATTAATCTCTTTGAACAGACTAATACTGCAAGCTTGGTCTTGCTAAGTCTTTGATTAATTGCATCAATGTTCATGTTGATGACATCGAGCTCCAAAGGAGATACCAATTTGAAAGAGCAGGTTCTCCGTGTCGAGTCCTTATCTAATGATATTCGCATGACATTTGGACTCGACAAATGTAATACTCTTCATTTGAAATATGGCAAGGTAACTAATGACGAATGGGTCAAGCTACAAGGGGGGTGGGGGGTGAGTGTGAGTTATTGAGCATCTTGTGAAAGATCAGGCCTACACCTATCTTGGAATGAATGCAAGTTCGAGACAATTTCCAGAATGCCAAGATTCTTGAAAGACAAACTTCGGCGGAGTATAAAGCTCGCTAAAAGAAAATCTGGAGCTCAGCGTTCAATGCTCGAAACAAGGTTACAGCCACCAATACTCTTGCTTTGCCAGGATCACCCGAACCCCCTCTGCTGCATTTTCATTTTAATCTGTAAAACATGATATCAATAACAGTATATTATAGTGTCACGGCCATTTATAAAAACTTTCAGGACAAAAGAGGGGTGCGCGCGCACCCCTGCGCCCTCGTTACTCCCAATGGATTCGCCTACGAGCCATAACAGTGCATTGCAAATTCCGCCAAGGCTACGCTCATTCAAGCGAGAAACGTCGCGAATTTAGCTTTCATGGCCATGAACTGCAATCAATTTATTTTGTTCTTGTTGTGCGTGTCTAGCTGTATTTCTCACTCCGGACTCGGTCACTGTCAACCATCCAGCCAGTCAAGTCGAGCTGCACAGCCAACCATCTCAACCCAGACGTCCCATCCGAAACACACCGACATGGCGACCAACGAAGCTTTCTTCGACCAGGCTGATGCTGACAAGAGCAAATCTCTTACCATCCAGGAGTTAAAGAAACGTCTCCCAAATTCCGGAATTGACGATGCAACCATTGTGGTAAGCTCAAGATGTTTCTATTAATACTGTATTTCATCGGAGCCGTGTTAACACCTGACAGTAAACTACCTGTATGTTTGTAACATATGTTATATTTGGGATTACACTTTCTTAGTAAAGTACAAATTCTAGTACTGTTTTGGGTTGAGTCCCATCCGGGATTCGAACCCACACCCTCAGAGTCAGGCATTTCTAGTACTTTTGTACTTTACTAAGAAAGTGTAATCCCAAATATAACATATGTTACATTTGACCACTTTCTAAATGTCATTGTGTAATCATACCTGTATGTTAGATGACAAATCAACGACTACTATAGTTTGGCATAAAATGTATGTGGACCCGGTTTTTGTAAATATCTCTTCATCCAATGACCCAATCGATCTCAAACTGTGCAAGTGGATGTTTTGTCAGACAACCTAATCACATTGTAAATCACCGATTTTATGCATTTGTTTTAAAGAATCTGTCTATGTAACTGTCAACAAAATAAACAGCAGAACGCAGAATGCTTGCAGAGGGAAGGAGCCAATGACATGTAACAGCGGCAGTTGGTTTAATTTTTAGCTACATCAAACAGGAACGATAACTCTATTCCTGTTTGATCCCAATGGTACTTAATATCACCGAAGTACTCATACATTGTATTGCTGTTTTTGTTTTTGCTATTTATTCTAAAGAATTAAACCTCCTTGGTACAACTAAAAAGAAAGAAAAAAAAACATATTTGTTAAAGACATATTCTGACGTAATTATTACCAGATATTACCTTATATTTCCAATTATATTTCTGAAAAGGGTTCAATAATCACAAATGGGATTTGTTTTATTGAATATGCAAATCAAATTTGTAAAAAAAACCCCGCTACATTAAATCCCAAAGCAGAAACTAAAAAAATGACTTTTATAATATACTCTCCCAAAAAAGAAACGCATCCGGAAAATAGCAATTTCAAGTAGCAATGAATTAAAACGTGATTCATTCTACAAAAGGTTTTGCTCTGTTTATGAGTCCTATGGTGTTTATGTTTTGAGACATCACAACAAAACGCACCATCCGTAAAATACCCGTATTTAACAGCATGATTTTCAATTTCGGCGTGTAGTGTCACAGAATACTCAATTCACATGCAATGCACGTGAAAGTTTGGGATCAGATAGTCTCAATGATGGGTGGGTATAAAAGGTTGATCGCTGCCTGTCGATTATTCACTGTATTTGGAATATTGTTGACGAATGCAAAATGCCACGTCTAAGTGAAGCCAACCGTCATATCGCCATTGGTTTGCTTGAAGCTGGCTAGTCTCAACGTGCAGTTGCCCGACGCAAGAATGTTCACCAAAGCACCATTTCACGGCTCTGGGAGAGATATCGCCGGCAGAATGCGGTAGCAGATGCCCCTCGTAGTGGGCGACCTCGAGCGACCACTGCGGCGCAGGATCGCTACATCCGGGTACATCACCTGCGTCATCGAACAGCTACGGCGACCAGTACCGCTCGACAAATACCCGGATTGAGGAGGCTTTCTGCACAGACCGTCAGGAACGGGTTGAGAGAGGCTGGTTTACGTGCCAGAAGACCTTATTTTGGCCCTGTGATTCGACAACAACATCGTCGACATCAAGTTCAATGGTGCACCAACGTTCAGGCCTTGAACCTACCGAATTGGCGTAGAATCTGGTTCAGTGATGAATCACGATTTTTATTGGAACGATGCGATGGAAGAATGCTGGTGTACAGATGTCGACGTGAACGTTTCGCCGACGCTTGCGTTCCCCAGGTGGACAGATTCGGCCGGGGCAGTGTTATGATGTGGTGAGTGATCACCTGCCGTAGGAGAAGTGATTTGGTGATGATCCAGGGCAACCTGACAGCTCAACGGTACTTTGACGAAATCCTACGCCCACACCTCCTTCCAAGCATTGATCGCCAGAGGGAGTTGTTTCAACAGGACAATGCCAGGCCCCACACAGCACGTCACAGTGGAGACTTCCTCCGGAACCACAACATCAATGTGCTCCCCTGTCCCTCAAGATCACCGGACTTAAACCCGATCGAAAATCTGTGGGATGCCCTGGACAGACGGGTGCGACGCCGTAACCCTCAGCCCCAGACACTTCAGCAACTCACACAGGCACTACTGGGCTGCGATTGGGCAACACGAGATTCTGAGACTTATTCCTTCGATGCCGAGGCGATGCCGTGCAGTTCTGGATGCCCACGGTGGTCACACGAGGTATTGACTTCAGCGCCACCACACGTCTCCATGTGACACTCAAACTGACTTTCCTCGAGTTGGTGCCAAAGACGGATAAGTCTGCATTCCCAGTGTGCAATTTCGCTATATTTCATTGACTCATAAAGCTTACAAGATGTTTCAAAATAAACATAAAAATACAGTTGAAATTCCTATATGCGTTTCTTTTTTAGGATAGTATATTTCTCAAACTGGACATACGTGTAACCTTGCTGTCATACCACAAGTGGAATTTTAACTGAATTCGCTGAAAAATATATGAATGACCACAAGAAGGTCAGACTAAAATATTCCCAGAGAATTGAAATATATGCCCAATGTTAAAGATTAAAGTTGATTAGTTACATACAGATATAATATTATTGTTTTGAAACTCGTAGCGATATATAATTACATTTCCTAAAATTGTTGGAAGCGCACGTACAATCTCCATAGCAAGCCCGCAAGATCGTTAAAAACACCCTCAGTTGGACCCATGAGAGCCGTTATGTCAACAAACGCACGTGCTTGTATTTGAATCTCTCACCGTCAATCGCATGATTCTTATCCAAAACACCATAATAGGCAGCAAAATCCTGTTAGCTAAGTTCTTTGTACTTTCAATATGACGATATATATTTTTCATGATTTTTGAAACAATGACATAATGCCATAAACGATTTAAGTACTCGGGATTATTTTTACCAAAGCACCGCAGTCATTTACGCACGTTCTGATTGGTTTGTCGTATTTTCGCACATAACGAGCATCGAGAGGGGGACGAGTCCATTCGTGACCAACTCATGTTATTCCGGGACAAGCCGAATAGCGATGGAGGTTACGGAAAGGGGCGAGTGGTGACGAATGCCCCAGGTAGGGAATCGTCAGTGGTCCGATACCCGCATCGGGTAAGTTAATCTACGACCTCGTGTCTTGATATCGTATTGATTTAGTGTGGTTTTGGGAAGGGGGAGAAATAGAGTAGGAAGGAAGGGACCTTATCAGAAGATAACTGAGTTTAAGTAGGATTTAGGTAGGCAGGGAAGGAGGAGAAATATGTAGGATTATTCGTTTCTGAACATTTGACTGGTTTGTTTTGAACTAACTTTCTTCTACATTTTTTTGTCAATAAACAAGAATGGAAACGTAATACTCTTTTTGTTGTGACTTTAATTGAGTTGAATTGAGAAACCCACCAGGAACCATTCATACAGAACCTGCAGACAAGATGTACTGACCACGCAAAGAGATCAGTTATAAAACACAACGAAAAGCATATTACTTCAGTAGCCAACTGACACTTGTCACACATCTGCATTGTTCTGCTGTCATTGGGCGTCTGCTTTACATCACCCACGTGCTAGGCGCCTATTACAGCAAGAAGGTTCCATGAATGTTCAGTCTGAGAAATATTTTAACGTCATTTTTTAGTATCTTCTTTCGATTTATTGTAGCTATTATGTATTTGCATATTCAATAAAACAAATCCCATTTGTGATTCTTAAACCCTATTTCGATGCTCATGCCGTTGATCACTGGCTTGTCTGGTCCAAACTCGATTATTTACAGAATGCCGCCATATAGCTGGCGTATTGCTGAGTGCGGCGTTTTAAGTAGTTCATACGTTAATATGAAATCCTTCCAGAGGGCTTGTCCGGAATAGCGCGAGTTGGTCACGAATGATTTTTTAGATTGTTGAATATCATTCGTCATTTCGGTTTCAGAATATTTTCATGGACATTGATAAAGACAGCGACCGTAGAGTGACCAAGGCTGAATTTTTGACTGCGTCGAGCAGACTGTTGCAGTTACGATTCTAGTAAGCAAATATCTACAGCACTTGGCTCATTGCTCCTCGTTGTTTATAAGTGTGATTATAAGTGTAGAGACAAATACCTATCGTCATATCCACGACTAACCATGGCGGTGACCTTGACATGTCCCTCTCTGTCATTGGGTTGGTTGGTTTGCTGTTGATCACCGCACTCTTCAAGCTATGTGGCGGTGGTCTGTTACTAATCGAGTCTGGACCAGACAATCCAGTGATCAACAGCATGAGTATCAATCTACGCAATTGGGATACGATGACATGTGTCAACCAAGTCAGCGAGCCTGACCACCCGATCCCGTTCGTCGCCTTTTATGACAAGCATGGGTTACTGAAGATCAATTCTAATCCGGATCTTCACGGGTTATAAGTCTTGGATATGACTTGAGATATTTGTCTTTAAACTTATAATTACACTTATAAATAACAAGGGGCGGTGGGGTAGCCTGGTGGTTAAAGCGTCCGCTCGTCACGCTGAATACCCCACATGGGTACAATGTGTGAAACCCATTTCTGGTGTGCCCCGCCGTGATATATTATAAGTTGTTCATTGGTCTCGAGGGGGACATGGGTTGATGTACCCTCGATGTTTGTTTATGTTCCCTGAGCCCGAAGGGCGAGGGGGACATAAACAAACATCGAGGGTACATCAACCCATGGGCCCCAAGAGACTAGTGAAAAACGTATTTATCTTACCGAACACCTCAATGTTAATTTTGAATTGTTTGAAGCACGGGTACAATTTTTTTTGTAGCTATCGCTAGATTTTGCAGACAAGAAAAACAGATTTAGAGTTATCTCCCTTCCATCGATTTGCATTCGCAAAACATCGGTATTTTCCGTACATGACGTGATTCATTGTTATTTGAGATAAAGAATTAGCACCACGAAGTACCAAATGAGTTCGACATTCCCAGCGGGGTACATAGAAATGTTACTCGCTTGTAAGCGGGGTACACTGAAAATAATAGAAGAACACTCAGCCAATCAGAAAACGACATTTATGTGTGAGGTAAGATAAATAATGAGGACAGAGGGGGACATGTCAAGGTCACCGCTATGGTAAGTCGTGGATATGACGTGAGGTATTTGTCTCTACACTTATAATATCACTTATAAACATAATGGGAGGAGGAAATTATCGGAAATCGAAAATCCGGACCCTTGACTAATTCACCTAGGACAGATTGAGCTACCTGACACAAACGCACCTACGCGTGTATTTCCCGTTCTGTTGAACAGTATCACGATGAATAGCTGATTGGATCAAATTTCCAGGCAATATCTGACATTTCAAGGTGTTCAGTTACATAACCGTCATTTACCGTGTTTCCAGTGAAGCCAAACAACAGAACGCGTTCAAGGATAATGACAGAGACGACAGTGGGACCCTTGATGCCAGCGAATTAAAGAGAGCTTTGAGTTCAAGCGGCACAAAAATAACTGATTTCACTGCAGAGGTAGGAAATAAAAATCATTTTCAAGTATAATTACTTTCTTCCAATGGCGTGAAGAAGTTGTATTTTGCAACTGTCGTGGGTGTTCCAGGGTATCGTGGGCCTTACGGGTACCCATGCATAGCGTAAGAGCTTGCTAATGAGGATTGGGTGGTTACAGTGTCCTACGTTGACTCATGCTGATGACCACTGAATGGCCTTGCCAGCATTTAATTAAATACAGGCCAGCGTAATACAGCTGGAGTTTAGCTTCTGTCGCGTAACGGGTAGCCCAGTGGTTAAAGCGTTCGCTCATCACGCTAAAGACCCGGGTTCGATTCCCCACATGGGTACAATGTATGAAGCCCAGTTCTGATGTCCCCCACCGTAACATCACTAGAATATTGCTAAAAGCGGCGTAAAACCATACTCCTTCACTCTGTCAGTCAACTTCCAACTGCGATAGATATACATGTATGTTCGGTTTGATATATTATTATGATGATTGAAAACCATTTATATTTCATAATAAGCCCAGTAAACATAGAATTCAGTGGAGATAATTAACAATAATTAACAATGACCTGAAAAGTGAAACAGAAGGCTTCCTGTTTGCTGCTCAGGATCAGTCAATTCTAATCATTAAAATGTTAAAATATAAAAAAGAATATTATATGCAACGAATTTAATGAACCTGCCCTCTGTCACTGGATGTCCAGCATTTTCACAAACACGGTATCTTAAACGACATGTTGGCGTGGCTCAATCCTCAATCTCGGTCATGCTTCTTGTTTTGACTCTGAGGAACATCCGTGGTAATGATCCCAATGTGTTGAGGCAGTCCCGGAAAATGATAATTCTACCATCACATTTAAGTATGCTCGTTTTTGATTGGCTGTTACTAAAAAATTAGAAGTGAACGATTTTTAATAACTACTTCTGAGAGCCGGTTCACTGCGCGTAGGAATATTTTGCACTCATTAACCCTTACAAAAGTAAACAAACATGTCGTCTGAAACTGTTACGTTTGACCTCGGCGATTTCTTTGAGGTGTTTGGATCAGATATGGAGGAAAATATTGACCCAGCCTGGTTCCAACATGAAATGACTGAACAATCACCCAAAGTAACTCTAAGTACCGGAGGTATGAGTATGTAAACGTAATAATGTCCAGTTTCTTAGCGTTGTAGTCTAGGCCTCAATGTCACGCTAATATATCTTTCAATAAACATAAATGTTTGCTTTTCAATTTTATATAGTAACTACGCAAACTTAATTGAACGTCAATTTATCACTTATTACTCATTTAATTTCGATTCAGAGGTTGATAATGGACATGCCGAGCCGCTGTCTAAACGTTTCAAGGCTGTTGATGAGTTGGAACAAATCGTTCTTGAATCCAGAAGCAAGAGCACGCTCAAAACAACAACATTGGGCGTTCGGTTTTAAATGACATTTAGCAGCGTTCCACCAACTATAATCACTTCCAAAATGTAAACACAATAGGATTATCTCCTAATTATACAATTCTCTGGAAGGAGCACTCATTCCATCTTAGACACGTCCAAGGTACCGTTGAAGAAAGCGATCTTAGCGCTAAAGTGACCGTAACTCCCATACCTTAATATAGTCTTAGCGCTAAGGTGACCGTAACTCCCATACCTTAATATAGCCTTAGCGCTAAGGTGACCGTAACTCCCATACCTTAATATAGTCTTAGCGCTAAGGTTGTTTTGTACAACGGCACCCAGGACAACAAACATGACTTTGGCGTTTTTGATAACTCCAATGAAATCATTTATATCAAAGAATTTTCTGTTCCTTTTGACACTAATGTGAGTGACACTATTCAGAAAAATACATTCTTGCATCTCAAGTTCCAAGTTTTTGGTACTTCCTAATCTCTTGTCATTGGTGAAGTACCGAGCTTGCAGCTTGGAACAGTAATGCAGGAGGCGGTTGTGCCTGGGCGTCTTCGCATCCTCTGAAAACTTTGAAAATATCTTTATGCGTTCGACTGGGCAGCGCTTCCCAGGAGATGTCCCATTCTCTGTCTGGGTTGCGTGTAAAGGGAGCATGTCACCTGAACTGAGGATGAGCTTAACCAGCTCAACCACCCTAACTATCGGTCTCAGTCCCTGAATCACACAGATTATTTTCCCTTTCTGAAATGCTAATTATATAAAGCCCTAAATCAGCAAGTTTAGATTCCTCAGGTTCCAATCTCCCATCTCACATGGTCTCCTTTTCAATTTAAATGGAATTATTTAGTTATATCAAACTTATATGTATTCACAGACTAAGCGTTAGTCTGGGATGACCAAACCACCAGCTGCATTTAATTATTTTAATCTGTACAATAACAATAATTGTAATAATAATGTTTTGACCCTTTTCAGCGTATTATCAGAAAGGCTGACCGCGACGGCGATGACAAAGTCAACGTGAACGAGTTCCTCGCCCATTACAGTAGCTACCTGCCCTCGCTCAATGGCAGCTTGACCTTCAGTAGGTTTTCAATGTTCAATTCAGTCAGTTTCATTAGCTTTTTTAATAGTGGTTTCGCTTATCAATCTCGAAAGTATATGGTTTATTTCCATGTTTTGCGGCCAGTGTGATCATACATTGCGAACACAAGGGTAACAGGACGGCGGTTTACCCTTGTGTTTTGTTTAACGCGGCAATATTTACCCTTGTGGTTAATGTGCTTGCCTTTCACGAGAAAACACGAGTTCGATTTTCCACGTGGGTGATAATAATACATGTATTTTGACTTTTTTTCAGAGCATCATCAAAGTCCATGTGAACGAGTTTTCCGGCCGTTTTCTCTATAGGCAGTCTTAGCTAAACATGTGCCCTCGCTCAATGCCAGACTGTCCTTCAGTAGGTTTTCAAAGTACAATCCAGTCAGTTTCATAATCGTTTTAATGGTGGTTTTGCTTGTCAATCTCGACAGTTTACGTTTTATGTCCATGTTTTGCGGTCAGGGTGATGATGTAACGCAGGGCAGCGGTTTACCCCTTAGCTTGAAGTGTTTGCCTGTCACGCAAAACTCGAGTTCGATTCTCCATGTGGGTGCAACGTGTGAAGCTCAATTTAGGTATCGAACTGACTATCATTACACAGTATTTAATGCTAAAACCGGCGTAAGATTTCCTCCCTAATGTGAAATATTGTATTCACCTATTTGGCCTGTGCTTGTACAGTGGTTATGTCGCGCATGTATTTTGAGTTAGTAAATATACTATATTATGAACAATCAAAAAGTGTACTTAAAAAATGGCATTTGTTTCCCGGAACGGGAGCTTCAATATATTACATCACAAAACGGCCGGACAGCAGGCAGGATAGTTCCACCTTAAAGTTGTTTTAAACACCGATAATCCATTATTGTTATGATTACTAATGGTAATAATATGAATCATGAAAACTTATGAAAATAGCGTGTTCAGTGACAGCATGAATTATCTAGCCTAGTGGTTAAAGCGTTCGCTCGTCACGCCGAAGATATTTAACTGTTTTCCACGTGGGTACAATATGTGAAACTCATTTCTGGTGTCCTCCGCCATGCTATTGTTGCTGGAATATTGCTAAAAGCATACTCACTCACTCATACAGAACGTACATGGCATACCAGCTCTGATTACACTGCCAAGATATTTGAAGAAAGCCGTGCAGACGACTGTTAAAATTCGCATTTTTCAGCAATTGTTTATTGTCTGTGTAAGTCTGTTTGTGTAATATTTTGACAAGTTAAGAAACTGTTTGTGCTTCATCTTCACTTTGTATTACAGAAATGAACAAAAAATAAACAGCATTAAGTTGTTGGTGTTCGTTGTGAATGTTCTCTGTACAGTTGCCTCGTAGGCTACCGACTCTGATATATTGATAAGTCTGACCTATATATATAGGATATACCGTATTTCCTCTATTAAGCGCCGGACTCTAATAACTGCAGGGATAAAGCAGTGCTTTAAGAAATAAGCGCCGGGCCTCTAATAAGCGCCGGGTATAGACCTTTGCATTTTTCGCAAAATGTATTCTCCCTTGGTCAAAAATAAATATATTAAGGAATGGTCCTTAAATCATAACTTCATGTACCTCATCCCCGCATTTCAAAAATACAGGGTCCGTTCAAAAATACAAGGTCCGTTGAAAATAAGCGCCAGAGGCGCTAATTAGAGGAAAAGCGGTAATTAAATAAAAGGCGTGACAGTAGATCGAAACAAAATGGCGGCCCGTCTCGGCTCGGGCTCGGTATTATCGGGCTCACAAACGCTTCCATCGCTTTGACCGTTGAATGAACTGCACAATTTATACTCAATCGACCTCCTGTAAAGTACCTTATATAATTCCGTATCACTAACCTGGTGATTTTATTCCCATTATATATGATTTAAAGCTTTCAATAATTTTGCCGTCTGGTCCAGATTCGATTATTCACAAACGGTTTCCATATAGCTGGAATATTGCTAAGTGCGGCGTTAAACAAAACAACCAACCAACTTGCGAAGGAGACACCTGCGAACATATTTCAGTGTAGGTGGGAGCACGGGAAACAATTGGAAGTCAAGCTCCACATGAATCCGTGAAGACCCGGGTTAGAATTGATCTTCAGTAACCCATGCTAGTCGTAAGAGGCGACTTACGGGGTCGGGTGGTCAGGCTCACTGACTTCATCGGTTCCCAACTGGGTAGATCGATGCTCATGACGTTAATCACTGGGTTTTCTGGTCCAGACTCGATTACACTCGGCTCGGGTGACACTGCTGCAAAAAGGCGTACATCAGACCGTATTACCCTCGAGAGAAGCCTACAACTTATATTAAATATATAGGTTCATAGTTTTAAATGAGATGATTTCATTTCTGTGTGTCTAAAACACGAAAACCGGTATGTGATGACTTGATCGGGACGAACGGGATCCGAACACATGGTCATATGTTTCTTTTTCAGTTCAGTTTTCACAAGTCATTGTTGATATTGTTGACTCCACACTCCAAACTCTCTATATTCTCGGGAAATCACCATCGGCGGAACATGAGATAAACAATTACATAATGTACAAGATAACAGCTTATAAATAACAACAGTACTTCATGTTTTAAATGCATTACATACGTGATTCAGTAATTTAGAGAGGCCTTTAAGGCCGCTCTTACGAAGGCTGGTAGTTTTAAGAGTTTCTTAAAGAAGGTCATTTTGAAAAGTCTAAATATTTAGTGTTCCTGAGACTGATGTCACAGTTGGAGAAAAGCCTCACATCTAAACAAGTAGTGAAACTCGTCTCCAACAGCGTTTGAATCACAAAATGGACATTGACGGTCTTCACGTGGAATGCTCATCCATCGGCCAGTCCTCAACTGGTATTTATGGTTAGTAACTGTTGTTCTTAACTTCAAAAATGGGTAATGTATGCTATTGGAAGAAGGAGATATTTTTCTAAAATTGGTTGGGTTTTGAAATATTTATAATAATCACCCTTGGAACTTGAATCAACACTGGACTTCCATTGACTTAATGCGATTTTTTGATGCACAACAAGTTGGTATTGTTGCCTCGGGTAAAATGGTTCAATGGACGCAACTCTGCACGACAATGTGCCTTAAGTTTTGGATAGTATTTCGTCAGTGTTGCAAGATGTTCGAATGTATGGAATTCTGTAAGGACAAAATGTGGTTTCCCCAGAGCAACAGTGTGAGAGTGAGATCGTTGTTGAACCCCAGAGTTTCAGCTTTGTCACTGCGGCCTCAGTCTGAACCAGGACAAGCCAATGATTGACAGCATGAGCAAAACATCTATATAACAAGAGACAATGGATCAGGTGTTTCCCGAACTCCCTCAAAGATGATGGCCACTGTCAATATCCAAGAAACTATTACATAAATTCCTTGCAGTGAATTTATTTTTCCAAACAGTAACACACTATTTACTGAAGCAGTACATAACATCCCTCAAGATATTGACACCGTCTAATGTCCATTGCTTCCAGAAAGACATACTTCTTTGAGATGTCATTTACAATATCACTAGAGATAGTACCAGATGTCTGGAAGATAAGAGTCTCATCTCAAACTAGGGATGTTCTAGGTAGAACATTTCTAAGAGTGATCTGCTGTATGAACAGAATCCGCTGTTCGGTACTATCAAAATGATGAATTTGTGTGTTGGCAGTCCCTGTAACCTGATTGTCTTCTGAGCCACCAACAGTAACTGATGGGAGATGGAACCAGATGTCTGGTAGATAACAATATCATCTAGATACCAGCTGGTCATCCTGTTAATCTCCCCTGGCTACCCCAAACCGAGACTGACCGCATCCGTGGTGTAGTGGGAAGTTAGAGCGTCCGCCCGGAGAGCGGAAGGTCGCGGGTTCCATCCCCGACCGCGTCATACCAAAAGAATATGGTACTTGTTGGTCCCTGCCTGGCGCTCGGCATTAATGGGTACAACAAAGGACTGGTCGGCTCGAGTCAGTATAATGTGTCTGAGTGGGGTATTCATGCTTCACTGCGGCATGGTATCTCAGTGGGCTAGCACTATAAAACCAGCTAAGTCTGGGCTAGTACACGTACGCAGCCGCACATTACACACACGCATGCACGTCGTCATATGAGCAAAATATTCTCAAGCACGACGTAAAACCCAATTTCACCTCACCTCCAACAAACTGAGAATCCTGCAGCCTGGTGTTCAGCAAACCGTAACTGAGCAGGAGTGAGTGAGTTAAGATTTACAGTCACATCGGCAATATTTCAGCCATATCGTGACAAAACACAAGTTCTGAATTTACCTATAAATATATGTAAATTATAAAACCTGTCAACGAAAGACAGGAAACCCCAACTAGAATATCACAGTATCAAATAAAACTAGCATGTATCTCTAAAATTGATTTCAAATTAGGTCAATACAGTATGAAAATGGGCTATAAAATAGCCAACTGAAGGTAGATCACCATACTAGGGACCATGGGGACTTACAGTGCCTTTGCTACCTGCATGGACCGTAGATTACACCATCCCTTCAGCTGCTGGCGATTGTGGTGGAAACGCTTTAGCCAAACTTTTAAAAGAACAAAAATACTACGTTGAAAAAAATCAAACTGACTGGTACCACCGTATCCCGTGCTGTCCAGCCACCACTTGCAGTTGGTACAATTACAGACGTCACACTATCCAACAGAGCAGACGAACTTGGAAGAAAATACAGCATTTTGTTGAGGGAACCATGGGTGTGCGCCTGGGAAATGGGCCAATTTCCGTACCATTCTTCCACACCAGCAAACATATACTCATGCCAATAATGGTTGTCACCCTCCCCACCCCTTAACCCCACACATACCTCACGCCCCTACCAATAATTTTTGAAGTGGGTGACAACCATTATTGGCATGAGTATATATAGCGGTGGAAGTGCATCTATGATTGAAGCCACAGAGACGCACATTGCATGTAAATTCTTACAGAATCGCGTGATAGAGTCTGTGTTTGAGGTAAATTGGCAAACTTACATTGCTGTGAAATTCTTCAGTAATTGTTAGCAAATCCATGAGTTAGTGGTTAAGGAATTGGGCAACATTACCATATCATTCTCCAAACCAGCAAACATACGATGGTATAGCGCGATCTGTGGGAAGCAGGTGCATACATGCGTGTAAAGAAATCGCGTCATAATACCGTGTTGCTGCACAAATAACATGGTACGGATGCTGAAAGTGAACTCATAGATATATAATCGGAAGGCTTTCTTTATAATGTACTACAATAACATTATAGCAGATAACACCATCTTATTTCTCAATATCATAACTATATGGGTAGGGAATGCATTACGTGTATAGCTTTAACGTTTTTCTTAAAGTAAAAATCATCACACAAAACCGGACTAATGGCAGTTTTACACCGTTGTCAGCAATATCCCGGTATCTCAGCGAGAATCTCACGCGACCACGTGCAGCATGTGTTATGGAATCGTTTTGCAACGTATCACGAGCCTATAGTCTACTACAGGGAATTGGCAAAGGCAATTCATTGCATATATCTTTTGCGTTGAGCAAGTACGCGAACTCAAATGTGTACCTTCTTGCTAATGTCGTTATATATACGCTTTAAATAGTAGGATATTTCAAATATACATTATTTAATATGTTACCAGGCATTAAAAGATAATAAGTTGATGACACAAACATCCTAGTATGCAAGATCAATTACGTCTTTATAACTTTTGACCAAAAACAGAATTCACATATCCCTTTCGATTCTTATCCAATTACATATAAGCCCCTATGGTTCCTAGTCGGAATGGACAAAATGCAAACAGACTCTGAGGATCATTTGCGACTTTGTGTATTATAGTTTCGGAAAAATTACTGAAGCATTAGTAAAAATGTCTATCAAGCAGGTGGGTAACTCCCACTGGTTCTTTCTGAGTGTGAGTAGCAGCCCTTGACTCCGACCTTCAAGTGATGAACTTAAAACATCGGTAAATAGGCTCACATAAGCATCCGGAAACAACGCCAGCGTCAAAGCACAAAAATAACTTTCTATGAGGCTTCAGGACAGACGGAAATCAAGAAAAATGCAGGAGGTCCACACATGCGCAGTGATATCCTTTACTTAGGGCGCCATGATAACGCTTCGCCTCCTTGTGTGTCAGCCATTTTGATAGATTGTAATCGGAGTATATTGCAAGTTTTGCGAACACTTCTTTACGACTTCTGAGAGTTTGTGAGAGCTGGAAGAGGTGTAGAAAATCATGAATCTGAGTACAGGAGGTGTGTCATAATTACCTTTTAATCGGTTGTCGTGCAGTATTCGAGTGAGATATTGTATTACAAAATGACTATGCCACAATCATATCTTTGCCTGGCTATAAATTGACAATCAAAAAAGATTTGCAGGACTCTCGCTTTAAGTTTTCGTAATTATATGGATGTTATCATTGTATGTATGCGAAATTCAGGATCGGAAGATTATCACATAACTAGACGACCCTCTTTAACTGTGTATCCGTCTCAGACGCCATAAAATTCTCCGCATTATTTCACAAGGATAAAAAAATGATGAAGTTTACCGTTGTGAACTGGGTGTACAGCTGTTACAGCACCAGTTTTCAGTCAATGCTCTGAACAAAATACTCTTGGCGCAAGTTAGTTTCTATATGATAACTTGTTAAACCGTTACAGTACCTGTTACCCGCTTGAGCCCCCACCTTCCTACAGTGGTGGTGATGGGAGATGGGACCAGATGTCTGCAGATGGGGTCACCACTATCTTCATACCAGCTGGTTACCCACTACCAGTTCCACGCAGCCTGGAGCTGAGCCAACTGAGAGGTTTATCCGTCATCCTACGCACCAGCAACCGCCTTGCAGGACCTAGGGAGATGATGCCTATCTGCCAGCTGCCTGTCAGCCTCCTGCCTCCAGCTCAGAGCTAGACTTGCAGCTGATGAGACCAGGTATATAATTTTTAATGATTTCAAAATGCACCTGAAACAATCTTGATTATCTTTTTGTTACACCCACATGCACATTATACATGGACTACCCTCTATCAGGCCTTCCTGTGTTCTCCTGCCTCAACTTGACCATACCCAGTCCAAGCTGCCTTTATTGAAACACCTGCCACACCTACAACAAACAGCACCAAGAAACCCACTTCCAAGACTTGTATTCCACCTCAAAACAAAAGACTGAGTTTCGCTTTCATGCAAAACGCAAGCCCAGCACTTTCAGGCCAAAAACTCAGCCAAAGCCTCGCATTCCTAAGGAGAGAAAAGGAGGGAAGGCCTCACCCAGAAGCCCTTCTTTGTGCCTCTTCAGCCACTTGGAGCTAAGCACATCAAACCCCAGAGCAGAACTCCTTAGGACTGTATCACTTAAGCCCTTGGGTGATCATGGTATCATACAGTTACAACACCCAAGTTTAGTTTTACAAAGAGTTGTTGTCTGCTGATAGCGCTTACTTGAAATCAAATAAATTCTGCCCTCTGCCCAGTTCAGGAAGCAAGGCCTTTTAGCTTTCTAGTTAAGAACGTAAAGCGATAAGGTTGTTCTAGAATCAGAGGGGTACTAAGTCAGGTGATGTCAGTTCTTGCAACAGTAAGTGTAAATCCAGACAGGCAGTTGGATAGAGCTGAACCCAACTTGATGATGAATATGATGAATATCTGTATCTTACTAAACTTATTTTAAGGAAAAAGAAAAAGCATATTGCTGAGTTTCCAGCAAGGACTCCCTGCCTCACGCAAGAGGAAGTGCCCAGATGACAACAGGGAGGTCCAACTACAAGCTGTGAAGTGAAGTTAGATCGAGGAGCCCTAGGACTCCTCTTTTTCTGGAGGACCTGGAAGCCTCCCTGGCTGAGTACAGCCCAGCCCCCTGTATCTGGCACCAGGGACTTCTTCCTTCTAAACACTGTAAGGTGCAGGGACAGGTGGCATAGATTAGTGTATAGTGGTTAAGCACGTTAGTGCATGATCACATTTCTCTGATTCTTCCTGGTTTAGGACATTTGAAGACAGTCAACTTGAGTTGAATTATACCATCTGCTACTGATTCTGTTTTATACCGCCTTTCTCTACCTACTCAAACTCACCCCATACTCAAACCATGTCCCATTCTGTTTGGTCTCTCTTTTAGTGGTCTACCTTTTAACATCCCACTTTGCACTTAACACCCTCCTGCACTGTCTCTTACTCTTTACTCCCACTTGGTACAGTACCACTTTTACCCCCACTCTTGTACAGTACTACTTTTATTCTACTCTGTACAGTACTCATGTTACTCTACTGTATGTACAGTTCTGCCTTACTCTACACCATATTGTGCACTCATTTTACTCTACCTAAAGGTACAGTACCACTTTACTCCACCCAGTTCAGCACTCATACCTTACCTGTACTGTTCTACTTCTAATGCACTGTGTACGTAGCAATTACTCTCTCTAATACTTTTACTCTAGCACAGTTCTACTTTACTCAACACTATACACAGTACTCACTCTACCTGTACAGTACCACTTTTACTCTTACACCATACTGTGGTCTCCCACTCTTTTACTCCCACTCTTGCATTGTACTCATTTCTTACCTGTCCTGCCACTTTGCATCTTCTGTCCTACTCTGCTTCTATCTAATCCTGTCTTTACTGCCACTCAACTTCTGTGGTTCTGCCCTTCTCTCTTTTTACTGTCCCACTCTACCTCGTCAGCTTTGTACTGTCCCACTCTGTACTGTCAACCTTGTACTGTCCAAATCTTTACTGTCAATCTTGTACTATCCTAGTCTTTACTGCCCCACTCACTCTTGTCAGCCTTATACTGTCCTACTTTTTACTGTCCTGTACCACTCTTTGAAGTCCTACTCTTTACTGTCCCACTTTTACTGTCCTGCCTTTTACTGCCCCAGAATTTTTACTGTCCTACTTTTTACTTCGTCCCACACTTTGAAGTCCTACTTCTACTGTCCCACTCTTTTATTGTCCTCTACTCTCTTTTACTGTCCCACTCTTTTGCAGTCCCACTTTACTGTCCCACTCTCTACTGTTGTTCCACCCTTTACCACTGTCCCAAGGCTCTTTACTTTCCCACTAAGCAGTCCTAATCTTTACTGTCCCACCCCTTTTACTCGTCCTTCTTTACTGTCCCACTCTTTACGGTCCTAATCTTTACTGTCCCACTCTCTGCTGTCAACCATGTACTGTCCCATTCTTTACTGTCAACCTTGTAATTGTCCTCAGCCTTTTACTGGATTCTACTCTCAATTCTTGTAATTGTCCTACGTTCTTTTCCCTTGTCAGGGCTTGTAGCTGTACTCACTTCACTTCTTTACTGTCAACCTTGTAATTGTCCTTTCTCTTTACTGTTCCACTCTACTGTCAGCCTTTGTAGTTGTACTGTCCTTCTCTACTCTACTGGCTGTCCTATCGTCAGTCTTGTAATGTCCCGCTCTCTACTGTCAGCTCCTCGTTGCACTGTCCCAAGGCTTCCTTTTTACTGTCCCGCCTTCTAAATGTCAAACTTGTAATTGCCCTCTCTTCTCTTTACTGTCCCTGTAACTCTCTACTGTCAGCTTGTACTTTGTCCCACTCTCTACTGTCATACCTTGTGAAAATTGTCGCATTCTTTACTGTCAATCTTGTATCGTCCTAGTCTTTTACTGCCCCACTCACTCTTGTCAGCCCTATATTGTCCTAATCTTTTACTGTCCCAAATTCCCTTTTCTGTCAACCTTGCACTGTCCCACTTTTTACCTTCCTTTCTTTTACTCGTCCCACTCTTACCGAGTCCACCTCAATCTGTTACTGTCACATTCTTTACTGTCAACCTTTGTAATTACGTCGCCTACTCTTTACTGACAACCTTACTTAACCAATCTTTAAATTGTCCTACGATCTTCTGTCAGGCTGAAGCTGTGCCTCGCCTCTACTTCTACTGTCCAACCTTACCATCTGTCCTTCTCTTTACTGTTCCACTGTCTGCCCTCAGCCTTGTCAGTTGTACTGCTGTCAATAAATAAACTTTTTACTGTCCCGCTCACTACTGTCCATGTAGTCTTGTTACTGTCCTGCCTTGTATTGTCCTTAATCTCTACTCGTCAATCTTACCGTCCTTATTCTACTTTTACTATCAGCCATTTCTACTGCTCCCCACTCCACTTTGTCAGTCTCTCTACTGCTGTCAACTCTTTTACTGTCCCACTCTTTCTGTCAACCTTAGACCCGTCCTACCTTTACTCTTTAATAGTACCACCTTTTACAGTGCCGGCATTGTCCTTATCTTTACTGTCAACCTTGTACTGTCCCACTTTACCGGACGCCCACTTCACCTTTGTACTCGTCCCACGATCTTCTGCACTGCTGGTTGCGGCCTGGCCTTACTCCACCGTCAACCTTGTCCAGTCCTTCTTTATTTTCGGTCACTCTCTACCGTCAGCCTTTGCCAGGCCTGTCCTTTACTGTCCCCGCTTCACCACCGCCGCCCGCATGTCCTTAGCCTTACTGTACCGCTCCCTGCACCACATACCTTAACCCGTCCCGCCACCGTATTTCCAGTCTACTGGGTCCCACTTTACTTCCTCGTCCACCTGTACTCGACCTTACACTGTCGAAACCTACTACTGTCCTATTTCTTGCGCCCTATCGTTCACTGCGCTACTTTCGGTGTTCTACTGTTCATCTTCGTCCTACTTTAGTACTTTATTGTGCACCTTGTGCTTGTCCATACTCTTGTACTGTCTTAATTCTGTGGCCGACCTTACACTGTTTATTTCTAGGTTCCATTTCTAGTGCCCTACTGTCCAATTCTGCGCTTCTGTCATACACTGTAAATTTCTCCACACTGTTCTATCTACAGTCCTACTTTTCTATCACAAGGCCCTACTGTCTACTCGTCCTACTCAGTGTCTTTACTTTTAATTTCGTGCACCCTTGCACTCTCATACTCTGAACTCTCACCTAATTTCCTTGGTGTGATGCACCAGTGTCTACTTCTGGCTCTCATACCTCTTTAGTGCCCTACATGACTCATTGCACGCTGTGACCTCGGTCATACCTCTGAACTCTCCCACTCTTGTGGATGCGCTTCTGTTCCGCTGTCCTAACCGTCTACCGTCATAATTTCTAGTGTCTCTACTCTGTACTGTCGTCATACTCCTCTCTGTCCAATTCTGTTTCGTCATACTCTGAACTATCCTACTCTGTGGATAAACGCTTCTGTTCACTGTCCTACTCTTCTACTGCCCTACTGTCTAGTGTCCTTTCGTGGCCTTTCTACTCGTCCACCCTGCGACCTCGTCATAATTCTGAACTCCTCCTACTCTTGTGGATAAAGCCTTGTCCTTAATTTCCTCTAGTGTCCTACTTTCATTTTCCACCTTTGCACCCTGTCATATACTCTGAACCTCCCTACTCTGTGATAAGCTTCTTGTCTCCACCGTCCTGTACTCTCTGGTGTCCTCTTCTCTACCGTCCACTCTATGTTTGTTAATTTCCTGATCTCCTCACTCTTGTCTACTGTCCCACTTCAGTGTCTTTAATTGTCCTAATTTCCCTGCTGCGGTCCTAATTTACCGTACCACTGCCTGAACCTTCCTTAATTTGTGATGCACTGCGGTTCACTGTGTCCTACCTCTAGTGCCCTACTGTCCTACTCTCAAGTGTCCTACTCTACTGTTCACTCTGTGCTCTGTTATACTCTTGAACTCCTCCTACTCTGTGATGCACTAGTAAGCCTTACTGTCCTACTCTAGTGCCCCTACTGCCCACTCTGTAGTGTCTCTACTTCTACTGTCTACTCTGCTCTGTCATGATTTCTGACCTCCCCTCCCTACTTGTGATGCGCTTCTGTCTACTGTCATACTCTTTTAGTGTGCCTATATAATTACTGTGCACTGCTGTGCACTCACATACTCTGAACTCTCCTACTCTGTGTGATGCGCTTTCTGTTCACTGTCCGCCTCTGAAAGTCTCACTGTCCTACTCCCTCAAGTGTCTCCACTCTCACTGTTCACTCTGTGCCTGTTATACTCTGAACTCCTCCTACTCTGTGATGCACCAGTGTCTACTGTCCTACTCTCTCTAGTGCCCCACTGTCTACTCTGTAGTGTCCTACTCTACTGTCCACTCTGCTCTGTCATACCTGAACTCCTCCTACTTCTGTAGGATGCGCTTCTGTCTACTTGTCATACTCTTTTAGTGCTCCTTACACTACTGTGTGTGTGCACGCTGTCATACTCTAAACCTCCTACTCTGTGTGATGCGCTTCTGTCTGGGTTGTACTTCTCTCTAGTGCCCTACTGTTCCATCATTGTCCTACTTGTGTGGCCTACTCTACTGTCCACCCCTGCGCCTCTGCCTGCTATACTCTGAACCTCCTACTCTGTGATGCCCTACTGTCACTCTGTACTGTCCTACTCTCTACTGTCCACTCTGGTGCTGTCACACACTCTTTGAACCTCCTACTCTGGTGATGCCCCACTACTGGGTCATACTCTAGTTCCCTCTCCCTGTCTACTGCTCATACTCTCTAGTGCTGTACTGTCTACTCTATAGTGTCCCACTCTTAGTCCTCTGCACTGTGCAGGTTGACCCTTTTACTACTTATTTCTATGCCCTCCTGTTCTACCTGTACTGCAGATATTACACATAACTCTACTCTTCCCTTCTACCATACCGTCTTTCTCTGTATTGGCCTGTTCTAACCTTCTCTCATCCTCGATAATCACTCTCAGGGTATACTCTTACTTACACTACACCCTGGATGCAATTCACGGCTTGGCCCCTATGATTTGCGTATTAGCTCCTCTTGGCTGGTTTTATCCAATCATCAAAGTCAGCTCCTGGGAAGTTGGAGCGAACCAACTCACAACTCACTTCGCTTCTGAAATCATCTAACCGTTTAAACTTGGCAACATACAATTGATGCAGAGCTACTCTGAAGATGGAAGGAGTTCTTTCATATCTTTTTAAAGTTTCGATTTCGTCAATTTGTCTGTATTATTTCCCCAGCAGCAAACATCTGAGTGGGTACCATGAACGAACTCCTTTCATGACAGTTTAGACAGCAGACAGATGGCTGTTATTTTAAAGAATGTAATATTGATCACCCTTTCCATTTATGTAATGTGAGATATATGATATTCCTGCATGTTTGTAAGTACGCTTGAGGTGTGGAAACGGGAGGGCTGTGGAGGGGAGTTGGAGGCCGCTTCATTTAGGATACAACTGAAATATATGCATTTGGTTCGGAAGATGCTAATATGTTCTTTCTTAATAAACGATATATCTTTCCAGCCTACATAGTGCAGTCATGTTGTATTTTAGAAGCTGCCAGCTCGCGTATATAGATAATGGATGGATGTGAGTGAAAGATTATTGTTAGGCCACTCTGTGCAGCCTGCCAGTGTTGTCCTCACAAGTATTAGCTGATACCCGCCATTGCCATACCCTGGTGTCAGATGTCTTTTCAGTATATGTGGTACTCATAAATTACAGTCCAGGGACTTCTAATGGTCTTTGTTGCCTCCATTTCTAAAATCCCCGCCGTGATATTGCTGGAATATTATTGTTAAAAGCGGCGTAAAACCAAACTCGCTCGCTCTAATGGTCTTACCTATCAGTGTCACAATACCTTCCACATGATGTTAGTCAGGAATGATGCATGAATGACCAGGTGGAGGGCGAAGTTTGTTGTTGAGATTCCAGTAATCCGCTCAAAATAATTTTTATCACTGTTGTTTTTCTTCATGCCTGACAAACAATTGTCAGCTTCGGCAGTGTTGATTACTTGCAAGTGCCATCACCTGTCAATGTCATGGCTCAGAAAACAGGACATCACTGTCTCTGAATTCAATCCTGAAAAGCCCTATAAACAAAGTATAATGAGTGACTGTAAGCATGAAGGTTTGTAGTGGTCGGTCATCTCACACAAAATAATTATTGACACTATCGTTTTTCATCATGCTTAGCAAATGATTTTTTGCAGCATGTGGTTGTGTTGATTTCACTCTTGTAAGGCCATCACCTGTCAATGTCATGCTGGCTCAGAAAACAGGACATGAATACGTTCTGTGAATTCAACCTGAAAAAACCCATACACAAAGAATGATGAGAAGTTAATGAAGTTGTTAGAGGTACTAGTAATTTCACACAAAACGACAGTTGACAACTTGTCACTTTTGTTCATCATGAATAACCTGTTAGTAGCTCTGTATCATTATCAAACTTAAATATCCTTATATTTGCTTTGATATACTAAGAATGATGCTAAGGAAACGTACAAATCCCATGGTGATGTATTGCATCTGAGATTTAGTGTGTGTTGGAATATTTCACATTGCAAGATTGTCAGAAGATACCATACATTATTTGGTTTCACAAAAGAATTTCAAAAAAGTCTTCGTTTGAGTGCCAAGATGAGAATTGATACCCTTGGCAGGAGAAAACAAGTTCATGAGTGGGTGATCGGAGGAAGTCAATGAACTCATACGCACATGCAGCGTACCAATTCATAAGTAAAAATAAACTATACTCTCGTGTGTTTTTTCGAACGAAGCTACACAAAGATTGGTCATATTTTAATCCACATCTATCCTTTGTCGATTACTGTACAGTTGTGATTATATCAAGAGTATATATTTGTTTCAGCAGGTATTGTTGTGTAGATTTCTTCGTTGTTTTGTAAAACAAATCTGAGTCTGGACCAGATACCCAGTGATTGTCACCGTGCCATACGCCGATGATAGAGAGCATGTGTTTGCTGCGAATCACGATTAACAGAAGTGATAATTCCAGGTGCTCCGCGAAAAAGTTCCCCACCAGTGCCACCCGTCATAAACATGTGTAAAGACTAGTCAATTGCTCACCTGAAATGAAAAGGAAGTTATTGAGTGAGTTTCGTTTCACGCCGTTTTCATCATTAATTCCCAGCAATACCACGGTAGGGTACACGAGAAATGGGCTTCACACACACTGTACCTATATGCGGGGAATCGACCGGGTCTTCTTGAGGTGATAAGAGAACGCTTTAACTACTGAAGGTACTACACCGCCCTTCCGAAATGAAAGGTGCAAGAGTGGGTGAAGTATACGTATTTTGAATCCAGACACAACATGTGGTGCTGTGGTTTGACTCCTATATACAATGGGCCTCAATAAGCAGTCTTCATGCGCTTCGCGAAAATTGTCGCCAATACATTCGTAGCACAAACATCAAACAATCGATAAATTTGACAAAACAAAGAGTGCGGGTACAATCCTGATGGGACCTAACGTAACAGCTGCCCCCCAACAAAGCACGGTTCACAGCTGGTTACCATCCTCATCAAATAAATTCTTCAGAATAACCGTGTCTGATGTTTTCGTAATCTGGACATTAAAGTGGGTCACTTCCATTTGAGATCGTAGGAACGTCATTCGAGTGAGTGAGTTGGGTTTGCGCCGCTTTTAGCAATATTCAAAACAATATCACGTCGGGTTACACAAGAAATGGGCTGCACACATTGTAACGGTATGGGGAGGGGTTGTAGTCAAAGCGGGCTTACATAGACTTAAGCCAAAAGGGCCATAGGATCGTTCTCTCTCTCTTCTCTTCTCTTCTTCTTCTCTTCTTCTCTCTCTTCTTCTTCTTCTTCCAAAAAAAGAACATACAAACTAATATATAACTTCTATGTTTTAGTATATTTGTATCTATGTAAATAGTAAATAAAAGTTAAACAATAGGCATCATCATTCCACCGACGGTGGGGCCATAAACGTCAGTTAACCTTCCCTATATACATCATCATCATTCAACTGACGTGGTGTGACGCCATCGAGTCCTAATTCAAACATATTTAACTTCAGTCTAAATCCTCTTTGTATTGTTGACTGAACACTCCAACCACTCTAAGATGTTTTAAATAATTAACACTGCGACGCTCTTGATGCTTGTAGGATTAGAACAACTTCGCAACAGCGTAATGAAACTTCTAATTTTGCTATTTTTAACGTTTGGCCCTTTGACTTTCGTTGGCCGTTTGACTCTTTTCTCACTTTGTCCCTGTTTTCCTTGACTCCGTCCCTCGTGGGGAATCGAACCGGGTTCCTCGGCGATGAGACAACGCTTTTAACCATTAGGGCGCGACCCTCCCGAACGTCATTCGAGCATCAGAAACTGGGAAACGTTATTACTTACAGGATTGAAGTTGCCATTTGTTGACTTTTCGTTGGCCGTTTGGGCTTTTTCAATTTTGGCCCTGTTTTCCTTTTTAACCTTGTCCCCGGGGAATCGAACCCGGGTCTTCGGCGTGATGAGACAACGCTTTAACCATTAGGCGACCCTTGAACGTCATTCGAGCATCAGAAACTTGGAAACGTTGCTATTACTTACAGGATTGAAGTTGCATTGTGGACTTTTCGTTGGCCGTTTGACTTTTTTCAATTTTGGCCCTGTTTTCCTTTTAACCTGTCCCTCGTGGGGAATCGAACCGGGTCTTCGGCGTGATGAGACAACGCTTTAAATCCATTAGGCGACCCCAAACGTCATTCGAGCATCAGAAACTGGAAACGTTATTATTTACAGGATTGAAGTTGTATTTGTTGACGTTCATCAGCCCACAACATCAGAGAGATAATGAGCTCCTCTAGATGAACTTTAAGAAATGTGTTATGTGTACATGAAAATGTAATTGACATTTGTTTGCTAGTGCTGTGGAGGCGGCAAAGATGATTAGTGCAATCTCAAAAGTATTATCCAAGCAATAGTACCTGACTCATATGCAGTCATTATGTGTTCTTATTTGTTATGGATTGCTATGTCAAACTCCAGCCAAAAGTTGGTAAGTAAAACGAATTATTTTTTATGTTTTGGTGGCAATTGTCCGGGTGGTAAATTTCCAGGTGGCAATTGTCCTGGGTTGAAATTGTCTAGGTGGCAATTGGTTGTCCGGGTGGCAATGTTCTAGACCAGTACCGTAAAAAGAATCCTTTAACTCCTTACATGTATCCTGGATATGCATTTATATCTATAGAATGCTATGTCTACTTAAGTTCTCTATAATGTCTCAAATCGAAATCACGCTGCTCAAAGCGAGGCTCTTTCCTCATACTCAACATGTCACAAGTCATCGGTCCGTCTGTCACATGAATCCCTGTTATCATAACTGTTTGGCGTACCTCTACTGCGCTGATTCCCTTGCTTCCTGCGCGGTATTTCTTTGTTATTTTGAAGATTCTCATTTGTCTGACCAGAAATTCACGATTTGAAATTGTTACTGTAGCCACGCCACTAGAAGGCACAAGGAATTGCTGGCCCAAAACGTTTTACATGTTGTATTGTTCTGTCAGATTTTTCGAGTCCTTTACAGCCGATAGCCGCCACGTTAATGCATGACACTTTACACTATCTTACAAGAGAGCCTGAAACCCAGGGCCCAGGACCACAAGTTCATTCGTGTTGCTGCGCATTACTCTTCTTTAGCACGCCGCGTACTGTTTTCCGGCCATCTCACACTGGCCATACTCGCCATAGAATATTGCATCTGGAAGAATATTCACTCATAGTATATCAATGCTCGAACACAACATGTTTCACATGTGTCAATATTCTGTCGCCGATAAGTATTTCTACTTGTAATACTGCCTTCCTTTGTTCATACAGTTGACAAGCGACAGTTTAGTTTCCAAATATTGGTATTTAGTGATATTGAAAGGATGTCCTTACTATATATTGAGTTGCTCCCCATTCTTGATGTAGAGCTGCCGCCAGTTGTAATAACCAACTAATTATTCTCGACTATCCTATAAACATGTTTTCGTCACATATGGCGTCGTGTAATTGGTATATTATTGATGGATGTTTTCACATCGTGTGTCTTTGACAATCAGGGATTTGAAAAATTTCTCAAGCGGCATCCAAACTAACTTTGAGTTAGAACGTGCTTGTTTCCAAATACTACGCTTTGAAACTCTATACAATGCTATTTAGGTAGATATAATGCCATTATATAGATATGAATATAATTCAAGATATATCGTGTGAGGTTTGCATAAGGTGCTTTTTGAGAGCCCTGGCAAAGCCGGACAGAACTACTGTGTGATATAGCAACTATGTTACTAATACTAAGCTATGGATTTAGACACCATTCAAGATACAGGGGTGGGGATTAAGCTATTTTTGACGGACAAAGTCGGGCCGAAGCAGAACAGAGACTTAACACTTTTGATTGAGGCTGTTGGGATCGGTAAACATCGACAGGTTCCGTAGAGATTGTGCGTGACCGAAGAGAGGCCAGACGTTTTTCCAAAGTAGAGGGTAGTGCTAAGTGAGAGGTCAGGTACACGATGATTTACGATTAGCAGAAATGTAAAAGAATGACCACTACAAGTTGAACAACACAATGTTTGGCAGGAATTTCTATAAAAAATCATTTCTTCACCGGGATTTGAGATCTTACTATCTCATTACCACACCTCTTTATCTCGTGGCCCTGACTCTGATATCCCATGGCCACATCTTACCATCTCATTACCACGCCTTATTATCTCGTGGCCTCGACTTGATATCCTCATGGGCCAAGACCTTACTATCTCATTACCACACCTTCTTATCTCTCGTGGCCTCGACTTGATATCCTCATGGCCACATCTTACCATCTCATTACCATGCTCCATTATCCTCGTGGCCTCGACTCTTGATATCTCATGGCCACATCTTACTATCCCATTACCACACCTTATTATCCTCGTGGCCTCGACTTACTATCTCGTGGCCTCGACTTACTATCCTATCTCATTACACACACCTTATTATCCTCGTGGCCCCGACTTGATATCTCATGGCCACATCTTACTATCTCATTACCACACCTTCTTTTATCTCTGTGTGGCCTCTGACTTGATATCTCATGGCCACATCTTACTTCACCCACACACGCCTTATCATCTCGTGGCCCCCGACTAAAACCCCCATCGCCACATCTTACTTTTCATCTCATTAATACACCTTCATCCGTAGCTCCTGACTTATTTCATCTCGTGGCCTCGATTTACCATCTCGAGGCCCTTCCTGACGGTATCTCGGCGCCCACATCATCTCATTATGTCATTATTTCATTAATTTTATTATCTCAGGCCTCGACTTACTATCTCTGGACCTCGACTTACTATCTCATTAATACACCTTATTATCTCGTGGCCTCGACTTGATATCTCATCGCCACATCTTACTATCTCATTACCACGCCTTATTATCATCTCATGCACTTCGACTCATCTCGTGGCCGCGACTCTTTGATATATCTCATGGCCACATCTCATTACTACACCTTATTATCTCGTGGCCCTATTCCTTACTATCTCGTGACCTTGACTTACTATCTCGTGACCTCGACTTGATATCTCATGGCCACATCTTGCTGTATCTCATTACACACCTTATTATCTCGTGGCCTCGACTAAATATCATCTCATGGCCACATCTTTTATCTCATTGCCACACCTTATTATCTCCTGTGGCCTCGATCGATCTGACATTATTTCTGTGGCCTCTAGACTTGATATCTCATGGCCACATCTTACTATCCTATTACACACCTATTATCTCGTGGCCTCGATCTCTTACTATCTCGTGGCCTCGACTTGATATCTCATGGCATTAAGCATCTTACTATCTCATTACCACACCTTTTATTATCTCGTGGCTCTATCTAATATCTCATGGCCACATCTTATTATCTCTTGCCACACCTTATTAACTAACTCGTGGTCTCTGACTTAATATCTCATGCACATCTTATTATCTCATTACTAATAATTTTATTATCTCGTGGCCTCGACTTAATATCTCGATGGCCACATCTTGTATTATCTCAATACCACACTCTATTATCTCGTGGCCTCGACTCTGATATCTCATCTCATGGGCCACATCTTACTATCTCATTACTACATTACCTTATTATCTCAAGGTGGCCTCGACTGACTATTTCGTGGCCTCGACTTGATATCCTCATGGCCACATCTTATTATCTCATTGCCACATCTTGATTAACTCCGTGCGTCTCGACTTAATATCTCTATGGCCACATGATTCCGACATCTCATTACTACACCTTATTATCTCGTGGCCTCACTGACTTAATAGCCTCGACTTGGTATCTTATGGCTACATCTTATTATCTCATTACTACACCTTATTATCCTCGTGGCCTCAACTTGTTAACACCTGATAGTCCTTTCTACGATTCCCTAATTATGTGAATATTTCTCTTCACACTATACAATGAAAAATTGCTCCTTTGTATGAACCAATCAGAATACCACCGTACGGTTTCACCAAAGTAGGAGTGAGTGATTATGGTTTTACGCCGCTTTTTGTAATATTCCAGCAAATAATAATATCATGGCGGGGACACGAGAAATGGGCTTCACACTATGTACCCATGTGGGGAATCGAAATTCCGCCTTCGGTGTGACGAGAGAGCGAAACCTTTAACCGCCAGGGGCCCACCGCCCTGGTTTGACTAAAGGAGGAGTATACATGACAGGGTAATATATTTTGTACAATTCTTGTACACTAATAGTTTAATAATATTTCATCATACTTTATTATTTTTGTGTCATATATCGATTATATGAGGAAAACAATAAAAGCAAAAAGTTGAAACGTTTGTGAAAACGCGCACCTGGCTAACTAATAGACATAATTTTACAGTCCAAAACGATATACAAGTATAATCCCATAACCAAGAAAATTCGTCATAAATAAACTGAAAGCCATTAAAAACGCAATTGGTATTTGTTGTCCTGAAACTACAAAAGTTCTACGACATTGAAGATTTTTTCCTGTGATACAGAGGATGTAGGGATAAAAAGGCTGTTATGCTGGCCCATTTCGAGTTCGAGTCCCGGAGCACTCACATGAACTTTGATACTTAAACTGAACCTTGATACTGCAAACACAACCAGGTTCATGAAACACGTTGCGCGTACACTCGCACCCAGACCCTGTAAAAGCACACAAGGAATTGTGAACTCAATCACTTTGAGAAAATGCCACACTTGACACAAGACGAAAGGAATCAGGTTATCGGTATGGTCAGCCAAGGTGTCAGATGTGATGATTGCCAGGCACTTGAATGAGCATCCATCCACTGTAAGTCGACTCAGACAACGTTTTCGGGCTACTGGAAGTGTTGCTGATCGTCCGCGACCTGGCAGTGCACCACCTGTGATAACAGCTCGACAAAACCGGCACATCCGAGTTTCAACTTGCGAATCGGCTCCAAACAGCTGATGATTAGCAAGGCGAAGACAATTGCGACAAGTTAACGTCATTTCAGCGCCCAAAAGGTAAGGACGCCTTTGCTGCCTTCAACATCCGGTGTCGTGGATCTTGGCAACAGGACATGGCCAGATTTTTTCAGATGAATCCAGGTTTAACGGTCTCGCAGATGGACGTCAATGATGATTACCGACGTAAAGAGAAAGACTTGCGCCAAACTGTGTCCTTGAACATGATCGTTTGGCAGCGTGCGTTATGATCAGACCACAGACCGCAGAGGCTGCAGACCATCCAACAGAGTTGTTACTGAGAAATGTGTGTCTTCAATGCCCCAAAGACTGCAGAGCATGTCTTGCAGCGCACGGGTGGACACAAACGCACACGATATTGACTGCAAGTGACCCTCCCTTTGTGTGTGATGTCGCTGTTGCGTCACTGTTGTTGCTTGACTCGACATTTCTTCTTCGGCGAAATTATTCACAGATGTGCTAGCCCCACTGAGATACCATGCTGCAGTGAAGCATGAATACCCCCACTCAGACATTAATATAATTGACTCCGAGCTCGACCAGTCCCTTTGCTGTACCCATTATAATGCCGAGCGCCAGGCATGGGATTCAACAAGTACCATATATTTCAACCTCTGTGGTATGACGCGGTCGGGGTCGAACCCGCGACCTTCCGCTTCCTCCGGGCGTGACGCCTCAACCACTACACCACGGGAGGCGGTCGCGTAAGGTTAAAAATAAATATGGTGTTCTTACGTTAAATGTTTGTCATCATAGTGTTCAAAACAAACAGTAGCCTGTTAAAGGGATGAACATAATTTTGTTTTGTAAACACTATCCAATATGATGATACCTTCACTTCGGTGGTCGTAGCCTTCGAAAACATCCCCAACCGATTCACAATTATCATTGATTTGACTGTGAGACCATATTATATCTATTATATGGTCTATGGACCACATGAAAAAACTGGTATACCGCAATATGCTATTTTGAAATTCAATACACCGAAAGTATATCCATTACCAAGGTATGAAAACTGCTAAACATTCAGCCAATAACCATTGTGTGGGCTGGTTAGATGTAAAACTTGCCAGCCCAGACCAAAACTTACCTGCCCAATAAAATCTTCATGTACATGTGTACATGTCTAAATTCTTTAACCCGACCGTCGGGGAGATGAATTTGAAAAATCTGGCAGTCCGTGCTGAGAATAATCCGTCCCAGGCGGTCGGGCAGGCGGAGAGATTCGATAGCTGATACAGATAAACATGCCAGTGAACGCCATGTATCTTAGCTTTGTATTCTGAACGCTGTCATTACCCGATACTTACATTTCAAAACATACAGCAATAACGCTGTGAATTGCGATTTTCGCAATGTGTAAAGAATGGCGACATTTTCGTTGTAGCCAATTTTGAAAGCTCATTTTCAACACTTTAGGTTTGTTCTGAAGTTACGAAGCTGGCCACCTTTACGACGGTACATAGCTAGTAGAAGTACATGACAGACTGGTTCCCGATCGTTAGAGCGACTTTTCTGGTAAGTGCAGCGACACCAAGCGGAGGATACGGGAACCAGTCTATAGCACTTTGTCAGTCGGTGCAGCAGAGTGCATGCACGGTGGTGGAGGGATTACTCTGTGTGGAGCTTGCGTTCTTTTATAACAACGTTGTGCACCCAAAATGGCGAACTGCGATCTGTGTTGAGAAGAGTGTTTCGGTAGCGGATGTCTCATGGAAACTTCTTCGTGTGGTCGATGAAATTCATAATTGTTTTTAAGGAGGTAATATTGAGTGTAAATAATATTGTCAGATGAATATTTGGGCTTATTTGGCTCAAACTTCCTACTATGTCTTCTGTCAACAAATTTCACACAAACGGGACGGTAGACATAAGTAGTACCTTGTCAAGTGTCAGAAGGAAGTGGTCGTAAGGTATTAAAATAAGTACATATACGAAGTTTTAAAAAATTATATGTTTACATTTAGAACCAAAAGTAACATGTTTCATATCTGTCGCGTGTTCGTAGACTGCACCTTTGATCGGGAGGAAGTTCAAAAACTTGTCGGGCCACAATATAAACAAATATAATAAAGTTTGTCAACATGCCCTAGAAACCGCAGACAGAAGTTATTGAAGCGGTAGCGGGGACTCCAATAGTGCCATCAAAGTAGTTTTGTTTTAGCCAACCGTGATAGGCACATTCATAGAATTAGTAAACAAGCACAATTTTGTGTGAAGTTTGGATATACCAGAAAGTCCATAATATCCATGCTTAATTGTGTTGCAGAATGAATAACGTTGACGATATGAGGACTCTAATGCAGACTAAGCATCAGTATCAAGATTGATATGAAGTGTTTACGCCCCTTTGCTGCCGCTTCGTCATAGGGCTGTGTGTCTTGGATTACTATGAGCATGATGCATGCTCCTTCAGTGAAGGTTGATAGCTGTGAGACATACTGTCTCCAAGCAAGACCCACAAGAACTTGTGGTAAGACATGAAAACAAAATCCTTAGAGGTTCAACAAGATGTGGAAGGGAAGTTTGAACCCCTCGACATGTAATTACAAGAAAACCAGGGGAAATACTGGACTCGGTGACGTTGGCGGGTCGTAATTAAAAACTCATCCGACTCCTCGGCATGCATCAACAGAATTAGGGAATACTCTGATAAGCTGTTTGTAGCTGTGATAACGTCGAGGATCACTATCGACACGCCAGGTGTAGCTTTCAACAAAGACAGTTCAACATCATGTGACCAAAACTGGGGTTTTCTTTATGGATGATAAGGGTGAGACTCTGCTTTCAGGGATGTCTGTGGTGAAGTTTTGCGGTGACAAGCGCCCACACCTCATCCCAATACACATTCCTTCGGCACATCGCTGAACATTACCCAGACAAGTTTGGATCTGCATATATGTTTGTGTCTCGATCGAACTTACATCCGCTGGGAAACACTGTTTGATTTTGGTGAGTGGTGCGGAGGAGCCACATCACATGTACCTGATGTCCAAAAGCCGCTGAAGGGACAGCTGTGTACTGCTCCCCCGATGGTGGGATCACTCATTCTCGTAGGTTTGTATTGCAACTTTCTTTGTCTCAAGCGCCCACTTTTAAAGATTCTGGTATTTCGTATATGTCCCAGTATCCCATGCCTGTATATCGTGACTCTAATTTGTCCACAGTATGATTTCGTGGGGAAAGAGCGTCTTCCTGTTCCCCCAACTCTGTCCTTAACCCTAACTTGTTAAATTTTGACCTTTAGTAATTTCTTTTGTGAGTTCCCTAGTAATTGTAAGCTGTAATAATTCTAAGTATATATTATATATATTAATTTATAAACAGTTTTTGGGAGGGGGAATGGAGGAACTCTTGTCCACTGTGTAAGGATTCCGGTACTGTATAGGTCCCAGTATCATCCCATGCCTGTATAATGTGACTCCAAGTTTGTCCACTGTAAGGATCCTGGTACTGTCTAATGTGACTCAGCCTTTGCCCACTGTAAGGATCCTGGTACTATATAATGTGACTCAGTTTGTCCACTGTAAGGATTCCTGGTACTGTATAATGTGACTCAATTTGTCCACTGTAAGGATTCTGGTACTATATAATGTGACTCAATTTGTCCACTGTAAGTACTATATAATGTGACCTAATTTGTCCACTGTAAGTGATTCTGGTACTATATAATGTGACTCAATTTGTCCACTGTAAGGATTCTGGTACTACCTAATGTGACTCCAATTTGTCCACTGTAAGGATTCTGGTACTGTATAATGTGACTCAATTTGTCCACTGTAAGGATTCTGGTACTGTCTAATGTGACTCAATTTGTCCACTGTAAGGATTCTGGTACTGTCTAATGTGGACTCAGTTTGTCCACTGTAAGTATTCTGGTACTGTATAATGTGACTCAATTTGTCCACTGTAAGTATTCTTGGTACTATATAATGTGACTCAATTTGTCCACTGTAAGTATTCTGGTACTGTATAATGTGACTCAGTTTGTCCACTGTAAGGATCCTGGTACTGCTCTTAATGTGACTCAGTTTGTCCACTGTAAGTATTCTGGTACTGTCTAATTTTACTCAATTTGTCCACTGTAAGGATTCTGGTACTCGTATAATGTGACTCTCAATTTGTCCACTGTAACTTTAGTGTAAGGATTCTTTCTCAGAGTCTCCCTTAGCTCTTGTTTTTCCATAATTTGATTAACTTTGGTAGGCTACTCTGATATACAGCTGAATTATTGCTGATTCTGTCCTAAAACATCCATCCATCCATTCATTCAGTTACTAATTTCAACTGATCTTACAGGAAACAAACGGGCCCTGTTAGTCGTGATATGGTGTAGTGTACAGAAATGTAAGATTTCATGAGTACTTTCAATGACAGGAACGCCATATTTCTGGTAAAGACTTTTGTACAATGAATATTATTTATTGTGCATCTCCTGAGACACAATATATATCTTGATATACATTCTTTCCTCCTCCATTCTTCTTTATGTTTCTGCCTATTTGACACACACATTTCTGCCCCCTGTGAAACACTGACAACATCACCCCACATTTTTCAACTCGTCTGTTTTGATTTCAGTCAATTCTGTCTCAAGTACTGTCTGAGATGAATGCACTACTAACTGCCATTCTTCAGACCCTACCATCAACATGGGCAAGTGTCTTCAACATGCCACTGGCCGGTCTTGTCAAGGTCATATCAATGCAAAGCTCACATGGTTGTCCTTATTTTGCCTCCCTTACCATGTGTGTAGTGAGTTAGCATAGGGTTTTATGCCAATTTTGAATAATATTCCAGCATAATATCACAGTGGGGACACCAGAAATAGGCTTCACACATTGTACCCATGGAAATTGAACCAGCTCTCATATTTAGAACTAACGCTTATAACCACTAGGTTACCCCAAACATTAATGAATGGAATCTTTTTTCATAGAAAAGCCTTTGGCCCATGTACAAAGTTACGAGCGAATTACATTTATGTATTGCTACCAGTCAAACAATGTAAAATGACTTTCCCAAATCACAGCATCTTTTAACATAATTTGAGAAGGACAGTAAAGAGTTAGATTATCATTTCCTTGGAAGATTATAGATCATGTCATCTCATTATAGGTATATTTTCAGCATTTAACAAGGATAGAAATCAAAAAATTGTGAGTGCTTTTAGGGCACCAAATATTTTGTTGCCTTTCAGAAATCAAGCAGCTCCACTTGTTTTTAGAATAAATGACAATGATGATGATCATTTTGAATTAATTGTTAAATAAAGAAAAGTGGGTTTGCGGCATTTAGATATGTATATATGGCATTATTCAATTTTGGAAAAAATTATTGTTTGGGGATTAAAATGATTAAAGGTGAGTTATGTTTCCAAAAATTAGGCATGCCATAAGGACGCGAGAACATTTTTTAACCGTACATTTCAGTATTTACCATGCCATGCACACTAATATATGGGGTATTTCAACCGTGTAACACTTAATTTTATATACTGGACATTTATAAAGAAAATGAAATCTACATCCTCTACATAATTTGATTTCCATATTTTACAATAGCTTACATTTGCATAAATGCAGCTCATCAATTCTTCATAAAGTAACAGCTACCCTGCCCCTATCATTGTTGTATGTGTTGTACCAAGGTCACTTAGAAGTGTATGGGTTGTATTTAATTTCTGACTGCTTAAACATGCTGGAGCAGCTGCTAGCTCTGTAGGAAATGCATGCAGGAGTTTACATGTATTGTGGTATCTACCTTGCCTAAGGATATATTTTCTTGTTTTGTCAGCTGAACATCTCGCAGGCAAATTGAAAGTCCATACTTCGGTGACGCTAATAATAATGTTAAATCTTTACCTTTTTAAATGCACAAAAATGATTAAAAGTCAAGTGAAACTCAAGAATTCCTATGCGATTTTAGTTGTAGTTTTGTATTTTAAAAAATACTGTTGAAATCAGATGTCTAACTGATTTCCTGATATTCGTCTGCATGTAAACTCTGTCAACCTTACATATAGCAGATCAAGTCCTGAAAACCCTGAATATTGTTCAACCTCCTAGTCCTACTGCATGGGTTCTGAGCCAATAAGAATTTAGTTACCATATTATGTTAGATATAAGGTCTTTATAGATAAGCTAACACCCTAAAATCAGTATCAAAGTGGCATGTCTGGTACAAACTGGACTCCCCAAACTTCATCATCATCAGTCATTGGAAATAGAATATGCCTTGGATAAGTGTTCCAGACGGTTGTTCTCGGTCTTCCAATATTTCGTGGCCACGGCTTATTATTAATATTTATTTTCTCATCCGATATCCCTTCTACGGTTCCGTACATTTCTTATTATTAACAACTCAAATTATGCCGTGGCCACGCCTTTTTTATCTGGTGCCTAAGACTTATCATCTCGTGGCCTCGACTTACTATCTTGTGGCCTCGACTTAATATCTCATGGCCTCGACTTGATATCTCATGGCCACATCTTATTATCTCATTACCATACCTCTTTATCTCGTGGCCTTGACTTAATATCTCATGGCCACATCTTATTATCTCATTACCACACCATATTATCTCGTGGTCTCGACTTAATATCTCATGGCCTCGACTTGATATCTCATGGCCACATCTTATTATCTCATTACCACACCTTATTATCTCGTGGCCTTGACTTAATATCTCATGGCCACATCTTATTATCTCATTACCACTCCTTATTATCTCGTGGCCTCGACTTAATATCTCATAGCCTCGACTTGGTATCTCATGGCCACATCTTATTATCTCATTACAACACCTTATTATCTCGTGGCCTCGACTTGTTAATTCGATGTCCTTTCTACGATTCCCTAATTATGTGAATATTTCTCTTCACAATCATACAATGAAACATTGCTTCTTTTGTATGAACCAATCAGGATACCACTGTACGGTTTGACCAAAGTGAGTGAGTGATTATGGTTTTACGCCGCTTTTAGCAATATTCCAGCAACAATATTATGGCGAGAAATGGGCTTCACACTATGTACCCATGTGGGGAATCGAACCCGGGCCTTCGGTGTGACGAGCGAAACCTTTAACCGCTAGGCTACCCTACCTCCCCGTTTGACCAAAGGAAGACATGACATGGTAATATATTTTGTACAATTCTTGTACAATTAAACAGGTTAATAATTTTTCATCATACTTTATTATTTTTGTAAATATATATCGATTATATGACGAAAACAATAAAGCAAAACGTTGAACGTTTGTGAAAAACGCGCACCTGGCTAATCAATAGACATAATTTTACAGTCCATAAAACGATATACAAGTATGATCCCATAACCAAGAAATTCGTCATAGATATGTGTGCGCATACATTTAATAATTTTTGTTATTAATACAATGTAATCACTTTCCTATTGTAAAATATTTAGCTTTACTTATAAGTTTAAATGAAATCGCTATTCACGAACCTGTTTATATGAAATTACAACATTGAATAAACACATACAGGACCTACGTACATGTTCCAGTTATGCCAACCCGTGTAAAGGTTAAAGGTGAGGTGAAATTGGGTTTAACGTCGTGCTTGAGAATATTTCGCTCATATGACGACGTGCATGCGTGTGTATGTGTATGTGCGGCTGCTTGTACTAGCCCAGACTGAAGCTGGTTTTATAGTGCTAGCCCACTGAGATACCATGCCACAGTGAAGCATGAATACCCCACTCAGACACATTATACTGACTCCGATCCGACCAGTCCTTGTTGTACCCATTAATGCCGAGCGCCAGGCATGGACCAACAAATACCATATATTTCAACGTCTTGTGGCATGACGCGGTCGGGGATCGAACCCGCGACCTTCCGCTCTCCGGGCCGACCCTCTTACCACTACACCACGGAGGCGGTCGCGTAAAGGTTAAAAATATGGTGTTCTACGTTAAATGTTTGTCATAGTGTTCAAACAAACAGTAGCTCAAAGGATGAACATAATTTTGTTTGTAAACACTATCCAATATGACGGATACCTCACTTCGGTGGTCGTGTATTTTCGAAAACATCCCAACCGATTCACAATTATCATTGATTTGATCAGAGACCATATAATATATATTATATGGTCTCTGATTTGATGAAAAACTGATATCAGTAATATGCTATTTTTTGAAATTCAATACACCGAGTATTCATTAGATCTACCAAGGTATGCAACTGCCAAAACATTCAGCCACACCACAGGGCTGGTTAGATGTAAAACTTGCCAACCCAGACCAAAACTTACCTGCCCACAAAAAATCTTCATGTACATGTCTAAATTTTAACCCGACCGTCGGGGAGGTGAATTTGAAAATCTGGCAGTCCGTGTTGAAAATAATCCGTCCCAGGCGGTCGGGCAGGCAGGTATTTCGATAGCTACGATACATGAACATGTCAGTGAACGCTATGTATCTTAGCTTGTATTTCGAACGCTGTCATTACCCGATATTTACATTTCAAAACATACAGCAAATAACGCTGTGAATTGCGATTTCGCAATGTGTAAAGAATGGCGACATTTTCGTTGTAGCCAATTTTGAATGCTCATTTTCAACACTTTAGGTTTGTCTGAAGTTACGAAGGCCACCTGACGACGGTACATATAGTAGTACATAATAGACTGGTTCCCGATCGTTAGAGCGACTTTTCTGGTAAGTGTAGCGACACCAAGCGGAGGATACGGGAACCAGTCTAGAGCACTTTGTCAGTCGGTAGCAGAGTGCACGCACGGTGGTGGAGTGGGATTACTCTGTGTGGAGCTTGCGTTCTTTTTATAACACGTTGTACCCAAAATGGCGAACTGCGGTCTGTGTTGAGAAGAGTGTTTGGGGCGTGGATGTCTCATGGAAACTTTCTTCGTGTGGTCGATGAAATTCATACTGTTATTAAGGAGGTAATATTGAGTGTAAATAATATTGTCAGATGAATATTTGGGCTTATTTGCTCAAACTTCCTACTATGTTCTCTGTCAACAAATTTCACAAACGGGACGGTAGACATAAGTAGTAGCTGTCATGTGTCAAGGAAGTGGTTGTGCGTATTAAAATAAGTACATATACGAAGTTTTAAAAATTGTATGTTTACATTTAGAACCAAAACTAAATGTTTCATATCTGTAGCGAGTCTACCTTGGATCGGGAGGAAGTTCAAAACTTGTCTGCCACAGTATAAAATATAATAAAGTTTGTCAACATGCCCTAGAAACTGCAGACAGATGTTATTAAAGCTGTAGCGGGGACTCCAATAGTGCCATCGGGTAGTTTTGTTTTAGCCAACCGTGACAGGCAAATTCAGAATTAGTAAAGAAGTACAATTTTGTCTGAAGTTTGGATATACTGAAAGTCCATAATATCTATGTCAGAGGTATCTTATGACACTGCATTCAATGCAAAACAGTGTTTTAATGAGTTCAAGTATTTCTGGTATTTTTCCATGCCCACTAATGCTCATAATATTGACATTTGGATTGTCTGGATTTGATCACTTGCTGTCCACCATTTAGCTGAAAAATTGCTGAGTGGTATTGAATGGGAAAGAAAACTATGAAGACCTGGTTAAAACATCACAGGTTTAATTGTGTTACAGAATGGACTATTGACGATATGAGGACTCCACGTAGACTAAGCATCAGTATCAAGATTGATATGAAGTGTTTACGACCCTTGCTGCCGCTCGTCATAGGGCTGTGTCTTGGGATTACTATGAGTATGATGTATGCTCCCTTCAGTGAAGATAGCTGTGAGACATACGTCTCCAAGCAAGACCCACAAGAACTTGTGAAAAGACGTGAAACAAAATCCTTAGAGGTTCAACAAGATGTGGAAGGGAAGTTTGAACCCCGATTGCGACTACAAGAAAAACCAGGGGGAAATACTGGACTCGGTAATGTTGGCGGGTCGACTAAAAAACTCATCCGACCTCGGTATGCATCAACAGAATTAGGAATACTTGATAAGCTGTTTGTAGCTGTGATAACGTCGAGGAATACTATCGACACGCTAGGTGTCGCTTTCAACAAGACAGTTCAACATCATGTGACCAAACTGGTTTTCTTTATGGATGATAAGGGTGAGACTCTGCCTTCAGGGATGTCTGTGGTGAGTTTTGCAGACAAGCGTCCACACCTCATCCCAATACACATTCTCAAGTACATCGCTGAACATTACCCAGACAAGTTTGACTATTATATGTTTGTGTCTGATCGAACTTACATCCGCGGGGAAACACTGTTTGATTTTGTGAGTGGTGTGAGTGTGAGCCATCACATGTACCTGGGATGTCCAAAAGCTGCTGAAGGGACAGCTGTGTACTGCTCCCCTGGATGGTGGGATCATCATTTCTCAGGTTTGTATTGCAACTTTCTTTGTCTGAGTCCACTTTAAAGATTCTGGTACTGTATATGTCCCAGTATCCCATGCCTGTATAATGTGACTCAATTTGTCCACAGTAAGGATTCTGGGGAAAGAGTTCCTCCATTCCCCCAACTCTAAACCTAACCCTAACTTAAATTTTGGACTTTTAGTAATTTTTGTGAGTTCTCTAGTAATTGTTGTAATAATTTAAGTATATATTATATATATTAATTTATAAATAGTTTTTGGGAGGGGGGAACGGGAGGAACTCTTGTCCACTGTAAGGATTCCGGTACTGTATAGGTCCCAGTATCCCATGCCTGTATAATGTGACTCAGTTTGTCCACTGTAAGGATCCTGGTACTGTCTAATGTGACTCAGTTTGTCCACTGTAAGGATCCTGGTACTATATAATGTGACTCAGTTTGTCCACTGTAAGGATCCTGGTACTATATAATGTGACTCAGTTTGTCCACTGTAAGGATTCTGGTACTGTATAATGTGACTCAATTTGTCCACTGTAAGGATTCTGGTACTATATAATGTGACTCAATTTGTCCACTGTAAGGATTCTGGTACTATATAATGTGACTCAATTTGTCCACTGTAAGGATTCTGGTACTATATAATGTGACTCAATTTGTCCACTGTAAGGATTCTGGTACTGTCTAATGTGACTCAATTTGTCCACTGTAAGGATTCTGGTACTGTCTAATGTGACTCAATTTGTCCACTGTAAGGATTCTGGTACTGTCTAATGTGACTCAATTTGTCCACTGTAAGGATTCTGGTACTGTATAATGTGACTCAATTTGTCCACTGTAAGGATTCTGGTACTGTCTAATGTGACTCAATTTGTCCACTGTAAGGATTCTGGTACTGTCTAATGTGACTCAGTTTGTCCACTGTAAGTATTCTGGTACTGTATAATGTGACTCAATTTGTCCACTGTAAGTATTCTGGTACTATATAATGTGACTCAATTTGTCCACTGTAAGTATTCTGGTACTGTATAATGTGACTCAGTTTGTCCACTGTAAGGATCCTGGTACTGTCTAATGTGACTCAGTTTGTCCACTGTAAGTATTCTGGTACTGTCTAATGTGACTCAATTTGTCCACTGTAAGGATTCTGGTACTACATAATTTGACTCAGTTTGTCCACTGTAAGGATTCTGGTACTGTCTAATGTGACTCAATTTGTCCACTGTAAGGTTCTGGTACTGTATAATGTGACTCAATTTGTCCACTGTAAGGATTCTGGTACTGTATAATGTGACTCAATTTGTCCACTGTAACTTTAGTGTAAGGATTCTTTCGTAGCCCCTTAGTTTGTTTTTCCATAATTTGATTAATCTCAGGCTACTCTGATATACAGCTGAATTATTGCTGATTCTGTCCTAAAACATCCATCCATCCATTCATTCAGTTACTAATTTCAACTGATCTTACAGGAAACAAACAGGGCCCTGTTAGTCGTGATATGGTGTAGTGTACAGAAATGTAAGATTTCATGAGTACTTTAATGACAGGAACGTCATATTTCTGGTAAAGACTTTTGTACAATGAATATTATTTATTGTGCATCTCCTGGGACACAATATATCTTGATATACATTCTTTTCCTCCTCCATTCTTTATGTTTCTGCCTATTTGACACACATTTCTGCCCCTCGTAAAACACTGACAACATCACCCTAACATTTTTCAATCCTGTTTTGATTTCAGTCAATTCTGTCTCAAGTACTGTCTGAGATGGAATGGTGCACTACTAACTGCCATTCTTCAGACCCTACCATCAACATGGGCAAGTGTCTTCAACATGCCACAGGCCGGTCTTGTCAAGGTCATATCAATGTAAGTCTGCTGTTGTCCTTATTTGCCCTTTACCATGTGTGTAGTGAGTTAGTTAGGTTTTATGCCAATTTTAACAATATTCCAGCAATATCACAGTGGGGGACACCAGAAATAGGCTTCACACATTGTACCCATGTGGGAAATTGAACCTGGGCTCTCGGCGTGATGAACGAACGCTATAACCACTAGGTTACCCCAAACATTAATGAATGAATCTTTTTTTCAGTAGAAAAGCCTTTGGCCCATGTACAAAGTTAACATGAATTACATTTATGTATTGCTACCAGTCAAACAAATGACTTTCCCAAAATCAAGGCATCTTTAACATAATTTGAGAAGGACAGTAAATGAGTTAGATTATCATTTTGAAGATTATAGATCATGACATCTTCATTATAGGTATATTTTCAAAGTAATTTACACAAGGATAGAAATAAAAACAATTGTGAGGGTGCTTTAGGGCACCAAATATTTTAAGCGTGCCTTTCAGAAATCAAGTGTGCCCACTTGTTTTTAGAATAAATGACAATGATGATGATCATTTTGAATTAATTGTTAAATAAAGAAATGGGTTTATGGGCATTTAGATATGTATATGGCATTATTCAATTTGGAAAAAAATTATTGTTTGGGGGATTAAATGATTAAAGGTGAGTTATGTTTCCAAAAAATTAGGCATGCCATAAGGACGCCGAGAACATTTTTAACCGTGCCATTTCAGTATTTACCATGCCATGGCACACTAATATATGGGGTATTTCGAACCCTGTAACACGTAATTCTTTATATACTGGACATTTATAAAGAAAATGAAATTCATCCTCTACATAATTTGATTTCCATATTTTACAATAGCGATATTTGTATAAATGGGTAGCTCATCAATTCTTCATAAAGTAATCTTAATATTGTTACATCTTGCCCCTATCATTGTTGTATGTGTTGTACCAAGGTGTATGGGTTGTATTTAATTTCTGACTGCTTAAACATGCTGGAGCAGCTGTTAGCTCTGGGAACAGGTGGCGAGGAGTTTATGGCATGTATTGTGGTATCTACCTTGCCTAAGGGTATATTTTGTTTTGTCAGCTGAACATCTCGCAGGCAAATTGAAAAGTCCATACTTCTTTGTGTATTTAAGCATGTCTAATAATAATGTTAAATCTTACCTTTTTAACAAAATGATTAAAGGTCATGAAACCTGAATTTGCGATTTTTAGTTGTAGTTTTGTATTTTTAAAAATACTGTTGAAATCAGATGTTCAACTTGATTTCATGTCTGTCTGCATGTAAACCTGTCAACCTTACATAGCAGATCAAGTCCGGAAAACCCTGAATATTGTTCAACCTCCTAGTCCTACTGCATGGGTTCTTGAGCCAATAAGAATTTAGTTACCATATATTATGTTAGATATGTTGCCCTTATAGATAAGCTGGGGTCCTAACTTGACCCTTAAAATCAGTATCAAAGTGGCATGTCTGGTACATAAACCGGACCTCAAACTTCATCATCATCAGTCATTGGAAATAGAATATCAACAAATCTTGTTGCTACACCAGCTCATGATAAAACATGTTCTTTATTTATCTGTGCTCTAGCATTATCCTTACTAAGACCCATATGAGTCAAACTCGTTCCCATTTAGAAAGGCCTGTTTATCATGTTTATGTTCTTCATTGAGATGCATGAACATGCATTAACCAGGCTGCTTGGAGTGCTTCTCGTGTGTAGATCAGAGGCCCAGATAAGCTGTGTATCCGGGTAAAATAGGCATATAAAATTTCCAATTACGCATTGAAAAATAATTGTTGCGTACCAATTACGCATTTAAAATGTTAGATACGCAAAAAGTTTAAAACAAATGCGTACGGAATATATTTATAAAAATCGCTTGCGTAATGAAAAAGACATCGATTGCTATCAAGTTGTACAGTTAGTATAGGACAAGTGCTGTACTGTCCATTTAGGATGAGGGATTTTTTTATGAACTCATTTCCATTATATTTAAGTTGGTTTTGATTAGGTATGACATAGTCATAAGGCAGAACATACCTGCTTAGTAAACTTACTCAGTCACATAATACTTAGGTGTGTAAAATGACTGAAATATGCACATGTTTGAAAGCAGTGGGTAGCGGAAAATGAAATACCCACTCAACATTCATAATACCCACTCCAAAAAAATACAGTGGGTACGTACCCACATGAGCTAAATCTTATCTGGAGCTCTGGTAGATATTTTCAACTCAACACTTATTGTCAAATTGTTGCAAACCTGTGAAGATCCAGGTTAGAATTGGTCTTCAGTAACCCATGCTCTTCGTAAGAGGCGACTCACAGGATTGGGTAGTCAGGCTCGCTGGCTTGGTTGACACATGTCACCATATCCCAATTGCGTAGATCGATGCTCATGCTGTTGATCACTGGATTGTCTTGTCCAGATTCGATTATTTACATACAGACCACCATCATATAGTTGGAATATTGCGTTATACTGTAATACAACAATTAATCAATTACGTCTGGCAAAAATCAGAGGAAGATTTGTCACATGAGATTGTAATGTCTGATTTTAATGATCAGGATGTAGTTGTATGACTACTATCAGAAGCCTATGTTAAAGTATGGAGTTACAGGGGTGGAAATAACCCATTGCCCGACGTCCGAGTCCAGTGTTTTTTTCTGTCGGGCAAGTAAATTCGTATATCACACTGTACCGGCGTCCAGTTGACTTTCCAATGTTAATTATGTTGTTTATTTAAAAAATTCAACAAGAAAACGGACGGTATAGTGATAAAAATTTCAGGGCAAGTGATTTCACATGTGCCACTGTACCGGAGTACACTAGCAATTTTAAAGTTATTTCCACCCCTGAGTTAAGATCACCTTTGTGCTAAGATAGCTTTGTGCAACAGGGCCCAGATGGGCATATTTTAATCTTGGTGTGCGACTGCCTTGTGGTATGACTGGTTAAATCACTCTGACTTTAGGACCATTGTGTCCATCCACTGATTTTGACAATATTTGTAATTTTCGAATGATTCTATTTCAGTTTCATCCGTATGGACACACACAAGTGCACGACTTCGACTTTGATGATGATATACAGACTCTTAAAGACAAGGAGACCTTTAACAACTCGATTGCAGTTTACCCGATGCCTGATGACACTAACTATTACAAACTTCATCGGTAAATAATAATTGCTTTCAGTTTATTATGGTCTTTTACTATATAATTATGAGGGTTAAGAATTGACATTATTTTCACTAGTCCACGAAAATGATCGGCTGCAAAGTTGCCATCACCGAAATGATAAACGTGATAGTTCTCAAGGACACTTTTTCACATATTCGCTGAATTTTACTAGCCTTGGTCTTACATTTGGACCTGGCGTTGTAAATTTCAAATCCTGATTACATGATCCTTATGATCTTTAGGTAGTCAAACAGATGGTCAGTATCTAAGACAAGCATCACTTTGGTATTGACATTCCACAATGACATTGAAATGCTGTTTATAACTGGTGTTAAACCCAACACAAGTTCCCCCTGGGATTAAAGGTCAGAATAGGTTTATCAGAGATCTATAATTCTGTAGGTTGTGGATCAGAATTTGTCTCTAAAACCCGTGAATATCCGGGTTAGAATTGGTCTCTAAGACCGTGAATATCCGGGTAGAATTGGTCTCTAAGACCGTGAATATCCGGGTTAGAATTGGCCTCTAAGACCGTGAATATCCGGGTTAGAATTGGTCTCTAAGATCCGTGAATATCCGGGTTAGAATTGGTCTCTACGACCGTGAAAATCCGGGTAAGAATTGGTCTCTCAGACCGTGAATATCCGGGTTAGACTTGGTCTCTAAGACCGTGAATATCTGGGTAAGAATTGGTCTCTAAGACCGTGAATATCCGGGTTAGGATTGGTCTCTAAGACCGTGAATATCCGGGTTAGAATTGGTCTCTAAGACCGTGAATATCCGGGTTAGGATTGGTCTCTAAGACCGTGAATATCCGGGTTAGAATTGTCTCTAAGACCCGTGAATATCCGGGTTAGAATTGGTCTAAGTAACATATGCTTTTACTCAGAGACGACTAACGGGATGGGGTGGTCAGGTTCGCTGACTTGGTTGACACATGTCATCGTATCCCTATTGTGTACATGGATGTTCATGCTGTTGACCACTGGATTGTCTGGTCCGACCTTGAGTATTTAAAGACCGCCATCATATATGCTTATGGAAACGAATAAGGGAACACATGAAAGTACACGTTCCTTTATTCATTTCCAGAATTTCACTCACTGTGTAATACATACCTTGTGAAGAAACCTGGAAAAGAATCAAGGAACACTTGTACTGTTCCCTGCTTGAATATTGCTGTGTGCAGCATTAAACAACAAACCAGTCAACTGGTCATTCAGCAGAGATCAGTAATTCTGTAAGTTCAGTGTGCAAAACAGTTTCCAAATTTTGCGAGCCAGTCAGGCTAGCTATGCCTGAAAGTTATTAGCCCACAAAATAATTTACTAGCCTGAAATTTGAATGTAGACACGGGTTTCATCATCAAGCTGCTAATAATTATGATGAACATTTTTGTCAGGCCATAATTTTGCATGATTTAAAAGTGTATTAAAACAGAGAGAGTGAGATATTTACCCCATGAAAATTCACAAGCCACTGGCCCGATTGGAATTTTACTAGCCATTGGGCTAGCGGGCCAGTAGTTATTTTGCACACTGTGTAGGTTGTGGATAAGAATAGGTCATTTAGCCAGCATCTGTAATTCAGAATAGGTTACATAGCTGGGACTTGATAGTCTCCCTCACAGACCCTGAACCATTCTATTTTCCCTTCCACCAATCCCTGTCTGCAGAAAGGCCTAAAAAAGTTGAGATTTCCTCAGGTCCAGGAATCTCCAAGCTCACTGGGCTCGCTCACTCATCTGTGTCACTATTTGTTCTTTACAGATACTTCTGTATCCTGGAACTGAATCTGACGGAGCAAGCCATTGCCAAGACAACAGAAAATATCATCTACATGAGCCAGTTTGCCCCTGGGGGCAGAGACAGCATCACGTGGCCAGTTGGTGTCCCTGAGCCATATCGACCCAAAAACAGATTCGATGTCATCCGCTGGGACTACTTCACGGAAACTCATATCTACTTTGATGATGATTTCTCAAATGTGGAGGAGTTAAAAGGTATACTGGAGTGGGAAAGGTTATCAAGAGAGAGGTTATATCATAGGCTGTCATTTTGTTTGTTTTCAAAATGTATTTGGCAGGATGAGCAGTTGCTTTAGATACTTGACTCTGCCATGCCTTTGTTTTAAAATTTCATAAACTTTTTTCTCACCAGATTGATCATTTGTAGCTGATTTGATAGTCTTCTAAAATATGTCAACATTTTGTACACTTAATAATAATAATGTATTTATACAGCACCTGATATCCACCATAGAGATGCTCAGTGGCGCTGTGACAATATTGGGGAAGGAAATAGTTCATGTAACTTTACAGAAAGGCAGCAGTGAATAGATGGGTCTTGAGCAGAGATTTAAAAGTTTCTTTTGATGAAGTGTTCCTGATTTCCTTCGGAAGAGAGTTCCACAGTTTAGCACTTACAGTGCTTATAAAATTGAAATGGAAGTTCCGAGATTGAGACTGACGTCATTTCAATGCAAAAATATTCCCACCTCTTCACCAGTCTGAGAGGAGAGGGAGTGGAATAGCCTAGTGGTTAAAACGTTCACTTATCACTACGAATACCTCTGTTCGGTTCTCCACATGGGTACAATGTGTGAAGCCCATTGCTGGTATATTAAAAGTGTGGTAAAACCATACTCGCTGACTTTAGAGAAGCATCCAGATAATATTTATAGCTGCTAAGGTATTCCTGTAGGGTGATGTCACTATGTTATTTTTCTAGCACAGTGTACACCCTGTTGGATTCCCCAGTGCCTTTTTGTCTTCTTGAGAGCTTAATAATGAGGTTCAGGTGTATACTTGCTAGCTTCTGGTGAATTATCAGTCAATTCACAATTCCTCATAGCATGGACGGGCGGTGGGGTAGCCTAGTGGTTAAAGCGTTTGCTCGTCACGCTGAAGACCCGGGTTCGAATCCTCACATGGGTACAATGTGTGAAGCCCATTTCTGGTTTTCCTCACCATGATATTGCTGTAATATTGCTAAAAGTGGCTTAAAACTGAACTCACACACTTGCTCATAGCATGTAGGTGGTGCCCATTTACACTGTTGATTGTTCAAGATTATTATTCCTATTGTTGTAGGTGTAGACAAGCAAGATATTCAAGAAGTCATCAGGCTCTCCGTCGACAAGTTAAATGTGAAGTACAACAACCGCTTCCTGTACTCCCACCTGGCCAATGGTTATCGCCGATTTGACCCCCAGAGAGGAATGGAATACACAATGGACATAGCGTTGCGGGATATCAGCGCTGCCAATAAAGAAGTGGAGAAAAGAGTGCACCTTGTACGACCCCTCGGTCAAGTTGAAATAGTGCCAATGCCATATGTGACTGAAAACACTCGCATCAATCTCATTTTGCCAGTTACGGAGGAAGATAAAGACGGGGTTGGAAATTTCCTCGACTCATATGCTCATACATGTTTAGACTCAGGCGACAATACATACCTCCTGATCGTGTTCATTTACAAACAAGGTTTTCAGGAAGACACTTTCTCAGTTCTGAAATCAATGATTTCCTATTATGAAAAAAAATATCAAAGCAGCGATAAAATTGCATGGATATCGCTTCAACATAATAGTTCGTATTACTCAGAGTTCTTCATCCTGGATGAAGTCTCGCTGAAGTTTCCACCCGATTCTCTGCTCCTGATGTGTACTGTGGGTATGGAACTAGCAGCCGATTACTTTAATAGAATCCGCATGAATACTATTCAAGGATGGCAAGTGTTTTTTCCAATCGGGTTCTGGCAGTATAAACCGAATCTCATTTTTGATCGTAAACCCTACCCGACCGTCATCGACATTAACGGAAAGACGGGGCATTATGATGCTGAGTCTTATGAGCACAGTAGTTTCTATAATGCGGATTTTATCGCGGCAAGGAAATTACTGACATCAACTGAAGTAAGAAATGAAGGATTGTTTGACATGTTTGTAAAATATCAGCTTATACATGTTTTTAGGGCAATAGAACCGGACCTTAAGCATCGGTATAAACCATTAGAGTGCTATCCAAGTGCTCCGGAGAAACTGTATGCACGCGCGCTGCTTGTCAAGAAGAGCTGTTGGTTTAGCCACCAGGGGACAATTAGCTAAGCTTGTGTTTGAACACAAAGACAAGATTCAACAGGCAAGTGCTAATATGAAAGGGCCGGAAGATGACCCTAACATGGAACCTATTAGACTGGAAAATTAGTGTTATCTTGTGGAGGAGAATGCACATTCTGGATGTGTACTCCGGGAGATCTGTGTATTTTGTGATAGTTGCCTGACGAACTTCCTAGTTGTCCTTGTAGCTATATTTTGTTGTCATGGTTATAAATCATATATTTTTTAAACAGTTGGAGTGTGCCTCGGTCTGATTGGTTGGAAATGTTGTTTAATGTTATACGAAGGGGGGAAATAGTCTGTATTTTTTACTGCAGTGTGCATATATTCTTGATACATGTTATATTTGTTTTTAGTCCAAAATTTGATATACAGTGAAGCCTCGTTAATCCGGACGGTTGTGTTTCTCAGTAAATTCGTCCGGATTGTGAATAGTCCGGACTACTGAATCAAGACCCAAGTTGCTTCCCTAACTATTACAAAAACGACACGAATCGGGATAAAACAAATAAGCATTTAATGTAAAGCTTAATTCATCACATCAATAATTTTACCGAGTGACATCCGCATGTTGATCCGACGTGTCTGATCACGTCCTTCCTCAGCACAGGTGAGGTAATGTCTAACAAGCGATCTATTGTAGTATGCCTTGAAAGTCCGAATTATTCCTGCATCCATCGGTTGAATATGAGACGTGGTATTTGGTCACATTTGCAAAGTTAGCGAAGCACACTTGTGACTTGCAGCATTGTCGTAAAGCAAAATCACTTTAAGTCCACGTGACCGCATCTGTCTGTCAAAGTACATTAACCAATCACAAAACAGCTCACTTGTCATCCACGCCTTTGTATTGTGGTGTCAATCAAAGTGTAAATGTACAGCATCTTCAGTCGGGAGCTTTTACTGTCTAATTAAAACAACAACCCAGTTGGCCAGTTAATAAAGTAAACATCGCCGGGAGGTGTTGTTACGGTTCGTGAACACGACTTACACTGTCCGGACTGTGAAGCAATTTACTGTTTATTTTACTGATTGGTGACAGCTACTTACCGTCCGGTTCCGGAAACCGAATTTCCGGATTATCGAAGCAAATTATATAGGCATAGATTGGTAACAAGCTGAAATCGCCCGGGAGGCGAGACATCCGGATTATCGGAGTCCGGACTAACGGGGCTTCACTGTATTACTGGCTGAGCGTGGTGTCATGAATATTATTTTTACTGGGTATGATCAACCATTTCATATTGTTGGGATGTCTCGGATTTTATAAATAAGAAATTGCATTTTGTGAGTAAATGTTTGAAAAATATAATTATACTTCAGTCATGACTGAAAAAATAAGAATTTTCAGCCTAAAAAAATAGTGTTGGTTCTTTAAATCTGTTAAAAGAAATATTTAGGTTCATAGTTTCAGTTACAAAAAAAATGTGGTTTTGCAAATGTAGCGTAAAAAGATATCAAGACATGACGCAAAATCCTGTGATTATCATATGGTTGGTCCATTACAAGATGCCATGACTCGTATGGTTTTTAACAGAAGAAGCTTTCCTATAGTTTCTGGTTATCTCAATAGTGCAATCAAGTGGGTTTAGTTGTCAGTGAATCATTTGCTGCCTCATGATGTCATTGTATTCCAGGGGGATGTCATGTCTGTCTCTTAGCTTTTAGAGAAAACTGAGGACTAACTAGTTGATATTATATTATTGGGGGGATGTAAGACTAGATTTTAGAAGAAAAAAACGAATGTCAAAATAAAGAATATAATTTGTCTTGAGGTTTTTCTGTCCCTAAGAACACAGAAATTTCACACATTTTAGAAAACTTGATTTGTATGTTTTGAAGCTTTACTAAAAATATAAACATTATATATATTGCCTGAAATAAAACATTAATAATAAGTATAAGGGACCGTTCACAATTTATGGCTAGGGGTGTGTGATGATATGATGAGTTTTTTTGTTTTTTGGTGTGTGTTTTTTTGTTGTTGTTTTTTTTGGGGGGGAGGAGGAGGAACCATTTTATGTGTGTGTGTGTGGGGGGGGGATATCAATTTTGTACACATGTACTGGGCGTGGGCTCAGCAATTTTGTGTATAAAAATATGTTTAAAATTATGCTTAGAGATTATGGGAAGGGGAGGGAGGTCATTGATTTTGTACATGACATGCAGGGGAGTCACTTATTTTGTACATAAATTTTAGGGGGGTCATTCACATTGTACATGCTTCTCTATAAAAATCATCATCCCCCCTAGCCATAAAGTATACTAGCCACATAAAGAAACTGCACACAGAAAATTCCTTCAGAATTGGAATACAACACAGAAAAGACGACATGATGTAGACACTTTATAAGCTGAAGTATTGGGCCTCAACAACATGTCAAAAGTCAATAACGGTATGACCATCATGCCGCGGAAGCACAGTAGTGCATCGACGACGATAGAGGCTACCAAATTTTCCAAATGAAGGCCTGGGGAATGGTTTGGGACGTGGTCACTGCCGTCTGGAACCTGTGTCTGATATGAGTCACCCGAATCCATCTGTCCTGTCTTGGCGTTGCTACTCGGGGACGCAGATATCGTGTTACGATGGCATTGGAAATGTGCTGCCACCTGTTGTTGGCTCATGCCTGCTCGAACCATTCCAATGGCTTCATGACGTTGAGCACATGTTAATCTTGGCATGATGTGCACGTTTGAATGACCAAAGATCAAGCTTTCGACAGTGCCATCAATTTCACATGTTGTGTGCAGCTGCACAGGCTGCACGTGCAATAACACATTGCAAGTCCATAGGCCACCATCAATGACGTCATGTCGCCTGGCACCTGCATGAGCGTTTGATTGTCTCCAATACTTGCTATGTTCACACCTTTATTAATGCATAAAGACGCTGTCTGCCTATCTTTATGTTTTCTGTGTGCACAGTTTCTTTATGTGGCCAGTATATGAACGGTCCCTAATAAAGTTCGGATTTATGTGATGCCCAAAATCCAAATGGTGCTTAAAGGTGCAGGTCATAGGTGTTTGGGAACAGCAGAGTCTTCTCTTCATGTTGGAAAGTCTGAACTCAATGATTTGTTGTATTGATCTGGAAGTTCATTCCAGAGGACTGGACCTGCCTCTGCAAAACTCCTGTCATCATAGGATGATGTTTGAGTTTTGGGCGCAGTTAGCTGCTAAGATGAAACAGATCGTAGCTGTCTCCCAGCTTATACCTTGTGATAGGTTCTTACAGGTAACATGGTGCCTTCCTTGCCACTGAAATTGAAATGGTTGTTCTAATGGGAAGAGAATGCCATGGACAATTAAAAGTCGGTTTTCAGGGCGTTTTCCTATTGACAATCATGTGTTATTATTTTTTGGATTTGTGGGTGTTGATTATCCGCAATTAATCTAAAGAACATATGCAAATCTGAAAATAACATGTTGATCCATTTATCTCCATGGAAACAGATGTCAATAGCAATCACTGGCACGGAGCTTATACTTAGGCCATAGTGGCAGCAGTTTGTACATTCTTTTGTTAATGGATTTGATCAATAAAGTCAAAAGTCACAATAAGAAAACAAACTGAAATGGTATAATTATATTTTTTTTAACCACCCATCTTTCCATTAAAAAATAATAGCATACTGCAAATAGCAAACATTTTATTGTTTTCAACAAGAGTCGAAAGCAATGTACATATATCGTATTTGCCAACTCGTATATATATACTGTCTCTTACTTTATATATCTCTGACTTAGGCTATGCCTGCTCTGAGAGAAGTAAAAGTATCCTGTGCAGTGAACAAAATCTACTTTTTTCTTCACTAAGCCAAGCAAATTAATTGCTGAATCAGATAAAATATTTAGCAAAAACATTTGGTGTTTTTATTTATTTTTCCAATTTTATCTACCCAAGCTAGTTTGTGAAATTGTTAAAGATCATTAACTATGAAAAGTTTGGTCAATGCATCCTAAAGACTTTTAAGGGAAGAGGCAACACAGCAGGTGCTTTTTAACAGGTGTTCTGCTATCATTAGCCTCCTCTTGCCGGGTTCTTTAGGACCTGCTTCTCTCATCACATAACGTGTGCCAGTAGCCAGCGGGCCATATGTACAGAATAAAAGTCTCATCATATTCATATATGTTCGTGGGATTCTTTTGAAACAGATAAAGATGGTCTTTGAAGTAGCTTTTCGGTACCTGTGAAGATCTGGGTTGGAATTGATCTTCAGTAACCCATGCATGTCGTAAGAGGCGACTAACAGGATCGGGTTGTCAGGCTCGCTGACTTGGTTGACGCACGTCATTGTACCCCGATTGAGTAGATTGATGTTCATGCTGTTGATCACTGGATTGTCTGGTCTAGACTCAATTATTTACAGACTGGCGCTATATAACTGGAATAATAATATGTCCAAATCTTCAAAGACAATACAGCATTTTAATCATGAAAGAACATATTACATTGTTTTATCTATTAGTCAGATGATCACCACGGGTCCGGGTATTTAGACGGGTACCCGGTTCCCGGATATTAGGGTTACCCGTCCAAGCCCTAGTGTCCAGTATGCACAAGCGTACAGAATGTCTGTCACCTTGTGGTTAAAGTGTTCGCTGGTGACGTCAAAGGTTGATTTCTCACATGGAGCCCATTTCTGGTGTCCACAGTCGATATTGCTGGAATATTGCTAATTATCATACTCATTCACTAACGATGCTGGGCACAGTTCCTCAAAGCGATCGTAGCGCTACGACTGTCGTAAGTCTATGTTAAAGTATGGGAGTTACGATCACGTTAGCGCTACGATCGCTTTGTGGAACGGGGCCCAGAACCTTTTCTCTTCTCCAACCGCAACCTGGCAGCCGTAGACAGGCGAATAATTTGTTTAATAAAAATATTTTACAAATTTGTTTTTCACTATATGTGTAACGTATTTTAAAATGTTTTGAAATCAGATCACTCCTTAAAAATCGTTAGGTTATTTGGCGATGTAGATCGAGTCGCTTTCCTTTGGAAAAATGTAGACGAAGAAGGCTCAAGAAGACCTGTTTTTTTATGAGCTGTAAAGGTAAGAATGATCAGTAGCATAACTTTCCACATCGGAGATTGAGATAATAATTCTTTTAAATATGTTACGTGGGAATGAAAATCCAGGACAGACGGGAAATGTGAAACAGGTACGAACAGCGTGAACGTCAATTTCATACAGAACCCGCACACTAATCTCCAAGCTGTTCACACGTTTATCCTGATAATCTATTGCAATCCTTATTTTAAACCCGAGGTGCTTGCGCAGGGAGATTTAACCGATGAATCATGAAGGCGGCTGGGCATTGTCAATATTATTTCACGATAATAGTTTGTTTCTATCGACATTATATATATTCAGAGACTAAGCGTTAGTCCACACTTCACTGATACACTTCGCCAGCACAAGCTAGAGAGGTCTCAGCTCATGATTGTAAATGGTACCAGCGATAGGTATAAATAGTATTTAAGATAGATCAATTGTTTTCTTCAATCAGGAAAGGCAGAACATTCAAGAATAAATTACATTTATTTTCGGCTAGACTGCCATTAAATCGAAGACGACATCTGCATATATAAGTAACTCCCTTGGTCGATATCCATATGTCTCTCCATTTCGATCATTAACAGATGTCAACCACATCTAAATCATGATAAGGCTTACTTCATTAGTGTACTGTCAATTTGTGTAAGATATACTTCCACTTTAAAACGGCTTCATAAGTGTACTGTCAATTTGTGTAAGATATACTTCCCATTGTAAAACGGCTTCATAAGTGTACTGTCAATTTGTGTAAGATATACTTCCCATTGTAAAACGGCTTCAGTAGTGTACTGTTAATTTGTGTAAGATATACTTCCCACTTTAAAACGGCTTCAGTAGTGTACTGTCAATTTGTGTAAGATAAACTTCCCACTGTAAAACGGCTTCAGTAGTGTACTGTTAATTTGTGTAAGATAAACTTCCCACTGTAAAACGGCTTCAGTAGTGTACTGTCAATTTGTGTAAGATAAATTTCCCATTGTAAAACGGCTTCAGTGTTGTACTGTCAATTTGTGTAAGATAAACTTCCCATTGTAAAACGGCTTCAGTAGTGTACTGTCAATTTGTGTAAGATAAACTTCCCACTGTAAAACGGCTTCAGTAGTGTACTGTCAATTTGTGTAAGATAAACTTCCCATTGTAAAACGGCTTCAGTGTTGTACTGTCAATTTGTGTAAGATAAACTTCCCATTGTAAAACGGCTTCAGTTGTGTACTGTCAATTTGTGTAAGATAAACTTCCCATTGTAAAACGGCTTCATAAGTGTACTGTCAATTTGTGTAAGATATACTTCCCATTGTAAAACGGCTTCAGTAGTGTACTGTCAATTTGTGTAAGATAAACTTCCCATTGTAAAACGGCTTCAGTGTTGTACTGTCAATTTGTGTAAGATAAACTTCCCATTGTAAAACGGCTTCAGTGTTGTAGATATAATTTCCCATTGTAAAACGGCTTCAGTGTTGTACTGTCAATTTGTGTAAGATAAACTTCCCATTGTAAAACGGCTTCAGTGTTTGTACTGTCAATTTGTGTAAGATAAACTTCCCATTGTAAAACGGCTTCAGTGTTGTACTGTCAATTTGTGTAAGATATACTTCCCATTGTAAAACGGCTTCAGTGGTGTACTGTCAATTTGTGTAAGATAAACTTCCCATTGTAAAACGGCTTCAGTGTTTGTACTGTCAATTTGTGTAAGATAAACTTCCCATTGTAAAACGGCTTCAGTGGTGTACTGTCAATTTGTGTAAGATATACTTCCCACTGTAAAAAGGTTTTGTAAGTTGAATACGCCATTAACTCATAGGCTGATGATATTACCAAATGTGATGAATCTGAGTGTGAATGAGTGTCTATGTCAGTGTTAATGTAAACAAAAATATCTGAGTCCATAACATGATACCTTGATACGATCCGTTGGTTGGTTGTTGTTTAACGCCGTACTCAGCAATATTGCTGGTATATAGCGGCGGCCTGTAAATATTTGAGTCTGGACCAGACAACCCAGTGATCAAACCTAAATATGAACCTCAGTGACAGAACTAATATGTATAACAATTGCCTTTTCAACTCTTGCTTGTTTCCTCTAAAGATGTCTATCTTTTCAAATAAGATCCGGGCCAAGCACTACCCTGGGTGTCTGTTTCCGGATGTAACAGGGACTCAGAAATAAAATATCAATTACAACAACAACAAACAACAACAACAACAACAACAACAACAACAACAAACAAGACACACGTTGTTTACACTGTGTTGTAAAATGATCAACGTTGCCAACGTTTTGGAGGCGTAGCCTAAACCGAACTGGACAAGATTGTTTGATCTTGTGGCCTTGGAGGTTCTGTTTGCGCAGGGGGCGGTGGGGTAGCCTAATGGTTAAAGCGTTCGCTCGTCACGCCGAAGACCCGGGTTCGATTCCTTACATGGGTACAATGTTTGAATCCTATTTCTGGTGTCCCCCGCCGTGATATTGCTGTAATATTGCTAAAACCCCACTCACTCAGTTTGCACAGTCCAGTCAATACAGCGTCAGGTTTGATTGATCAGTCTATTGTTTTTCATATTGATTCAGCCTAGTATTCTACACATCATGTTACAAAGAGAACAAATAGTGAGCATCGATCACTTCCAAAGGTATCGTCGATGTTCAGAAGGCATGTCTCCGATTTAACTTTAGAGCTGTCGCGTTGTGACCGAACCATCGAGCTATCAATGAACGTGAAATTCAAGCCTTTTTGACAGGCACAGTACGGTTACCAGTAATTACTTAACGAAGTAGGGAATTGGTTTGACTACAGTTCACCCCACCCCACCACCCCATCTCCCCAAAAAGAACAAAAAACCCAACAACAACAAAACAAAATAAAACACATACAAAACCAGACCCATGTAATACAAAATGAGCTCAGCAGGACAAAAACATGTAATGTAAATAACCTAATAAATGTTCACCCACCGAAGAGATCATCTAAAGTCTTCCTCTTCCATCACTCAAAGCCCCCCTGAAGACCTATCTGTTCAACAACTATCTCTGACTCTCTTCCATCACTCAAAGCCCCCCTGAAGACCTATCTGTTCAACAACTATCTCTGACTCTCTTCCATCACTCAAAGCCCCCCTGAAGACCTATCTGTTCAACAACTATTTCTGACTCTCTTCCATCACTCAAAGCCCCTCCTGAAGACCTATCTGTTCAACAACTATCTCTGACTCTCTTCCATCACTCAAAGCCCCCTGAAGACCTATCTGTTCAACAACTATCTCTGACTCTCTTCCATCACTCAAAGCCCCCCTGAAGACCTATCTGTTCAACAACTATCTCTGACTCTCTTCCATCACTCAAAGCCCCCCTGAAGACCTATCTGTTCAACAACTATCTCTGACTCTCTTCCATCACTCAAAGCCCCCTGAAGACCTATCTGTTCAACAACTATCTCTGACTCTCTTCCATCACTCAAAGCCCCCCTGAAGACCTATCTGTTCAACAACTATCTCTGACTCTCTTCCATCACTCAAAGCCCCCCTGAAGACCTATCTGTTCAACAACTATCTCTGACGCTGGACTCTCTTTGCTAAGCGCTTTGCGTGTGCATTGATGTGTGGAAAAGCGCTATACAAATGGAACTATTATTATTATTAAATCCAAAACCAAAACACCCCCTCAATTAAAAACAAAACGAAAAAAAACCCCAACAAATCTAAAACAAAACAAAAACAAAAACACGCCCTCCCCCAAAGAAACAAACGAAACAAAACAAAACAAACAGAAAAAACAAATCCAAAACAAACAAACAACAGGATGACAGACAAATGAAATCCCATCATTTCCATAGCCCAACAATTCATATTGCACGTTCATTTCATGTTGGGGTCAAAGCGTTCGCTCGTCATGCAGAAGATCCGGGTTCGATTCCCCACATGCATGGGTACAGTTTGTGAAGCCAATTGCTTGTTGTGTTAAAGTCATATTGCTGGAATAGTGCTAAAAGTGGTGTAAAACCTTCCTAATTTAATAAGGGTGTGTTTGACCTATACGTCCCTACGTAGCCACCTTTTCGATGTTTCTTGACGTATTTTATTCTACCGGCACAAATCACTCCCGATGCCTTGCAGATATGACAAATTTATATTTGGTATTTACTTTGTATGAATATCTGCCAAACTCCGTAAGATATTTCCATTCCAAACTCCGTAAGATATTTCCATTTTTTTTCACTTTTGGGCTTTTGTTTTTCGCAGTTAATAGTGTGTTCTTTTTTCACAAAAGTATCAACGCATTTTTGCCACGTTTAGTTTCTTGTAAATCATTCAGAATTTTAACATGACAAAGAGCTTATCGACTTTAATTCAGCTGATAGTTCACTGACAAGGAGCTTACCGACTTAAATTCAGCTGACAGTTCAGTGATGCACTTTTGGTTGTTTTAGATTAACTCGGCAAATCGTTAGCTACCATGAACAACAGCCGGTATGCATTTTTACTGAAAATGTAAACGGATATATAATCAGTGGCACAATCTGAAAACAAGCTGGCAGATAAGGTTGTTATCTTCCCATTTTGTCTGACATCTAATCGTTGAAAATAATTAACAATAACAATGGGACAAAAGGGTATTTTTAACAACGCAAATCATTAGCCTCACTGGCAACATTTGTAACAGTATGGTGTAACTGGCCACAATATGATTTTTCTTATGCATGTATTAGCCTTTTGCTATATTCGTCTTGTTAAATGTATTCACACAAAACATGTTTTAGACCAGAGACAAAACCTCCCATTTATTTTTGAATGTCTAAGCTATTTAACTGGTTTAGTATCTATTCACCTTTGCGTAATCAACAGTCAACAGACCATGACATGTTGTTTTAAGACCGTAGGCGAAATGGGATGTAGGCGAAATGAGAACATACCATTTAACTTGCACTCGCGCCGTGGTGGTGGTTTTGCTTTTGATTGTAGCGTTCGCTTTTCACGTAGAAGATCCGGGTTAGTTTCCCCACATGTCGTAACTGTGTCTAGGGTCGCATACATTTTTGATGAACCGGCGTTTGTCATTCATCACAGTAAAAGTCCAGCTCCATGTCGGCGGTCTGTCAGTATTTGAATCTGGACCAGGGTGCCGTTTCACGAAAGCATCTTATCGCTACGACGTCGTAAACCATGAAGTAGGCAGCTCTTAATTTGTGTACGGTTCCACGAAATAGACCTTCTAACTTTACACCCAATCGCAAACAACCTCTAAGCGTACAAGGGCGGTGGGGTAGCCTAGTGGTTAAAGCGTTCGCCTTTTACCCCGAAGACCCGGGTACAATGTGTGAAGCCCATTTCTGGTGTTCCCCGATGTGATACTGCTGGAATATTGCTAAAAGCGGCGTAAAACTAAACTCATTCACTCTTATAGCGTACACGCCAGTGATCAACAGCATGATCATCGAGAGTGGCACACAAGTAGATACTCCCAAAGACAGGGGATAGTGGGAATAAGCAACACAAATCTTTTGTTCCAGACAATATTGGCAGATGGCAGTATCATCTTTGCTGGGGTGTAGGCGGTCGGATCTCATTGCTTCTAATAGTACAATATAGAACAAACTTTATGGATAACAACTTCTTTTTATTCGTGAGTGCGACGTTTCGATACAGATTCTTGTACCGTTGTCAAGCATAATGCTTGACAACGGTACAAGAATCTGTACTATAGTTTGTTCTATATTGTACTTCCCAACTTTTAAAATGCCACTCAAAGAAGTTAACTTCTAATAGTAGATGTCATGAGATGTTATGCATCCAGCCTCACTATTACTGTAATCTACCTACAACCACAGGCCCTTGTGTCTTTGCGAGGATTAATGATTAAAAAAGTAATTTTTTTTAGATGACCCCCGACTCGAAATGCTTCACAGTACAATTCATTATTACAAGGCCGGAGACTTCGGTGCACCCTACCCGACTGCTTTGCCGATCGCTACACTACCATCGCATACAATCGATTAAAACTTAATGTAAACATAATCATGGATGATTGGCCTATCGAGCACCACTTGTGACACCTACCAATTCTTTATTGTTATTTCTGCAAGTGGATTGAAACCCGATTTTGACTCTCAACTAAACGATCTTGACACAAATGGCTGACGATATATCCGCACAAAACGCGGGTGTGGTCGAAGCAAGCCCTCTGGTCAGAATCCTTGCAGGATATTATGTGTATCATCTTGAAAGATAAAGCATGCCCAACATGCGGTGCTATGGTATTTTCACAATAATATTGACGTATTACTCTGCCATTAACAATTTGAAGTGCAGTTCGGCAGGCATCCCACACCCCCCTCCATTAAGACCCATTATCCCCCAACACCATAATATTGTAAGGCCTTCACGAGGGGCTTGGATTTTGGATCGATGGAGACGCTGATATTTTTGTATCAGCTTCAGCTTCATCAAAGTATGATATTGAATTGTTTTATTCCTTGAAGTATAAAGACTTTGCAACATGTAGACCACATGCTTCACACATTATGTAAGTGGCTATGGGTCGCATGTTAACGACAGTACTAAAACTTTACTTTTCTTGACATGGCAAGACGGAAACTTTAGGAAATACACTTTGGCAAGTTAATCACATGCATGACGCTGGGATGACTTGTTGCAACATGGTGCTAAACATTACCACATGGTTATTATCGACTTGCAAGGAATCACCGCAAAGACCAAGGAAGAACCGTGATGACTATGTCATAATTCCTCTGGCAAAACGCAATCACATTACCAATGCCAAGAACTGTACCACCATGGGAGAGTGGTGTCCTACTCTCACATCAGAGGTACCGTCATCTGATGGGCGGTTCCTTCCTTAAAGGTGGGCACAAGCAGGTACGTCTGGGCGGTACAGGCTTTCAGAAAACACCCACTTGAGGACATGGTGTAGGGTTCATTGATCGTCTACACCTGGTGGCCTTTGTGCCTATGGAGACATGCTGCTGGATCCTTTGGTGGTGCTCAGTGAAGGTGTAGGGTCGGGGTTCGTATGACTGGAAGATGGAGCCCATTACACTATCTGGTACATTCAATGGTCAACGTTATCCACAGGAAGTAATGTTACCGCCGTCCTCGTCGTGACACTTTTTGATAACCACCCCTTTGCCAGCGAAGTAATTATTTTTGGTATAATCTAACTGTTTCAGAGGTAAATTGGGAGGAAATCAATGCACAACTGATTGCTATTTCCTGCTTAGTGTACAAATATATACACCCAGTAATCTTAAGCTGTGTATATAGATCAATATCATTCCAATGGTAAATCAATATGTCTTGCAATGTTTTATCTCCAGTTTTATTGACCAAGTTTGTTAATACTGGATCATTCACACTGGAGTTCGCCGGAGGGATATGATGATCTTTTTAAAGTGTATTTTCCAAAATAATGACTCCTCTAGATGGGTGCACATTTTACTAAGCGCACTAAATATGGTAAGTAACAAAAGTATGTACATACATGTTTTATTTCTGAGATGGAAACAACAATCTGATGACAAAGAAACTCACCATCAACAGGATATAACCAGGTAGCCAGCAGAATCAAGCCTAAGGTTGGATGTTACATGAAACGATGTCAATGAACATGACTGACTGACTACCTGACACCCATACTACACATGGTATTTTGTTTAAATAAGCAATGCTTGGAAACAACCATTCTCAAATTTGTTTTCCAGCATGAAACATTCCAGTCTCTTCACTATGTAGAGAATTACTTCCACTGTTTCTTGATTGAAATGTTCTTCTCTGCATCCTTCAACATGATCTGCAATAAAGAAATAAAGTATAAGGCTCTAACATCAACTACATTAGATCCAGCCACATGCACATCATAATATTGTGAGTAACTCTGGACAGGACTGGCTAAAAATATCGATACTTGGAATTGTTGTCACTGGTAACATATTCAATGATTATTAATATGAAACTTGTGTCATAAATAAGTGAGTTTAAAGTTATGCCACACAGCAGCTTTATGGCGGCAGTATCTAATTTCTAATTAATCAAGTCTGGACCAGACAATCCAGTGATCAACATCATAAGCATCGATCTAAGCAATTAAGATACGATGACATGTGTTAACCAAGTCAGCGAGCCTGGTGTCATAAATGATATACCGGCAGTACACAATCTTTTGTTGTGAAATTTTCATTTGTTTCCAATACGCAAAGTTAGATCTCTATTCAAGGGTTGCTTCTAAAATATGTTCAGGATACTGTTTTGTTAATAACCCATGCATAATTACGCCACCAGTGATGTGAAATATGTGAATTTCTTATTTGGCATTTTTGCTAAAAGTTACTTTCCCATATTTATCAATAATTGAATGAAATTTAGTCAATGATTATCAATCTCTATGATATATATCAGCCATTCCAAACTTCCGACAATGAAACATATGTCTTCCTGTTCTTTCTTTACATGATTAAGTATATGACATGCATGATCAGAGGTACAGACAAGCTGCGTATCTGTGTAAATTACACAAATATTTATGTGAAATTCAATTCCTATTAAGTCTATTGCATACAAGTATGCTTGAATTTTTGTAAATACTCAATAAATGTGATCTTACATGCGTACACATAAACATGTCAAATCTTAGCTTGCGTATCGATGGATAGATAAAATAACTGAAGAGGTTCTATTTCAGGACATGAACTTGACAACTTGCAGACTTTCTTATTGTTTCTCATATTACAGATCAAATATGAATAACAAACAGTAACATTTAAACTTTATTATATTTTTACAATTAATGGAAAATGGCAAATATCCAATTGAGTTTGAGTGAGGTGAGGACAATTTATTTGGTTACTCAAGAGAAAATGAGGATACCCAATTGAGATGAACACAAGCGAGTACATAAGTCAATGGCCCAAAAAGTTATCTGTAGCTCTGCATGATCAAACCAATGCTTTAACTGACCCACATTCGGTGACACTTCACCTACACAGATGCCTTTTAACATGTTAAACAGTTTCTAAAATAACTTATATATCAGAGTGTCCTGGATCAAACAGTCAGTCGTTGAAAGCAATCAGTCAGGTGTAGCGTGGCAAATAGTGGCAAAATTTTGCCAGCCAGTCGGGCTAGCTATGCCTGAAAGTTACTAGCCCACAAAATAATTCACAACCCGACATTTGTATGCAGAAACTAAACTTAACGAGTTGGAGAAAGTGATATATTTACAAAATGACCCCATGAAAATTCACTTGCCAGTCGGGCCAGTGACTGTGGAGATTTACTGGCCCGACTAGATTTTTATTAGCCACGGGCTAGCAGGCCAATGGCTATTTTGCACACTTGTCAGATGTCATATTTTGACACTCGAATTCTATTCTGGTATAGTAATAATGGACCAGAATAGATGTACCCGTGAGGACACAGTGCATCATTCTTTAAGGGGTGTATTGTTGAAAGAATTACTGGATACATACAATTCTACACCCTCGACAAACAAAAGTATGTACAACTTATGAAAAACTTACCTTTGCTACAGCCAGTTCAAAATCTTCCTGTGTGACGTGCACTCTCCTCTCTCTCAGAGCATACATTCCTGCCTCTGTACACACACCCTGCACAGAAACACATATATTATTACGTATACAGAATTCAGCCAGGCATAACTTGTTCCCTGTCTTCATTAAGGGAGTTGGGTTTTATGCTTTACAGTCAAACACTGTTTAGTCGAAGTTGATGGATGAGTGTAAATACTGCAAGTACTGTTTTGACAATATACTCTTTGACCACAAAATACTCATTATAAAGAAATGCGGATGGACATAGATTCTACTTTGACACAACCATAAGTTTGACATGTCAAGTGGAGTGGAGGGAGGAGAGGTGCCGAGGGTTGGGGCGGGCCGCAATGAGGTGAGGTGAAATGGAAAATAATGCCGCATTTAAGATAATTGTGACCTGCCACCCATTATGAAAATTGGGAATCAGACGAATATTTCTAACAATGTTATTATTTGTTAATTTGTATCGGAGACATGAATAGTTTTCATAAATCTATGCAACAGAGATACAGATACTTTTGGCGATTGAAGCTTAATACCAAATCAGTAATACTGAGGCTATGTTATATCTGTAGATAAAAGAGAATAAGGCCAGGAAAACCAGTGACTGATATCATGGGCAACCATCTACCTCAGGAATACAGTGATTTGCTATCACAGCCTAGTCTACTCTGGCCTGAAACCCTAGTATCAGGATATCAGGATGCTGATTAATTCCTGAATAATCCTTTGTGAATTTGATACATGGATTATGAAAGTAAAAGGGCACATTATAAGTTCCTGGAAAGAAAGCTTTAACCACTGGGCTACCCTACTACCGCTGGAGTCAGCTGAGGAAGTTGTTTTGCTGTATCAAGTCAGTAAAATAATCTGTTGCCCATGGAAAACGGATAAACGTGAGTAACGTGCATTGAGCAAAGGGACTATGCTATCCAGCCACATTAAAAGTCTTTCGGTCAAGTCAGAGTATAGCCATCACTCATAACTATTGTGACAAGCTTGGGTTGGCGTGGATGCAAGTAAATCCCACTCCCAATCCAATATCCAGACATTTGCAGTCCCATATTTACCTTAACTTCTGCTCCTGATGCACCTGGCATCATTTCGGCAATTTTGCGTAAATTGATGCCACGGGTCAGGTTCATTTTTCTTGAGTGGATTTTCAGGATGTCTAGTCGAGCCTATGAAGAGAGTTTAAACATGTTTAAACAAGCTACATAAAAAACACAGTGCATCTTATTGATATGATCAGGATTAGAAGAAAGTGTCCCACACACAAAGGCACAAGTCTTAATGAGAGAAAACCAGGTTTGAATCATAGATTTGTAAAGAACTCACAATGCCTTCTTGAAATAAAACATGTTACATTTGACCTCTTTCTAAAAGGTATTGGTGTTACTAGCATTACGTCATGGCAATTTACACTTGTCAGAAAGGGGACACAAAGTATATGATCTGAAAAGCCAACTTTTATTTTTCATCGAAGCTACAGGGGCTGAGTGGGTAAGGTCACTGACTTTGTGTGCTGGGCTCTTATTTATTCTCGAAACGTTCGTAACCCTAAGAATTCTTAACTTTGATCGTAGCCAATTAGTTAAAGAATAGGCTTAAGAAGTCTGTAGGGCTACGAACATTTTGAGAATAGCTAGCCTGGTGATTAGGTGCCTCACTCTGACAGTTTCTTTTTCAATCCTGGACCAGACTTAACCCCAAAAAGTACGAGAGTCTGAATATTACTGGGAAAATGTAATCCAAAATATACCTTGGGACTTGTAATCCATACATTAACAAAACTGATTTTCCTAAGTGCCACAACATCAGTGATAATATAAGAATGTCCAAACAAAATACAATCACATACACCCTAGATATCAACTCAACAGCATATTTAATGCTGCGTTCATTCTAAGTGACCAGGACTTGAACCTTCATTGTCAACTGAACATTGCAAGAAGTGCACAGGAAGTATACACGTTATAAAGTCTCCAAGTAAATTTCCAGGTGAGCTAGATCTGAGCTTTGCTCCTCTTTCTTATTGCAGTGGAGTGAAGTAAAGACAGCAGCCTGTACCCACCTCCTCATTGGGTGGGGAAATTCTATCTTTCTGTCTATACGGCCTGGACGTAGTAAAGCTGAGTCAAGGATGTCGATTCTGTTGGTGGCCATAATAACCTGTAATTAGAGATGAATGACTTAAAAGAAGAGCTGGAGGCATCTGAAACTGAATTACTTAATATGACAACCCAAGTCTTCAAATCAACCTGAGGTGAGGTGAGGTGAAATTGGGTTTTTACGTCGTGCTTGAGAATATTTCGCCCATATGACGACGTGCATGCGTGTGTATGTGTATGTGTATGTGCAGCTGCTTGTACTAGCCCACTCTTAAGCTGGTTTCATAGTGCTAGCCCACTGAGATACCATGCCGCAGTGAAGCATGAATACCCCATTCAGACACATTATACTGACTTCGAGCCGACCAGTCCTTGTTGTACCGATTAATGCCGAGCGCCAGGCAGGGACCAACAAGTACCATATTTTAACGTCTTTTGGTATGACTTGGTTTGGGATAGAACCTGCGACCTTCCGCTCTCCGGGCGGATGCTCTAACCATTACACCATGGAGGCGGTGCAAATCAACCTGACAAACTGACAAAGATCTGACATAGTGAACATAATTTAGAGTGAGTGAGTGAGTATGTTTTACGCCGTTAGTAGCAATGTCCCAGCAATATCATGGCAGGAGGACACCAGAAATGGGCTTCACACATTGTACCCATGGAGGAATCGAAACCTGGTCTTCAGTGTGTTGAGAGAACGCTTTAACCACTAGGCTACAAAACCGCCCCACTAAAATTAGAAGGGAAGGGATAGTAATAGTAGTAATAGTAATAGTCCGCTTATATGGCGCTCATATCCAGGCACATTGCCTGATCACGGCGCTACATACATTACTATCCCCGGTCATAAGACACTATCGTACTTTTCGATACTTCCTTCCCTGGGGAGTATACAGCCATGCTGCCTGTTTGGTGCAACAAACTAAACACTCACATTGCCAGCACATCCTCACGGGTACCCATTTTACAGCTGGGTGAACTAAGACAATGTGGATCTAAGAATCTTGTCCAAGGATACTATGCAAATGTGCCTACCTCGGGACCCAAACCTAGGTGCCTCCACCGGGGATCGAACCCCGGCCTTCAGTGTGATAGGCAGACGCCTTACCACTGCACTACTGCGCTCCACTGACCTGGGATACTGACCATGTTGAGTAGATCTAAGATCACAATCATCACACCTACTTTTTATGTTGTCAGCTGTCATTATTAAACATGCTGAGAAGGATCTTATTCTTCCTAAACACATTAGAACAGTTTGGCCAGATAAACTTGATGAAGGTTATGTGCTTACAATATTGCTCCAAAAGTGGCTATCTTGAAAACAAAAAAGTATGATAAAGGTCCCTTCTGGCTTAGATACCTGCATGATTTAAGTACATGAAATGAAACATGACATATTATGAAACAAATATTGCTCCAAGGGAGACAACTAGTGTTTCGGCTCCTTACTTTGATATTCTGTTTCGGTTCGAAACCATCCAACTGATTAAGTAGCTCCAGCATAGTCCTCTGTACCTCACTATCACCTGAAAAAGGATTAGGTAATGATGACAATATCAATGATAAATACTTTTAGATGGTTCCTACCCATCTCACACTGCCTGCTAAGGTTCATCAGCTCCTGTGAGTCAACTGGGTGCTGATTTTTGCAACTGAGTGTCAGGAGGGACTAGGTTACCCCATGGGACAATGGAAATAAATTCTGAAGCAATGACCGTTTCTTAATAAATACAAGGAACCCTAGAAGATGCAGGTTAGAATTGGTCATAAGTGGCGACTAACAGGATCAGGTGGTCAGGGCCCCGTTTCAGAAAGCTATCGTAGCGCTACGACTGTCGGAAGTCTGTTACGGTACATGAGGTACGACAGTTGTAGCGCTACGATAGCTTTGTGAAAGATGGCACTGGCTTGCTGACTTGGGTGACACATGTCAGCGTATCCCAATTGCATAGATTGATGGTCATGCTGCTGATCACCTGATTATCTGGTCCACACTAGATTAGTTACAGACCGCTGTCATATATTGGAATATTGCTGAGTGGCGGGGTTAAACAACCAACAAAATAATATAAGGGACATGAAGACACACGTTCATCCTCTTTCCTTCATTAACATTCCCCAAGGACTAATTCCTTGAGCATATTTGCCTCTTACTATGGGAAAACAAGAATCAACAGTATCAAGAATGTTAGAAGTCTAATCTGTGTGAGTGTCAATTAATCTGGCATAGTAATAGCCCATGGAAGCATGAGGTTCTTCTAATGGGTCAGTATGGTTGCAAGACCAACATAATCAATGTTCCTCTCAAACTGTACGGACAACCACAGCAGTCAGAATCACAGTAACAGTTCTTTGTGTTTTCACACACAGAATAAAAACAACTTTACAAAATGGTAACAGCTTGTATCTGTAAAATCATCACAAGTTTATTTGTGCCTTATTATCATGATTATTCATAGCACGTTTCTTCACTGTTGCATGAATAAATAATCTTGTCTAATGATGTTTAATTGCAAATTTGACGATTTTGTCAAAGTTGTCTTTCTTCTCTTGTTTGTTCACGCAAAGCGATACGATGCTGTTGTCTTACCCCCTGCAAAATGTTTGACGAAAGTGTAACCTGTAGATAAGCCGACCCCCTTCCACAGACTGCTTTTTCCCCGCTTAGGCTTATTGACGGTAATATATACGGTACTTAATCAATTATCTGATTTAATTATTGATACTTACCTCCTGAACCTCCTTCTAAACGTGATGATCCAATTGAATCGATCTCATCCATGAAGATAATAGAGGGTGCATGTTCTCTGCAACACATAGGACAATAGTCAATGTCTTACATTCTGGATAAAAAAATTATCAAACAACTTCCAGGGACAAAAAGAATTGATAATGATTCCCTCTTCAACAACACTGGGGTCAGAATTTGTTTGGTGCCATGACTTGCACAAAAGTCTTTTAAGTGGCAGTCCCAAATGCCAGCATGATTAGCATGCTGATCCAGTGCTTTAACATGTGTGGGGTAAGAAGCAGCTGGGTACCAAACCAATGACCTGCTCTCTCTATGCAAAGGATCCTTTGACGAGACTATGCTGTACCACATGTTACAATAAAATACAATTTCTGCAATCTTCTAGGAATCAAAGACTTCTTGAAATACCAACACTGCTTAGTTCCACTTGTCTTCAAAACAGCGCTATGCACTTAATAGCAGGTCAAGTATGATTAGCTTCAGCTATACTCAAATAAGATGGAGTTTCAAACAATACCTTGCCATGACAAAGAGCTCCCTGACCATCCTTGAGCCCTCGCCAATAAACTTCTGTACAAGTTCTGAACCAGACACTCTGATGAAAGTACACTCAGTGTGATGGGCCACAGCTCGTGCCAGAAGAGTCTTGCCAGTTCCAGGAGGTCCGTACAACAGTACTCCCTGTCAACAAGACATTCACATGCAATACACTGAGCACTGTTGAGCAAGACCAACATAATCAATGTGCGTAGTAACATGTTGAAGATTATTTCATTCATATAGTGATGTGTGTGTGTGCGTGTGTGTGCTAATACTAGGTGCAGTACAATGGTGTTCAATATTGTCTTCATGAAGTTTATTTCACTCACACACCATAATGCACTTGTCTGGACTCAAGATTGAAATGCAGTTTAACATGGATACTTCACTCAGTCTGGACTAAAGTCCATATAGTAAATATATTGCTGGCCCAGCTGGATGCAGGTCTACAATGACATCCTACTTAGACACTTTGACCGCCTCCGTGGTGTAGTGGTTAGAGCGTCCGCCCGGAGAGCGGAAGGTCGCGGGTTCGATTCCTGACCGCGTCATACCAAAAGACGTTAAAAAATGGTACCGGTAATTGTTGGTCCCTGCCTGGCGCTCGGCATTAATGGGTACAAAAGGATGGGTTGGCTCGGAGTCAGTATAATGTGTCTGAGTGGGGTATTCATGCTTCACTGCGGCATGGTATCTCAGGGGGCTAGGACTATAAAACCAGCTTAAGTCTGGGCTAGTACAAGCAGCCGCACATACACATACACATGCACATGCATGCACGTCGTCATATGAGCGAAATATTCTCAAGCACGATGTTAAACACAATTTCACCTCACCTCACTTAGACGCTTTAAACAACCTCCATACCGACCAGTGGCCGTATGCACATGTTGGGCGTAGCTAACGTCAGGCGTAACACACTACGTCGGACTTAGCAGCACTCTGCTCTTACACGTCATGCACAACGTCGGTTAAGCCTAGGCGTTACTACGCCCGACTGAACAGATTTACGTCGAGGCGTAGTGTGCTATTTTTAGATTTTCGAACATGTTTCAACCACCAAAACAAATGAACCCATAGCATTAAACCGTAAGGTTGCAAGTACCAGCATTTCCAGGGTAAGGGTGGAACTGCTGTACGAGCCATAATCATTATCACTTCTGATTGTATCCACTATCTTGAAAATGTCAATTCTCCTGAATCTAAATCTTCTGTACAGGTCGTCGTATATTTCTAAAGGGTTTGACCTTTCTCTAAATATACGGTTTCTGTAGAACTGTTGTGTGTGAAATCGGTATATTACTTCCGCCATTACAGGGCTATGCCTGGCTTACGTCTGCTTCGGTAGGTGGCGTAAATGAAGAGTGCTACGCCTGGCGTATCTTTAGCTACGTCTAAGATATGCATACTGGCTTAAGGTTACGCCCGGGCGCACATTTTACTTACTTACGCCCATGCTAGAATTTACGCCCGACATATGCATACGACCACAGTCCTTCATTTATCTCCCTTATTCTGAGTGCCAGGCTGGGTATCAACAAGTATCATCTATTGTAACATTATATGGTGCGATAGTCTGGGAATCAAACAACCAACCTTCTGCTGTCCAGGCAGATGCTCTATCCAATCAATCTTCAAGAGACTACACGTGTGGCCAATGATACCTTGTCCTTTACTGACACAATATGCACATAGTATTTGTAAAGGTGCACAAGCTGGTTTGATTGACACTGCAGACAACAGCATTTGAATTCATTCAAATCCTCACCTTGGGTTGAGCTATTCCCAGGGCTTCAAACAGTTCTGGATGTTTGACAGGGAGTTCAATAACTTCCTTGATCTCCTTTATCTGCTTGTCCAGACCTCCTACCATCTCGTACGTCGAGTCGGGGACCTTCTCCACCATCATCAGACTCACTAAGGGATCAACCTAAAACAATGGTGCATCACATTAAAACACACATAAACCTGAACATGTTAAAGACATCTGAATCAAATTTATTATTCTCAAAGGCAAATGTGATCTTCTTGTGATTACTGCATTTGTAACTACTCGTGTCTTTCCGGCAAGCCGGATGTCGTCTCGCACCCCTCTCGTGGCCATGTTAATGACTGGGTCCTGTCTAAGCGCAAACGGGCGCGTAAAAGGAAAGATAACTCCAAACATGGCTCCTTTTTCCCGTGGACAAAACAGCACTACAGTCATTCTCTTTGTAAATATATTTCAGTGTTTAAATCTGCTGATCCTTTAGCTCAAAGTTTATGTTTAAATTATGCTTTGCATAGTTTAGCAAAGTTTCAAAGTTCAACGGTGCCTCCATTGTCATGCTTCGAAATGCGTTTTACTACGAGCGATTTGATTAGTTTGCCACGATTCTTGGCAATAATGGCATACGATAGGGGTATGAGTCTTCTTGTAGGTCACGGAAAGAGGCGAGTAGTTACGAATGGTGATTACTTTTTAGAGGTAGTAATAATGAAAAGAGCACAGAGAATATGACTTTACAAGCAACTATGTTTGCAAACCATTATTTGCAGTGATGTTGGGGAACACACTGATCTAAGTGTCTTTCTGTCTTTCTCATATCGACATTGTACTTGCTAGAGCTGTGACGATATATTGTAGTATCGATAACCGTGATACTTTATCTGACGATAAATATATCGATATGTTTTTCGTATTGTGATGTGTATCGTTGACCTTAAAATGTTAATTTTCAATAGATATTGACGATTATGTCAATATTTCTTGCTTTTAAATATGATTTTTTAAAGAAAATAACAAAAGAAAGTCTATCGTGATATGCATCGAATCGAATGCAAGATATCGCGATACGTATCGTATCGTGAAATTTCTGAATCGTCACACCTGTAGTACTTGCATTGTTTTGGCATGAAACTCTCCAGATTTCATGTACCTTTGAAAGCTACATGAAATCGACATTTTGTCTAGGCTATTCTAACTGGTTTTAAGCAATCAGATGCTGCAACTAGTTTCATGACAGGAGGGGAGATATCTCTAGCCCAAGTCTCTATTTGGCAGGCCAACTGCAAAACTTCAAAATACAGCATTGTGCATGATTTTGAACCCATGATTAAACAAGTTAAAGGACATCAACTGAACAGCTTCAAACCATGTGTTCTACAAGCTTAATGGTAAAGCAAGGGGTCAGGGAGTGCAACACAAGTGAAGGGCGTCATAAAGTAAAGATGCATATTTTTGGTTCTGTGTTATGTGATCGAAGAGATGAAGGGTATTGCATAATGGTTTATCTGGATAAGAAATAATTACTGACTCCAGTTATCAGTATTGACAAACTTAATGGATGACAACTTGTTTTATTTCGTGAGTGTGATGTTTTGATATAGATTCTTGTACCGTTGTCAAGCAGGAACATTCATGAAATAAAAGAAGTTGATGTCCATCAAGTTTGTCAATATGGTACTTCCCAAGAAATGCCACTCAAAGATCAAAGAATTGTTTATATACATATAAATAAGTCACATGCCTTATCCCATCGGGTACCCATTTTCTGCTGGGTGGACGGAGGCAATTTTGAACAAACTCACTTAATGTGAGACCACATGTATCACATGTGTTTTGTTGTGGGGCAGGACTGAAGTCCTGGAAACTCTTAGGAGTCAAGCTGCCAAACACAATCACCCATCCAAGGACTCTTTCTGCCCAATGTTGCCTAACTTGAACTGATTTGTGACCCGAGCTCTATGCACAGGACCACACATCACCACAAAGAAGTTATCCAGTTATCATTATCATGATTGTTGTTATAATTACATTACTGCCAAATACTACTTCAACAATCAATACAAAACCAACAAGTGTTTGCCACTGATATGGCAATGTCCCCCGCCGCTAAAGAATGGAATATTTATATTTACTACTTTTTATTTTTGGGTCACATACAAGATGCCTGAAATGACTGGTGTCTGCATAATCACCCAATGTAGGCTGTCAACATACTTGCAAACATTGGGTGCAATGTTTTATGAGATATCGCCTTTAAAAAGTGGTCAAAGTATCGTGGTGACCTTGAAGATAAGGCCACGGTCACCCAAATAAACTGGTGTCTGTGTAATACCCCAATGTAAACTCACCAAATTTGAAGACATTGGGTACAACAGTCCATGAGATATCGCGTTAACAAGAGTTAAAAGTGTGAAAAGTGTCGTGGTGACCTTGAAGATAAGGTCAAGGTCACCCAAAATCAACCGGTGCCTGCATAATCTCCCAATGTAGGCTGTCACCAAATTTGAAGACAGTGGGTACAACAGTTCATGAGATATCACGTTAACAAGAATCGGGACGGACGCCGCTGAATACATAGTCCCCCGTTCCGAGTTGCGGCAGGGGACAACAAATGGAAGCTGGAAGGAGACAAACCGTAAGTAGCTATAGCTAACCACTAGACTACACACTGGCCTTCAAAGTGCAGCGTCATTTCAGCGTGCTTACCTTGTTTGGCAAAATCTTGTGGAGAACATAACTGTCATTTCTGAGGGCAACTCTACAGTTAGGTGTGACAGTGTTGATGTCAATGTTCTTGTCTAAATCAACAACAAATTTTCCTTCTGGATGAACCTGTAAAAGGAAAATACAGTCGATTTTGGAAAGTCTGCAAATATTTTAAATATGCAATACATAGGAGCTTTAAGGTAACTTCATGTGCAGAGAACACTGAGTTTGTATGTACTCAATTAGGCTACGTGGATAACATGAAAAGTAACAAGCAGATAACAGAATTCGAGTTTGAGGTAGGTAAGTTTAGTGTGATGCAGCTTTGAACAGAATCACGGATTTGAACCTACAATCAAAGATTCCAGGCAAGAACATGGGAGTTGGTGAGTTTAGTTTTATACAGCACTCAGCAATATTTCCAGCTATAAGAAGACAATCTATAAATAATTGAATCTGGACCAGACAATCCAGTGATCAACAACATGAGCATCGATCTACGCAATTGGGATATGATAACATGTGTCAACCAGATCAGCGAGTCTGACCACCCGATCCCGTTAGTCGTCTCTTACTACAAGTACAAGCATGGTTTACTGAAGATAAATTCTAACCCTTATCTTCACTGGTCAAGAACAAGGGAGAAAATTCTGCAAATCTGTAAAATCTGAAGAGCTAACTGTGGTGGAAAAGTAGAATATGCAACCCACATGACCAGAAGCACATAATACACACAGAAGCTTCCTAATGCACAAAAAACAAACTTCAGTGATTGAGAATAACTGTCCAGTTTATGTGACGTACCTTCACAAGCACTTTCTTCTTGTCCATTGGTTTCACTACTTCTCCAACATACGATCCCTGCTCCTGCAGCAGCTGTAACTCCTCTCTCAACATCCTCACTGACAAACAAACAACACTCATCTATATCCCACGTAACATGCTGGCAATGGCTACGCACAACATTCAAAATATCGTGAGAGATTTCAAAGGATAAAGGGACATCCCAGCGGCCTGGGAGGTTTGCTCTTAAAAGTATTTGAATACAGTGGGGCCCCCTAAATGATGGTGTTAGTAAATCTGAAAGTTGAAGTTGAAAGGCTTAGGTTATCATAAATATAATACAGACAGATCAACATGATCAAGTCCCTTTCCTTGGATGACACTATAACTACCACATTTACACTGATGTGTAACGAACGTCTGGAGAGAAATTATTGATTTAAGAGAGATAGCTATACGCTACTGAAAAAATGATATAGAACACAAGATGTTTTCATAAAACTATAGATAACCATGACAACATGATTAACCATGTTAACTGAACTGGTATGTCAAATGTTATTAACTCCTTTTGTGTTGCAAGAAATGTCACTACCAAACATGACAATGGTCCATATATGAAAGAGGTAGGTATGAGTCTGTGTGAGTGTGTGCATGTTTGTAATCAAGTCCGAACCAAACAATCCATTGATTGATAATTTGAGGCCTAAAAAAAATGTTGTGGTTCCGATTACCCGACCGACCCTTGAATTCTGGAGTCAACCCTATTTCAGATACCATTGTTTTCCCCCGGCACAAACGGAGATCTGTCAGTGTCATTCTGATAGAAAAAGTCGACATGATGGCCGCAAGCTTGATTGAATAAACAATTACACATTGATCAATGTGTTATTAGTTTGTTCTTTACTTCTAAATGAAATGACCGCCGTGATATTGCTGGAATATTGCTAAAAGCGGCGTAAAACTAAACTCAGTCAGTCAGTCTAAATAAAATGATTTTTTTTTTTTTAGAATCCTACCTACCTACCCTAAATTTTAGGGGGTAATCGTAACCACAACATTTTTTTTATTTGGCCTGATTTATCATACAATGGATAGAGTTCTCGACAGGATAAAGCCAACTGATATGTTTGGTATCTGTTAGGGTCATATGCGGATATCGATGCAAATTAGAGAGGTCATATGCAAATTTTAGGGACTACTTTCACAGTGTAAACAAACGTGTCGGCGATCGTGTCAGGACTGACGGACGTGGTACTCAGTCTGGTTATGATAGATGGAGTGGATTATGAAGCGAAGATAGAAATTCATAGGCTTACTAAGCTACCAACACCAGCTCCCCAACCGATATTCAGTGTTAGCGAGTAGTAGGCGGTTGGGTAGCCTAGTGGTTAAAGCATTAGCTCGCCACGCCGAAGACCTGGGTTCGAATCCCCATATGGGTACAATGTGTGAAGCCTATTTCTGGTGTCCCCCGCCGTGATGTTGCTTGAATATTGCTAAAAGCGGCATAAAACCAAACTCAGTCAGTGTTAGCAAGTAGACGTCACAGGAATCCAGGTGCAGAATGTCACGCAGACATTTAAGTGTATTTGCTGTTCAAAAGGTTAACTGAAGGTTTCTGAAGTTCCACACAAATTTGTTGTTATTTTTCACATGTAAGCTAAGATTTGTTGACAACAATATGTGCTTTAAAACAAAAACTTACTGAGAACTAGATGACCTAATGCATTCAATTGAGTGATCAGAAGAAACTTGTGTCACCGGCTTGTGACGTAATGTATTACTACGTGCATATTTGTGACATCATAGCTATCTAAGCACATTCCATGAAGTTTAGCTGCATGATTTGTGACCATTGAAATCGCATATTTTTAAAAATTATAAAGTAAGAATGACATTGTATGATTAATAGGTTATCACACTCGTGTGTTTTGGGATGGTTAATATCCTGCCTCTTACCTTTTGCATTCAATTCATTTCTCTGAGCTTCTAATCGTCGTAAGTTCTGGGTCTTTTCAGTCACAACAAGCTGAAAATAAACATTTTTGTTTACTTTTTAAAACAATTTTATATATACTACCCATCACAAGTTTAGACTCACTTAAACACACACTATATGTTATGTATATATGTATATATATGGTTACATCGAATATGAATTTCTCCACTACCTCTGGGGAAAACCAACTGCAAACCTTAAGCAGATGAACTGCATGAGGATCATGCATCAAATAGCTGAAAAGCATCTGCAAATATCGTGCATGTGAACAGCTGCGTTTTGTTAAGAATACTCGAATTTTCACTGAGTTTCATCATTTTTGAACTCATGACAATAATCTTTCCAACATTACGAATATGTTTTACAAGACATCAATTCATGTGTAAACAGTACCTTGAAACAGTATGGAATATTTTGCAAAATCTAGTTTGGAACAGTTGACTGAAGTAAGTGGCTACATTTACACGAGAGAGTCTAAACTTTTGATGGGCAGTATATATTGACAAACTTGAAGCATTCATAAGCTCAGACAAGATAACATTCTGCAGTTCAGCATTACCACTTTCAATGATTCATGAAGGTCATCTCACATCTTTATATTTGGGGTGAGTCGAGCAACAGTTCTACTCTAGATAAGTACAATAGAAATCCTCACCATGCATCTTGTATTTAAAATGTTGTGATAGGGATACAGAGTTCATTGATCAGAGTCAACAGCAGTGTTCAATATGGTACATATCTCCATATCTTACCTCACACATAAATGTCACTTTCTGATTGGCTGAGCGCGCTCTTCTATTATTTTCAATGTACCCCACTTACAAGCGAATAACATTTCAATGTACCCCGCTGTCAATGGCAACTCATTTGGTACTTCGTGGTAGTAATTCTTTATCTCGAATAACATTGAATCAGGTATGATGTACGGAAATTACCGATGTTTTGCGAATGCAAATCGATGGAAGGGAGATAACTCTAAATCTGTTTTTCTTGTCAGCAAAATCTAGCGATGGCTACAAAATTATTTGTACCCGCGGCTCAAATAATTCAAAATTAACATTGAGGTGTTCGGTAAGATAAATACGTTGTTCACTTGTCCCTCAGGGCCCATGGGTTGATGTAACCTCGATGTTTGTTTATGTTCGAGGGTACATCAACCCATGCCCCCCAAGAGACCCGGTGAACAACTTATAACATGTGACAAATAATCAAGTCTGAACCAGACAACACGAATGGACCAGTGGTCGATAGAAGTGATGCTAGGTCACAAATTGTGTAGTTTAGTTTTACAATCAACATAATTCCCACTACATCACTTCAGTTTGTAAAGACTATCAACAAACCAGCCTTGTGTGAGTTATTATATACTATGACTGAGAAATCTCCCACTCCACTAGGGTACAATGACATGTAATCAAACTAGTCACTGTGCCTCACCATCTGATCCAAAATAGGAACCGATATTAATTCCACATTTTCATAGTTCTATCATGATTCTGCTGGGTATAACAAACACAAACACTGTTCTGTTGTCTTCTTTTGAACTAAGAGGAACCTTTATATTTTTAATTTAGCCCTTCCAGTTCATTTTGAAAACATGTGCAAGCAGCACATTGTTTGTTTTATTGGTTTTATTAACTACTGTTGGTAAGAAAAGCAAGATTTAGGGATGTCATCTTCTTTATTGTGAATAACACAACGTTTTGGAGTATATGCTTGCTTTTTCATCAGGTGTCTTCTTTTGAACTAAGATACACTCCGGAACTTTGTGTTAATACTGTTATTCGCAATAAAGAAGTTGACATTCATAAATTTTGCTTTTCTTATGCATGCCCTTCTAAATGCATTCTATTATCCATTTACACATATTTAAGCTTGACCGACCAACAGAAGATTCCAGCTGTTATGGAAAGACTTCACGATGTTTACAACAAAATGCCACCAAGGATTTGTACCAGGCAAATTACTGCAAAAAGGTTGAATACTTACTTGCAGCTCTTCAATTTTACTGACGTAGTACTGTTTGATCCCTTCATGGTTAGTAGCTACGTCAACATCCATCCTCTGCAAAAGGCAAATAATTATAGTCATACATGTATTTTATGCCACAAGGATTATCTTCAGGGTCACTGATCAGTGGTGGTTGATAAATGATCACTAACCTGTGTTTAAATCAGTTGATATTCAGCTGGAACAAACTGATAACCTGGGTAATAACCAACCATTTGATTGATTTTAAACGACTGTCATGTCAAAATTGTAAACAATCATCAATCACAGATGTTTACAACTTTATTCAAGCTTTGGTTAGGGTTCTCACATTCCAAGAATCCTTATCATGTTAAAAACTAACAAACATCATAAGAGCAAGTCATTAGTGTCTAAGCATTTTAAAACAAAAATAAAGATAAAAAAGAATGGATATGACATTTTGCATTGTTTTATAAATTATCCTTTGGAGACTTAACCACCAAAATAAGGGAGATATAGAAACTGCGCTGTTCATGAAACTTAATAACTTATGAAATTATGTTGTTTAGGAAAATTGGTTTTTCTTATGACATGTTTAACATGTTTGTCTACTGTAGTGTCAGGATGTGTTTGAAAGTTGATTTTTTCCACTCTTACTACAAGGTGTGTTTTACAAAGGCAAACATGGTCACTTTATGTTGTGTATGATGCGAAATAAAGCGTATCTGAGAACACGACAAAGAGCGTCTCTCACGAAAACAGGTGACAAAACGTATATATGTTTGAGTAGGTGATGAGAAAACTTGGTACAACATATTTTCAAGACTAAAGAGTGTACAGCAACTATAGATTTCATAACTGCGTTCGTGGCCAGCCAAGTATCAGTGTCTTTACCTCTGAAAAGCTAAACAATATATTGTTTGATTTTCAATTCAAAGCACAGCGTTTCCCATCTCAGAAGGGTCCGAGGGTCAAGTTAGCCCATATTTCATCATTCTATTAACTAGAATTCATTCGAAAGTGAAGGTTGAATACGTATGTCCAATAAAACTGAACAAAACATCAAAACGAGCATCTGAAGTTTCAATTATGACAAAATAACATGACTAAACAAAACTACCTGCTCCGCCATGATGGGCATCTTGAACCGGAAGTAGTGCCGGGATCCCCATAAAGCTCCCGACAGTGGTGTCTTCAAACTCCGCCACAGTACGTGACAATGCGCAAATGATCATCCGTCACCTTTCAGGGAGAATCATTCAAAATAGCTTGATTTTTATATATTTTTCCAACAAATAAAAGGTCAATTGAAAGTCTACACAGCCTTGATCTGTTTCATGAAAACATACAATAATAGGCAATAATATTATGTCCATCATGATTCATTTATCATTCGGTTCGCAAATTTGAACACTTCTTTTTCAGTCTTATCAGGGAAAATCTACAGCGTCTTCTATTCTCTCTGGTTTTATGCACGTCTGGAAACCAGGCTAACACTGTTTGAAAGCATAACCCTCTTTTGAACCAGCAGCCTTGGTTTCATGTCAAGACTTTCGTCCGTCAATTTGTATTGAAAATATTCTGGACAAATGACGATAACAGGGGCATTCATTATATGCCTTGTTTATGTATTATAAGAGATTTTACACCACTTGCTTCAAAATGGTAGCGTCAACAGCTGGTATTTTATATATGGAATGTCTTTTCTGGAAGCAATGGACATTAGTGTGAATATTGTGACTGGTGTTATGTACAGCTTTAGTTTGGAAAAATAAACCCACTGCAAGGTATTTTAGGGAGGTGTGTGTGTGTGTGTGTGTGTGTGTGTGTGTGTGTGTGTGTGTGTGTGTGTGTGTGTGTGTGTGTGTGTGTGTGTGTGTGTGTGTGTGTGTGTGTGTGTGTGTGTGTGTGTGTGTGTGTGTGTGTGTGTGTGTCCCGCCAGGCAGACATTTGAACCACAGGTTCACACCCGGACTGTCGAATGTTTTATCGAATACACACCCGGACTGTCGAAAAGCAGTGGAGTGTGGCAATGCTCAACACTGCTATAATAACGGTTATGGCCCGGGAAAGCGAAATCTAGACTAAACCTCCTCAATTTAGCTTTCGCTTTCGCGGGAACAGTTAACACTGAATTTCGCGTTCCCGGGCCTCTCAATACACAAGAAAAATAAAGAAATGTGAGTCGTCGTCTGATACCGTAGTCATGGTAGAAATTTAATATATAAATAACAATTAATGTTTGAGCCACAGACTGTTCACCGATAAGTCACATGGATGGATCATGTGGAGGTGGAATTGAAAATATCGTGCATAGACAACTTACATCGTTAAGCATTCATTGACGTAATTTACGTTACCGCAATGTACTTTACGTTACTTATATATATAGGAGCGATAACAACCTAAAACTACTTTCACTTGTCAAAGTTTGATTCACATTGATATTTCGGCAATACCACACAACAAAACACAAAACTTTCCAAATATGGCGGTAACGTAAATTAGTTCTGGTAATGAATAATGTTATGGCAAGATGAATAAATACAGAATGCTTGGTTGGGGCAAATGTATAACAGACCGCCCTGCCCCAAATGTACAGTGATGAAAGACTATTACTGGGATGCTAGATTTTTAGTTATAACGGGAACGTATGATTACTTGCTTAAAAAATCTCTACTGCTGTCGAGCATATTTTTCCATATTGTAAGAAAAATCAATGTTAACGAAACTATATGTTTTAGATATCGAGAATAGATGAACAGGCCAATCAAGAAAAATTATATTGTGGGTCTGTGCGATGATTTACCACAAGAAAAGCTGTAAACAAACACAACGTAACGTAAATTACTCTGACTCTACCGACATAATCTAAACGTGGGTTTGGGGTTTTGGTTGGGGAACCATCGACATGCTAACATGGGCGAATTAACCCGTATGTATGTTGGTTCGTTCATGTCACTAAATATAAAAAAACTTCCGTTGGATAACATTTTGCAGCAAGCTTAAATGCAAAGAATACGCACTACCGACATAGCAAAGATGCCGTCATGGAACCAGATGTTTGCTTCTGACGCTGCAGTATAACTTCTGCAGTCTTAATGAAGGTTGATACTTATTGTAAATTTAGTGTTATTTAGCATACCTGCACAGATGCACCTAGATTTAATATCAAATTTAAAAGCACCGACAGCCAAAATGTCGGCGACAGCAATTGTCCCAGTTAACTGAGAATTAGTGAGATCTGCTCGAACAACCGTCTTTGCACGGTGGATTAAATAGAATAGTCAAATACCAGTAAGTCAAACAACAAACACATTTTACTACACAGCTCCAATACTTCTTTTCTCGGAGGGTTTTCCTACACCGATGCTTAAACTTGTCAAAGATCAAGTGCTGAAACTTGAAACAACTGAAACTTCATTTCAGGCTAACAGATCGAGTATTGGGGTCGCGCGCTAATCGAAAGTACGGTAATCCGATGTTTACATAGCAATTCGCTTTCGCGGCACTTCTAGCACAACTTTGGTTTTCGCTTTACCTGGAATAGGGAATATTGAAATTTCGCTTTCCCGGGCCGACACCTTAATAACACCCGGAGAGTCAACTGCCTTGGAGAACATGAACCTGCGAATAGCAGAAAGACTGCGCTAATCCACTCTCCTCTAATTAACGAGGGAGAAGACATGAATACTATAATTGTTGAAACGAGAAAGAGTTTGAGTTACCTAGATTTGTCACAAAACCATGGAGGGTATGGTTAACAAGCGCCTCACACAATATCTTGAAACACAACATGTATATAATACAACTCAATCAGGCTTTCGCAAAAAAAGGTCTAAAAGGGGCACTTCTAAATTTTGCATCAGCCTTTCTAACAGAGAGAGACTTTTAGGTCTCCATAGACCATCAAATCTGATGATATATTCAACAACCTCAGTAAAAATATAAACGAATCCCAGTTTGCCGACGATGGAGCAATATGGGTTAATGAAAACCAGCACTTAACGTGGAACAAACACACTCAATTCATACAAGAAAAATGCTAATCAGATCTCAACATTATTAAATACCTATCACATAGTAAATGGGGGAGCAAAAAAAAAACATTACTACTACTATATAAATCACTCATCAAATCTAAATTACTCAATGGCTGCGAAATATTTCAAGATATGGCACAAACACCAATTCCAAGCACATTCTAACAAACCCAAAATTAATTAAACCATTCATTAAATATCTCATTCATGCAAAATTATACCAAACAATCTAGCAAAAACCCCCAATAATACAATAGTTCCACCTAAAAGTTCGACAAAAAAGGAGCCATATGCTAGTGCATGCCCGTATAACAAAGTGGCCACAATAAAGAATGTACTGTACAACGTATTTGGTTTTCCTTAATGCCCGGAGCGTCGAACGCCATAGTGTTAACGCCTAATTACCTCCTTACGTAATACCCGAAACACTGAATTTATAAAATTTCAATTTTCGACAGTCCGGGTGGACACCGACCCAAATAGACATGCAGAGGGGTGCGCCAGGCCGACTTGCCGGTGTCCTATGAAGTAATTAACGCCAACTGGCATTGTTTTGACAGTATGGGGGTCGTGTCAGCTCATGACGAGTTCACCACTTTAGTGAGTTCTAACTCATGGCTTAATTAACGAGTTCACCACTTTCTGAATTTACAGCTGTGAACAGTTTGCACACTGAGTATAAATAAAGTGATGATATCGATATATTTTATGTGAGTATTTGAGTGTGTGACCATAGGCGGATCCAGGAATTTTCAAAAGGGGGTGAGGGGTGGTTTGGGTTCGAACCCCTTGAATCCCCCATAGCAAAACATTAACTTCATTGTGGTCTTTAGTCATTGCGTATATCCATGTTCATGCGGTTGATCACTGGATTGTTTGGTCCAGACTCGATTACTTACAGACCGCCGCCATAGAGCTGGAATATTGCTGAGTGCGGCGTTAAACCAAACTCACTCAATCATGCTTTCAGTCATCATTGGTATAGCTACCATTATAAAAAGAATGCTTACACATGATTGTTCCTAAAATGTTTGGGCTCGCCCTCATTACTATCTAAACATAAAGTTTGGCAACCTATCGGGTTTACACGAAAAAATTGGGCTGGTCATTGGCTTGTCTTGCTCAGACAGCAGGGACAAAAAATGAAACATTTGACAAATCACTTACTCACTCTGCTGCTTTGTGGAAACACACATTGTGTCAAAGGTATTTATACAGAATACAGTCCCTTACAGAATTCCATACATTTCCAACATCTTGCAATACCTACGAAATTCAAAAACGTGGGACAATGGGGGGTTCAGAGTTGCCTCCCTTGAACCATCTCCCCGAGGCAAGAATACCAACTTGTCAATATCAAGACCATTCGTCACCACTCGCCCCTTTCCGTAACCTCCAAGAAGGCTTGTCCTGGAATAACACGAGTTGGTCACGAATGTATCAAGACTTGTGAAAACTGGACTTTGATAGAGGCTAGTGGGCACACCCGGCTCGGGTAGTTGTCCTTGGGTACGCCAGAAACCTATGATCATAGGTTCCGATCCCGTTCGTCCCGAACATGTTTCTTTTTACTTTTGTCATCATGTATCTAAGGCCTACCTGTGCTCGCGTGTTTTAGACTGATAACAGAAACAAAGTCATCTCGTTGAAAAACATGCACCTATATATTTAATATCTAATTTATTATATAGAAAAGGAAGAAATAATACTAAATAGATCCCAGAATAATGCTTAATTCAGTTAATCTAAAAGTGTCAATTCATTTTACACTTCTTTTTACTTTATTGTCTAGGCCCTGGCTGACTACGTGGGTTTCACCCCAGCAGTGAACGTCTGAGATCTGCATTACTTCGGGTTTTCCTCCCAGATTAATCTGACACGCCGTTTGTGACTGGAATACTGCTCTAAGCAGCGATGAAAGCCCAACCAGCCCACGATCCATAGTCTAACTCACCCATGAAGATCCGGGCTGGAACTATCTTCAGTAACCCATGCTTGTTGTAAGAGGCGACTAACGGGATCGGGTGGTCAGGCTAGCTGACTTGGTTGATACATGTCACTGTATCCCCATTGCGTAGATCAATCCTCATGGTGTTGATCACTGGATTGTCTGGTCCGGACTCGATTATTTACTGCCGACATATAGCTGGAATATTGCTGAGTGCGGCGTTAAACAACAAACAAGCAAACATAACCAATAGGTATACAGTCCAAGAAACGAAATATGTTCGTCATTAAAATGAAAACTATTTTCTATACACTTTAACGGCGAAAAAAATTGGCAACCTTGATCCAAACAGGTTTATCTTTTGCTTTTCTCCTTTCTTTGCATTTGAATAAAAAGTTGAATGTACTCAGATGCATTTTCATAACCTCGACTTGTCTGCATCAGTTTGTGTAGACACCTAGAAACACAACATCGCAAGACGGTCCATAGAGATGAGATAACGTGCACATAGCGTTATCGTAGTGACTCATACTACCATCATGCGTTTAATGACATCACGGTATGGAAAGTAGTTGGCGTAGTCGCAAATCACGTTCACACAGGAATTTCCGGTCTTTTCACAAAGACCAGAACGCAGACACGTCACCGTGTAACTGACTGGCAGATCAACAATCTCATTATGTTCAGATGCATTACTCTGAGCCAGTGTATTTCCATGAGAACATCTGACGTCACTTCCGTATAGAAGGTCGCGTTGACCGATGAATCTTGGGCTAACATGACCGCAGTCTATAATCAGGCGTCAGCTTTCTAAAACAATCCGGTTTCGTTTCCTTACCACCTGCATTTGGACATTTAATTTCATCAAAGGCAAGCACAACTTGTCACGTGACTGAACTTATGTTTGAGCGTACACTCCACGAGTGTATGAAATATCTACAATGGCGCAGCGAATACCTAAACGATTGTAAGAATGCCTCGTTCCCGAGGAGAAACTGATTTGTCTGGTCCAGTGCCGATTATGTACATACCGCCGCCATATATATAGCTGGAATATTGCTGAGTGCGGCGTAAAACTAAACTCACTCATTCATGCTTTCAGTCATTGGCTTGACTGGTTCAGACAGCAGTGGCAAAGGTGAAATATTTGATAAATCACTTAATCACTCTACCGCTTTGTGGAAACACACACTGTGTCAATGGTATTTATACAAAATACTGTCCCTTACAGAATTCCATACATTTCCAACATCTTGCAATACCTACGAAATTCTATCAAAAACGTGGGGCGAGGGTGGTACAGAGTTGTGTCCCTTGAACCATCTTCCCAAGGCAACAATACCAACTTGTCAATATCAAGACTTGTGAAAACTGGACTTTGATAGAGGCTAATGGACACATTTGCCTCGGGTAGTTGTCCTTGGGCACGCTAGAAACCTGTGATGATATGTTCGGATCCGATCATGTTTCTTTTTACTTTTGTCATCACGTGCTTGCGTGTTTTAGACTGATAACAGAAACAAAGGAATCTTATTTAAAAATATGAACCTATATATTTAATTTCTTACAAATAAATTAAAGAAATAATACTAAATGGATCCCAGAATAATGCTAAACTCACTTAATTCAAACTTCTCAAATCATTTTAGACTTTATATTGTCCAGGCTCTGGGAGACCTTGTTTCACCCCAGCAGTGAACATCCGAGATCTGCATTACTTCGGGTTTTTCTCCCACATTAATCTAACACGCCGTGTGTGACTGGAATACTGTTCGAAGGGGCGACGAAAGCCCAACCCGCCCACTATCCATAGCCTAACTCACCCGTGAAGATCCGGGTTGGAACTGGTCTTCAGTAACCCGTGCTTCTCTTAACGGGATCGGGTGGTTAAGCTCGCTGACTTGGTTGACAGGATGTCGTGTCCCCATTACGTAGATCAATGCTGATGCTGTTGATCACAGGATTGTTTGGCCCGGACTCGAGTTTTTACAGAACGAAATATGCTCGTCATTAAAATGAAAACTATCTTCTTTAAACTTTAACAGCGAATAATTTGGCAACCTCGATCCAAATTTTTTGTTGTTGTTTTGCTTTCCTACTGTCTTTGCATTTGAATAAAAAGTTGAATGTACTCAGATGCATTTTCATAATCTCGACTTGAGTCTGCATCATTTTGTGTAGACACCTGGAAACACAACATCGCAAGGCGGTCCATAGAGATGAGATAACGTCTACATGGCGTTTTCGTAGTGACTCATACTGTCATCATGCGTTTAATGACATCACGGTATGGAACAGAAAGTAGTTGGTGTAGTTGCAAAGCACGTTCACACAGGAATTTCCGGTCTTTTCACAAAGACCAGAACGCAGACACGTCACGGTGTAACTGACTGGCAGATCAACAATCTCATTATGTTCAGATGTATTACTCTGAGCCAGTGTATTTCCACGAGAAGATCTGACGTCACTTCCAGTCGCGTTGACCGATGAATCTTGGGCTGACGTGACCGCAGTCTATTCAGGCGTCAGCTTTCTAAAACAAACCAGTTTCATTTCCTTACCACCTGCATTCGAAAATTTAATTTCATCAAAGGAAAGCACAGCTTGTCGCGTGACTGAACTTACGTCTGTGGTACACTCTATACACGAGTGTAGAAAATATCTACAATGGCGCATCCTTTATGATTCTATCTCGATTTTCGAGACTCCAAATACCTAAACGATCGTCAGAATGACTTGTTCTTTCCTGAGGAGAAACTGAAAGCCCCCACGATGATTTTCTGACTAAACAGTTCACCCGACACCACCCCGTCAACAGAGAGGCATTGTATGGGAACATAATATAGATTTCAGATTCGTTGCGGAGCAGGATTTCAAATAAAAGAAATATGTCAGGTTGCCGCACAAGGGACCTGCAGAAGCTTTAGAAGCTGAATAGGCTCTGACTGAACTCAGGTATTACAAATGCAGTGTATTGTGACATATATCTCGACACATACATTCACTGCTTGACATAGGGACCCATACACCGAAATTGCGGGTCGTACACATGATCTACCTGCCACGGGCCTAAGGGCACCCGACAATTTCCAGCTACATGGTGACAATCTGCAATTATTAGAGCCTGGACCAGACAATCCAGTGATCAACAGCATGAGCATCGATCTACGCAGTTGGGATATGGTGACGTGTCAACCAAGTCAGCGAGACTCACCACCTGATCCCGTTAGTCGCCTGCTATAACAAGCATGGGTTCCTGAAGACCAATTCTACCTCGGATCCCACGGATAGATAGGAAGCTTGACTCTCAAATGTTTCTTGGGCTTCAGTCCCGCCTACACTGAAACATATTCCAAGGTATCTCCTTCGGCAAGTTGGTTTGTTTGTTGTTTAACGCCGCATTAAGCAATATTCCAGATATATGGCGGCGGTCTGTAAATAATCGAGTCTGGTCCAGACAATCCAGTGATCAACAGCATGAGCACCTTCGACAAGTGACTTAATTTATTGTAAACTGCCTTTGTTCACCTACCAGTGAATGGGTACCCGGTAGAAGATGGTAGCGCGACTGTTCTAGCGCCTCAATGCAGCGATGTTATAATGATGCAGGCTATGAGCATGCAGGAACCTCGGGCGTCGATGTTTGTTTACGAAACTGAAAGGGCCGTCTTTGTCCTCAACTTGTGTGTGTGTGCGTGCTTTATGATAATGCTATGTTTGCAATGACAACATCTGGGTCCTATTCCACGACTCCGTCTTAGCGTTGCCTAGACTAAGGCTTAGTCTCTGAATATATATAATTTTGATAGTAACAAACAAGCCCATTTATATTGAAAAGGAGCCCTAGGGAGACCAGAGATTCAGAACCTGAGGAAATCTAGACTTGCTTTATTTAGAGCTTTAGCACTGCAGAGAGGGCTTGGCAGTAGGGAAAATAATGTGGTTCAGGGACTGTGAGACAGACTAAGCGTTGCCCTGCTCGCTAGTCTGTGTCAGATATTGGGAGTTATGGTCGTTGTTGCGCTTTGTAAAAGGGGCCCATGTCCCGACTAGTCGAATCTCCAGTAAAGAATAATGCAATACACACATGCAGTATCGAACACCGACCTACCAATGTGTATATTTATGCTTATTACCCATATGGTGAAACATAACCAGTGTCATATATATCATATGTGCACATGTATATCACTTTTGCCTAGCAACCATTGTTTCTGTATGTCGTGGTCTGTGACGTGAACAAACAATTGAACGTGAAGTGACACTGATGTCTATGAAGAGGGCCGTCACACTTGCTTACCCTGTTTTACTGGATTAATTGCTCAAATGTACATGAATAAAATAGATAATTAAAAAAATAGGTGGATCCAGAGGGGGTGGGGGTCAGGGGTGTCCCCCATCCCCCTTGTCCTGAATGTTTATTAAATGACCATTGTAACTCTCGTGAAAATTAAGTGTGCACACCCCCATTTCTCAAGAGTATGACTCCGCTCCCCCCTCTCTCAAAAGCTGTATCCACCTCTGTACACTGCAGCAAATGCATTATATGACTCATACGAAACTCGTGCAAAATTATGTATATAATAGCCCTGGCTCTCGCTTGGGCAATACAAAATTTCACAAGTCGTATGGCACACTTGCTCGTGTAATAATCTCTACATATACGCAGCCAGCTGTTATCTGATTTATAGCGGACACGGATATGGGTTAAACGGTTTCTATGAGTCGTCTGTGAATGTTTGCGAATAGCTGTACGCCCGAAGTGATGGAGAAGCTTACGTGTCGATCAGGGGCCCCGTTTCACAAAGCTTTTCTCGTAGCATTCGTGCCTCCTAAAGTGTAACATATGAGGTACTAATGCTACGAGAAAAGTTACGAGATCTTAGGCTTACGAGAGCGTTGTGAAACGGGGCCCTGAGCGGTAGTAGCGCTACGACTGTCGTAAGTCTATGTTAAAGTAACGGAGATACGATCAATCTAGCGCTAAATTCGCGTTGAAGACGGGGGCCTGGTTGACGACTTTGTTACAATCACAAGCAGAGGGCACTGAAAAACCTAGAAATGTTCACAGCATGGCGGGACTGGAATTAAAGGTCACAGATGCAGACGACGTGTAAGGGAGGCAACTCTGCACAGAGAACATTCACAACGAACACCAACAACTTAATGCTGTTTATTTTTTGTTCATTTCTGTAATACAAAGTGAAGATGAAGCACAAACAGTTTCTTAACTTGTCAAAAAATATTACACAAACAGACTTACATAGACAATTGACAGTTGCTGAAAGAGATGGATCAGTCGCCTGTTCCACTTTCTTCAAACATATCCCGGCAGTGTATTCAGATCAAGAATGCCATAGATTCTGTAGGGGTGAGCGATATTCCAGCAAAATATGGCGGGGGACACCAGAAAACTGGTTTGTGACGGCCTTGTGATGTAATATGTTAAAGCTCCCGTTCCAGGGAACAAATGCAGTTTTTAGGTACAGTTTATGAAAGATAAAGATAACCCCTTCGCCAACAGAAATAATGAATGAAGTCACATGTAAGATAAATGAGATTATTACGTTTACTAGTTGAGGCTCGCTAAATCCTATGATTGTTCATAATACAGGATATTAATTTTACTCACCCGAAACACATGCCCAACATAACCTCTGTACAAGCATAAGCGAAACAGGTGAAAATAGGTGATATATTTCACATTTGGGAGAGAATTTTACGCTGGTTTTAGCATTAAATACTGTGTTATGATAGTCAGATCAATACCTTAATTGAGCTTCACACGTTTCACCCACGTGGAGAATCGAACTCGAGTTTTCTGCGTGACAGGCAAACACTTTAACCACAAGGGTAAATATTGCTGCGATGTATGATCCCACTGGCAGCAAAACATCGACTTAAAACATATACTTTCGAGATTGACAAGCGAAAACACTATGCTTATGAAACTGACTGAATTGTACATTGAAAACCTACTGAAGCACAAGCTGCCATTGAGCGAGGGGCAGGTGCGTGGCTAAGACTGACTACGGAAAAGGGCGAGGAACTCGTTCACGTTGACTTTGCCATCGCCGTCGCGGTCAACCTCTTTGATAATACGCTGAAAAAAAGTCAAAATAATATTATTACAATTATTGCTATTATACAGATTAAAATAAACAAATACAACAAAGATGGTTTGGGTGATATTAGACTAACGCTTATACATATAATTTTGATATAAACAAATAATTCCATTTTAATTGAAAAGGAGCCCCAGTGAGATGGGAGAATGTAACCTGAGGAAATCCAGACTTGCTCATTTCGGGATTTAGCATTGCTGAAAGGGCTGGGCGGAAGGCAAAATGAGACTGTGAGACAGACTATCAGGCTGGTGGGGCTGGCTAAGCTCATCATCAGTTCACGGCCCATGCTCCCCTTTACTCTTGTATTACCGAGAGTGTCAGAAAAGCTGCAAACCCAGGTACTTCCCCAGTGTCAGTGAACAGATTAGGAAGTACCAAAACAGGAATCAAGAACAATGGCGAGTCGGACAACTAAGAACAAGGTCAATCACATTGGGGTCAAAAGGGACAGAAAACTCATTGATATAAACGATTTCATTGGAGTTATCAAAAACGCCAAGGTCGTGTTTATTGTCCTGGGCGTGTCTGAGATTGAATATGTGCTCCTTCCAAAGAATTTTATAATTATCATTTTCCATGACAGCCTCAACATATTGGGATCGTACCATTGATGTTCCTCAGAGCCAAAACAAGAAGCATGACCGAGATTGAGGATTGAGCCTCGCCAACATATCGCTAACAATATACAGTGTTTGTGGAAACGCTGGAATCCAGTGACAGGGAACGGGTTCATTAAATTCATTGTATAAAATTCATTTAATATTTAACATTTTAATGATTAGAATTGACCGGTCCTGTGCAGCAAACAGGATGCCTTCTGTTTCACTTTTCACGTCAGCCTATTGTTAATGATCTCAACTGGATTCTATATTTACTGGTATTATTATGAAATATAAATGGTTGTCAATCACCATAAAATATATCAAACCGAACACACATATATATACTTATTGCAGTTGGAATGAGTGAGTGAGTTTGTTTTATGTCGTTTTTAGCCGGGTGTTGCGTGACGGGCGAACGCTTTAACCACTAGGCTACCCCACAGCCCCCATATTGCAATTGGAAGTTGTGTAACGCGACAGAAGCAAAACGCAAGCTGTATTACGCTAGCCTGAATTTAATCAAGTCCTGGCAAGACCAATCAGTGGTCATCAGCATGACCAAAGTCAACGTAGGACAATGTAACCACCCAATCCTCATTAGCCAGCTCTTACGTTAAGCATGGGTACCCGTAAGGCCTATAATACACTGGAACAACCGTGAGTTTCAAAATACAACTTCTTCACACCATTGGAAGAAAGTAAATATACTTGAAAATGATTTTATTTCCTACCTGTGCAGTGGCATCACTTATTTTTGTGCCGCATGAACTCAAAGCTTTCTTTATTTCACCGGCATCAAGGGTCCCACTGCCGTCTTTGTCAATATCCTTGAATGCTTTCCGTAGTTTGGCCTCACTGGAAACATGACAAAGAAACGGTCACGGTTATATTACTGAACGCCTTGAAATGTCAGATATTCGCTGGATCAATGATCAACTCAGCTGTACATTGTGATAGTCAACAGAACAGGAAATACACGCATACGTGTGTGTGTGTGTGTGTGTGTGTGTGTGTGTGTGTGTGTGTGTATGTGTGTCTTATGACTCTATCTGTCCTAGGTGGATTAGTCCAGGGTCCGGATTTTCGATTTTACATAATCTCCTCCTTAAACAAGCATGGTAATTCGTGGAGTGAGTGAGTTTCGTTCTACGCCACACTCAGCAATATTCCAGCTATATGGCAGCAGTCTGTAAGTAATCGAGCCTGGTCCAGACAATCCAGTGATCAAGAGCATGAACATCGATCTGTGCAATTGGGATATGATGATGTGTGTCAACCAAGTCAGCGAACCTGACCACCCGATCCCAGGGCTCCAGATAATGTTTCATGATCAGGAGTACGTACTCCGTATTTTTCAATATAGGAGTACTGGAAAACAATAAGTACATTTAGAGTACTGAATGGAATTTAATGGAGTATCAGTAATCTTGTGTATCGTTTCATATATGCACCACAACATTGCTACTCTTGTGTAAACAGGTCAGTACACAATAAAATAATACTTTTTTCAGATAAATACATCTGTAGGTGATTCTAAGACCGTACACCATTGCTATGGTGCGTATCTGTTACGTTTTCTAAATTATTTCCTACCGTATCGCGCTTATTTTATATCCGTACATACGCCGATACGGTCCTTATCTGGAGCCCTGCGATCCCGTAAGTCGCCTCTTACGACAAGCATGGGTTACTGAAGATCAATTCTAACCCAGACCTTCACGGTCGTGGATATGACGTGAAAAATCTGTCCTTACACTTATAATTACACTTATAAACAACAAGGAGCCAACAGGTTTAAATATTTCCTTACTCAAGTCGTGATGGGGGCAGCTTGTTCAAAGCACCCAAAAATTCAGCCTTAGTCACTCTACGGTCACCATCTTTATCAAACTCCACGAACATATCCTGAAACCGAAACGAAGAATGAAATTCAACATTTTAAAACTACCTGGAGTCGATTGGAATGTACACAAACAAAACTTTTAAACTCCAAATAACAAGATTAAATGAGATCATTAATATATATTTAACTGAAAACCTAAAATGTATTAACCCAACAAATATTTGGTTCAAAGCACGTTTTTTTTCGGGCACAAAGCATGCACATTGAACAATGCTCTTGTCAAACGAGTCCAAAAACATTTTATGCAGGTATTTTCTTTATCAAATTATTGTTTTCAAAAACAGCAGAGGGCTGTGCGGGTTTACGAGTTTCCAACCATCGACATTTAGTTTGCTTTTTTCAAGACACCTACACTCCCCCGAAACCCTGCCGTCACAGATGATACTTGCTGAAAATATGAACTGTTGACACAATCTGTGCCTACTCATGTTACTGATCTGTATTATGACTTGCAGCTGCTGCAACTGATATTTGGGATTCTTTGCAACAGATGTTTAGAACGCAATGTGATTATCCAGTGTAATATAGCTGTAATCTGGTTTGAGTCAAGTGTGAATTTCACCACTTGAAACATGTCCGCCTAAATATGATTATGATGTTATGTTATCGCTGCACGATTCTTTTGTATCGGGTGATTTTACGCCGTATTTAGCAATATTCCAGCAATGTCATGGCGGGTGACACCAGAAATGGGCTTCACTGTACCTACGCGTGGAATCGACCGTGTCGCCCCTGGTACAACGGGTAGCATCTGATGGACGTAGGACGCATATCATTTAAACACTCTAGAAATAATCATTTTCAGTTTGTTTTAGCAATCTTTCCATTCCATAAAATATACCGATTGCTTGCTGGTACAAGGCTGCCATTTTAAATTACAACAATCATTTAGACTAACGCTTAGTCTATGAATATGTATAGTTCTGACACAAACGCGTAACTCCATTTAAACTGAAAAGGGAGTTCCGGTGAGCTCAGAAATTTAGACTTGCTTCATCTAGGGGTTTTGTTTTACAGAAGGTGTTCGTCGGAAGGGAAATAATGTGGTTCAGGGACTGAACAGGCTACACCCGTTCAGAGGAGTCAGTTTGATGGGTTGTCGAATTGAAGCCAGAGAGTAGGACAACATGTTGTACTCATCATTACTCCAGCTGTATGACGGCAGTCTGTTTCTAGTCGAGTCTGAACCAGACAATCAAGTGATTGAGAATATGAGCATCGATCCAGGCAATTGGTATACGATGACATGTGTCACCAAAGTCAGCGAGCCTGACCACCCGATTCCGTTAGCTGCCTCTTACGACAAGCATGAGTTGCTGGAGATCAATTCTAACCCGGATCTACACGGGTAGGACAAAATGTAAGATTAGTGACCGTTCATAATTAATGGCTAGGGGGGTGACTACTTGCCATAACTGAAGAGGAGCACATTTTAAGGTTTCAAAGCTTTATAGCAACAGATGCGACGTTTCGGTGCAAGCTCGTTCCTCTTCAAGCAAGCTCGTTCCTCTTCATCATACCAGCTTGAAAATGCCCTCATGGAGATACAAAATATTAAAGTGATTTGATTTGATTTAAAGAAGTTGTCACAACTGAATGGAATTATAAAACCTTTAATAATTCATGATGAGAATTTATACGCTTATGGGATTCTAACACGCCCACGCTTAAGAGGGGATTAATAAATAGTTTCTGGGATGGCATCCACTTACACCACGGTCGAGATAACAGGTGACCCTCGATGAAGTCATATAGGTGAATTACTTTTACCAACGCTGGGGAAAAGCTGTAAAATAGACACTGGTCAGAAACAGATATGATGGTCCCTTAAAAATATGCCTAAGGAGTGTACGGAAGCTGCTATCAAACGGAGGAAAATGATACGATAGCATTCCTCAAGCCTATCATAGCGTTAGGTGTGGGCTTCTTTACCGTGGTCCTAAATCAGTTTAGAAGTGAGTGTTGTGAAATCAGGACGCCTGACTCTTTGTTAAAATATGGGAACTCCTCCACAAACCCATAAGACTTGTCAATACAAACAGTATAAGATAGCGGAAGTCAGTTCGTACAACACTCAAGCATATCTTGAGTTAATGTGAGGGGAGATGTGTCTGTCATTAATGACGGGGGGCGGTGAAAGTATCTATTGACAAGTGAGTGAGTCAGTATGGTTTTACGCCGCTTGTAGCAATATTCCAGCAATATTACGACGGGGGGACACTAGAAATGGGCTTCACACATTGTACCCTAGACTAAGGCTTAGTCTCTGAATATATATAATTTTGATAGTAACAAACAAGCCCATTTATATTGAAAAGGAGCCCCAGGGAGACCAGAGATTCAGAACCTGAGGAAATCTAGACTTGCTTTATTTAGGACTTTAGCACTGCAGAGAGGGCTTGGCAGTAGGGAAATTAATGTGGTTCAGGGACTGTGAGACAGACTAATTGTACCCATGTGGGGAATGGAACCCGGGTCTTTGGCGTGAGGAGTAGTTGGCTACCCCGCTATTGTGTATGCAAAACACACACTATATGGCGTCACTATATGGCTGAAATATTGCCGAGGTGACGTTAAATTATAACGGACTCACTCGCTCATTTGTTACTCTTTTTAAATGTTTAAAGACATTTAACGGTGTTTAACTCAACGACACTTAGTTAATTCCAGGCCCCGATTTCTCGAAACAAACTTAAGTCTGAGTTTTGACTTAAGTTAGAATTTTACTCAAATCTGAGAAAAACTCATTTCCCAGAATGAACTGAAATCCATATTAAACTCAAAAATAGTAGACAATTTGAGTTTGGAGAATAGAATACTTAAGTTGTTTGGGCTTTTTTATTTTTAAAATGCAGCTGAGTTAAATATTCAGCTGTTTCAAATTGTCAAACTCAGATTGGAGTTTGAGTAAAAACTTAAGTTTGTTTCGAGAAATAGGGGCCAGACGTACTGTCAACCCTGCAGTTCATAATCACCATAACTACGAAAAGGTAATTTCTCCCGTTTTACACATGACAATACTGAACTCAATACGGGCACCGGAACGTGACGCACATCTCCGTATGACAGGTGTGTGTGACGGTCGGGCTGACATTTATATGTGTGAAATGGGTGCGATTTTGATCAAGAAGACCATACTCTATGATTCATGGACCTGAAACAGACCTTGAGGCTACGTTCTGATCGCTCTCCGAATACTGAGGCGACCTAATGGCCCCACGAATGCGGACTACTTGTAGCTTACGTAGATTTCCTTGAGTTCAAGGTTTTTCGATGTTATTTATATCTAGTTTTTACTTATTGCAGTTTAGAATAAAAAAGTAAGAGAAAGCGTTCAGATTAAAGGTCGATTAGAACAAGATTTCCGTTCATTCTCGGCATATCGGTTTCAGATGTGATGGGGATTTCGGATTTTGGTGGAACCTCTAAGCATGGTTATATCGGTGACTGATCGAAAATCGTAATCAGAATTAATATGGAATTCGAACCCAGACAGACACATAGGCAATAACAGTCAGACGGTTGTCGGACATCAAATTAATGTCGAGCCGCTCCATACCACGAAAAACTATTTTACGTAAAATACAAACAGAATTAAACACAGGAAACAGTGTTCCATATTTCATAATATGAATCAGGTATTTTGCATTATCTTGTGTTAGAATATTGAGTTTGGGCAGATAAAAAGGCCACATTTCAGGAAATGACAAAATAAACTCATGTTTCTCAACATCTTTAACAGACATGGAATGTCTATATGTGTGTGACCTATATTTGCAGGAATGTTCCGCTGCAAAAGGTTACCAGCGACCAACTAAAAGGATATGACGTTGTCATTTCATAAGAAATATTCGACTTGTCAAAACATAGAATTTCTGCATACATAAGACTGCAAGAAACTATGGATTCATCGGCCCACTTGCAGGTAACCTTAAGACCGACCTTCACAGCGACCTTGACATTAACCGCAGGTCACTAAAAAGTTTCATTTGCCTACAGTAAACGTTTCCGGGGCAGTCATGTGACCTTCAAAACGACCTTGACCCGTGACATAAGAGATTACTGTTAAAAGTCCCCAGGCCACAGAAGTCTATATACGTAATAGGATAACCTTGAGCTGCTTCAACACCCCATACTTTCAAACACAAAGCCGGGGGATGATAGTGTCTACTGGCAAAGTTCCAACAGCAACATTCTGTCAACGGATTATGTTCCAGAATAAACTGGGACAGTGTCCGTGTAAGAAGGAACAACACATTTACTATTCGCAAGGGAAACTAGAGTAAATGCTCTTTTAAATGGATTAGGTTTTTTTTTCAGTTTCGAGTGAGTGAGTGAGTGAGTGAATATTGCCTAACGCCGCATCAGCAGTGTTGCAGCTATTCGCGGCGATTTCGGTTTCGAAAAATAACCAGTATTTTGCAGAACATAGTAAGTAACTATTGTTTTGTTTGTGATTTAAACCACAAGCTTTATAGATTGACAAAAAATACTTTTTCCGTTCGCAAGCAAAACTGGTGTCCTAACATTTTTAAAACTAATGACCGCTTATTTTCAACACATCAAGAATATCCAGTGAATGGTCATTTCGCTTTTGTAATGAAGAGATAAAATGCGGAATATGTCGTGAGTGAATAAAAGATATGTTAAAGGATATGTTAATCGTTTTTCAAATGTCCTCCTGGCCCAAGATCAGTATCCCTTTAAATGCCTCTACGAGCTCACCACTCAAGCACATGTGTTCAACATATTAAATTCAGAACGAAAGTATTCCGCCCCCCCACCAACATTTGATGCCAATACGTGCAGGCTCGTTAAGGTCTAATGACTCATAGATTCACATGGGGCTTGATATATTTAAAAGTTGTTAAGGCTGATTATCCGATAACGCTGATATTTAGACGACATTTTACGTCGCCATTTAAAATTCTGATTCTAATGACTCACTCAGATATAATTTGTTATTTGTCCAATTTTTCATGCAGCAATACCCATGCAGTGTGAACTTTATCTTGACATTAACATGTACATTTTAGAATCTACAAACTATTCGTGTAATATTATAACATAAAAATAAATTGGAGTAATTATTTTAAATATGTAATAAACAAACAACATTTCCTCAGACACACACAAGAATAATGCCAAAAATCACTACGGTTAATAAAAAAATACATTTAATATGATATGGTCAATAATTAATACCACAGGATCGAAATCAACTCAAAACGTCAATCTACCTCTCTTTTCTTTGCAGATTTAAAATATTTCGGATTTAACTTATGACTGAACAAGACTTCAAAACTCAAAATTTCAAATTCATATTGTGCCTGGCAGTTGTGTTCTTACACAATACAGTCATTCCGACGTTGTTCAGCAGTTGAAAAGGAAATGGAATTCAAGCGGAACTTTTCTTTTTGACCTCAATAACATTTAAACTGCATTAAGTTACCGCCGTATGTCGTAATAAGGGTCCTAGCATACATGCATAAAAACCGAACAAGCATTAAGCATGAAGTCGGTATCACATAAATTTACAAGTGAAAACATAGATGTATTCATGTCGCGTATGCCTCCATTCTATACATGCCGCAATTCCCAGGCACGCTGTATAGTCAACAGCAAAGATTATTTTACAAAAGCCTGGGTCAACAAGACATAACGCCTGGATGCGGTCAATAAATCCCGGGTTTATCCTTAAAGTGAAACGCGACTACCTGAGCCCTGTCGGAAAAAGAATACTGAAAACTATACTTTTTATCATAATCAAGTTATGCGTAGTGATAAGGGCTGTGAACGTCGAGACTCAAAGATGAAATAGTTTACTTGACAAACGCCGTTGACTGCAGTGTTTGCCATTTTGATGTCCACCTTGATGTGATATTCGTCGTTGATTTGCCATCAAACATACAGGTAGTTTACTTTCACGTGTCAACACGACTCCGATGTAATAAAGTATAGATAGAAACATTTTGGGCTTACCAGAATGGTTTGATCGTCGAATCCGGAATTTTTGAGACATTTTTTTAACTCCTGGATGCTTAGACATCCGCTCTTGTCCGCATCAGCGTGGTCGAAGAAAGCTTCGTAGTTTTTCAACTCTTCGCTGGTCGCCATGTCGGTGTGTTTTGGATGGGACGTCTGGGTTGAGATGGTTGGCCGTGCAGCGCGACTTGACTGGCTGGATGGTTGACGGTGTTCGGAGTGAGATATACAGACAGGTTCAGACACACTTCACTGAGCACCGCTGCTTCGCGAGAATCCTGTCACCTGACCCGTTTTTCTGTGCAGCACGCCCCCACCGCTCGCATACGCAGGTAAACAGATTTACAAAACAACGGAAGTGTGTTTACGTTGAGGCGATTGTCGCGTGCGACTGTTGTAGTTATTTATGAACTGGTTGCAGGTTTTGCGTTTTGTGATGTAAAAACCTCTACATTTTACGCAGATCGTTTAACTTAAACACACCAACAGCCTGGATTTTAATCATATAAATATTTCATACAATAAACTGCAAACAACAACGCATATTTTGCGATCGATAAGCCCAATAAACAACACAGGCGATGAAAGTTCGTCGCTAGTGGGCGTGGCCTAATGATTCATTTAGGTTTATGAAGACATAAACACAAAATATTGCACGGCTGGTCACTGAGCTGTCGTGGAATTACTTGCGTTTTTTTAATGTCAGCATAGCATACTCAAGGCAAATGGAACTGTTATCGTGACTGCCGACTTTATATGTGAATGATGTTATTCAAAGATTTACATTACTACAAAACAATTCGAAATTTATTTCATGATGCCTCAGTAAGGTGAAGATGGACCAGAGTTTTAGTCAAGGATTCAAACTGCCCCCCCCCCCCCCAACCGCTAATATTAATGCACACTATACTGTTGTGTGTGACCAAAATATATTATTCATTAAGGCCTGTTTACATTTCCCAATTAGACATACACAATTTGAACGGATAGACAGTTTGACGTTCGCATTTGTGTTTTACCCCTGTAGACATGAACTGACATCAATATACACAGGCCTAGATAGTGACAAGATGTCTGTTGTTTGTCAAAATATGCAAGGGTTAACTGTTTGTTTGTACTGTGTTGAAAAGCAAATAATATCAAGTTTGAATTTCGATACTATTCAAACATATCATACAATAGTTGCCGTCTGGTCATACGAAAACCTCATTCAGTTCATACATCAACATGATGATGGCATGCTTGCATATGAGGTTAGCTGTAGATTTTGTATAGAGTGGCGCAATGCCCCCTAAAGAAATTTTACCGCGAAACTGTTATTCATCTAACAGATATTCCATATACCTCTCCTATGAGTAAATAGCGCCTGAGGATATCAATCGATACAGCAACACGACCCTTTGTGACACATTAGTATGTCGCGGTTGTGAATGTGTTGAATAAATCAACGACATAGTCATAGATCTCTGGCTCTGGTGCGTCTATACTATAGTGTCTTATAGCCTATTCATTGGAACGTGTAGTTATAACGCGACATAGCTGGCCACGTGACAGAGGAATGCGTGACGTCACGGGGAATCACCTTTCAAATTAGGCCATGGAAGCGTCGGTCTCTTAGGGTCGACCGCATGTGAGGCTCAATGTGTTTACCCTTGCAAGTTTTATTGAAAAATTTAAATAAAGTTAAAAATTATAACATTTCACTTGTATGGTTGATAAAATTCTCATTAATGTCTTGTTATATGGGCAATGAACGTGTTTAATTGTAACCGCACAATTACCATGGCGCTTATATACGTTTATATGAGTGAGTGAGTGAGTTTTAGTTTTCACCGCTTTTTGCAATATTCCAGCAACATCATGGCGGGGGACACCAGAAATGGGCTTCACACATTGTACCCATGTGGGGACTCGAACCCGGGTCTTTGGCGTGACGAGCGAACGCTTTAACCACTAGGCTACCCCACCGCCCAAAGTCTATATGATGTACATTTGAATATGGCATGATATTTAAACGGTAGTTATGCACGCTCGCACTCATGAATATTATACGTGACCTTCAAATATCCTGTCAGACCAGGGAGAATAATAAATTGGGCATCAATTCTAACGAGAAATATCTAGTCATATTATGTAATAAACAAGTCAATGGCGATTTCCTCGTTTTTTATTTATTTCAGATTAACTTTATCATAGGCCAAGTTTTGTGTGCGAGCTCATCGTGATTCCTTTTGATTATGAAATACACAATGCCATTTTAGATTGAAATACACAATGCCATTTTAGAACGTGATCAAATGTAACATATGTTATATTTGGGATTACACTTTCTTAGTAAAGTACAGATTCTAGTACTTTTGGGGTTGAGTCCCATCCGGGATTAGAATAGGTCTTCAGCAACCCATGCTTGCCTCAAAAGGCGACTCTGTTTGTCGTAAAAGGCGACTAACGGGATCGGGTGGTCAGGCTCGCTGACTTGGTTGACACATGTCATCAGTTCCCAGTTGCGCAGATCGATGCTCATGCTGTTGATCACTGGCTTGTCTGGTCCAGACTTATTTACTGACCGCCGCCATATAGCTGGAATATTGCTGAGTGCGGCGTAAAACTAAACTCACTCACTCCACAACATGGAAGTCGGACAACTGGTAGTCTAGATTGCGGACTTTGTGTACCACTCTGATATGCACGGCTCCCACGGCCGAAAACTATGAAATACACAATGCCACTTTGTGTGCTGGCGATTAGGTGCCTGACTCTGAGGGTGTGGGTTTGAATCCCGGATGGAACCCCAAAAGTTTAATCCCAAATATAACATATGTTACATTCTTTTTATTGTTGCAATAAACATTCCAGATACATACTTCCTTCCTCAGTGTGTGAAAACCAGCAGCGTGAATGACGATTATTGAAGAAATGTGCCCCTGCCACATAAAATTTGAACTCTTGTACACAGTAGGGTAGCCTAGTGGTTAAAGCGTCCGCACGTCACCCCGAAGACCGGGTTCGATTCTCCACATGGGTACAATGTGTGAAACCCATTTCTGGAATCCCCCGCCGTGATATTGAAGGAATATTGCTAAAAGTGGCGTAAAACTAAAACTCAGCTAACATTCAGATCACATACACTGCTTTCATGATTGAAATATATACATGATAGTGATAGTGATTTAGAATTACACAGATATTTGGTTTGTTTTGTTTGTTTGTTGTTTTACGCCGCAGTCAGCAATATTCCAGCTATATGGTGGCGGTCTGTAAATAATCGAGTCTGGACCAGACAATCCAGTGATCAACATCATGAGCATCGTTCTACGAAACTGGGAAACGATGACATGTGTCAACCAAGTCAGCAAATCTGACCACCCGATCCCGTTAGTCGCCTCTTACAACAAGCAGGGGTTGCTGATTTGTGACCTGAGCCATATGCGCAGGACCATAAACCATAAGATCGAAACGACTGTTGTCACACACCGAGATTCGAAGCCGACCAGGCCTTCATATGCCTTAAATGTTGATCGCTAGGTCACACTGATTCTAAATGTGAAATGTTCACCTTGTTTTGAGACAACGCCATCATATCGCTGACAGAATAATCAGACTCTATCAATAAACTTTTCATCTCGACCTAGAATGAAACATGTGTTACATCGATTAATTAATAAAATGCACTGCAGGAGAGAATCGTTTCAATATTACATTGCTTATAGATTTTCTGGACAGCACAATGAAAGTATTATTAACTTCCAACATCACATTGAGCGTCTGTGGCGTCTCATTGTGTCAACATGACAAAATAACATTTAAAAAAATAAATCATAAATAAATTAAATGCAATATAAAATACAATGAACCGACACGCCTACTTATCTATTAATCAAAGCAATTTTGACGTTATTGAACTGTTGGCTTGGAAACGTCAAAGCGATGCATGACTTGATGCTTATCATTGGCAGTGAATATGGTTGGGTTAAAAAAACTACAGGGGAGGGGTTGGGTGGATAAATCAACTTAAATTCTTTTTCGCTGGATTCCTACGAGTTTTCAGATCCAAACCGGATTCCACATCTTGTCGCGACACCTATACGGGCACATATTAAGAATTAAATCAAAACAAAACCAAACAAAACACCTGTATGTTTCGTTCCTGATCCCTATGAAATAATGGACTGATCCCCTTCCCCTATGACGCGTGGAAAGTGTCCTTGCACCTGTGAGAGCACTTCTTGAGATGGTTGTTGGATCCAAGAGAGAATTGATCACATTGTTTCCAAACTTAGATGTCACGGTTATAGCGTGTCCCGAGCTGTTGATCTATTATGTATAATCGCTATTTGTAAACAGGCACAACAGAGCACCACGGAGACTTAAGTCATTATTCATAACGAAAGCTTGTTTCGGTGTCAGCGAAAACTGTACAAGTCGGCAGGAGAAACAATCAATATCAATTCACAACAGTCAAGTGTAGGGAATAAATGATAATTAACGTAAACATATCTGACTTATTCGGGAAAGATTTCCTCCTGTATAACTACCGTTTTTTTTATCAATCAATGCCTAAGATTAAATAGTTATTTTTTTAAAAGGGGCGCTTATTCATTTTTGGGGGGTGGGGTGTTTGTTTGTTTAACTGACTGACTGACTGAGTTTGGTTTTACGCCGCTTTTAGCAATATTCCAGCAACATCACGGCGGGGGACACCAGAAATGGGCTTCAAACATTGTACCCATGTGGGGATTCGAACCCGGGTCCTCGGCGTGACGAGCCAACGCTTTAACCACTAGGCTACCCCACCGCCCCTCCGGACATCTGAATCTTTTTAGAAATCTTTTTATTCCCCCAAACTTCTAAACCCCCTTTAAACGCTTTAAACAAACAATGTGTGAAGCTCATTTCTGGTCTCCCCCCGCCGTGATGTTGCTGGAATATTGCTAAAAGCGGCGTAAAACCAAAACTCAGTCAGTCAGTCAGATGTCCGGACCGGACCTAACTTAACCCTAACATTTCAGGCGGGGATTACGGGCGGATCTCTTTCCTTTATTCGTGCACTGTGTTACAGTAACGTAATGACCTTTGAAGATGTAAATTCCAACATCATATAATCCAGAAAGCAGTGAAACATATAAGCAGGTCAATCTAGTGTTTGCTTATTGTTTAACGCCACACTAAGCAATATTTCAGGTATATGGGATGATCTGTAAATGATCGAGACAGTCAATTCAGTGATCATCAGTAAGCATCGGTCTATGCGGAGTGAGTGAGTTTAGTTTTACGCCGCTTTCAGCAATATTCCAGCAATATCACGGCTGGGGACACCAGAAATGGGCTTCACACATTGTACCCAAGTGGGGAATCGAGCCGGGACTTCGGACTTCGATGACATGTGTCAACCAAGTCAACAAGCCTGACCACCCGATCCCGTTAGTTGCCTCTTATGACAAGCAGTTGCGGAAGACCAATTCTAATCCGGATCTTCGTGGAAATGTGAAAGATGAAGGCGATTGTCATCTTTTCATCTTGTGAGTTGAAAAGCTTGACACACCTTGTCCTGTATCCCAACCCTAACTGCCATAAACTATACCGACTCATGGTACATTGTCTATCTCAGGCAGAACTGACATGCAACATCAGGAGTGCATACCCGAGGACTAACTACCTTGGTGAGACACTTTGCAGACATGGGGTTTCACAGGCACCAATCACTGAATATACATACCTTTGATAGAAACACACGACTGTTTAATTGAAAAGAAGCCCGAGTGATGAAAATATAAATAAGCTGACTTGGATCTCTTTACAATTTCAGATTTTTGTTTGTTGTTTAACGCCGTACACAGCAATATTCAAACAAGATGGCAGCGGTCTGTAAATAATCGAGTCTGGACCAGACAATCCAATGATCAACAGTATGAGCATCGATCTACACAAATGGGATACGATAACACGTGTCACCAAATTAGCGAGCCTATCCACTCGATCCCGTTAGTTGCCTGGGTACGACAAGCATGGGTTACTGTAGACCAATTCTAACCCGGATCTTCACGGTCAAAGGTATAAAAGGAAAAACTGTTGTTCAGGGATTGGGAGACAGACTAGGAATTACACAATAACATACTCAAATAAACACAAAGGTGAAAAAATAGCTAACAATGTCTGAATGGCTAATAAACACGGCTAGACATATTTTCTCCAGGCGTGCATTGACAGCACAACAACTGTTTATTGTACCCCGTCTCTCACTACACAGCAATATATTGTCCACACAGTGATGCTTGTCAGACTGGATGAATCACGTGGGAATCCCCAGGCAGTATAGCTCATGAATAGTGCTCGCAATTTGAGGAGGTATTGTATTATTTTCTGGTCTGCCCGACTACATCAGCCGTCAACAACAGCAGCGGCTTTGACGAACATGGCCAAATCACTCGGTGCAATTGTACTGTCAAAGTATCAAGTTATAATCAGTGTACTACATAATATGGATGTAATATGGATGTAATATGAAGCAATATATGTTAGAAACGTTTTGATGCATGTTTGTTCTTGTGCATATTACGTTGTTTTCCAGTGGTCTGGTAGTAGTGATGTTGAAAGGCTGGGTCGTTTATCTATAATGTCTTTTCTTTCATACACTTATAGTTTGTTTGACTCAAAAGCGGACCGATGAATTGCAATCTAACTCGAAAACTAATAAACATATAATACTCAATGAAACGCTGATCATAATTAAAACGTCAGACCAACTCTGTGAGGTTTTTGCAGAATGTATATCCTAAATATAAAAATGTTGTTTAACAAACTATCATTAAAATTTGGACACAGTTCACTATTTCTTACGAGGGAGGAGTGCAGAGAAAGGGACAGCCAAGTGTGCGAGAAAGGATGGAGACGGCACAGCACAGGTTAATGAATCAATAACTTGGTGGGCACTTGTGTACGTGCGTCTCTGGCTGTCCCTTTCTCTGCACCCCTCCCTCGTAACAAATAGTGAACTGTGTCAAACTTTTAATGATAGTTTGTTAAACAACTTTTTAAATTTTAGGACATAAATTCTGCAAACAAACCACAGAGTTTGTCTGATGTTTTGATTATGATCAGTATTTCATTGAGTATTATATGTTTATTAGTTTTCGAGTTACTTTGCAATTCATCGGTCCGCTTTTGAGCCAAACCGTCGACTATAGAATGAAGTGAATGTGACATAAACCGAAACAAAGACAATGCATGTATTTTGGCATTATGAGATGAAATATTTTTAAAATGGAAATAATATATAAACAACTGCGTAGAAATATTATGGGAACACGAAGGAAGGTTACAAACCAGTTGAAGTTAAGCAACGTTGAGCACGGAGAGTCCTTGGATGGGTGACTGTGTTGGGCAGCTTGACTCCTGAGAGTTTCTAGGACTTGAGTCCTGCCCCACAACGAAGCACATGTGATACATGTGGTCTCACCTTAGGCAAGTGAGTTTGTTCAAAATTGCCTCTGTTCAACCAGCAGAAAATAGGAAACTGGTGGGATAAGTCATGTGACTATTAACTTTCTAGCGTCTCACAGGCAGCCAGGGTAATAATAATCAGACTATATTTGTTAGCGCTATGAGCATTCAGCTAGTGAATGGAGTTGTGTGCATTATAAATGCATTCTCTAGAAACAGTAACGGTTATTACTTGACAGCTATCAATAGTTTGCAGAATTTTAAACACAAAAATACAACAGATACCTGCATGTACATTTCACGGACTATCGTCCTGACAAGGAATAAACGCAGTGTGAATTCTGCTTGTTTAAAAATCATCATGTGCGTTTGTTTCACCATAAAAGATTTAGCTGAGGGCAACCCATGCTTGTCGTAAGAGGCGACTAACGGGATCGGGTGGTCAGGCTCGCTGACTTGGTTGATACATGTCATCGGTTCCCAATTGCGCAGATCGATGCTCATGCTATTGATCACTGGATTGTCTGGTTATTTACAGGCCGCTGTCGAAATATTGCTGAGTGCTGGTTAAACAACAAACAAACAAACAAACAAATGCATTCAGCTTTAATCGGAATGCCCTGGTGTAATGTGGCTGGAATATACATAACAACTGTGATAAACAATACTCACTGACTCACATTCAGTGACAAGAATGCAATATGAAATCGTTGTACCTTACCAAAATAGACACCCTACCACAATACACACCCTACCACAATGCACACCCTACCACAATGCACTTTTCTACATATACTCTTCACAAAAAGTTAAGCAACACACATTTGTAGTCTCATTACATTTTCATTTATTGAAATTGCAAATCATGGAATGATGCAATAGAAAGGTGAAACATATGTACATACGATAAACAAAATGAAATGGTATTGAGCAATAATAGACTTACAAATCATCAAAAGCAACAAGGTTCAAGTCAGCTTTGGACAGTGAAGCTGTGTTCAGTAGCCTATGACAACCATGAGCACAAATGCAAGCTTCTACACGTCTTTTGCATTGACCAAATGAGCCTTTAAGTTGCTGTTGTGGAATGTTCTGCCATTCTCTCTGTAACGCCTGCTCAAGGTCATCCAGAGTCTGGGGGTGAACATGGAGACCATAAAGACGACGTCCAATAATGTCCCAAGCATGTTCAATGGGATTAAGATCAAGTGACCTTGCATGTCAGTCCATATGTGTGATGTTGTTGATCTATACAACATCGATAACAATTCTTTCCCGGGCATTATCATCCATAAAACTGAAGTTAGTACCCGCTTGTTGTGCCAGAGGAATGATTACAGGCAGGTTTACACCGATCAGAATGTATGTGTGAAGAGTGGAGCACATTCATGCCACACATTTTGCATGTTGTTTCTGAGGGTGGTTGTGTTCTGGTGATGTTGTCAATGTTATGAGATAAATCAATTTGATAGTCACTTAAGGTTATGTACTCTTTGAATATTTACCTTTCAGTAACATGTCGGCAAAAATCGCTATCGAGATTGATAAAGATATTACACTGAAAATACTTGTTGCTTAATTTTTTGTGAGGAGTATATATGATGTGAATCAAAACAGTTTCAGCTGTTTACATTATTTCATTCAATCTTCTGGACAATTCAATACAAACAAGGATAACAATGTATCACAAACAAAGTGGTCATACTAAATATATATTCTTGAAAGATCAGTAAAAAAGCATATAGTGACTCAGTCATGTCCATTTCATGGACCATGGGAGTTGGTGAGGTAGCCCAGTGGTTAAAGCGCAGCCCGAAGATCCACGTTCGCTTCCCCACTTGTGTACAATGTGTGAAACCCACTTCTTGTGTCCCGTGACATTGCTGGAATATTGCTAAAAGTGGGGTAAAACCCAACTCACTCACTCATGGACTGTGGTGATGCATCTGATGTTTCCACATGTAAGCACAAGAATATACTAGAATACACTCTTGACTGGAAACACTCATCATAGGCGGATCCAGTGTGTGTGTGCGTGCATGCGTGTGAGTGTGTGCGCACACACACACGGTTGTGCACCCCTCCTTTTGCCCTGAAAGTTGATTACATGACCATTGAAACTCTCGTGAAAAAGAAGTGTGCACCCCTCCTTTCTCAAAAAGATGCATCCGCCCCTACTCATCTCACATGGTAAAGAAGTCTTTGGACAGCATTTAGAAGGTAAGGGACCGTTCATAATTTATGGCTAGGGGGGTGTGATGATGATTTTTATGGAGAAGCATGTACAATGTGAATGACCCCCCCTAAAATTTATGTAAAAAAAAAGTGACCCCCCTGCATGTCATGTACAAAATCAATGCCCCACCCCCTAACTTTTAAGCTATAAATTTAAACATATTTTTATGTACAAAATTGCTGACCCCCCTAGTATGTGTGTACAAAATTGATGACCCCCTCTAGCTTCCCAGAACGAAATGGGTGACCCCGCCTTTAAATCACCCCTCCTAGCCATAAATTATAAACGGTCCCTAAGAATATATGGATGTCAACTTCTGTACGTTTCAGAGTATATTCTCACTTCTTCATCAGATCAATGATGATGATGAAGGAGTGGAAATGTAGTCCTAAGCGAAGTGTTCCTCAAAATACAAAAGTTGACATCCATAAATTCTCACCTTTTTGACAAACTAATCAAAAACACCTGCAAGGGCAACACTAGACATTTTCCATGTGCAGTGGAACCAACACAGAGATGGCCATGTTACATGGGCATAATATCCAGACCCGTATTACACCCCTTCCCAGGCTGATATTGTTTGTCAATGCATTTTGGGTGGAGCTAAATCTCTTTTCTGTGACAATATCTTCCTTACAAGGTGAAAATGCATAATGTTCACTTGCAACAAGGTACATTTGCATTTTGATGTTATGGTAAGAGATACAAAGGTTGTTGAAGGCAGTCTTCATATCATAACCCATACCAAACCTATACCCCATATCAGAGGGTGCCAAACCCTTTTCCGCAGGATGCCGGATGCCGAGCCTGGTTATGTGGTATCCCTAGAAATGTTTATCTGATGTGTGAATGCCAAAATGTCAGTGGCTAAATGATAAGCTATCTAGCTCTAAGCTCATGCCCTTGCATAATATTGCATTTTATGTGAAAAGCGAATCTGTGCACTCTGATATGACTCAAGCATACTGGAATTGGTTGCCAAGACAAATTATATAAGAGCTGGATGAAGAGAGGGGAGGGGTTGTCACCCTCATATTAACCCGCCCCTGGGTTAAAGGCCATACGCCCCCCATACCAGATCGAGGGCCAAAGGCCAGAGGGATACTGTAGGGTGAGGGTTGATATGATATCTGCACTATAATAATCTCTAATTACCACCTGTAGGCGTGGAAATATCAAGTGTCATTACATCCTGACATTTATACATGTAAATTTCAGTGTTTTGTCACATTGCATTATAACATTGTTTCAGTTGATTGTTTATTTTATATATTCAGTAAGTATCTCATGTTGTATCTCCAGAACTGACATTTCATTCATGTTTCTTTTAAAATGAAAATGAATAATCTATAGAATATTGTACTAAGAACACACTAATACTGATTGACACTGTCTGACTGTCCTGATGTAAGCCCCTTGCATGTACTCTGAGTTTGTTTCTTCCCACAATAGTCAGTGTGGGTAGCCTAGTGGCTAAAACATTTGCTCACCATGCCAAAGACCTGGGTTTGATTCCCCACAAAGGGCACAATGTGTGAAGCCCACTTCTGGTGTCCACCACCGTCGTAATGCTGGAATATTGCTAAAAGTGGCGTAAAACTAAACTCACTCGTTGTTCTCTGAATATTCTGTTCAATTGATCCACATGTATATAATACCATGTCAATGGTCACTACATCTTCACCAAACACGGAAGGAACAGAAACAATATCCAATCCATACACTCCTGCAATTCCATCAAAGTTTGGATTTCTTGTCCAAATTAAAACTGCCATGTTTGCCCGATCCTTTCACAAAGCTCTGTGCACCTGAAATCATGAATACATACATATAACATGTAGTATTAGTACATGACAGGTTTATATACAGTATGCTCCTTAATTCCAGTGTTCGCTCTTCATGCCTTGGGCCGACATGGGTACAATGTGTGAAGCCCATTTCTTGTGTCCCCCAGCAGTGTTGGGAATTGGTTAAAATCTAATAATTGATGATTGGTCCATTACAATTGATCAATCATCGAAAATAATTGGTTAGTGTCATTTATTAAATGTCCCTGTTATTTTTGTTAATGCACAAAAAAAAGAAAGAAAAAACATATAGTAATTTTTTTGGGTGCAAATTACTTAAAGTCCATGTGCAAATTTTGCATATTTAAATGATGATTAGTATGTTAGGAACACATATTTCCTGGATTCTTTAAGATAAATTCAATCATGACTTGGAACGAGCTTGTAGTGCTTATGAAATGTAAATTTAATGACACAGACAAAACCAGCCGTGTGAAAAATATTGTTAATACAAACAAGTGTTCCAAGATTGGTCGTGTTTGATTACGAGAAAACATGTTCGACTGCTTGGTCGTTTAGTCACTGCGACCAATCTTCGATTATTTCAATTAATCGGACCACCACTAGTCCTCAGCCATGACATTGCTGGGATATTGCTAAAAGAGGGGTAAAACCCAACTCACTCACTCACTCCCTTGTGAAACTATACAGATAGACACTTTGCTATCTAGTCACTGAATCTAAAGCAGCTGTTTTGTTCCAGTGAGGATGTCGATTGTTCTGACCGATGAGAGCTCAGATTACATCACGCATATGGCAATATGGCTTGTGTTGTGTGTTCTTTGTACTCATCTTATGTGCACATTCCTTCAATACCAGGCATGGAATTCAAGTCCAGAGTTTGGCATACTGGACCTTCAGGACCAATATTTGGAGTCACCACTACACTGATCTCAGAAGGAGTCACCACTACACTGATCTCAGAAGGAGTCACCACTACACTGATCTCAGAAGGATGCAGAGGGAGAGATCACAGTGTACATAAACTTGTGAAGTACTGATGATGAATTCCAGTGAGTGAGTGAGTGAGTGAGTGAGTGAGTGAGTAAGCGAGTGAGTTTTAGTTTTACGCCGCAATATTCCAGCAGGTGACGGTCTGTAAATAATCGAGTCTGGACCAGACATTCCAGTGATCAACAGCATGAGTAAGAGAGTGAGTTTAATTTTATGCAATGGGGATACAATGACATGTGTCAACCAAGTCAGCGAGCCTGACCACCCGATCCCGTTAGTTGCCTCTTCCGACAAGCATGGATTACAGAAGAATAATTTTAACCTGGATCTTCACGGGTCTCTTATGTCTCATGAACAGCTTGATATGCCCACAAATGCTGCCATAAATGAAACCGTTTTCAAGTATCCACTGCCAAAAGTGGTCAAGATCAGCTTAACCCCTGTTGCCATTGATCTGCTTTAACCCATAGACAGCCAAGTTAATTTTGTGAGCATATGTATACATGCATGTCCTTAGATCCAGATTCATTCTAACCCAGAATTAGTGCTTACCCTTGACTGATTCCTTTGCGATGACTTTCATTCCATTCTCAAATTCAAACTGAAATGCATCAAGTGTATTTTTGGCATTGAAGGAGCTGTAATATGCTGACCTCCGGTCAGTAAGCATGCATTCCTGGGGGAACATGGAGATGTCTTTGGCCAGCTGGACTGCCTCCTCTACAGCTGGACAACACAAGGACAGAGTTACAGTATTTTCACGGTCCATTCACATATGTGAAGCAACAAACAAGGTCAAGCTTTTCAGGACTATTTACTCAGGCCAGACAAACCTGGGTTGATAGCAAGAGTACTTGTTTTGATGCAAGGCAGCCACATTGAAAATTAGATTAAAACTTTTTGAACAAATTTATGAGTAATCATTAATGAGAAAAAGCTTTGAGGTTGCAGATTAATTCCTCCATTTGTCTCCGAGGAGTAAAAGACTTCATCTACACATAAACCTCTTACTCTCTTCTAATGCATTCCGTTCGTTTGTTTGTTTGGTACATTCAGCATCAATATTCCACATATATGATGGCAGTCTGTAAATAATCGTCTCTGGACCAGGCAATCAAGTGATTGACATTGTGAACATCAATTTATGTGATTGAGATACAATGACATGTGTCAACCAAGTCAGAGAGTCTGACCACCTGATCCTTACAACAAGCATGGGTTGCTAATGACCAATTCTAAACTGGATTTTCACAGGTAGAAGTAAATGTAAATACTTGGAAAAATATCCAAAAGGAGCCTAAAACAAATCTTAACTTCCGACCACACCAGAGAAATTTTGGACTTGCTAGACTTGAGCTGAATTTCTTAATTTATTCTCTTTGGACTGGGAAACAGATTAGAGACGGTAATGTTGTCATTGTATGGTGACCATGACATGACATCATGTATGAGCTAAATATGAGTTGTTTATTGAACAGAAATATATATAACTAATGTCTTTGAGTGTTTTAGATAATGATGAAATACATTTTCATGTCCTGAGTTGTACTTTGTTGTAACACACAACTGACCACCTTGGTGACATTGTGTACCTGTGCCAGCTGCGACCACTCTGTTGGCCAATCCATATTCCTTGGCTTCAGCAGCGGTCACTGCCCGCCCAGTCAGGATGAGGTCAAGGGCACGTGATAACCCGATGAGTTTCGGCAGGCGAACTGTTCCTCCATCAATGAGTGGCACACCTTGAACAGACACACACAAGATACACCAGAATTGCCATTAGTTACAGAGATCTACAGTTAATTATATTCTATGAACACAGAATACCATTGTCGATTGTAATCTGGGATTCGAACCCACACCCTCAGAGTCAGGCACCTTATCGCCAGCACGCAAAGTCAACCGCCGAGCCCACTCAGCCACTGAGGCTACCAGGATGGGACTGTGGCATTGTATATTTATAGCTTTTGGCTGTGGGATCTGTGCAAATTTACACATATATATGAGAGGGTACACAAAGTCCGTGGTCTAGACTAGCAGTTGTCCAACCTCCATTTTGTAGAAGCTGTGGTGGTTGAGTGGGTTAGGCAGCTGACCTAATTATATTCATTCATTAATTTTTCAGTTACTGGTTTATGACACCACCACCAATTTTAAAATAAATTCACTTTAAAGCTTTCTTCATTACCACAAGGGGTGAAACGGTATACCGCAGTATTAGCAGAACCTCTGTATTTTGCCTTCGGTTCGGTATACCGTAATGCAATCCAAAAATTCGGTATTTTCGGTTTTAGTAGCGTCATTTCTATCTAGTCATAAAATGACAGTTTCGTTCATTCAAAATAACAAGGATTATGGTTAATTTTTTCCATGTTATTAAACAATGTAAGGTTTGGCTCTTGTTGTCAATTTTCTGCATTATGATCATATCTCATATACCGAACCGAAACGGACTGAACCAAAGGCCTTGTACCGCAATATGTACCGTACCGTGGTAACAGCGTACAGTTCTACCCCTATACCACAGAGCTTGATATCCATGTATGCACACACATTGTTTCTCTGCCTGACTGAGACAAGTCATACATGCTAAATGACCTGTGAATGATCGGTCCAAGTAAAGGATGTACCCACAAAGGGCATAATAAAACAGTAGGCAAAACTATGCTTAATCAGTTAGAACAGTTGTGTTAAAACAAACCATCCTTCTTCATGCACATTAAACTTTGATATGAAGCATGCTGGAGCTGGTTATCGCTACAATATACAGATCAATAATCGGAGCTCAGTAACAGATTAATCGATTGTGATTGTAGAACCCACCACAAACTCATGTAGGGGACACAATAATAACATTGTCCATATGAAACAGATACTAATTAATACCACGATCAAGATGATCAAGGGTACTTCCTGTTGAGACACGCATGTCGGTATATTGGTTACATTAGTTTTACAAGTCAGGAATCGGCCTGAGTTGTTTGTGTTTCGATTTGACAAACATAACCATTATAACATACTTTTTAAAGTTTAATTTGATGTTTAATTTTTTATGAATATCAATTAGTGTCCCCAGCCCATCGATAATCGGTGATGCAAGCGAGATTGACTGACTGATTAATCAATTAAATCGCTCCAGCACTAAAGCATGCACAAATGTCTCATTAATAAGCGTAAATTACATTTTTCACGGGACTCATATATTACATTTCATCTTCACGACCCCTGAGGTATCTGAGGTGACAAAAATAACTGCAGTTGATTTTTAAAGAGTGAGTGAGTGAATTGGGTTTTATGCTGCTTTTAGCAATATTCCATCAATATCACGGCGGGGGACACCAGGAATGGGCTTCGCACATTGTACCCATGTGGGGAATTGAACCTGCGTGATGAGAAAACGCTTTAACCCCACCGCCCCGAGTTTTAAAGATAAGTGCACTGTGAAGGTCATAGCTCACAGCTATATAAATAACCATACTACGCAAAATCATATAATAAATCTTTTAACAAAACACACAAACATGATAGAGAACTATCAATAAGATTGCAATGGTGGATTTTGGACAATTGAAAAACTTCAGTGTTAGGTGACTCTATAGCTCGGACTATCAATGCAATGATTTAGCTTCACAGTCTCAGTGTTCCTTCCAGACTTGAAACTAGAGTTCAGGGTGCTATATACATTCTGAAAGTAAAATCCTGCAGGTCTTCAACCCACCCAACCACCATGACAGCCTTACAATATGACAACAATATAACGAGCAGAGTCTTGCTTTCAGTCACATATGGATCATGCGAATAAATATAAAGCATAGTTTACCAAATCGTCTACAGAAAACCCCCATGATTGCCGTTTCGTCTACTACTCGCAGATCACACAAGCAGGCCAGCTCTAGACCTCCTGCGACAGCGTACCCTTCTACAGCTGCGATCACTGGTTTGCTGGGAAACATCCGAGACGGACCCTGAAAATAAAAAAACACAGAACTGACTGTCAAAGTTCTCAAACATGCCCTCACTATTGAATTTAATTGAATGCTAGAGGTCACTTTGTTCAGTTTGAACCTGAGGAAATCCCAGAGTCATGTACGTGACTAGACAATATCATGGCGAAGGTACATTACAGTGAGTGAGTGAGTTGGGTTTTATGCCAGTTTTGGCAATATTCCAGCAATATCACATGGGACACCAAAAATGGGCTTCACACATTGTACCCTGTGGGGAAATCGAACATAGGCTTTCGGTGTGACGAGTGAACGCTTTAACCACTGGGCTACCCCACCGCCCCAGGACACTATAAATGGGATTCACACACTGCATCCAAATGGCACTCAAACCCAGGTCTTTTGTGTGACAAGAGCACCAGCACTGTAGCTCACCTTGGTAAATAGGCAACAATAACTATCAACATAGAGAGCCACTTAAAATAAGTTGCAGTCAGCACAGATGAACATAGATGCATAGATGCTCACATATCTTATTATCACTTATTAATAAATATAGGACATCTAACTAAGTTTCTAGCCTCTTGGCTAAATTGTTTGCTTGTCATGCTGAACCGGGTTCGATTCTCCACATGGGTACAATGTGTGAAGCCCATTTCTGGTGTCCCCAGCCATGATATTGCAAGAATATTTCTAAAAGTGCTGTGAAACCATACTCACTCACTCACTCACCATTGAATGTAAGTGGGATGCTCAAAACAAAAAAGTTAAATTTGCTGTGTGTAACACAGTGACCCTAATATTCCAACTGATTCATAACGTACTTGTTTGGGTTTTGTTTGTGATGTTTAATACACAATAATAACTTTTTCCATTTAATGTTTTTAACAAAACAAAGACAAGGGGTTGTCCTTAATTAAAGCAGCTTTGTGTTAGCACATAGAAGGAACGTTCCGCTCAGTAGATGTTTACCATGTTTACAATGTTTACCACAAGTTTGAAACAGAAATATAGGTACTGACAAACTTGGGAAGATAATACCATCAGTCTTGGATTTGAATTCACTTTAGCGACATGGGTGGTCCAGTTGTCCTGACCATAAATGTTTCATAAATATGTCGGTCTATGTCCTCCATATTGAACATGAGGGAAGATTGGAGCAGGAGGTTTAAGGAATGGCTGTGTTGAACAATGGTGTTCATCACACCAACTTCTAAATGCCACTAAAGATGAATGGCTGTGTGTTGTACTGGGTTTTCTTGATGTGATTGTAATGATCTGTTGTTCTGTCACAATACTGTACAGGATTGGACTAAAGGTTGTGGAGCTTCAATCTTTCCCAGTTTGAGGTGCCAGAACTCACTGTGCAGAGCTGATTTACTTAGGAAGAAACCTTTTATCATGGGTTTGAATCTCGTTCATGCTGATTCTGCGTTTTTCACTACCAAATCCATGCTTGTGTGTTAAATGTCTGACATGCTGACATAATGATACATAACTGAAATATTGTCAAAAGTGGTATTAAATCACACTCACTCACTCACTTTTTCATTCACTCACTCAATTGTTCACTCACTCGTTCACTCACTCACCTACCCTCCCACTCTATATAAGCACGTTCGTTATATTATAAACATAGTTTACTGTACATGTCATTTTATGGTAAAAATATCACCCACCTTGCACTTTAAATATCAGTAGCAAAATATTCTCACACAAAACCAACCAACCCAAACAACAACAGGCTAAATATAAATGTTGAGCTATACAAATATGTTTTTATTTCGACCCACCTAGATATTTTGATGTCAAGACACTGTAAAGTACAGAATTATCAAAAGGTGGCCCAACTTTGGGATCAATTCTATCGCTGCTTATCAAAGTGAACAAACACACAGAATATGGTCGGCAAGACAAATATTTGCCTGGACATTGAGAACTCTCCCAGCACAGGCATGCCAAGTATTGATCCCTTAGATCTCCATTATTTCCACCAATATGGCCGACTAGTGGTCAAGCCTTGTGTTTACACTAGGCCTGATGACAAGTATGTCCACAAATTTTGTTATCAGCAGAATTCAGTTTTATACTGGTCTGTCCAGCCACTCCGAACTGACGCCTTATCATAAACTGCAGTTTGACCCACATCAAACACCCATGTACACCCGGACATACATGATCTGTTTCTTTGTGCATGAGTGAGTGGGTACATACGGATGTGTATCTTCTTGACCCACTTTAAAATGAAAGACATTGGCACCTGAATATACTTGATCTGTCTATTTATGTGAGCGTGTGTGCATGGGTGAATGCGCATGTGTCTCTGCTTGACCTACTTCTAAATGAAAAATATTTGCACCTGGACATACGTGATCTGTCTATTTGTGTGCAAGTGAGTGAGTGTGTGAATGCATGCATACAAGCATGTGTGCATATCTGTCTCTGCTTGACCCACTTTTATATAAAAAATATTTGCAACTGGATCTGTCTATTTGTATGCATGTGCATGTGTGTGCGTGTGCACATATTTGTCTCTGTTTGACCAACTTTTATATGAAAAACATTTGCACCTGGACATACATGATCTGCCTGTTTGTGAGTGTGTGTGCATGTGTGCATGTGTGCATGTGTGTGTCTCAGTCTATACTAGTCCTGACTAATCCGGGTTTTACAGTGATGGCTGACTGAGACAATAGAGTTTAACATGGATACCCAACTCACACAAAGTATGCTTCCTCTGAGTTGACCCTGTTTTATCTCATAATGCTGAACACAAGTCAGGGTAACAACAAGAACCATCTTTTAACTTCTTTTGATTAAGTGCATGATAATAATGAGCTTCAAAGGTTGATCCGTTGCGCCGTGTTCACACCCAATCGAGTTGGCTCCACGGTGATTGAAGTAATTAGGGTCAAGAGCTTCACATGGTGCCGCAGGGTGCAGTCGTCTCGCAAACACGAGACGATAGGCTGTCTACACAATACGTCTCTGACTGTTGATACATGGTTGATTTCAATGTTGAAAACGAACCACACTCTATAAGTTTGAGTGTAAGTGTTTCTTGCTATGACAGAAATTACAGCTGTGTGATAGAAATCTAATGATTCCACTCTTCTCTGTTCCCCAGAAAAATTTAAATCTGTTCTCAGTTTGTATCTGTACAGGATATTCTAAACATTGTTTAATCCATCTTCACTTCAGCTTCAACAGGTGTTACAAATGGGGAGATAACTCTAGGCAATTGTGTTACAAATGGGGAGATAACTCTAGGCAATTGTGTTACAATCGGGAGATAACTCTAGGCAATTGTGTTACAAATGGGGAGGTAACTCTTGGCAATTGTGTTACAAATGGGGAGATAACTCTAGGCAATTGTGTTACAAATGGGGAGGTAACTCTTGGCAATTGTGTTACAAATGGGGAGGTAACTCTAAGGAAATTGTGTTACAAATGGGGAGATAACTCTAGGTGAATCTAACAAATGTAGTGGCTGTAATCTCTTCTGTGGTTCTGGTGTCTTGGTTCTGATCAGCCTGAATTTTGCAAAAGTGGAATACCAATATTAGCAAAGTAAGAATGAATTTTGGGAATATCTCATTCATTGAATCTGTTATTTATTTCAGTGATTCAAATACCAGAAACCTAAAATAAATTTTCATAATTATATTTTCTATTCTGACCCCTGAAGCCAAGTCCTGAACTGGATAAGCTCACATCTAAACTAAGGAAATGGTGTTACATTAAACTGCATAATATTAAGTTAGCACTATAAAACATTCACCTTCGAACAATACCGATTTCCCTGCATTAATTGACATAAAGATAAATACCTAGTGTTAAACAGTTCCAGATACAGACCCCCAGGATTTGACTATTGATCAGCACTATAAAACATTCACCTTCTTTAATTGACAACAATACCCGATGTTTTCCAGATGCATTAATTGACATAAAGATAAATGCATTAATTGACATAAAGATAAATACCTAGTGTTAAACAGTTCCAGATACAGACCCCCAGGATTTGACTATTGATCAGCACTATAAAACATTCACCTTCGAACAATACCGATTTCCCTCCCTGCATTAATTGACATAAAGATAAATACCTAGTGTTAAACAGTTCCAGATACAGACCCCAGGATTTGACTATTGATCCCACTGATTAGCATCAGTGGTACAGTCCATTTTCCTACATAGGTGACAGCTATGCTATTTTCCCGACCTAAGAGAATGTTTCCATTGAAGTGAAGTTACAATAACTTTCAACAAGTTGTGGTGTTAACAGCATACCTGGCGACCATGGGAAAAATAGACTTATTAACTCTGCACCAGGAAAGAACTGGACAAGTGGGTGAGTTTAGTTTTATGCCGCTTTTAGCAATATTCCAGCAATATCACAGCGGGTGACACCAGAAAAGGGCTTCACACACTGTACCCATGTGGGGAATCGAACTCAGGTCTTCAGCGTGACGAGCCAACGGTTTAACCACTAGGCTACCCCACCGCCCCAAGAACTGGACGAATGGATGCTGATAGATATATCTCCCTGCATTAGGGGATGGGCAAAAATAGAGCTTGTTTGTTCGTTTGTTTGTTTGTGATGTTCAAGCTATATGGCAGCGGTCTGTAAATAATCGAGTCAGGTACAGACAATCAAGTGATCAACATCATGCGCATGGATCTATGCAATTGGGAAACAATGACATTGGTCAACCAAGTCAGCAAGCTTGACCATCCATCGCCTCATACGACATGCTTGGGGTGCTGAAGACCAATTCTAACCCAGATCACAGGTGTAAAAATAGAGTGTCATATAAGTACAGTATGGGTGATCTGAAATATATATTAAGTCATTCTGTAGATCAGCACGTTGATGTGTACACTACAACATCGGATGGGACAAGCATCAGCTGACATTTACCAAACAGCTGGCGCAGTGGGGTAGCCTAGGGGTTAAAGCATTCACTCGTCACGCCGAAGACCCGGGTTCAAATCAAAATACCGTCTACACAAGATTCACATAGGCCTACTTGACAAGCCATGACCTCATCTGGGACGATAGGGTAGCTAATAGTGGTTAAAGTGTTTCCATGTTCCGCCGAAAACACAGGTTCTATTCCCCACATGGGTACCAGTACAATGTGTGAAGCCCATTTCTGGTGTCCCCCCCGCTGTGATATTGCTGGAATATAGCTAAAAGCGGTGTAAAATAAAACTCACTCACTCACTATTTATGTTTTCCAATATGTCTGCCATGATGAGCTGCATGATGTGATAACCACATGGGTGTATACAGCATATTTGTCACATGTTTGCAAGCAGGTTCCAAGGCCGAGCTGATTGTTAGTTCAGTTTTATACTGCTTGTAACAATACTCAAGCCATATGAAGGCAACAAACCTGAAACAGCTTTCACTCATTGTACCCATGAGGGGAATCAAACCCAGGCCTTTGATGTGATGAGTGAACACATTAACCACTAGGCTACCCCACCCCCCATGATAGATGTATCTGTTAGGGAGTTTAAATGGTTAATGCAAGTAACTTAATTCATGTTCAGTACGGAAGAAAACATGTTCTAACATGATGCGAGAAAATGGTAAAATCAATGATATTCCCCGAACGTCTCTTACCATTTTGTTAATGTTGAGCTGTATTGATGTATTGATTGATACAGTGGTTAATTCTTTGATGCTTGGGTACAGACATTAGCCATGCATCAAGTGTCTCATCGATCGACCACCTATTTTGAAGTCTGTACTCAATAACTGAACTAAACACTTTTGTATCATCACTGCAAGACTTACCATTGGTGCTCCTATGTCCTGCACTGGCTCTTTCACCAGCAGGCTGCTTGATGATGCGTCCATCTTTGAAAGTGAACTCAGGTCATACCCGGCACAAAACACACCACCTCAAAATGGACAAAAAAGAACAAGTTCAACATTTAAATGGAATCCTACATATTTGACAAAATGTTCATCCAAAATACTTTTATTATTATGATTACTAATTGAATAATGAAGCATATTTTTATCAGATGTAATTGGTTCGATAAAACCATCTAAGAGACTGTAACAAGTTTTGCTTTCAGTTTTATTAAAATCATATTCAAAGATGGAACATTTTCACAGCGCTGACTGTAATTTGCATTGCATAACTTGTAAGATTCAAATACAAAACATTTTGCACAAGTTATTGTTTATCAGTATTTGATTATAGGGTTGAAAAGTTAAGCATGTCTGAATGACTATGTTTAAGGTATCACAATGTACTCTGCTGAGTTGCATCCCTTAGTTCTGTCAGGATCTGCTGATTATGTGTAGACTTTATACTCCTTGGTCCAACTAATACATCAAAGAGGTAAACATCTATGAAACATGCTTTTCAGATTTCTATCATTGATGAAACTGTTACTTTATGTTATTACTGACTTAAATACAAAGAAATATTAAGCCTCTTATACTCTTGACTATAGGATCCCCATGAAGATCCGGGTTAGAATTGATCTTCAGCAACCCATGCTTGCTGTAAGGCGCGACTAACAGGATCGGTGGTCAGGCTTGCTGACTTGGTTGACACGTGACATAGCGTAGTTGATGTTCATGATCACTGGATTTTCTGGTCCAGACTCAATTATAGACTTCTGCCATATAGCTGGAATATTGCTGAGTGCGGTATTAAACCACTAACAAACAAATCTGATTAGAAGACTCACCTTCTCCATACAACACGGCCACCTTGGCACCTTCCTCCGCCTCAAACTGCTGGAACGCTTTCAGAAGTTCTTTAGCTACAGCTGGGCTCACAGCGTTCCGTTTGCCCGGAGAATTGAGGCCGATCATGAACACCTCACCTCGTTTCTCAGTTTTCACCAGGTCTGTAAATATTAAACTTATAGTTAACAAACAGATCCAGAACCAAAATAAAACCTGAAATGTCTTGAAGACTCCTACCCATGACAGTCTAAAGAAGACAGAATCATCCTTGCAGGACATGGTTATACTACAACAAACCATAATCAGTAGTTAACATTTTACACCTTTCGTAGGGAGCCTTCAGTGCAGACTAAATCATCGGAGAGCTGTGATTGGATGATTTTGAGTAAGATTTTTGTGTTTCTTATATGTACATCTGTTGAGTATTTTAAACTGACCATGTATTTCAATATTTACTGTGGTGCTTTTCAGCAATGACTTGAACTTGACCACAGATATTTTCAAGTGGGGGACATTTTGTGCGGAACTGGGATTTGTCTGCTTGGCTTCCTGTATTTTTGTTTTTATTGCTGCTTTAAGATCACTTTGTTTGCAAATGCACACGTGATATCTGTTGAGGGCTTAGTTACTCTAAAAAAATATATAATGTTATTACAGAAGTCAATGTGAAAATATTTGGTTTCGTGTAACCTAAAGATTTATATAAATAAATAAAATGATGTTTTTTCATTGAGTGTTTCTCCTAAAGACATTAATGCCACCAAGATCTGCAAAAAAACATAGCACAGAGTTATCTCCCAAGACACTCTTTCAGAGATTGACGATGACATGAAATCGGGGACCATCTCAAAACATACAAAGAAAAGAAATTTGATGAATTCGATAGAAGGGTTGTGAGGGACGCATGCGTCGGTTACATCAATCCAGTGAGTCCATATCGTCAAGCAAACTGAAGACAATATTGTTCAAAAGAAGACCTGACATCAATGTATCAAAGCTTTCCATATGCAAGCTGTTGCTCAAATTTGGATATAGATACAAGAGATTGAGCAACCAGTATTGAAAGACACCAATAAATCTGCTTGTTTAAAATGGATTTGTGATGATTATACAATCCCTTTAGATTTGCTTGCAGGCGTAACAATGTAAACAAGATGCACGCGTGTCACACCATGTGTTTTGCTGTTCCATCGTATCATTTTACTCCCTTGTATAACTACTTCTATTTTTCATATTTTTATAAGATGGCTTCTTAAGAAGAAGCTTTAATAATTGACATAAAATTATGAAATGTAAACCTGAGATAGGTCATATAAAGAGCGTATGCCTAAAAACATTTTGAAGGCATTTTTGGTTAAAAACAGGGTGCCAAAAGTTCAGTTGACGGACTTTAGTGTGGCAATAAACTAACAAAAAACATTTTAGCACAAACTACAACTGAAGGGGTTGTGCACCGATTCAAAAGGTCAAAGAAGGCCTTCTCTTCTTCAGAAGATTTTCAAACATAATCCATACATGCTGTTCACTGGATCAGTATCCCCGTGATGGCAACAGGAAAATCTATTTTCAGCTAAAAACTTAGTATTATGTCATCGAATTCAGAGATTTGGACGATTCACAGAATTCATCAATTTGAAATAAAATTGGCGAAAATCCGCTGATCAGCTAAATTGTGACATATTCCCTATCTCCACAGTGTTTTCTTGAAACAATTGTATACATTAAAAAGTAATGGACCCCTGAGATGATCTGTGTTTAAATTGGTCCTTAGCAAACCATGCCTTGCAACGGCTCGCTGGCATTGTGGACGCATGTAATCGTGTCCCAGTTGTATTGATCGAAGCTCGTGATCAATAACTTGATTGTCTGGTCACGACTCAATTATTTACAGGCTGACATTATACTGCTGAGGGTGACATTTATGAAAAAACAGTGCATTACAACTGGGGACAATAAGCTAACAGTCTCTTAAATAAAATATGTTTGCTGTGTTGTAAAAATACCCATCCAGACATAAAGAGTTGCAATAAGTGATTTGCACAAAGCATGGATGCTAGGCAGGACTATACACAGGGTAATTTCACCAAGTACAGAGAAAAGCATCATGTTGGCATTTCTTTGTGTATGTAATTGGGGTACACTAGAATTATGTGGGCAAGTGCACTGTTTGGAATAAAATGAATTGTCAGGCTGCCATTAGGACCCACAGGCTTTAAAGGCTGCAGGGCAGTGGGGTAGCCTAGTGGTTAAAGCATTCAGGTTTGATTCACCATACGGGCACAATGTGTAAAACCCATTTCTAGTGTCCTCTGCCGTGATATTGCTAAAAGCTGCATAAAACTAAACTCACTCACTTGCTCATTTAAAAGCTGCAAGACCTCATATTAAAAAAATCTGCAGCTCACTGTGATGAATACATTGATATCTAAATTTACTTCAGGCCATAATGACTCACACAAATTTGGAGACTGACATTCCCTGGGCATATGGGCAGGTGTTTGTTTCAAACATTGGGCAAGTGATAAAGGATAAATAGTGCAGTGAAGATGAAAATTTAATTTAATAAATTATTTATTTTGGCCATGCATCTACTTTCTATGTGCATTCATTTTATGACCCAGAGAAATATTGCCTTATTACCTTGTAGCTCCTATGGATACGAATAATTTAAATGTAAAAAATGACAGACATGAACCCTTCTGGTGCAGTTAGACCCTAATGGTCCTTCAGTACACAACACCATTAGTGTAATGGGACTGTGCATGGCCCAGATAAGAACGTTGTTTCTTACTGGGAATAATTATATCAAGACTGGTGCACAAAATCAACTTGAGAACCATCACCCTTCAATCACGAGCAGAGGTAGAAAGTACTAGCGGTTTCACCATAGCTTAGTAGTGAATATCAGTGAATATCTGTTGATGTTGTTGAGTCTGGTGGTGTGGTGTGGTGTGGTGTGGTGTGGTGTGGTGTGGTGTGGTGTGGTGTGGTGTGGTGTGGTGTGGTGTGGTGTGGTGTGGTGTGGTGTGGTGTGGTGTGGTGTGGTGTGGTGTGGTGTGGTGGTGTGGTGTGTGGTGTGGTGTGGTGTGTGTTTGTTGTGTGGTGTGGTGTGTGTGTGTGTGGTGTGGTGTGTGAGGTGAGGTGAGGTGAGGTGAGGTGTGAGGTGAGGTGAGGTGAGGTGAGGTGAGGTGAGGTGAGGGTGAGGTGAGGTGAGGTGAGGTGAGGTGAGGTGAGGTGAGGTGAGGTGAGGTGAGGTGAGGTGAGGTGAGGTGAGGTGAGGTGAGGTGAGGTGAGGTGAGGTGAGGTGAGGTGAGGTGAGGTAGGCTTTGACATCTCATTTGTCTTGCACTGATGGGCTTACTCTGTCAGCGAAACATGATTCAATGCAGTCGCAAATCTGACCCCCACTCGACCCTATAATCATAATAAATGATCATAAATGTTCCTTTTCTCACGAAACTTCATTACATTTGGTTAGAAATAGCAGATTAATTGCCATAAATATGAATTTGAACATGTCTGCTGTCGTGGTCAAATTGAAAATTCGATTCCTAACTCATTGAAGAATTCAGGTGTCATTATTTGTGGGAACAAGCATATCAAGTTTTAAATTATTGATCCAAAGACATGTCTACATGTCTTCGATTGGTACCTGACTGATCTAAGCCAAACGAGAGGATGAGAAATTTAAATAGTTATGAGTATTGTTAATTTGCAATGGTGTAATAAAGTCCAAAATATGGAGACATAATATGTGTCAAACATGTAATGTCAAGCCCCATGATTAACTAAATTAAGCCAATTTTCCTATTTCTACTTGTCCATTTGGGCAAAACCTGGTACCTGTGTTTTCTTGTAACCCAACAACTTGTCCATTTTGAGGACCACACACGTATAAAATGAACAGAAACTATGACCTGTAGAGACTGCTTCACACGACATGAACCGTGCATGTTCTGGAGCATACTTGTGTCGGTCTAGAAACGATCTAGCCACTCGCCGTACAAACCCATGATAGCGTAACGCCATTTTGAACAATTGTTTTTCATAATATCACGTGATACCACGCAGTGTGAAGAGCATGGGTTGAAGAGTTGAAAAGGGTGTAGGCCAAAACGGCACCTAAAAAAACACGTCACCGATTTCACCTGACGAAAACTGCTATGGCACCTCATATTTATTTTACATAGGTGAAAACGATTTATGTTCTACCGTTCTGGGACACGGGTCTCTTGTTATCATTGGACATATCAATTTTATAACTACAGAAAAGCTTGTAATAACGATATGAAAATATTATTATCTAATGGTTAAATGACACTCTCTTTCTTCCTTAAACATAGACCCTTTCACACACTGAGTGAATAAGTATAGGCCACTTTCAGCTATATTCTAGCAAAATCCCAACTGGGGACACTAGAAAAGGACTGACTGTACATTGTGTGTAGTTGGTTGGTTTGCTGTTTAGAAACAGTTGGTTTTGTAACAACAACGCTATCGTAACGCTAAAACAGTATATAGTGTTATTGTTTGTTTGTTGTTTAATGCCGCACTCAGCAATATTCCAGCTATATGGCTGTGGTCTGTAAATAATCGAGTCTGGACCAGACAATCCAGTGATCAGCAGCATGAGCATCGATCTACGCAGCTGGGGTACGATGACATGTGTCAGCCAATTCAGCGAGTAAGTGGGTGAGGCTGAGAGAAAAGGCAATCGTTTTTCAACTTCACAAGTTTGAGCAAGTCTTCGACTCCAGTTTTTTTACCATATGTCTGTTCAGTTTTCATCTGCATCTCCCAGCTTGGGTTAGATTGCTCACATTCAAATATGAATGCATCTTATATAAGATTTTTTCCCACCAAACTTCATTACATGTATTGAATGAAATGTCTAATCCTTGTCCATGTGAACATGAGTCAAAACAATTTTATATGGTTTATTACTTTCTTAAACTGTACAGACCCTGTTTCCCAAAAGGACCATTACCATATATCAACCTATACTAATCTGACAGGCCCTTGCTCTAAACGGGGCAATAGGGTAGCCCAGTGGTTCAAGTGTTCGTTCGTCACGAAGAAGACACGGGTTCGATTACCGACATGGATACAATCACTCTTGACCAACTCGTGTTATTCCGGGACAAGCTCCTCCGTCCTTGGAGGTTACGGAAAGGGGCGAGTGATGTGTGTGTGTGTGTGTGTGTGTGTGTGTGTGTGTGTGTGTGTGTGTGTGTGTGTGTGTGTGTGTGTGTGTGTGTGTGTGAGTGAGTGAGTGAGAGAGAGAGAGAGAGAGAGAGAGAGAGAGAGAGAGAGAGTGTGTGTGCTTGCGTGCTTGCGTGTGTGTGCTAGTTGTTTGACGTCGCACTCAGCAATATGGTTATTATGATCGAATGATTTTGCCAACATTGCCAACGTTGGGCCAACGTCCGAATGCTATCTGGGATGGCGGCGGTCTGTGAATAACCGAGTCTGGACCAGACAATCCAGTGACCAACAGCATGAGCTTCAATCTCCACAATTGGGATACGATGACATGTGTCAACTAAGTCAGCGAACCAGACCACCTGATCCCGTTCGTCGCCTCTTACGACAAGCATGGGCTGCTGAAAATTTTTAAACCGGATCTTCACGGGTGCATGTCTTGTGCGAAGCTTTCTCGAATATGGACCCAGTCCACAAAGCGAGAAGCTGGCATTAAAACAAGGTCCCATATTTCCCCTCAATTCTAGAATTATGCATATTTGGTAAATATGCTATCAGTATTCTGACAATTGTTTCTATAAGGAAGAGTCCGACATTTGTTTTCGATCCGTAACATCAAACATGTTTACAAGATGATGTTTTGGGTGAAACAAGGATAACAAACGCGGCTTTCAAAGATAGTTTACGCCCGCTTCCGTAACTTTGCATCCCTTCCGATCGCATGGCTTTCAATAATATACTCAACAAAAAAAGTTAAGGACCACCCAAATTTTCAATATTAAAGTATTTACATTATGGTCACCTGTTGTAAACTATTTAAGGTAGGTCTTCCTTTCAGACAAATGGGGAAGTGTTTGAGGGTAAAGTAATGATACCGAGGTAAGATATCGCCTCACTCCCCATCCTCTGACGATGCTGTTTTGGAGATTCAACGTGCGCTTTCCAACATAATGCATATTTCGCACATGACCCATCTTCTAATCCTGTATTTCCTTACTACTCGCTTTGTAAATCTAACGCGGATAACTATTAAAATATTATTTTTTTGTACAGAGCAGAACTTTGTTGGGGGTGAATTTGAATTTAAAAATATAACAATTCAACCCTCACCATTCTAAATGTGTAACTGGAAAACTATTGGGGCATCCTATATTTTATCATATTAGTATGAGTTATGACAAAGCAGTTGCTTCTAAACTACCACAACCATACTTTTGAGCACATTATCGTAAACGCCAAACAAAACAAGCTTGCTTTCGATTGGTTCCAAGAAGTCGTGGCATCAAATCTTCAGCTACATTTATGAACACAAATTTAAAACATACCTTTATCTACATCTCATAAATAATAAAGCATACTACGTCTCTATCCAAGAATATGCTGATCTAGAATTGATATACTATTTAAAGGTATGTTCAACGGTATTGATTTGCTATTTAGAAGTCATCCTGTTTTGAACCAAGGGCTGATTTGCTATTCCGATCTTGGATGTAGCGGTTTTGGCCGATTCTAGAAACGTCGCTGTACGGAGCTTGCTTTGTAGTCACGTGATAATCCTTGCATCAAAATAAACAATGACCGTGTTATGCAAGTTCTGATTCGGTGTTATCTATGTAAATTGTCAATGTCACATTGTACTTGACATGTTACAGTACCTTGGAGACATGGGGAACAGTTTGATCAAAGCTGCAGCTCTAGATTTTGGCGGACAGTGGGCATGCTGGGCCGTGGCCGCCGCTTTGCGGACTGAAAAGTTCTATGACCTAGCAGGTTGGTGTAGGGCAGCTAACCTCGATCGCCATGCTCACAGATCTGTAATCACAAACCTGCAAACTTTTTAGGTGACTGCAGTACAAATAATATGTATGTCAAGTGTGTTTGTATCGGTATATTTACTTAGGGTATGCACATAATACAACTCTCAGAACATTTGACATACAAAAATAAAGTTCATGGTAGCTCACCCCTGCCCGCTGACTGATACTGATACTTACGAGATTCTGATACTGTTGGGCACAACATCAACATTTTAATATTAAAAAAACCCCAACAATTCCTGTCAGATGAGTAAGCTGACCTATTGAACTTAAGATTTTCGATGAAACGTCATGCTGAAAAATTGTACTAGGCAAGCACAGGGTTCTTGAAGTTGAATTTATCAGTAACACTTACAGATAAACATGTATTTTATGTGTGTGTAATTTATGATGTGCATACAACCCCCGCCCCCCCACACCCTACATACATTCGCACACGACTGATCTTACTGAATGTTTGCTGCTATGCTTTGTAATAAAGGCAATTGATTTTGCATCTGAAGTGGTATTAACAATTTTGGGCATATATTTGTTTGCTTTTTATATAACTTAATTGTCAATAAAATTTCTCATCATAGTGACTGGGCATCCGGCCTGCCGATGAAAAAGCTTGTGCACTCTGACGCTCACATACTCCCCCGATATAGTGCGAGCAATGCAATTGTCGAAATCACCAGAACGTCGAATTCAGCTCGTATTGGGATACATACATACCTACATTTAACCTGTCTGGGGTTTTCTTGGCGGGCGAGAGTGAAGCAGACTACTTTTTGGCTCGGTATAAATTAACCACAAGTTTTTTAAGTATGAATTGGTGTTCCGCTTAAGACTAACCACAAGTCTTTCATATGTAATGGTTAAAAGAATACAAAATAATACATTTGTATGGCGCCAATATCCAGCTCAGCTGCTCAAAGGCGCTTTGTTTTCCCCTTGATCATTGGATGTCAATCTCAACGACACATCATATTTTTCAATCTCAACTCCCTGGGGACCATACAACTCTTGCAGCCATTTAGGGGCACCAAGTTAATGTGGCTTTCCCATCCTTACGAGGTACCCATTCACAGCTGGGTGGACTGGGACACATATATAGTCACAGTACTTCATCCAGGTTTACTGCACGTTGCTGTGCCTACAACTACCGGTAGGTGTTTGCACGTATTCATGTGGCCACCATCTGATCATATACCAACAGATTCGTGGGTTCTTTTAAGTGCACAGGGTTGTGTACTGTACACTAGGGGTTGTGACAACACTGAAAGAGTCGCACACAAAGTTGACTCCAAGGTTTTTTACACTCGGTCACAGGTGGGCTCGATCCCAGCACCTCAGGCTCGCTGGATCACTAGCCTGGGGTCTTAGCCTGGTGGGCTCGATCCAGGCACCTTAAGCTTGAAATTATTCTTTAAAAATCATGTTTATGTACTTCATGAAATAATGTTTCTTTGTCCAAAATGAAATAATTTATATATCCTGTATATTTTTCTGTATGTTGTAGGTTCTGGAACATTTCTCCTGTTGGCATGGCAGAGTCTGAAATGGGGAAACACGTTCCATCCCCGACAAAGGGTGGCAACTGGTATGGTTATGGCATGGGCCTGTAGGTAGGTGAAGCTGATCTATTGGTGCCAGACTATGTGACAGTTACCATGGTTACTGTTTTTTTGTCTAAAAGTGGTAACAGCCACCATTGTAAACTAATGCTTATAATTTTCACAGTAAATCATAAACCCATTTAAATTGTAAAGGAGCCCCAGTCAGATGGGTAATTCCAAACATGAAGGAATCTAGACTTGCTTCATTTAGGGCTTTAGCATTGCAGTGAGTTCCAGGCAGTAGGGAAAATAATATGGTTCTTTGACTGTGAGACAGACTACCACTGTTGCAGTTAACTCAGGACTCTGTTTTGAAATGATATTTCAAATTGGAAAGTTTGATCTGTGTTTAAAGGTAAGGTTTGCGACTAAGAGGGTATATTGTTTTCTTTAATTTTCACTATGACATAGCTTGTGAAGTTGGCAGATCAGTGAGCTGGTTTAATGATGCTTTAAAAAGTACTTCAGTTATATTGTTGCATGTCAGATTAACATGGGAGGAAAACAGCATGAGCATCGATCTGCGCAATTGGGAACCCATGACATGTGTCAACCAAGCCAGTGAGCCTGACCACCCGATCCCGTTAGTCGCCTCTTGCGACAAGCATGGGTTACTGAAGGTTCATTCTAACCCGGACGGGTGAAGGTGAAAAGACTTCAGTACAATATTGATAATGTGTAAATTGTAGACATGTATTTGTGACTGGTTGATGACTGGTGGTTGTGTTACTATCAAAATTATATATATATTCATAGACGTGTTACTATCAAAATTATATATATATTTAGACTATGAGAAGTAAAGCAGTAGGGGAGCTTGACTGACACATGAGGTGATGACAGCAGCACTCTGGTCAGATTCCATGGAGATAGACAGGGTTTGAGCAAAACTATTTGGTTTTTGAATGGCCCCAGTGTAGAGCAGATGTAGGCTAGCTGTGAGAGACGTGCCTGGAAGAAGCATTGCATGACAATGGTATTGATTGCACCCATTGCATGAGTAGCTGCACATGCCTTGCTCATAAGACTCTCACGTCGGTGTAGCAAGTCGCACTATACATGATCGCGGACAACCTGGGCCCCTTCGCTAACAATGGCAAGCGCCAGTGGGGGCACTCATACATGCTAATACGGGTCAATTGTCAGGTCGGTGCTCAACTTATCCTTTTTTGCCAGTTGTCTCAGGATCTCTGATCTCACTGGCGCTCCTTTTCAATTTAAGTGGATTTGTTTGTTTCTATAAAAAATATAAAATCAGAGACTAAGCGTTAGTCTAGACAGGTGGTTAAGCAGAGGGGAACAGAGCCGTTACAGTAAAAATGCTTCACTTTCACCCATAACCCCCCAGATTTAACGTTATATCAGCTCCGCTTATGCGTCGGCGGTGTTACTGAATTTGTGGCTATATAACATATGGTATACATCCCCAGTACAGTTATCCCCTAATTGACCTTAAGTTATAAGGCTGTTTGGGATGAACATTAGACGTTTTATTAGACTTCAATGTATGTATACTCATGGTTGTATCTCAACATTCTTAGAGACCAATAGTCTGCCTCAAGTCTGCTGCATTATGTACTGGTATTCTAATTTCAAAGTTTGCTCCACATTCAAAGAGGGCTAAATCATATTGAAGAGTTACCTCCCTTAGTCATGTATGCGATGATGTGTTCCTTTGGTTATGGCTGTTAGTTTGTCAGCACCATTGGTTTCATCAATGTGGATGCAGCTTTCCTTCAACATTAATCTAACATGCTGTGATGTAAGGCCTCAAAAAAAATGTTGTGGTTCCAATTACCCAACCGACCCTTGAATTCTAGTGCTGACCCTATTTTTTATAAGAGGTATGAATAAAAGCTTTCAGATACCATTGTTTTTTCCTGGCACCGACTGACATCGGTCATGCTAATAGAGAAAGTCAACATGATGGCCGCAAGCTTGATTACATAAACAATTACACATTGATAAATGTGTTATTAGTTTGTACTTTGCTTCTAAAAGAATGTGAAAACCAAAAAAAATCGAACCTACCTACACTAAATTTTAAAGAGGTGTAAACGGAACCACAACAATTTTTTTATTTGGCCTAAATATGAAAAATGAAATGGTGTTAAATACAATGATGCCCACCCACTCACTCACTCATTCATATTGGCACATGTGAGCTGATGAGTACGGAGCAATGCAGTTGTGTGTACCAGATATAATGTAAATATTGTATATTTTCAGGCTTGGTCTGTACCTGTTCACGAGAGTTCTGAAGGATGGGAAGGACAGAAGGTTTAACAATGTGCGTGACAAGCCTGGAGTTTTCCTAGCATACTGGACTATTCAGGGTAAATCTCAACTAAATCTGAACTTTGGTTCTGTAGTTTGGTTTGGTTTGGTTCAGAATACACAAAATAGCAGTGCACATAGAAAATAGGATTTTACTTGGCCTTTGTTCCGTGTTATGTATAAGTTACTATAACGCGGGTGTCTCATAACGCGATGGGTCATCCATGGCCCCGGAGATCTGCGTTATGGTGAGCGGTGACTGTATCTAATAGTTATACAGTAAACTATGATTGTAACCAAAATGACCACTAATTTTAGTTCATTATGTCCATAGTTAAATACAAAATAAATTAGGTGGATATCACCAGCCAATAAATATGTCTCTGGAGACTTGTGTTGAGCATCAATCTACAATGAAAATCCTGGTTTATTGAAAGCAAGTCCTTGATTTATTGAAACAGCTAAAATTACTATTGTAGCTAATTCTGTAAAAGATTAGCTGTGAAAGATTTTTCTTAAGGATGAATTGGGAAACGACAGAACCTTTCAAGTGTTATTTCAGGAGGTGAACACCAAGGTGAGTTTAGTATTAGATAGTATACCTGCTTGTTTCAATTATAAGAAAAAAAAACAGGATCAGGTTACTATATGTCAGTTTTAAGGTTGTGCCAGTTGAATGAGTGAGTGAGCGAGTATGGTTTTACGCCACTTTTAGCAACATTCTTGCTATATCACGGCTGGGGACACCAGAAATGGGCTTCACACATTGTACCATTGTAGAGAATCGAACCTTGGTCTTCAGGGTGACGAGCCAACACTTTAGCCACTAGGCTACCACCCCTTGTGCCAGTTGAATTAGTGTCATGATATAGCAACGCTAGCCAATGGGTTCAGGGTTTATGGAATGGAGATGTTACATTGGGTAATCTAGAATGTTTGAAACAGGAACGATGATCATCCCCAATAAGCTGTGTTATTGATGAAGGACACTGTTTGTAGGAGTTTGGGTGATGTCCACCCTCCTTCCGGTGCTGATGCTCAACAGTAAGAAGGAGGACAAGCCCCTCTCCACCAGGGACTACATTGGCTGGGCGCTCTGGGCTCTGGGCTTCTTCTTTGAGGCTGTAGGAGACTACCAGAAATCGGTATTCAGAGCCAATCCAGACAATGCTGTAAGTATCCATCTATATCAGCTGTACTGGATTTGTTCCACAGTATGTGTGTATAAGTAAAGGCAAAGGTAGCAGTGATCATGTGAATTTATTGATAGCTGAAGATTAATTATAACAATGATAGTGAGTAAGTATGATTTTACACCACTATTGGCAATATTCCATCAATACCACAGCGGGGGACACCAGAAATAGGCTTCACACATTGTACCCATGTGGGGAATCGAACCCTGGTCTTCGGTGTGACGAGCGAATGCTTAACCACCAGGCTACCCCACCCCCACCATAAGAACAATGATAAGAATTTATCAATAACTGAAGATGATAATCATCATAAAATTAATTGATAGAGGAAGATTAATCTTGATATGAACTGAAGTGATTCATCAGTCACAAATTGAATACAACAAATTTTTGAACTCAGACCAGGGTAGCTTAATGTTGTTTTAATACATAATGGTTAGAAGGAAATACATGTACCTAGAATCAAATCTTGGCTCCTGCTCCATATGCAGCACATCAGTCTAATGATAAAACCCCAGATATATATCATCACAATGTGTAAGGAATGTACTGAATGTGATTGTGAAATAAATTTTTTGAATTTGTTTAAGTTCAGTATAAGTATTCAAATCTTTGGAAATCTCTTGGGTCCTCTTTCTTATTATCTAAACACTAGTACTCCTTAAGCCATTGTAGAAATAGGGATGTTTTGTATTACATGCTCATTTTTAGAAAGTTGCAATATGTGATGACTAATTACTTGATCAAATTTACTTTTGGAGTAGCAGTTAACATGGTTGTTTCAAGGTGGATCTAATGTCAGTGGATGGAATCTCAGTATTCATATTGAAATGTCCCATTTGTGTTTCCTGGTTACACTCACCATTTGTAAACATAAAAGCATTTAAATGGTTTGAGTTGAATCTCCCCACAGGTGTTGCTTACCACAGTGAAGCAAGATTTTAAATGAAACTAAAAGTCAAAAGTCCTGGAATTGATGCTTTTCATCAATGATAAAGATCATGTGAAACAAAAAAAAAAGTTTGTTCAAGGCATCGGGAAGGATCCTGGCATGGTAAAGGGAGGCAACTTTACAATTGATTTGCCTTGCAAAACTATAGTAAACATTTCCGCATTTAATATATCTATGGATGTACAGAATGATACTTAGTTACTTGACAAATAGTACCGGTGTTATTTCTTGCAGGGAAAGTTTATTCAACATGGCCTGTGGAGTCTATGCCGACATCCTAACTACTTTGGTGAAATTCTGATGTGGACGGGCTTGTATATTACATCATCGAAAGCCTTGAGTGGACTGGAGCATATTAGCATCATTTCCCCCATCTTCTTGTCGTTCCTTCTCACACGAAGTCAGCGGAATTCCCCTTCTAGAACAATATGCCTCCAAGAAATGGGGTAGCAATCCCCAGTATCAGCAGTACCTGAAGAACACTGCTAAACTGGTGCCCTATATTTGGTGAATTCTGTAACCATGGTAACAGAGAGATGAGAATGATAGTTGTTATGGTGATTTGTGTGTATGTGATCAAACTAGCAGCATGCCATGTCAGGGAATTATAGAGTATTTTGCAATGTGTGTATATGAACAATGTTTTACATATATATATCAGGAGGCATTACTGGTTCACACTTTAGTTTTTGTTTATAAAAAGGTTTGACTAGATAAATATAAATAGCCCTTTGTTTGTGTTTGTAGCTTGATATTGTTGAATTTGTTCGATTATTTTTGGACAGAATAATAATAATTCAGTTTAAGTGCTGAATTGTTTTTGTTGGCTAAATTGAACTTCAGTTCATTTTATGAATTATCATTAATTTAGTTATCTAAAGTTATCAAAATTATCTTTGTTAGCAGTTTTTGTGTGAGATTTTTGTAGCTGTGTCTTTTATGTTTAACAACATCAAAGAGAGAGGTGTTTGGCAAATAAGAAAATATTCTAAGAAATAATCTGAAAACTGTAAATATAAAAAAAACAGCATTGTCCTGGGTTGCCTCATAGCCAGCATAAATATTTTCTATTGGAATAAAATATTCTGTAATAAAATGAAATGTGTTTCTTATTATGTGATGGTGATTCTGGAACATTCTGCACAATTGGTAAATGATAAGTTTGATATCCTGACTGAAGGAACAGTAGCAGAAAACAGGGGGTTATGATGAGGACTGGTGGAGAAAGCCCCACAAAGGATCTCTCAGTAAGGATCAATTTGTACTCACTTTGCTGTCAACTGTCAAACTGAATGAAAACTTTGTGTCTGAAATCAAGATGTCCTTTCAGATGGATGCATCTGACTGTGGCACACAGGTGCCTCAGACAACATTTGGAACAGCCTTTCTCCCAACAGATGCACCAACATTATGCGGACAAATTTTAAGTCCAGTATTCAATGTGTAGGTCAGAATTTTGAGTTCCAGGATGACCTCACATGTCCCCACAGAGCTTTTGTACCAGTTAAATGTCAGAGGCAGCAAGGTGTCACAGCACTGTCTTGGCCAGCCAAATCTCCACACATGTCCACAACTGAAAACCTCTAAGATGTTCTGGGAAGAAGGGTTTGCAATCTACCTCATGTGTTCCAAGAATTTGTTACTTATCCAATGTCAGTGAAAGTGTTCAACATAGCAGCAAGTCACGTGTTAGGACATATTCAAGGACTGTAACCAGATCCTTTATCCTTGATAATTCAAGGTAACTTGAATTGCACAACTAATAACCGTGGCTGAAGATGTGTAAAAATATTCCTGACCTAGATTTGGTAGTGAGGCATTCATATTTTATTCCATCCTGCCCATCAGATGCTGTCCATCTGTATCTATGTATATATACTCCTCACAAAAAATTAAGCAACAAGTATTTCAGTGTAATATCTTTATCAATCTCGATAGCGATTTTTGCCGACATGTTACTGAAAGGTAAATATTCAAAGAATACATAACCTTAAGGGGATGTCAAATTGTTTTATCTCATAACATTGACAAAATCACCCGAACACAACCACCCTCAGAAACAACATACAAAATGTGTGGCATGAATGTGCTCCACTCCTCACACATCCACCCTGATCGGTGTAAACCTACCTGTAATCATTCCTCTGGCACAACAAGCGGGTACTAACTTCAGTTTTATGGATGATAGTGCCCGTCCATGGATGATAATGCCCGAGAAAGAGTTTTTAACGATGTTGTTTAGATCAACAACATCACACATATGGACTGGCCTGCAAGGTCACTTGATCTTAATCCCATTGAACATGCTTGGGACATTATTGGAAGTCGTGTTTACGGTCTCCATGTTCACCCCCCAAACTTGAGCATGCGTTACAGAGAGAATGGCAGAACATTCCACAAAAGCAACTTTAAAGGCTCATTTGGTCAATGCAAAGACCTGTAGAAGCTTGCATTTGTGCTCATGGTGGTCATACGCGTTACTGAACACTGCTTCACTGTCCAAAGCTGACTTGAACCTTGTTGCCTTTGATGATTTGTAAGTCTATTATTGCTCAATACAATTTCATTTCATTTTGTTAATCGTGTGTACATATGTTTCACCTTTCTACTGCATCATTCAGTGATTTGCAATTTCAATAAATGAAAATGTAATGAGACTACAAATTTGTGTTGCTTAACGTTTTGTGAGGAGTATATGATCTGATGACACAGATCCGTCACTTTGTGTTACAGAACCTTTTTGAACATAGCAGAAGTAGCTGGAATCAAGTCTTTGTCAGGGTGGTCTTCAGAGCGAGCTGAATAAAAGTCAGTCTCAGGTGGTCAGACCAGATCAAAGTATTACATTGGTCGCTTAAAGTTAAACCGGGATCAGGTTGTCAGGCTCGCTGACTTGGTTGACACATGTCCTCGGTTCCCAATTGCGCAGATCGATGCTCATGTTGTTGATCACTGGATTGTCTGGTCCAGACTCGATTATTTACAGACCGCCACCACATAGCTGGAACATTGCCGAGTGCGGTGTAAAACTAAACTCACTCACTCACTTAAAGTTAAACACTTGTCCTCATTCTATGTGAATCGAATAAATGTCAGGCCTGGGTTGGTCCTCCTTACTGAAAATTTCTATCCAAAGGATGCCATGTTTAACTGATTAAACGTGCCATAAAGGATTAGTGAAGTAAGATCTATCAAGCTTCCTCACAGACCCACACTCAGGCATCCAGACTGCCTCAGCTAAACCTCACAGTGTTCAGAGAATCTGTGAGGAAAATAATCCCTTGCAACAAAGTTTGTCAGTTCTTGGATTCGTGATGCCGTCTTTGGGACCTCAATTCTAAAACTACCCGCAGCAACCCGGAACTGACAAACGTGGTGATTCTAGTTTCTCTTGTAATATAATCTGCCATTTGATTACCAAAGCTTACCTTGGCTTCAAGTTTGACTCTTCAACAATATGAACAATGTTATGTTTGCTTGTACTTTGCAGTTGCTACACTGAAAACACATGGCAGATAATCGCAAGTGATTTGCTCTTGATAGATCTACTTTCTAACCGAATGACCGAGTGTATGATAGACAGTTACGGGCTAGGGTGGCACCTGTAATCAGTCAATGAGCCTGCATACCCTATTGAACTCAGTCGCCAACAACGACATGCCAGAAACAATCAGGCACCATTTCACCACGGGGTGATTTTACCACTGGCTGTCATTACAAAGGTGCTTGTGTAGTCTTTTGCATTTTGATTGTTTACCGAAGGTCAGTTCAAATCAGAATCGTCACGGGCTGCATGTGAATAAAGGTTTCAGTTTGGTTACTGGCAAGGTGTTTTAAACAATTTTCCGATGTGTTATGAATAAATTCTATAATGTCATTGATCTCTTTTATTGTGCAAAAATGTATTTCAGAAGTAATGAAAGTCCTAACCAAACCCGTTTTACCATTGTTCATACTGTCTCAAACAAATATACGAAACTGCTTTCTGGAATCTTTGAATAGTATATGGTCCAATGACTTTTAAGAGTTCGTGTTTCTTTTTCTTATGGTTGAGTTAACTTTTATGGAGTCTGTTTCGCTTTATTTAGCAGAGCTGGGGCAACAGGCGTTTTCTCTTCCGCTTCCGCTCCGCTCATTGCCATGTTGGCAATAAAATTGCCCACAGAGCCGCAGAGGGTCATCTCACAAATTGTTTGGAAATTAGTCAAATCTCCATTCATGCCACTGTTGGGGTTGTACCCTCCGTTGATGCCGTTGTTGGGGTTGTAGCCGCCATTGATGCCGTTGTTGGGTTGTAGCCGCCATTGATGCCGTTGTTGGGGTTGTAGCCGCCGTTGATGCCGTTGTTGGGGTTGTAGCCGCCGTTGATGCCGTTGTTGGGGTTGTAGCCGCCGTTGATGCCGTTGTTGGGGTTGTAGCCGCCGTTGATGCCGTTGTTGGGGTTGTAGCCGCCGTTGATGCCGTTGTTGGGGTTGTAGCCGCCATTGATGCCGTTGTTGGGGTTGTAGCCACCGTTGTTGGGGTTGTAGCCACCGCTGATGCCGTTGTTGGGGTTGTAGCCGCCATTCATGGAGCCTCTGTTGTAAACCAGTCTCTGCACACACTCATTGACAGCATACTGGGAACATACCTGACGTCTTATTGGATGTTCTGAAAAAGTAGGTGGAAGAACCTTGTTCACGAAGAGACGTAACTAACATTTACCTACATGTAATATATATAAGAGCAGTCTAAGCTTACGAAGGTTCAATCCCTACAAAGTATTAAGAATCCCTAAGTGAAAAGCCCCTTGCCATGGTTTCTCGAACCTATGTAGTGTCGCTATGATAGAACGGCTTTACCTTTTCTCAATCGGATCTCCTCGATTAGATTCGATTTCAAGATATAGAAATCAGATATGCTCGTCTGAATGTTTCTCATCTAACTGGAAAGGTTTTGGCGGATGAGAAAGTTCACTTGAGACGGCCTCCTTTGGAGGCCTTCATGCAGTGATGTATCGTATTTGAGTAACGTATCTGCTTATGATGAAGCGGTGTTGTATATACAGGTAGATGGTCGCAGGAAAGAGTAATAAAATAAATAAAGATCCTCTGTTCTGAATGCTGAACGTCGATTGTAAACACAACTACGTATCTATTCTATTACCTTCATGAATTGATGCAGAAATAGCTGATAAATGTACCGAAATAACTGACTTGTGTTTCTCTACATGACCAGTAGCGGCTTTCTATGTAAAAGCCTATATGACCAAACGCACGCACATCTATAACTGTGGTATATCAACAACCAAAACGCTTTAGATTTGCCTGAAGTCACTGGGATACAAGATCTCCAGTTTGTGTTTGAGAGGCAGGTAAAAGTTCAGTCGAGTACTGCAGACATCACGGCTTGTTTCCTCGTGCAGTCCGATTTGACTTCAGTTTAAATCTCGTGTCATTTGAAAAAAAACAACCCCAAACATGGCCACTGTGTTTGTTCAAAATCTAGTGAGTGAGTCTAGTTTTACGCCGCACTCAGCAATATTCCAGCGTAAATAATCGAGTCTGGGCCAGACAATCCGGTGACCTACAGCATGAGCATCTACCTACTCAATTGAGATACAATGACATGTGTCAACCAAGTCAGCGAACCAGACCACCCGATCCCATTAGTCGCCTCTTACGACAAGCATAGGTTACTGAAGGATCTTCACGGGTATCGCGAGTAAACAAGACAACGTGAAGTTTATGGATACCAACTCCTTGTTTATTGCATCGGCTTTACGCTTCGAAGAAGATTCTTACAAGTTTGTGGAACTGGTCCGTCGTTTCGATGTAGATTCTAACACAGTTCTGAACTGTTTTATGATGGAGTCAGCTGGAGAACAGTTTAAGAACGGTGTCTGCAAGGGATCGTGGCTCATACAAAAACCAAGAAGTTATTATCCTTAAACATTTTCATAATACTTTAGCCTATGGTTGCGGATTGAGTCAGGGTATTTTCTTTACACTAGGATGGAGATTCAATACTCTGTATAGGGAAGGATGCTGTGGCACCGGGTGGTACTTACTGTAGGAGTCTGTAGGCAGGGCAGCAGCAACAGCAGCAGCAGCAGCGGCTAGGAGGATGACTGTGAGTGGAGAGTTCATAGTGGCAGTTCACACCCTCACTGAGTCCCTATGCTTTATATAGAGCACTCCATGCAGGTTGTGCAAGGTGTCGCGTCGATTTTATCTGACTTATATTGAAGTTGTAATGGCAGTGTGAGTGTATCGTGTCATCATCTTGTCGTCATCTTGTCATCATCTTGTCGTCTAGCCAGTCACCTCGGTGATATCAGATCCCATGTCACTCACTGTCATGTTTATCCTTCACATGTAAAACCTGTGTTTGATCATTGTGACAATAGGCGCCGTATATGGCCTTTTCGTTTAACGATTCTAAAAATTTCTTTAAACGTACCACAGACTCGGTTATATTGTGTTAGCAATGTCATTAAATCTAATGATTTAGTAAAACTGCTTCTGTAAGTAAACATCTGTTGATTGGGAGTGATGGGCGTACTTGCCAATACAGGCTGTCAGGTAGTTTAGTTCACAGCCGAGTGGCAGTGGGATAGCCCTGAGGGTTAAAGCGTTCAAAAGTGTTTTCACTGCATGTTTCCTTGCTGTGTTAGGCTGAATGGCATTCGAGACTAAATCAATTACAAACTGTATGCCGCCCCTGTCTAAACGATGCCGTTTAATGAGTTCTTCATCACGTAAGTCTTCAAAGCGGTTACTTCTTGGGCGGTAAATTCTTCTATTGGCATGTCTGGTGGCCATTTTTAAGTCAAAACTTAAGTTTTTATTTGGAACTTAAGTCATTTTTTAGACTTAAGTTCTTTTAAGAATACCGCCCCTGCAGGTTCAGTTCCCCACATAGGTACAATGTGTGAAGCCCATTTCTGGTGTACATCGCCGTGATATTGCTGGAATATTGCTAAAAGCGGCGTACAACTGTACTCACTAACTCACTTATCCGCCGAGGTGAAATAGCGTTCAGTGTTCTTTTACTTCACAGCAGCGTAAATTGTGTATACTGTGAAATCTTCATGCTTTTATGTAAATGCTATATGGCGGGATCCTGTTATATGGATGTGGCTGCCTGATAACTTCACTGGTCCCACTATGGCACCACAAGACCTGTATGAGATGTTACCTTACTCAGAAACGAAATGTCACACTGTTGTATTGTGAAGGTGTTCGCCGTGAGCATAGATAACCTGTCTGTTTCATGTTTCAGTTGAGCTCCTAGTATTGTGAAGGTGTTCACCTTGAGCTCCTAGTATTGTGAAGGTGTTCGCCGTGAGCATTGATAACCTGTCTGTTTCATGTTTCACTTGAGCTCCTAGTATTGTGAAGGTGTTCGCCGTTAGCATTGATAACCTGTCTGTTTCATGTTTCACTTGAGCTCTTAGTATTGTGAAGGTGTTCGCCGTTAGCATTGATAACCTGTCTGTTTCATGTTTCACTTGAGCTGCTAGTATTGTGAAGGTGTTCGCCGTTAGCATTGATAACCTGTCTGTTTCATGTTTCACTTGAGCTCCTAGTATTGTGAAGGTGTTCGCCGTTAGCATTGATAACCTGTCTGTTTCATGTTTCCCTTGAGCTCCTAGTATTGTGAAGGTGTTCGCCGTTAGCATTGATAACCTGTCTGTTTCATGTTTCACTTGAGCTCCTAGTATTGTGAAGGTGTTCGCCGTTAGCATTGATGTTTCATGTTTCACTTGAGCTCCTAGTATTGTGAAGGTGTTCGCCGTTAGCATTGATAACCTGTCTGTTTCATGATAACCGTTAGCATTGTCTGTTTCATGTTTCAGGTGTTCGCCGTTAGCATTGATTGAGCTCCTAGTATTGTGAAGGTGTTCGCCGTTAGCATTGATAACCTGTCTACCCTTGAGCTCCTAGTATTGTGAAGGTGTTCGCCGTTAGCATTGATAACCTGTCTGTTTCATGTTTCCCTTGAGCTCCTAGTATTGTGAAGGTGTTCGCCGTTAGCATTGATAACCTGTCTGTTTCATGTTTCACTTGAGCTCCTAGTAAGGTGTTCGCCCGTTAGCATTGATAAGTCTGCAGTCGTCTATCCAACGTCGTCTCAGAAGAGGCCCCGCAGGGTTGCGTCACTTCGACGTTGGAACCCGTGAACACTGGAAATCTAAGCCCTGTTCGCCACGATTATTTTTCTGGGCTTGTCAGCAACATATCACTACTTGTTGGGGTAAACCTATTACACCAGAATCAGTTCCGGGTTTCCTCCCACACCAAGCATCAAACACATGAGATATTTTTGGAATACTGTGAAAACGGCGTAAAACCCAACTCACTCACTTGGTCATACTTGTTTGTAGAGCGTAGTAATGATGATAAGTTGTTTGTATTGCTACAACACCATCGGAATAATGAACCAGCATGGACCACTAGGCACCGACCAAAATGGTGAGTAAATGGGCGCTGAAGCCACCTTGAATAATGCGTTAAACAACATTATTCTATCCGACGCCTTGGACTGAACCACCTCTGACCTCCTCCCCCACCCCCAATAACAAAAACGTTTAAGAAATTCCCCCCAACCCCCCTAATAAAAAAACAAAAAACAACAACAAACAAATACAAACAAAACAAAACAAAAAACAAACCAAAAAAAAATAAATAATAAAAAAATAAACTCACCAAAGACATACAAACAAACAAACCCAAACAAGAAAATACAAAAACAAACAACTCAAGCCCAACAATAAGAAACCCAACACAAACACACAAAATCCAACAAAAAGCAAGAGACTAAAGAACAAACCCCAACAAAAACAGATACAGGTTTTATTGTTGGCTTTACATTTTATTTTCTATTGTTAATTTGTAGCACTGAGCATTAAATGTACTGGTGGTCGAACACAGTAATCAACACATTATGGTGGACGATTATAGCGTTCCATGTAACATATAGTAACAACAAATACACTAGAGATTCTATGAGTTATTGCATAGATATCTTCAGTACTTAAAATGCTCTGTAATAGTTTGTGTTAAAGGAAAACAGCAACGAGATATAGCAATAAATATATGACACCTTTCTTTTGATGCGTGTTGTATACTAGATGTCAGGATGCACTAGCAGGCTATCCGGCATTAAAATTAGTAAAATTGGGGAGGTTGTTTTGCAGTTTCAGTGAATGGAACGCTAACAAGGACCCAACAAAGTTCAGTTTGGCACAGCAGAGATGCTAAAAGAAGGTCTGCTAATATTCCTCCTCTCCCTCCTCCTCCTCAGCTTCAACAGAGTCGACTCCAACCTCCTCGTAGTCCTTCTCCAGAGCAGCCAAGTCCTCACGGGCCTCGGAGAACTCTCCCTCCTCCATACCCTCACCCACGTACCAGTGGACGAAGGCACGCTTGGCGTACATCAGGTCGAACTTGTGGTCAAGACGAGCCCAGGCCTCTGCGATGGCGGTGGTGTTGCTCAACATACAGACAGCTCTCTGAACCTTGGCCAAATCCCCCCCTGGAACAGCTGTTGGGGGTTGGTAGTTAATGCCGACCTTGAACCCAGTGGGACACCAGTCGACGAACTGGATGGACCTCTTGGTCTTGATGGTGGCGATGGCGGCGTTGACGTCCTTGGGGACTACGTCTCCACGGAAGAGCAAACAGCAAGCCATGTACTTGCCGTGACGGGGGTCACACTTGACCATCTGGTTTGCAGGTTCGAAACAGGAATTTGTTATCTCAGCGACAGAGAGTTGCTCATGGTAGGCCTTTTCAGCGGACACGACCGGTGCGTATGTCACCAATGGGAAGTGGATGCGAGGGTAAGGGACAAGGTTAGTCTGAAATTCTGTGAGATCCACGTTCAAGGCGCCATCAAACCTGAGTGATGCTGTTATGGAACTGACGACTTGGCCGATGAGACGGTTGAGGTTTGTGTACGTGGGACGTTCAATGTCGAGGTTACGTCTGCAGATGTCGTAAATGGCTTCGTTGTCGACCATGAAGGCGCAGTCGGAGTGCTCCAGGGTGGTGTGGGTGGTCAAGATGGCGTTGTAGGGCTCTACGACGGCTGTTGACACCTGAGGGGCCGGGTAGATCGAGAACTCAAGCTTCGACTTCTTTCCGTAGTCGACGCTGAGACGTTCCATCAAGAGAGACGTGAAGCCGGAGCCGGTGCCGCCACCGAAGCTGTGGAAGATGAGGAAGCCCTGGAGTCCAGTGCACTGGTCAGACAACTTCCTGATACGGTCAAGGACGAGGTCGACGATCTCCTTGCCGATGGTGTAGTGGCCACGGGCGTAGTTGTTGGCGGCGTCCTCCTTGCCAGTGATGAGCTGCTCGGGGTGGAACAGCTGTCTGTAGATTCCTTGTCGGATCTCATCTGAAGAGACAACCAGAGGAGTTTTATTACAGAACTCTTTTCATGCTCATTGTCAGCTATCGTATTGATAAGTCATTTCTGTCAAATTACTAGAAATTGTAAATCTTTAAATTAAGTACAGTGTACCTTGTCAAAGACAACATCCTTATCTTTCTGTAAACTGTTCCTCGAGAAACCGTTGTACAATTTGAAATCTATCACAATAAATGCTCCTTGTCTAACATCTTGGTACTATGAAATACACAATGCCATTTTGTCCGACTTCCATTTTTGTGAGGGGCGGTGGGGTAGCCTAATGGTTAAAGCGTTGGCTCGTCACGCCGAAGACCCGGGTTCGAATCCCCACATGGGCACAATGTGTGAAGCCCATTTCTGGTGTCCCCCGCCGTGATGTTGCTGGAATATTGCTAAAAGCGGCGTAAAACCAAACTCAGTCAGTCAGTCAGTCCATTTTTGTGGAAGTCGCGGGTTAGGCTGACTTTGTGTGCTGGCGATTAGGTGCCTGACTCTGAGCGTGTGAGTTCGAATCCCGGATGGGGCTCAACTCAAAAAAGTACTAGAATTTGTACTTTACTAAGGAAGTGTAATCCCAAATATAACATATGTTACATCTTGGTACTATTTCTCGATTTCAACAGCAATCAGTGTATAATTTGTCATTTGTGTATCTAAGTACGTCTACTGGATTACTTGCAGGATGGGACATTGCGGCAACTGACATAGCATTAGACTTTGGGGACTATCAACCTTGGATGTCAGAAGAACATAACTCGACCAACATTGTACTAAAAGTATGTCCTCAAGAAGATATTTCACTATTCAGATGTCCTGATCATAATACTGACTGTGTTATGTGTTTGTTTGGCTAGCATTGTGGTTAAAGTGTTCGCTCGTAGCGCCGAAAGTCCTGGTTCGATTCCCCACATGGGTTCAATGTATGAAGCCATTTCTGGTGTCCCCAGCCGTGATATTGGTGGAATATTGCTAAAAGCGGCGTAAAACTCACTCACTCACTCTTTGGATAAGTAGTAGGGTGTTAGGGATCTATACTGTCCCGATGAGGGGTATAATAACTACACACACAGTTCTATGGAATCCTAGACGGGACATCCGTAAATAACGACATATCGTAAACCAACGCGACAATGCCCATTCCCGGATTCAACACATTTCATGCGCAGCAGTTACATAGAACTTGACTGTCGTCTTTGCGTTTTCATTTCGTTTCTGCTGCCTCACCTACGACTGTGGGTTCAAGGTCGACGAAGACAGCCCTGGGGACGTGTTTCCCTGCTCCAGTCTCGCTGAAGAAGGTGTTGAAGGAGTCGTCCGCACACCCTACGGCTTTGTCCGACGGCATGACCCCGTCTGGATGAATGCCATGTTCCAAACAGTACAGCTCCCAGCATGCATTGCCGATCTGGACACCAGCCTGGCCCACGTGGATAGAGATACACTCGCGCTGAAATCGAGACGCAGAGAAACATCACATCAATCATCATCATCACGATCATCATCATCATCATCATCATCATCATCATCATCATCATCATCATCATCATCATCATCATCATCATCATCAATGGACTAAATCAGTTATCTTGGATGCCAGTTATCTTGGATAGGTTCCTGAAGGACATTAATGCCCGTGATGCCCTCAAGGTGAGAGAATGTGTTCATTACCATTTCATCCTACCGGGTACCCATTCACTACTGAGTGAACAGCAGCATACACCGAAGAAAGTCCTCAGCAAAGGTTAGTTGGTTTGTTGTTTAACGCCGGCGGTCTGTACATAATCGAATCTGGACCAGACAATCAACATCATGAACATCGATCTACACAATTGGGATACGATGACTTGTGTCAAACTAGGTCAGCGAGCCTGACCACCCGATCCCGTTAGACGCCTAACGCGACCGGGTGGTCAGGCTCGCTGATTTGATTGCTGCATGTCATCGTATCCCAATTGTGGAGATCGGTGCTCATGATGTTAACCACTGCTGGACTCGATTATATAATTACCTCCGCCACAGACCTGGAATATCGAAGCGGTAAACGAACAAATTAAGCATGCTTTACATTAAATGCTTATTTGTTTTATCCAGATTCGTGTCGTTTTTGTCATAGTAAGGGAAGCAACTCTTGCTTGATCCTGGGTCTTGATTCAGTAGTCCGGACGATTCGCAATCCGGACGAATTTGCTGAGAAACGCAACCGTCCGGATTAACGAGGCTTCACTGTAATTATGTTTTTGGGCGGTGGGATAGCCTAGTGGTTAAAGCGTTCGCTCGTCATGCCGAAGACCCGGGTTCGATTTCCAACATGGGTACAATGTGTGAAGCCCATTTCTAGTGTCCCCCGCCGTGATATTGCTGGAATATTGCTAAAAGCGGCGTAAAACCGAACTCACTCACTCACTATTTATGTTTTCCAATATGTCTGCCATGGCGAAATACTGATCCCAACAACTTCCGGAGTGTTCAGCGATGGGAACAAGCATGAGAAGTTTCAGCTACTACGGGCCTGCCCTATGCGAGACGATGTTTACTAACGATTAAAGATTATTTGGTCAGTAGCCCTTCTGGCGGATACTATCCGAATACATGTAAACAGCAACTTTTCAAATATCAAAGACATATATAGTATCGTGGTATATTACGTATAGTATATTGGCACGAGCTACTCAAATCTGAGGCGAAGATAACATTACTGCAGCTACACAAGGAATGGTCGATACGAACCTTTCATGACTTCGCCTGCTTGTGTAACTGGCGCTCTGACACATCGGCAAGCCTCGCGTTCTGCCTCAATCAATTTCGTATGTATATAAATATCTTAACTTTGCCATAACTGTAGTTATCACTTACTCCTGTCTTAGTGTAGTTACAGTTTGCATCCTTAATTACTAGGGGTGGGTATTGCAGAGAATTTTCATATTGCAATATATTGCGATGCAACAAGGAAACAAGGAAAAAACCTTAACAGTCCAGTTAAATGTAATTTTCACCACGATCATTCCCACCACCCTTACCACAATTTCCACAATCATCAAGATTTCCGAGTGTTACGAAGTTTTCCAAATGCATGTCAAAATACCGGATTTCGATCAGCGTATCGCAATACGTATCGTTTTCATATGTGAACCGGTAAATACCGGTAAACCGGTTATATTGCGCAGCCCTATTAATTACTGTTGTCATACCTTCCCTCTGTCTAGACAGTTGTCACATCTTCCCTATGTCTATACTGTTGTCATACCTTCCCTCTGTCTATACTGTTGTCATACCTCACCTCTGTCTATACTGTTGTCATACCTTCCCTCTGTCTATATTGTTGTCATATCTTCCCTCTGTCTATACTGTTGTCATACCTTCCCTCTGACTATACTGTTGTCATACCTTCCCTCTGTCTATATACTGTTATCATATCTTCCCTCTGTCTATACTGTTGTCATACCTTCCCTCTGTCTATACTGTTGTCATACCTCCCCTCTGTCTATACTGTTGTCATATCTTCCCTCTGTCTATACTGTTGTCATACCTTCCCTCTGACTATACTGTTGTCATACCTTCCCTCTGTCTATATACTGTTATCATATCTTCCCTCTGTCTATACTGTTGTTATACCTTCCCTCTGTTCATACCTTCCCCTCTGTCTATACTGTTGTCATACCTTTCCTCTGTCTATACTGTTGTCATATCTTCCCTCTGTCTATACTGTTGTCATATCTTCCTCTGTCTATATACTGTTATCATATCTTCTGTCTCTGTCTATACTGTTGTCATATCATATCTTCCTCTGTCTATACTGTTGTCATATCTTCCTCTGTCTATACTGTTGTCATACCTTCCTCTGTCTATACTGTTGTCATATCTCCCTCTGTCTATACTCTGTCATACCTTCCCTCTGTCTATACTGTTGTCATACCTTCCCTGTATATACTGTTGTCATATCTTCCCTCTGTCTATACTACTGTTGTCATCCTTCCTCTGTCTATACTGTTGTCATACCTTCCCTCTGTCTATACTGTTGTCATATCTTCCCTCTGTCTATACTGTTGTCATATCTTCCTCTGTCTATCTGTTGTCATCTGTCATACCTTCCCTGTCCTCTGTCTTATACTGTTGTCATCATACCTTCCTCTGTCTATACTGTCTGTCATCATCTTCCCTCTGTCTATACTGTTGTCATACCTTCCCCTCTGTCTATTGTCATACCTTCCTCTGTCTATATACTGTTGTCATATCTTCCCTCTGTCTATACTGTTGTCCTTCCCTTCCCTCTGTCATATACTGTTGTCATACCTTCCCTCTGTCTATACTTCGTCTATACATATCATATCTTCCCTCTGTCTATACTGTTGTCATACCTTCCTCTGTCTATACTGTTGTCATACCTTCTGTCCTGTTGTCATATCTTCTGTCTATACTGTTGTCATATCTTTCTGTCTATACTGTTGTCTATCCCTCTGTCTATATTGTCATCATATCTTCCCTCCTGTCTATACTGTTGTCATATCTTCCTCTGTCTATATACTGTTGTCATACCTTTCCTCTGTCTATACTGTTGTCATACCTTCCTCTGTCTATACTGTTGTCATATCTTCCCTCTGTCTATACCTTGTGTCTATACTGTTGTCATACCTTCCCTCTGTCTATACTGTTGTCATACCTTCCTCTGTCTATACTGTTGTCATATCTTCCTCTGTCTATACTGTTGTCATCCTCTTCCCTCTGTCTATACTTCCTCTGTCATACCTCTTCCTCTGTCTATACTGTTGTCATATCTTCCTCTGTCTATACTGTTGTCATACCTTCCTCTCTGTCTATACTGTTGTCATATCTTCCTCTGTCTATACTGTTGTCATATCTCCCCTTGTCCTGTTGTCATATCTTCCCTCTGTCTACTACTGTTGTCATATCTTCCCTCTGTCTATACTGCTGTTGTCATATCTTCCCCTCTGTCTATATACTGTTGTCATATCTCCCTCTCTGTCTATACTGTTGTCATACCTTCCTCTGTCTATACTGTTGTCATACCTTCCCTCTGTCTACCTTCCTCTGTTGTCATACCTTCCCTCTGTCTATACTGTTGTCATATCTTCCTCTGTCTATACTGCTGTTATCATACCTTCCTGTTGTGTCTATACTGTTGTCATACCTCTCCCTCTGTCTATACTCGTTATATATCTGTCTGTCATATCTTCCCTCTGTCTATACTGTTGTTGTCATACCTTTCCTCTGTCTATACTGTTGTCATACCTTATCTTCCCTCTGTCTATACTGTTGTCATACCTTCCCTCTGTCTCTATACTGTTGTCATATCTTTCCTCTGTCTATACTGTTGTCATATCTTCCCTCTGTCTATACTGTTGTCATATCTTCCCCCTCTGTCTATACTGTTGTCATTTATTCCCTCTGTCTATACTGTTGTCATATCTTCCTCTGTTGTCTATACTTCTGTTGTCATATCTTCCCTCTGTCTATACTGTTGTCATACCTTCCCTCTGTCTATACTGTTGTCATATCTTCCCTCTGTCTATACTGTTGTCATATCTTCCCTCTGTCTATACTGTTGTCATACCTTCCTCTGTTACTGTTGTCATATCTTCCCCTCTGTCTATATACTGTTGTCATATCTTCCTCTCTGTCTATACTGTTGTCATATCTTCCCTCTGTCTATACTGTTGTCATATCTTCCCTCTGTCTATACTGTTGTCATATCTTCCCTCTGTCTATACTGTTGTCATATCTTCCCTCTGTCTATACTGTTGTCATATCTCCCCTCTGTCTATACTGTTGTCATACCTTCCCTCCGTCTATACTGTTGTCATACCTTCCCTCTGTCTATACTGTTGTCATACCTTCCCTCTGTCTATACTGTTGTCATACCTTCCCTCTGTCTATACTGTTGTCATATCTTCCCTCTGTTCATACTGTTGTCATACCTTCCCTCTGTCTATACTGCTGTCATACCTTCCCTCTGTCTATACTGCTCTGTTGTATACCTTCCCTCTGTCTATACTGCTGTCATACCTTCTCCTCTCGTCTGTCTATACTGTTGTCATATCTTCCCTCTGTCTATACTGTTGTCATATCTTCCCTCTGTCTATACTGTTGTCATATCTTCCCCTGTCTATACTGTTGTCATATCTTCCCTCTGTCTATACTGTTGTCATACCTTCCCTCTGTCTATACTGTTGTCATATCTTCCCTCTGTCCATACTGTTGTCATACCTTCCCTCTGTCTATACTGTTGTCATACCTTCCCTCTGTCTATACTGTTGTCATACCTTCCCTCTGTCTATACTGTTGTCATACCTTCCCTCTGTCTATACTGTCTGTCTATCTTCCTCTGTCTATACTGTTGTCATATCTTCCTCTGTCTATACTGTTGTCATACCTTTCCCTCTGTCTATATACCTGTCCCTCTCCTCTGTCTATACTGTTGTCATATCTTCCCTCTGTCTATACTGTTGTCATACCTTCCCTCTGTCTATACTGTCTGTCATACCTTCCCTCTGTCTATACTGTTGTCATATCTTCCCTCTGTCTATACTGTTGTCATATCTTCCCTCTGTCTATACTGTTGTCATATCTTCCCCCTCTGTCTATACTGTTGTCATACCTTCCCTCTGTCTATACTGTCTGTCATATCTTTCCTCCCTCTGTCTATACTGTTTTCATACCTTCCCTCCGTCTATACTGTTGTCAAACCTTCCCTCTGTCTATACTGTTGTCATACCTTCCCTTTGTCTATACTGCTGTCATACCTTCCCTCTGTCTATACTGTTGTCATATCTTCCCTCTGTTCATACTGTTGTCAAACCTTCCCTCTGTCCATACAGTTCTCATATCTTCCCTCCGTCCATACTGTTGTCATACCTTTCCTCTGTCTATACTGTTGTCATACCTTCCCTCTGTCTTATACTGTTGTCATATTGTACCTCTGTCTATTATGTAGTTATATTGTACCTTTGTCTATTATGTAGTTATATTCTACTTCTGTCTATTATGTAGGTATATTCTACCTCTGTCTATTGTAGTTATATTGTACCTCTGTTTAAATTGTAGTTATATCCTACCTTGGTCTATAATATAGTGATATTCTACGTTGGTCTATAATGTAGTTATATTCTACCTCTGTTTGTTATGTAGTTATGTTCTACCTCTGTTTATAATGTAGGTATATTCTACCTCTGTCTATAATGTAGTTATATTGTACCTCTGCCATTAGTGTTCATATCTTCTCTCTGTCTTTATTGTAGTTATATTGTACCTCTGTCTTTATTGTAGTTATATTGTACCTCTGGGTATAATGTAGTTATATTCTACCTCTTTTTATTATGTAGTTATATTGTACCTCTGTCTATAATGTAGTGATATAGTACCTCTGTCTATAATGTAGTTATATTGGATCTCTATCTATTATGTAGTTATATTGTACCTCTGTCTATTATGTAGTTATATTGACCTCTGTCTATTATGTAGTTATATTGTACCTGTGTCTATTATGTACAATGTAGTTATATTGTACCTCTGTGTATAATGTAGTTTACTTTGTTACCTTCCTATTTATCATGTAGTTATATTCTCTGTTATGTGTTTATCATGTAGTTATATTGTACCTCTGTCTATTATGTAGTTATATTGTACCTCTATCATTAGTGTTCATGTGTTTCTCTGTCTTTATTGTAGTTATATTGTACCTCTGTCTATAATGTAGTTATATTGTACCTCTGTCTATAATGTAGTCATATTCTACCTCTGTTTATTATGTAGTTATATTTTACCTCTGTCTATTATGTAGTTGTATTCTTCCTCTGTCTATAATGTAGTTATATTCTCTACCTCTGTTTATCATGTAGTTATATTCCCACCTTTTGTATAATGTAGTTATATTCCTACCTCTGTGTATTATGTAGTTATATTCTACCTCTGTCTATAATGTAGTGATATTGTACCTCTGTCTATAATGTAGTTATATTCTCACCTCTGTCTATTATGTTGTTTTATTGTACATCTGTCTATTATGTAGTTATATCCCACCTTGGTCTATTATATAGAAATATTCTACGTTGGTCTATAATGTCGTTATATTCTCACCTCTGTTTATTATGTAGTTATGTTCTACCTCTGTCTATAATGTAGGTATATTGTACCTCTGTCCATTAGTGTTCATATCTTCTCTCTGTCTTTATTGTAGTTATATTGTACCTCTGTCTTTATTGTAGTTATATTGTACCTCTGGGTATAATGTAGTTATATTCTACCTCTTTTTATTATGTAGTTATATTGTACCTCTGTCTATAATGTAGCGATATAGTACCTCTGTCTATAATGTAGTTATATTGGATCTCTATCTATTATGTAGTTATATTGTACCTCTGTCTATTATGTAGTTATATTGTACCTCTGTCTATAATGTAGTTATATTGGACCTCTATCTATTATGTAGTTATATTGTACCTGTGTCTATTATGTACAATGTAGTTATATTGTACCTCTGTGTATAATGTAGTTACTTTGTTACTCTATTTATCATGTAGTTATATTCTACATGTGTTTATTATGTAGTTATATTGTACCTCTGTCTATTATGTAGTTATATTGTACCTCTATCATTAGTGTTCATGTGTTCTCTCTGTCTTTATTGTAGTTATATTGTACCTCTGTCTATAATGTAGTTATATTGTACCTCTGTCTATAATGTAGTCATATTCTACCTCTGTTTATTATGTAGTTATATTTTACCTCTGTCTATTATGTAGTTGTATTCTTCCTCTGTCTATAATGTAGTTATATTCTACCTCTGTTTATCATGTAGTTATATTCTACCTTTTTGTATAATGTAGTTATATTCTACCTCTGTGTATTATGTAGTTATATTCTACCTCTGTCTATAATGTAGTGATATTGTACCTCTGTCTATAATGTAGTTATATTCTACCTCTGTCTATTATGTTGTTTTATTGTACATCTGTCTGTTATGTAGTTATATCCTACCTTGGTCTATTATATAGTAATATTCTACGTTGGTCTATAATGTCGTTATATTCTACCTCTGTTTATTATGTAGTTATGTTCTACCTCTGTCTAAAATGTAGGTATATTCTACCTCTGTCATTAGTGTTCATATCTTCTTTCTGTCTATATTGTAGTTATATTTTACCTCTGTTTATGACGTAGATATATTCTACCTCCGTCTAATATGTAGTTATATCCTACCTTGGTCTATAATGTAGTTATATTTTCTACGTTGGTCTATAATTTAGTTATATTATACCTCTGTCTATTATGTAGTTATATTGTACCTCTATCATTAGTGTTCATGTGTTCTCTCTGTCTTTATTGTAGTTATATTGTACCTCTGTCTATAATGTAGTTATATTGTACCTCTGTCTATAATGTAGTCATATTCTACCTCTGTTTATTATGTAGTTATATTTTACCTCTGTCTATTATGTAGTTGTATTCTTCCTCTGTCTATAATGTAGTTATATTCTACCTCTGTTTATCATGTAGTTATATTCTACCTTTTTGTATAATGTAGTTATATTCTACCTCTGTGTATTATGTAGTTATATTCTACCTTTGTCTATGATGTAGTTATATTCGACCTCTGTTTATCATGTAGTTATATTCTACCTCTGTCTATAATGTAGTTATATTCACCTCTGTAGTTATATTCCACCTCTGTCTATAATGTAGTTGTATTCTACCTCTGTCTATGATGTAGTTATATTCTACCTCTGTTTATCATGTAGTTATATTCTACCTCTGTCTATAATGTAGTTAAATTCTACCTCTGTGTATTATGTAGTTATATTCTACCTTTGTCTATGATGTAGTTATATTCTACCTCTGTTTATCATGTAGTTATGTTCTACCTCTGTCTCTTATGTAGTTATATTCTACCTTTGTCTATGATGTAGTTATATTCTACCTCTGTTTATCATGTAGTTGTATTCTACCTCTGTCTATAATGTAGTTATATTCTACCTCTGTCTATAATGTAGTTATGTTCTACCTCTGTTTATTATGTGGTTATATTCTACCTCTGTCTATAATGTACTTATATTCTACCTCTGTCTATCATGTTGTTTTATTGTACATCTGTCTTTTATGTAGTTATATCCTACCTTGGTCTATAATATAGTAATATTCTACGTTGGTCTATAATGTCGTTATATTTTACCTCTGTTTATTATGTAGTTATGTTCTACCTCTGTCTATAATGTAGTTATATTTTACCTCTGTCTATAATGTAGTTATATTGTATTTCTGCCATTAGTTTTCATATCTTCTATCTGTCTTTATTGTAGTTATATTGTACCTCTGTCTAATATGTAGTTATATTCTACCTCTGTGTAAAATGTAGTTATGTTCTACCTCTGTTTATTATGTAGTTATATTCTACCTTGGTCTATAATGTAGTTATATTCTACGTTGGTCTATAATGTCGTTATATTTTACCTCTGTTTATTATGTAGTTATGTTCTACCTCTGTCTATAATGTAGGTATATTCTACCTCTGTCTGTAATGTAGTTATATTGTATTTCTGCCATTAGTTTTCATATCTTCTATCTGTCTTTATTGTAGTTATATTGTACCTCTGTCTATGATGTAGTTATATTCTACCTCTGTTTATCACGTAGTTATATTCTTCCCAATGTCTATAATGTAGTTATATTCCACCTCTGTTTATCATGTAGTTATATTCTACCTCTGTCTATAATGTAGTTATATTCTACCTCTGTCTATAATGTAGTTATATTCTACCTCTGTCTATAATGTAGTTATATTCTACGTCTGTCTATAATGTAGTTGTATTCTTCCTCTGTCTATAATGTAGTTATATTCTACCTCTGTTTATCATGTAGTTATATTCTACTTCTGTGTATAATGTAGTTGTATTCTACCTCTGTGTATTATGTTGTTATATTCTACCTTTGTCTATGATGTAGTTATATTCTACCTCTGCTTATCATGTAGTTATATTCTACCTCTGTCTATCATGTAGTTATATTCTACCTCTTTCTATAATGTAGTTATATTCTACCTCTGTCTATTATGTAGTTATATTCTACCTCTGTCTATAATGTAGTTATATTCTACCTCTGTTTATTATGTAGTTATGTTCTACCTCTGTTTATCATGTAGTTATATTCTACCTTTGTCTATAATGTAGTTATATTCTACCTCTGTCTATGATGTAGTTATATTCTACCTCTGTCTATAATGTAGTTATATTCTACCTCTGTCTATAAATGTAGTTATATTCTACCTCTGTCTATACTGTTTCACACCATTCCTCTGTCTATACTGTAGTCATATCTTCTCTCAGTCATTACTGTTGTTATATCTTACCCCTGTGTATACTCTTGAACATTAAATCTTTTTTTCTGTCGTTCTGGAACACTGTACTTACGAATGATATTAATGTCTATTGACTCTTACTGCTGTGTACATGATGTGCCATGTTTTTATGTCTATTTGGTCGTAGGGTGTTTGTCTTTGATAATGTGATGTTATCGATGCACAAGTTACATACAGTCAAACACCGGTGTATCGAACGTTTATGGGTCGAACTTACGTTTGGCTCGAAGTAAAAGCTTGGTTTGGGGATATTCCTTAATTAGTCATCATTTTACTGTTGTGTCGAACGTTGGATTTCTCGAACTGTTCACATCCTTTATTGTGCTATTTCGGACTTAATGTGTCTGAAGGGGGCGTGTACGATGAGAAGTTGACACATTTTTAATGTATTACATACGTGTTTATTGAAGATGCATTGTGTCATATAGGCAGCTCGTGTCTGAAGGTGTGTGTAAGATGTTATTAATGTACAGTTGACACATATTAACGTATCACACATGTGTTTATTAAAGATGCAAGGTGCCATTTATTTGGCATGTGTCTAAAGGGGGATGAAGGTCCGTGAGTGTAGGATGTTATTAATGGACAGTTGACACATGTTAAATATGGTTTGTTGTTTAAGGCGGCACTCAGTAATATTCCAACTAAATTAAATGTATTTACACAGGTGTTTTTTGAAGATGTATTGTTTCATATAGGCAGCTCGTGTCAGAAGGGAGTGTGTATTGGGTGGGAGTATGGTTAAAGAGTTAACCAGGCTAGGGGTTACGGTTTATCTGTTGAGACGCGAAGAGGACAGTGTTATGATAAGCAAGACAGATAACCTTGCCAGACTAAACACACAAAGTGTACAGGCGGCACGTCAGTATGCATCTATCAGTGGAAGGACTTGGTGCCATTCAAACACCAGTGCTACCGAGACAACATCGCCCTCCAAATCTATCTGATAAGCGTTAACACCGACCAGTTCCCTTCATCCTGTTCCAAGGTGATATAAATCAACCAATTATTTCTGTCGGAGGCATCTAATGGCGGAGGTAGCTTTTGTTACTGGTGATACGACGGCGAAACCTTGCTGCAATTCCACCAAACAGGGGTAACTTCCCAAAATATTTACATGGTAAACTCTAACAGAACGCAATGGAACTTACCATCGTGAAGGAACTGCAGTGCTATGTTTCGGCAACACCTGAGATTCTTACTCACACAGACGGAATGGGAGTCTGAAGTGAGCGAATGGTACCGAGAACTTGGTGTCGGTGTATTTATACCCACACCGGACAGGCGATGTGCCCCACTCGCAGGCATTGGTTGTCTCCATGGAAACCAAATCAATTCCTGTTCGTCATAATGCCGTGGAATTCCGCTATTTTGGCTGCAGTGTGGTTACAGCGTGGCAGTACATTACGAGTAGACACGTGTTAACTGTAGATGTAGGTGGCTTCTCCTGCACAGCTACACAGCAACTGCGTCGTCACTTTCGGTGCATTTTGGATAGGGACGGTTACATAGCCGTGTGGTTAAAGCGCTCGCTCGTCTTGTCAGAGGTCGGGTTCGATTCTGTACATGTCAGTTAAGAGATTTACAAGTATCTTACGTGGTGATATTTCTGGAATATCGCTAGAGATGACATTAATGTTGATATTTCTGGAATATACGCTGACGTTAGTGTTACTCTCTCAGTGTCTCGTATTCATAATATCCTTTCACAATGACTGTGTAATATCTGCGGTAGGTATTATATTAAAAACAACAGTTTAGATGGTACACTTCGGTTGCTATATTTTAGGATTTTGAAAAATACGTTAGAATATTAAATACATACATTTCATATAAAAAAGACTAAAAAAGAAATCAGCATTAGAATATTTTTTAAATATATGTTAATATTTATTGCAGAAACAGACGCTTTTCATGTTTGCTTAAGTCCCAGCATGGAAAATCGTTTACAACAGAGAACTCCCCCTGCGATCCTTGTGTGTCAGAAACATGACCATTCTCAGATTTTTCCCAAGTCATTAAATATTCACATAATTTTGTGCTTTTCCCCAGACTATAAATGCAAACCCAACTCACTAACTCTGAACACTGATACCTCTATTTTAAAGGTACTGTTAATAGCTGTACAGATCTCTATGGAAGTGGAATATATGTATATTATAATAATAATAATAATTGTGAATTTATAATGCGCCTTTTCCATTTACAAGGCGCATGCTCAAAGCGCTAACACACAGTCGGATTATCATTACCCCGGATAACCCAAGTTGCCTGTGAGGCGCTAGAAGGTTAAATGTCACATGACCTATCCCACCGGGTACGCATTTTCTGCTGGGTGAACAGAAGTAAGTTTGAACCAACTCACTTGCCTAAGGTGAGACCACATGTATCACATGTGCTTCGTTGTGGGTCAGGACTGAAGTTCAGAAACTGTGAGAAGTCTGCTGAAACGGCATCAAGATTAACAATTTAGAATGTATATATATTACGTCATAAACACTGCATTTCCACTGTTTCGAATCCTCCGTGCGAGGACTGCCAGCTGCCCGGACCTAGTCCCTCTTTAATATGTTGCATATGGCAGGGATCAATAAACCTCCCATGGATGTAGTGAGGATTCTCCATCCTCATCCCAAGCACGGCTGCAACCTGCCTCTTTGACCTTCCCCATGTGGGAAGTGTTTGTCTGGTCGATATCACGTCCATGGAAGCATGCACTGCCAGCTGACCCACTCAAAAATAGACCTGATGTAGCTGTTTGGTTGTTTAACGCCCCACTCAGCAATATTCCAGCTATATGGCGGCGGTCTGTAAATAATCGAGTCCGGACTAGACAATCCAGTGATCAACAGCATTCACGCAGCTGGGACACGATAACCTGTTATTCGCCTCTTTGAACAAGCACGTGTTGCTGAAAAATGATTCTCACCCGGATCCTAAAGGGACATCAAAATACCAGTTTACACCCTCCTTATTACGTGTTCCCTGACACGTGACGGACATCAATATACCAGTTTACACCCTCCTTATTACGTGTTCCCTGACAAGTGACGGACATCAAAATACCAGTTTACACCCTCCTTATTACGTGTTCCCTGACACGTGACGGACATCAATATACCAGTTTACACCCTCCTTATTACGTGTTCCCTGACAAGTGACGGGCATCAATATACCAGTTTACACCCTCCTTATTACGTGTTTCCTGACAAGTGACGGACATCAATATACCAGTTTACACCCTCCTTATTACGTGTTCCCTGACAAGTGACGGACATCAATATACCAGTTTACACCCTCCTTATTACGTGTTCCCTGACAGGTGACGGACATCAATATACCAGTTTACACCCTCCTTATTACGTGTTTCCTGACAAGTGACGGACATCAATATACCAGTTTACACCCTTCTTATTACGTGTTTCCTGACAGGTGACGGGCATCAATATACCAGTTTACACCCTTCTTATTACGTGTTTCCTGACAAGTGACGGGCATCAATATACCAGTTTACACCCTTCTTATTACGTGTTTCCTGACAGGTGACGGACATCAATATACCAGTTTACACCCTCCTTATTACGTGTTCCTGACAAGTGACGGACATCAATATACCAGTTTACACCCTCCTTATTACGTGTTCCCTGACAAGTGACGGACATCAATTTACCAGTTTACACCCTCCTTACTACGTGTTTACACCCTCCTGATTACGTGTGACAGGTGACGGACATCAATATACCAGTTTACACCCTCCTTATTACGTGTTCCCTGACAAGTGACGGACATCAATATACCAGTTTACACCCTCCTTATTACGTGTTCCCTGACAGGTGACGGACATCAATATACCAGTTTACACCCTCCTTATTACGTGTTCCCTGACAGGTGACGGACATCAATATACCAGTTTACACCCTCCTTATTACGTGTTCCCTGACAGGTGACGGACATCAATATACCAGTTTACACCCTCCTTATTACGTGTTTCCTGACAGGTGACGGACATCAATATACCAGTTTACACCCTCCTTATTACGTGTTTCCTGACAGGTGACGGACATCAATATACCAGTTTACACCCTCCTTATTACGTGTTCCCTGACAAGTGACGGACATCAATATACCAGTTTTCCTTATTACGTGTTTCCTGACAGGTGACGGACATCAATATACCAGTTTACACCCTCCTTATTACGTGTTCCCTGACAAGTGACGGACATCAATATACCAGTTTACACCCTCCTTATTACGTGTTCCCTGACAAGTGACGGACATCAATATACCAGTTTACACCCTCCTTATTACGTGTTCCTTGACAAGTGACGGACATCAATATACCAGTTTACACCCTCCTTATTACGTGTTCCCTGACAAGTGACGGACATCAATATACCAGTTTACACCCTCCTTATTACGTGTTCCTGACACGGTGACGGACATCAATATACCAGTTTACACCCTCCTTAGTTTACTTGTACGTGTTCCCTGACAAGTGACGGACATCAATATACCAGTTTACACCCTCCTTATTACGTGTTCCCTGACAGGTGACGGACATCAATATACCAGTTTACACCCTCCTTATTACGTGTTCCCTGACAAGTGACGGACATCAATATACCAGTTTACACCCTCCTTATTACGTGTTCCCTGACAGGTGACGGACATCAATATACCAGTTTACACCCTCCTTATTACGTGTTTCCTGACAAGTGACGGACGTCGGTATACTAGTATAAATAAAGTGAAGGGCCGGAAAGGGCAGTTTTGAAGTGACGGACATAAATGCCAGTTCACTTCAAGAAACGGACCTCAATTTTAGTTTACCTGAAATGACAGCCATGCCTGTTTGCCCACTCTTCTTTGATATACGTTAGTGAGTATAGTTTTACGGCGCACTCAGCAATATTCCAGCTATATGGCGGCGGTCTGTAAATAATCGAGTCTTGACCAGACAAACCAGTGATCAACACCACGAGCATTGATCTACCCAGTTGATATGCGATGACATGTGTCAACCAAGCCAGCGAGCCTGACCACCCGATCCCGTTAGTCACCTCTTGCGACAAGCATGGACAAGATCAATTCTAACCCGGATCATCACGGGTTCATTGATACACACGTGTACAGAAAACAAAACAAAGCGTTGTGTAAAAGCTGCCTTTAATGGTATAAACATATGTTCATATACAGTATGTAAAACAAGTATTGATGCGTATATCTGCAGTATGGTCAGGCAGCACAGACCAAGGAGTGTAAATGCATGTAATTAATTAATCCTCCATGATGAAGTGATATATGAGGGAAGAGGCACACATACATCCATCCCATAACTGGGATCTATGATCACAAACATAAGTGTCAGTCAACCTATAGTAGACCGTCAAAAATATGTTTCCTCAGAACTTATTTTTACCATTCCTCATTCACATGACATTCATATTTCTGCTGAGTAGGAAGAAATCAAATACAGACTCTTCGGTAACATGGCGTAGAATTATTGTCAGGAAAGTAATATCTCGTAATAATTCAATAATATCTCGTTATGACTCAATAATATCTCGTAGCAACTCGTTAATATCCGTACAACCTTAACAATCACAAACAAACACTGGACCTGGTTTTGAAACAAAAAAACAGACTATGTCAATATATTGTTCATAAAGGTCAACACATTGGTGACATACCAAAACAGTACATTTGTTCAACATAGTCAATCTTTGAGGAAGGTTCACTAAACATTTCTTGTCACAAATATGCGTCATATGTAAACTATAAATAAATGAAATCTAATATTCAAAATTTGCATAACAAGTAAGCAACTGAGGTTCAACACCACCTTTAGCAGTGTTTAGTCATTACTCCCTATACCACTTGTATATCCCTTCATGATTTGACTGGAATATTGTGGCGTCTGACAACACTCACTCACCCATAAACATGTAAACACCATGACTATATACACAGAAATGATATATGGTATTATGCACCCTCTATATGATATTATGCTAACACAAGCTATTACCTAGAGGTGTTTCTAACGAGGAATGTGGATCTGAAGGCAAGCACCTTTTACATTCGCCACCACTCGGCCCTTTCCGTAACCTCGGTATTCGGCCATTCGTCACCACTCGGCCCTTTCCGTGATCTATTCGGTTTGTCCCGGAATAACACGAGTTGGTCACGAATAGCGACTCGTGCCCCTCGGGAAGGATAACTCTATCCCTGTTTGATTCAAATGTTTCTTTATATCACCGAAGCGCATATACGTTGTATTGCTAGGTTGTTGTTTTGGTGGGTTTTTTTTACTTATTTATTTTTAAGAATTAAACCTCTTTGATACAACTAAAAGAAGGAGAAAAACATATTTGTGAAAGACATATGCTATTGTAGTTATTACCAGCTGTTCACTTTAGATTTCCAATTATGTTAATTTTCTTAATAGGGTTTAATAATCAAAAATGGGAATTGTTTTATTGAATATACAAATAAAATAATATTTCTTCCACTACATTAAATCCAAGCAGATACTAAAAAAAAATGACTTTATATGTTTCTCAAACTGAACATTCGTGTATCCTTGCTGTCACACCCCTTGTGGAATTTTAAATGAATTCGCTGAAAAAAAAATATGAATGACCAAAAAACAGTCAGACTAAAATATCCCCAGAGCTGTGAAATATAAGCCCAATGTTAAAGATTAAGGTTGATCAGTTACATACAAGTACGATATTATTGTTTTGAAACTCGAAGCGACTATAATTACATTTCCTAAAATTGGTCGAAGCGCACGTACAATCTCCATAACAAGCCCGCAAGATCGTCAGAAATACACTCCGTTGGACCAATGAGAGCCGTTAAATGTCAACAAACGCACGTGTGTGTATTTATTTATTTGAATCTCTTACCGTCAATCGCATGATTCTTATTAAAAACTTCATAATACGCAGCAAAATCCTGTTAGCTACGTTCTTTATATTTTCAATATTACGATATATATTTTTCATGATTTTTTAAACAGTGACATAATGCGATAAACGATTTAAGTACTCTGGACGCACATAGCAAGCATCGAGAGGGGGGCGTGTCTTCTTGGAGGTTACGGAAAGGGGCGAGTGTTGACGAATGATTCGGCTTGTCCCGGAATAACACGATTGGGTCACGAATGCACGAACGAGGAATGGCAGGTGTCAGTGTCGCACCGACAGTGGAATCCGGCAGTGTAGAACAACTTAATGTGGCGTGCAGTCATATCCCGCTGGACAATACTGACTTGGTTTAAATATATATCCAGATATACGGTTGTTGTATTGGTGGAATTATAGATTGGTCTATGCGGGGTGCTAATTTGGAACCACACGGGTTGTATAATGCCTCATACAGGTCTAACGTCAGTGACAAGGAAGATATGATGGTATTTGGTACAGTGAGTGACGCAAGGTGGCCACGTGACAAGTGCAGTACGTGAGATCAGATATTAGCGTGACAAAAGTACAGTAAGCCGCTTGACAAGAACAGTAAGTGCAGAAGGTTACGCTTACCACTAACATCTGACTTACAAACATGGCCCTGTGTCTACCACTGAGGCTGACTTACAAACATGGCCGTGTCTACCACTGAGGCTGACTTACAAACATGGCCCTGTGTCTACCACTGAGGCTGACTTACAAACATGGCGGTGTCTACCACTGAGGCTGACTTACAAACATGGCGCTGTGTCTACCACTGAGGCTGACTTACAAACATAACCCTATCTGAGGCTGACTTTCAAACATAACCCTAACTGAGGCTGACCTTCAAGCATAACCCTAACTGAGGCTGACCTTCAAGCATAACCCTATCTGAGGCTGACTTTCAAACATAACCCTAACTGAGGCTGACTTACAAACATAACCCTATCTGAGGCTGACTTACAAACATAACCCTATCTGAGGCTGACTTACAAACATAACCCTAACTGAGGCTGACCTTCAAGCATAACCCTAACTGAGGCTGACCTTCAAGCATAACCCTATCTGAGGCTGACTTACAAACATAACCCTATCTGAGGCTGACGTAAAAAAGCGACGTAAAAAGAGTGAATGTGAACAGACAAATAAACACTGGTGAGCAGGTCACATGCGATGAAAGAGTAACTTTGGCAAAGTGTCAGTACACTTGTGATGTCTACACTATCTACAGTCTCCTAGTATACAGGTTGTATCACAGACACTACAGGCACCATACACGAGTAGGCTCAAACACATGCAAGTATATGCAATTCTTGATGACCAGTTACTCAATATACAAACTACGGTTGCTAGGTTACATCATAACAAAAACTAGGGGAATGTTTTGAATTCACGATTCGGGATACATTTGTAATATGATGTGTGTTGTGTGAGAGGCTGTGGTGTGGGTTGGATTGGGTAGGTTGGGTGTTTGTTTTACGTCGCACTCAGCAATATTCCAGCTATAGGGCGGCGATCTGTAAATAATCAAGACCAGACAACCCAGTGATCAACAGCATGAGCATCGATCTATGCAATTGGGATACGATGACATGTGTCAACCAAGTCAGCGAGCCTGACCACCCGATCCCGTTAGTCGCTTCTTACGACAAGCATGGGTTACCGAAGACCGAATCTAACCCGGATGTTCAGGGGTCGTCTGTGGTTTGAATTGATCGTGCCTTTTGTGTTGTGAGAATATGTTGTGTCGTTTGTTTGAGGTTATTCTGTGTTTTGAGAATCTGCGTCGTTTTGATTGGTATGTGAGGGACTGCTAGAGGAATTCCGGGTCAGAATCTGTTCCCAGTACAGTCGCCATGCTGATCACCTGTCTCCAAACCCCGATCACGCTCTCACTGGTGCTGACTCGACAATTTTCTGGCAACTTTGATTTAGCTGGAATATTACCCACTTCGATGTTGAAAAACATTCGTCACTCAAGTTAGTTGTGATGTTTGTGAGAAGTGAAGGGTTCTGTTGCGACACTTTGAGGGGTTCTGTTGCGTTGTACAAGAGGGTCCATTCCGGGCGGTGTTTGCTGTATAAATGTGATCTTATGTATGGTGTGTGTGTGTGTGTGTGTGTGTGTGTGTGTGTGTGTGTGTGTGTGTGAGCGGGGTGTGAGGGGTGTGTGGTGTGGTGGGTGGGGTAGAGCTATTGTTTTGTATGTAAGCGGTTTGTTGTTTTGTATGTTAGGGGCTCTGTTATATGGTATACAAGGGGTTCTGTTGATTTGTATGTTGGGGACTCTGTTCTTGTTCTTTTATGTGTAAAGAGCTCTGTTGTTTTGTATGTAAGGGTTTGTTGTTTTGTATGTGAGAGGCTTTGTTGTATGGTGTACAAGGAGCTCTGTTGATATGTATGTTAACGACTCTGTTGTTTTGTGTGTAAGGGCTCTGTTGTATGGTATGCAAGGGCCCCTGTTTATTGGTATGTAAGGGTTTCTATTTTCTGTCATTTCGGGTTTTTTTTGTAGGTATGAATGGGACTCTATTAGATTGTGTGAAAGTGGTTCTATCGTATGGTATGTAAGGGGTCCTATTGTATATATGTCGTGTACCACTGTGTGGTTATAAAGAGTTTGTGAGCGTAATGAAGAGGGTATTACTGTGTCAGTCAAATGGTTCCGAGCTGTCCCAGACGAAGTCTAGTGTGTTGGGTCAGAAACACCCGGATAGTTGCAGAGCTAGGAACCATTTGTCATACGAGTCAGCCACTCACCCCGGACTAATGCCTTACATAGAATAACCTTTGTGAGAAAACAATTAGTCCATCTAGATTGTAACTCGTCTCGGACTAACGGACTAACGGCCATGCATATCCCTGCACGTGTAGGGTATGATTGTCATTGCCACTCCGTCACAGCTTCCCCAGGGTGTGTAGCACCTTCTCCGTCAGCATCAACAACTACGTCACTGCTGACGACACAACGTAGCCAAGTCGTGTTTGTTCTGGGCTGTAAATACATTGTTCCCTTGGCTCCAGTGATCCTTTAATTTTGTTCCAGAAGTGTTTCCTTTTCTTTGAGTGCTTTGTATGTTGGGTTCTGGAAAGTTGACTTGGGGTCCCGGTAAATAGGATTACTCTCCTGCAAAAACATTTCAGAAAACCCAATTTTAACCATGTTGGAACACAAAACATCATGTTCTTACTAAATTAAGACTATTCGTGTCATAACTGCAATTAATGTAAGAAATAAGTGCCACTTGTGCCACATATCGAGCCCCATTCAACTAGTGTGTGAGTGAGGTTGTACCTCGCCTTTAGCAATGTCCCAGCAATACCCATGTGGAGATTCGAACCCGATTCTTCGCCGTTACGAGCAAACGCTTTAGCCACTGCCACTTCCCGTTCAGCTAGACGGGAGTGAGTGAGTTTAGTTTTATGCCGCACTCAGCAATATTCCTCAGTTAGACGGGAGGCTATACGATGGAGGATACCTTTATGTCTGGAGACACCGTGTGTACGTGCGCATTCCTTCTTAAAGTCCCTGAACAGGATTACTTTCCTTTCCACCCAGCCCTTTCTGCAATGCTTAGCTCTAAATGAACAAGTCTAGATTTCCACAAAATCCCATCTCACTGGGGCTCCTTTTCAATTTAAAAGGAATCATTTGTTTCGATCCAAATAACATATATTCAGAGACTAAGATTAGTCTAGCATGTGTGATGTGTGTTCTTGGAGGGAAGGGTGGGCGTGGCTTGTTACGATGCTATTGATTATATTTACATATATTACGCCACTTACAGACTCCCATTTGGCTTTCTTTGACACTTTCAGGAACTCCGCGTATTCCTTGGCTTCTCTTCTCCTTTTGATGAAGAGGATGAGGAGGATGATGAGGATGCCGATGATGAGGATGGCGAAAGGGATGCCCAGGGCGATGGCCATCACAGGAACCTCTTTGGGACACTCTGGAGAACCACAGACCAATATGTTAGTACCGGAGTAAAATTATGGTCACCAATACAATATGAGGAACACGACGTTTCGGAGCATATTCTTGGTCCTTCATCATTAAAGGCACAATTGCACACATTTTCGACAATATTTTGGCCTATATTATATATATTGGGGCATATGCACTCACTTTAGCTTCCTATTGATGCAATAAAAGACGTATTATCCCTTATGACTTGCGTGAGATCGATATTTGAAATGTAGAGGCGAAAAGCTTCCAGACATAGAACACTTGATGATTTTAAGGGTGGGGGCACCCATTTTGTTTTGAGGATGTAGGGGGGTCATCAATTTTGTACATGACAAAAACTTTAAATTATGCCTAATAATAATTGGGAGGGGTTATTGATTTTGTATATGATATACAAGGGGGTGTCAGTTACTTTGTACGTACATTTGTTCGTGTGTGTGTGTGTGGGGTCATTCACATTGTACATGCTTCTTGATAAAATCATCACACCCCATCACTCCCTTGCCATAAATTATGAACTGTCCCTTACCTCCTTGCCCTCCCAATGTCAGTTTGGATTTGCTAATGGCTTCTATTTGTCATCACCAACCACCACCATTTAACTACCACCTTTCCTTGTTGAGTGTCCACAGAAGTTGACGTCCATACATATCCTCATTCATGTGTATCACATCTCAATGCCACTCAAAGAGTTCATGCATACTATCCCCCCCAAAAAACGCATAGGTCTTTTGTATTTTTAAAAATCTATTCATTACCAATTGTGTTCAAACAATCGTCAAAATATGTAACAAATGTGTTGATAACATGATTTTACACTATTGCACAAGTGAAAAATCGACTTTACCTGAAAATGTTGATTTTGATGAGATTTCTTACAAAAATTAAAAAGGCATAGCCACAACGCAACAGAAATCGCCTTCCAGTTGAAATGCAAAGAGCATGCACTGTCTCGCTATAAAAACCCAGATTACTTTCGGCATTCGTTTTGAAAGTATTTCAAGGTTAAATCACTACGCCACGTCTTGACGCTGCGACACGGAACATCGCCATTGAAAGAATGCACGCTGGAGATTACCAATCTTCTGTTGCCAGGCGTCTGAATGTTAGTCTGAGCACGATATCACTGCTTGCAGCTCGTTACAATCAAACAGGTATAACAAATGACCGTCCCCGTACAGGCAGACCTCGAGTCACCACTGCAGCCCAAGATGGTACATCCGGGTACTACATTTGCGTGATCGAACTGCCACGGGTGACAGCACAGCAGCCAGGGTGTCTGGACTTCGGAGGATATCCGGTCAAACTGTACGGAACAGGTTGAGAGAGATTGGACTGAGAGCCAGGAGACCCGACGCTGGGACCATGCTACGTCGTCACCATCGCGCTCAACGTCTCCGTTATCTAAAAGTATCCACTTGGTTGTATAGACATTACCTTCTTCTAAACTGATGTACAAATTCATGCACTAAAGTCTATTTGTGGACGAGTTATACATACTTGAAAATACAACATTTTCGCAAAAGATGTCTGGGTTATGCGTTTCTTTTTTGGAATAGTATATTATAGTACACCATTACTGACAGAACAACCGTCAGAAGACATGACCTTCGTGACCACTCGTGTGATTCCGTGACATGGTTACGAAGATGTGCGAGTGGTTCCGAATGCACATATATATAGCTTACAACTGAACAACATAAATATGAATCCATGAAAAACTGTTGGGTAAAGAGAGAATGGTTGTTGTTTTTCATTATTTAAACAAAATGAATGGATAAGCAGGTCGAATCTTACGTTTATTATTTTGACTTCACAACCACTACAAATTACATCATGATTGTGTATTGTATACAATGTAAACAATACAGTATAGAGTGTGAATATTTAGTCTTTCTTGTAATTAGTCAGATCGGGTAACTTCAAGAAGACAATAGTAAATAACATAATATAAACCATTAAAAAAAACGGGAACCGAATGTAGCACGCAAATTAATTATATTTCGGATTGATTTGACATAGTATGTTTATGTGCTATGATAGGTTGGGAAGGCAATACACAGAACGTAATAATCCAATGAATATCATTAACCATCCGTCACAACTCGACACTTTCCGTAGCATGCATTCGGCCTGTGCGGGAATAATACGAAAGGAAGAACACTGACCTTTCTTCTCTTGAATCTTGAGCACAATCTCGTTCTGTTCATTATATTCATAGCTGTAGAGTATGAGGCACCCATCTTCACCACTAGACCGACACATCTTGATGCCGTCCTGGGGACGATCTGACAGATTGAACATGAGTTGTGTTGTCAGTGTACAAATTACAAACTCCGTAGGGATTCGGGGTATATATGTCGTAACAACTACCAGCCATACAACTCAAAGCCACTACCATCATAATTATTATAATTTAATCAGTCATTATATGATCACAGATATAGCTGGAATATTTCTGAGTGCGGCGTTAAACAAAACCACCAAAAAACACACACCCACCCCCAAAAATAAATAATAATATACAGATATAAATAAAAAATAATTAAATACACAAAACATAATAACCCCTCCCCTAGAAGAAAATAATCCCCAATACAAACAACAACCCCCCTCCCAAAAACAAAACCAAACCAAAACCAAACAAAAAAACCAAACAAAAACCCCCAAAAGACAAAAACAAAAAAAAACAAACAAACAGCTGTGTGTGTGCTGATTTAGTGTGTACTCTGGTGGGACAAGTGACAGGCTGTTCATGCATATATGTGGGTCGGCAAAAAGATAATTATTAGAGATTATTTAACAAAAGATCTCACCTTCAACTTTCTCCTGCTTTTCCCACTCCATGGTGCACTCTCGCGAACAGCTGACTGAGTCATACTCCCCCGTGCCGAACCCCAGACATTGGGCACACGACTTGTACTGACTGCATTTGGAGGGGCAAGTCTGTAATACATTAACTGTTGAATAAGTGGATGACTGACGACGTGGTCGTATCGCGTTTCCGCTGTTTAGGAATAACCTGTTATGAAATATTACACATTTCGATACGAACATACTTTTATAAATAATATAATTAATCGCAAAATAGGGTAACCAAGAATACTACAATGTGAATTGACTTCCAGGACTTCCAGGAATTTAAAGCACTACAATGTTAATGAATCTACATCACTACGATGTCAATAAGGGTACAACACTACAATGTAAATGGGTGTACAATACGACAATACAAATAGATGTACAACATAACAATCAAGACAAATTGAAATATCTCGCTAATGACGTCCTAACACTTTAAATGAAAGTACATCACTACAAAGTAAATAACTCACCAGCACACAAACAAATGGTTGACCAGGACTATAAAACATATGGTTGACCAGGACATAAAAACTCAACCAGCACTACCACAAAAAATGGTTGACCAGCACTACAAACCAAATGGTTGACCAGGACTACAAAACAAATGGTTGACCAGCAGTACGAAACAAATGGTTGACCAGGACTACAAAACAAATGGTTGACCAGGACTACAAAACAAATGGTTGACCAGGACTACAAAACAAATGGTTGACCAGCACTACAAAACAAATGGTTGACCAGCACTACGAAACAAATGGTTACCAAAACAAAATGGTTGACTGTACAGCACTACAATAAACAAATGGTTGACCAGGACTACAAAACAAATGGTTGACCAGGACTACAAAACAAATGGTTGACCAGCAGTACGAACCAAATGGTTGACCAGCACTACAAAACAAATGGTTGACCATCACTACGAAACAAATGGTTAACCAGGACTATAAAACAAATGATTGACCAGGTCTACAAAACAAACGGTTGACCAGGACTACAAAACAAATGGTTGACCTGGACTACAAAACAAATGGTTGACCAGCAGTACGAACCAAATGGTTGACCAGCACTACAAACAAATGGTTGACCAGGACTACAAAACAAATAGTTGACCAGCACTACAAAACAAATGGTTGACCAGCACTACAAGAACCAAATGGTTGACCAGCACTACAAACAAATGGTTGACCAGCACTACAAAACAAATGGTTGACCAGCACTACGAACCAAATGGTTGACCAGCACTACAAAACAAATGGTTGACCATCACTACGAAACAAATGGTTAACCAGGACTATAAAACAAATGATTGACCAGGTCTACAAAACAAACGGTTGACCAGGACTACAAAACAAATGGTTGACCTGGACTACAAAACAAATGGTTGACTTACTCATAAAACAAATGGTTGACCAGAGTACGAACCAGTTACGAACCAAATGGTTGACCAGCACTACGAAACAAATGGTTGACCATCACTACGAAAATAAATGTATTAACCAGGACTATAAAACAAAAATGCTGACCAGGTCTATAAAACAAACAAATGGTTGACCATCACTACGAAACAAATGGTTAACCAGGACTATAAAACAAACGATTGACCAGCACTACAAAACAAAATGGACTGACCATGGGACTACAAAACAAATGGTTGACTAGACTATAAAATGAAATGATTGACTACAAAAACAAATGGTGACCAGGACTACAAAACAAATGGCTGACCTGGACTACAAAACAAATGGTTGAATGACTACGACTAAACAAACGGTTGACCAGCACTACAAACAAATGGTTGACCTGGACTAGTTGACCAGCAGTAAAACAAATGATTGACCAGGTTCTACAAAACAAACGGTTGACCAGGACTACAAAACAAATGGTTGACCTGGACTACAAAACAAATGGTTGACCAGCAGTACGAACCAAATGGTTGACCAGCACTACAAAACAAATGGTTGACCATCACTACGAAACAAATGGTTAACCAGGACTATAAAACAAATGATTGACCAGGTCTACAAAACAAACGGTTGACCAGGACTACAAAACAAATGGTTGACCTGGACTACAAAACAAATGGTTGACCAGCAGTACGAACCAAATGGTTGACCAGCAGTACGAACCCAAATGGTTGACCAGCACTACAAACAAAATGGTTAACCAGGACTACCAGGTCTACAAACAAATGGTTGACCAGGACTATAAAACAAATGATTGACCAGGTCTACAAAACAAACGGTTGACCAGGCCTACAAACAAATGGTCGACCAGGACTATAAAACAAATGGTTGACCAAGACTACGAAGTAAATGAATGACCAGCACCATATTGTAATTAATTGACCAGCACTACAAAGTCAAAGACTGTACAGCACTACAAAGTAAGGGGCCGGGCAGCACTACAAAGTAAACAAGAAGACAAAGTTATCAATATCCCCCGCAATGGCAAAATACTCTTCATGATGATGTCTATGAGTTATGATTATGTCAAATATTTAGGTGTGTATATAGAAAAGTGGAAGGTAAGTATTGAAAGGTTTTAGAGTTCAGCTCCGGAAAAGAGCACAAACACCAACTTCAGGCTAAGTCAAACTTGTTGCCATGGAAAAGCCAAAAATATTTTATTCAGAATTCCAAAACTACCAAAAGGCACCAGTACACCACCAGATCTATCTATGTGCCAAGTTTGGTGAAGAAATAGTGAACGGTTTTAGAGTTCAGCTCCGGAAAAGAGCACAACCACCAATTTCAGGCTAAGTCAAACTTGTTGCCATGGAAACGCAAAAATTATTTTATCCAGAATTCCAAAACTACCAAAAGGCACCAGTACACTACTAGATCTATCTTCACCCATATGTACCTGCCCGCAGTCTCCGTTCCAACTCTCAGAATCTTCTTGTGATACCCTCCTACAAACTGAAATCTTTCGGACACCGCAGCTTCTCCTACACAGCACCGGCCCTCTGGAATGTTCTTCCATATGACATCAAAGACTCTGACAGTTTTGATAGTTTTAAAGCAAAACTGAAAACCCACCTTTTCTCAGTATGCTTCATAATCTTCACCCATCTTCATCTTTTTAGCGCTTTTGAACGGTTTTAGAGTTCAGCTCCGGAAAAGAGCACTACCACCAATTTCAGGCTAAGTCGAACTTGTTGCCATGGAAAAGCCAAAAATAATTTATTCAGAATTCCAAAACTACCAAAAGGCACCAGTACACCACTAGACCAATCTATGTGCCAAGTTTGGTAAAGAAATACTAAACGGTTTTAGAGTTCTGCTCCGGAAAAGACAAATGTGCACGGACGGACGCACGCACGGAGGGGGATAATGACTATACAACACTACAATGTAAATCACTGTACAGCACAACAGAGCAAATGACTGTACAGCACTACAAAGTAAATGATTGACCATAACTACAAAGTAAATGATTGACCAGCACTAGAAAGTAAATGACTGTACAGTACTACAATGTAAATGATTGACCAGCACTACAAAGTAAATGACTGTACAGCACTACATAGTAAATGACTGTACAGTACTAGAATGTAAATGATTGACCAGCACTACAAAGTAGATGCTTGACCATCACTACAAAGTAAATGATTGACCAGCACTACAAAGTAAATGATTGACCAGCACTACAAAGTAAATGATTGACCAGCACTACAAAGTAAATGACTGTACAGCACCTCAAAGTAAATGATTGACCAGCACTACAAAGTAAATGATTGACCAGCACTACAAAGTAAATGATTGACCAGCACTACAAAGTATATGACTGTACAGCACTACAAAGTAAATGATTGACCAGCACTACAAAGTAAATGACAGTACAGCACTATAAAATGAATGTTACCGGACAGTCCGAGCATGTAGGGCCGATGTACTTGGTTCCCTGTCGACACTCACATTTGCCGCATACACACTCGCCTTCACCGTTACAGATTTCCTGAAACCAGAGGCCATGGATACTTGCATTAATACGTGCAAATATATTGTTTTAAGCATTTGTTAAGCTGGGAACATTTTAAGACATATCAACGATGCTTATCCGTTGTTTACAATGTGTAAAACATGTAATCACAAGTCTGTATATGCTTGCAGTTTACCAGACTTGCCATCTGAAACATTTGCAACTTTGGATTTTAATAGTAGTAAGAAATGAGTAATTAAAATACTTTCAATATCATTTCCCTAGATAGAGGCAGTGTTTAAAATCAGATCAGAATTCTCCGGGCACTCGTAAAACACGCAATTGCTGAGAGCAAAAACACTATTTCAGTAAAGGTGTCGAAAATTCAGTAGATGTTGACAAAATGTGTAATATGAAGTCCAAAAGCTATAGCAAGGGAATCGTATAGTCACAAGTCATCTGCAGCTTTAACAACAAATTCTACAGTTTTGCCAATCAGTAAATCGGAGATTTTATAGCCTAATCAATAGCATTTTTTACCTTTTTGGAATCTGATTTTGTTCTGCAATTTTGTTTTTACTGTAAGTATGACTGTACATGTCAATGTATTGTCTACACAATCTTCAATCCAACACTGTAATGATTTATTAACATAAAATGCTTCAGCAGAATATAACCTACGCCATTCTCAGCTTCACATGTGTCGTTCCTCGTAGAGCAGCCACAGTTATCTCCCTTGTATCCAGTCAAGCACTGACACTCCCCACACTTACACACGCCACGTGTTGGGCCTGGAAGTGGAGGGGTGGTCATAAGTAATTAATTTTAGACAATAGCAATTTCATAAAGACGATGATACTCCTATTTATCATACAATATTTTCAGAATTATATTTAAACAAGCATTATTTTGAGATGCTCTTCTGGCGCTTGTCTTTCAATGCTCGTATAACACAAAGGAGCCCTTAAACTCCTTATCCTGAAACTGAATGTTAACGTGTTTGGGTTGGTGGGTTGATTTGTGATCAACATCATGAGCATCGATCTATGCAATGGGGATACGATGACATGTGTCAAGCAAGTCAGCGAGCCTGAAAACCCGATCCGTTGGTCGCCTCTTACGACAAGCATGGGCTGCTGAAGACCAATTCTAACGTGTTTGGGAGAGGATGTGTTTGGTGAGAGTGTGTGAGAGAGAGAGAGTGTGTGTGTGTGTGTGTGTGTGAGAGAGAGAGAGAGAGTGAGAGAGAGAGAGAGAGAGAGAGAGAGAGAGAGAGTGAGTTTAGTTTCAGAATTCTAATGAGAGATTAATTTCTGGTGTCCTAACCTGGCTGGGGATATCATCAAAGGCTTATATATATATATATAAAACAGAACATATAGAGAATATATACAGCTTGTTCTTTGCAACGTAACACTAGCCTGGTTTATTCTGATGGTTGTCTGGAGGGCATAGCATGTAAGCCAATATATCTAATTGTCCATGTCATCATTATTCTTCGTTATCATTACATGGTCACAGTTACATTTGCCTTTAGGTGTACAAACACACGTGGATTCCGGGTAGGACATGGTCTATAGTAATATACACAGACGTTTATTGGATCGGGTGGTCGGGTGGTCAGGTTCGGTGACATTGCTGTCCTGTTTTGTTTGTTTGTTATTGCTTAACGCCACTCTCAGCAATATTCCAGCTATATGTGCGGTGTGTAAATAATTGAGTCTGGACCAGACAATCCAGTGATCAACAGCATGAGCATCAACCTACGCAGTTGGGATACTATGACATGCGTCAACCAAGTCAGCGAGTCTGATCACCCGATCCCATTAGTCGCCTCATACATACATACATACATACATACATACATACATACATACATACATACATACATACATACATACATACATACATACATACATACATACATACATACATACATACATACATACATACATACAAACATTTGTATAGGGCGATTTCCAGTACAATTGCTCAAAGGCGCTTTGCATACTGATTGCATGTCAGCGCACCCCGATGACGTGGGTCGTTGTTCTTAATATTAATCATTGGTTTGTCTAGTCCAGACTCAATGATTGTCGTGAAAATGCTGAGGGCGACTTGTAACAAACAAACAAAAGAAAAAGTCGGTGACGATGTTACAAGACTTGCCTCCACACAGCTGAAGGTCGTAGTAGTCGCAGGCGTAGTCGTTGCACTCGCAGTATTTGCGGCTGTAGCGTCTGGCGGTGTTGATCCCGATGGTGTAGCAATCACACACTCCACACACACAGTCCCCGTGCCCCGAACAGACCACTGTGCTGTTGGGGCTGAAGAGAGTGGGTTGCAATCAGATGCCAGATCAAATCAGAAATGATGTGCACACAAACATGGAACTATTTTTTAACTTTTAAAATATAATCTATTAACCTAATGGACACATACCTAAAGGAATTAAATCTGCTAAATAAGAGCAAATAAGTCATGTTTAACAATTCATTACCAGTCTGGACGTTTCCATGTCAGTACGGTACTGCATGAGGTCCATGCGTAATTTGCAGTGGTGCCTATCACTGGTATAAGGGTATAATATAAGAACAGGCGTCTCTCACTGGTGTCTGGTAAGAGGTGACGTCTCTGACTGCTATATAATAAGGAGTGAGTTCTGACTTCTCACTGGTGTCTTATAATATCTGACTTCGTACTGGTATGTAATAAGGAGTGAGTTCTCTCACTGGTGTCTTATAATATCTGACGTCTAACTGGTATGTAATAAGGACTGACGTCTCTCTCTGGTCTGATAATATCTGACGTCTAACTGGTATGTAATAAGGACTGACGTCTCTCTCTGGTCTGATAATATCTCACGTCTAACTGGTATGTAATAAGGACTGACGTCTCTCTCTGGTCTGATAATATCTGACGTCTAACTGGTATGTAATAAGGACGTAAGGACTGATGTCTCTCTCTGGTCTGATATTATCTCACGTCTATCTGGTATAATACTGGTCTGATATTATCTCACGACTGGTATGTAATAAGGATTGTACTGGTCTGATATTATGGTATCTGGTTTGTAATAAGGACTGACGTCTCTCTCTCTGGTCTGATCTAACTGGTATGTAATAAGGACTGACGTCTGTATATCTGACGTCTAACTGGTATGTAATAAGGACTGACGTCTCTCTCTGGTCTGATAATATCTGACGTCTAACTGGTATGTAATAAGGACTGACGTCTCTCACTGGTCTGATAATATCTGACGTCTAACTGGTATGTAATAAGGACTGGTTCTCTCACTGGTCTGATAATATCTGACGTTTAACTGGTATGTAATAAGGAGAGACCTCTGTCATTGGCATTTGATCAGATCTTACGTGTTTTTTTTATGTAACAAGAGCTAAGGTGTCACTGATGTCGTTTTACTAGTGTTTGATAAGATCTGAGCCCTGTGGTTATAGTGTCCGCTCAACACGCTGAAGACCCGGGTTCGATTCTCTACATGGGTACAATGTGTGAGGTTAAATTCTGGTGTTCCTCGCCGTGATATTGTTGGAACATTGCTAAAAGCGGCGTAAAAACATACTCTCACTCACTCACTCAAGTTGGGTCGATGTCTGCTATAGAGGGCATACTCTCCTGGACAGTACATCAACACCTTAAGGGTAACACAGCAGCACATCTAGGACCTCAATAGATATATCATTCAAGGGGTCAGTGTGTACTTACTCTTTCTGGCACTCTGCAATGGACTCCTGACTGGTTAGCTGGTCCTCGTCGCACTCGCAAACACGCCCGTACCGGTTGGGGTTGCACGTGCACTGACCGCACTCAAATGTACCGTTACCCTCGCTACACAGGTCGCTGGCTGGTTGCTGTGAGGAAGATACGGAAGGGGTCAGTGAGAGGGGCAATTTGAACACCGCTTGTTTGTTTGTTTGTTTGTTTGTTTGAAAACTGAAAAAATGTAAACGTTTTTTGTGTGGTCGGTTTGTTAAACAGCGCTCTCAGCAATATTCCAGCTACATGGCGACGGACTGTGAATAATCGAGGCTGGACCAGACAATCCAGTGATCAATAGAATGAGCATCGATCTACGCAGATGGGATACGATGACATATGTCAGCGAGCCTTACCACCCGATCCCGTTAGTCGACAAGCAAGGATTACTGAATATCAATTCTAACCCGGATCATTACTGGTAGAACGCGCCTTTGAGTAGATGTAAGTTGGATGGCAATATTTCCAAAGTGACATCTATTAACGGGGCGAACCTGTGATTCAACAAACGATCAGTTGATCCTAGAGTGGATAAGGGAAGCAACTCTTCCAAAGTAAAATGCGACGTGTCTGTCACATAGAATATTTGCTGCGTACGTGACATGTACAACTTGTATGGCGCGTGTATTCACCACAAAGGACAAATTTTGTACACATATTGCAGAATGGTATATGATGATGTGTTGTACAAAATACTGTAAGTTGTGTGTGTAGAACAAAATGCTACCTCAAAAGTTCTATGGGTTTGTGTGCGACAAAACACCATATACTACTCGTAATCGTGAGTGAGTGAGTGAATTCTTTTTACGCCGCTTTCAGCAATGTTCCAGCAATATCACGGCGGGGGACACCAGAAATGGGCTTCATTGTACCCATGTGGGGAATCGAATCCGGAGTTTCGACGTGAAGAGCGAACTCTTTAACCTCTAGGCTTCCTTACAGCTCGAATACTCGTTATTTACAATGCTATTGGGTCACTGTGCTGCCAAATGCTATGTGTGATGTGTGAGCGACAAAATATGATAGGCTGTGTGTATAGACAAAATTGAATATATTGTGTGTATATGCTACACAATTTCTATATCCTGAGTGTAACACAACATATCATAATATATGCAGTTCCATGTGGCTATATATGTACTACAAAGTGCGTATAACGCCTGTGTGTCCTACAAAATGCTGTGTGTGTTATACAAATGATATATGCTGCGCGTGTCACCAATTGATGTATACTGTGTGTGCTACAAAAGATGTAAACAATCTGTGTACTACAACATGATATATGTGTGTGTTACAAAATGATATATGATGTGTGTGCCACCAAATGTTATATGAATGTGTGTGCCACCAAAAGATGTATAATCCGCAGGTTCTTAACTCACCTCTTGACCTGGCTTCTCGCAGTCACACTCGCACACAAGGTCAAGGTTAACCGTCAGCTTCTCGGACAGACCTACAGCAGCTATGTCAAACGTATGCGTCTTCTTCTTACACAGCTCGGGCGACACATTCACCTCCACCTCAAACACAACCTGAAACGTTGACAGCGAGACAAGCGTGACGACGACTACGATATTAACGACTTTTCAAATCCGACATACGACTCCCGTTATTGTTCAGCTGACCGGCCGCCATGCTGCTTTTTGACCACATTAGGGAAGGTGGTTCACTGTATTCCGAGTAGGATAACCGGTTTGGTAGTGAACTGTTGATATGATGTGAGACATTCTCCCGTAAACAACCCATCAACTGACATACACAGACATTTTCGGGGTAATAGAGTTTAGTCATTCACACAGAAGATTCGTTACAAAATGAATTGCGTGACCCGTTCACAGCCGTTGGCTGACATGCACAAATTGGCTGAACATTTCTATGTTGGCCAACTCGAACAGGACAATTAAAAGTGACTGAGTTTTAGTTTTACGCCGCTTTTAGCAATATTCCAGCAATATCACGGCAGGGGACACCAGAAATGGGCTTCACACATTGTACCCATGTGGGGACTCGAACCCGGGTCTTCGGCGTGACGAGCGAACGCTTTAACCACTAGGCTACCCCACCGTCCTTCAAGAACATTTGTTTCGCTTGCTGACTCATACACATGCTGAAACATCGCCCTCCGCCACTTTGATGGAGCTATTAATAGTAGTTAACGTGTTTAGGATATTAATTGGTTGGTTGGTTGCACTCAGCAATATTACAGCTATATGGCGGCGGTCTGAAAATAATCGTGTCTGGACCAGACAATCCAGTGAACAACAGCATGAGCATCGTTCTACGCAATTCGGATACGATGACATGTGTCAACCAAGTCAGAAAGCCTGACCGCCCGATCCCGTTACGATAAGCATGGGTAACTGAAGACCAATGCTAACCGAGATCTTCACGGCTCAGGATATTGATCATGTTAGACAGGAGATAAAATGGCCTTGATGTGCGAGGATGATGCTTAATGTGAATATACATAGAAATATACATACGGATTCCCCCAGTTCTAATCCCGTACACTCGTTTGTTATCCTGGTTTTGGTCCTGAAAGTATAAAATGTTCAAACAGCATTAATGCAATGATTCGTATGGCCAAGAAGATTGTTGAGTAAACAAATTAGAACGTCTTTTTCTTAAGTAACTGACCACCTCCGTAGTGTAGTGGTTAGAGCGTCCGCCCGGAGAGCGGAAGGTCGCGGGTTCGATCCCCGACCGCGTCATACCAAAAGACGTTAAATATGGTACTTGTTGGTCCCTGCCTGGCGCTCGGCATTAATGGGTACAACAAGGACTGGTCGGCTCGGAGTCAGTATAATGTGTCTGAGTGGGGTATTCATGCTTCACTGCGGCATGGTATCTCAGGGGGCTAGCACTATAAAACCAGCTTAAGTCTGGGCTAGCACAAGCAGCCGCACATACACATACACACGCATGCACGTCGTCATATGAGCAATATTCTCAAGCACGACGTTAAACCCAATTTCACCTTAAGGTACTTACCCGTTACATTTAGATTTGAATGTAACTTGTACATTTTCTGCATTTACTGGCTTGAACTCAATCTTTGACCTAAGTTGCTGAAAGAAACAAAAACAGATGTATAATCAATATTTTTCATTAACAATTCAAATCGATTCACGAATGTCTCACAGGGTATTCCGACAGTTTTACTGAAAAAAGAACTTTTCAGTCAGAAAATATTTACAGAAAACAATACTTTCAATATTGTAAGATAATTACAAAAGACATTACTGCATAAACACGTCGTAGGCCAGAAAGATAAAACAACTTACGTCGTAATTTTTCTGACAAGGGCCGATGATGTTTTTAGAGGCCTCTGCTAGAATGTCGATGGCTGAGCCCTCCAGATAGCCACTGAGTTTCTGGTGGACGTTGTACACGTTGTCCATGACGGCAAACACGACGTTGGTCCTGGTATCCTTCACCTTCTTAGCCAGCTGACTGACACTGGGGTAGTCCTGGAAGACGTACAGACATTATTAAGCTAGACCCCTTGTATACAAGTTTTTAATTAGAATTGATTTACCGTATTTCTGTTTGTAAAAGAAATGGGTGTCATAATCTTTCCATCAAAGAGTGATTCACTGTCGTGGCTATCATGGTAAAAACTAACTGTTTTCAAATGAGGCCTAAAAAAAGTGCTGTGGTTCCGATTACCCGACCGAACCTTGAATTCTGGTGCCGACCCTAATTTTTGTAAGCGGTTTAAATAAAATAAACTTTTAGATACCATTGTTTTTTCCCGGCATCGGCGGACATCGGGCATTCTGATAGAGAAAGTCGACATGTTGGCCGAAACTTTGATTGAATAAACAATTATACATTGATAAATGTGTTATTAGTTTGTACTTTACTTATAAAAAATAATGTTAAGAAAAAAAATCCTACCTACCTACCCTAAATTTTAAAGAGGTGTAATCGGAACCATAACAGTTTTTGTATCAGGCCTGACTGTTCGGGTATCAGATCATCAGTAACACGTCGCATATATAGAATCACGTATGGGGATACAAAACAAGGCCCTTGAATGGTCTGGTCTCTTGTTTGCTTGATACGACGTTTGTTTGTTTGTTTGTTGCTGAACGCCGCACTCGGCAATATTCAAACTATATGGCGGCGGTCTGCAAATAATCGAATCTGGACCAGCTAGTCCAGTGATCAACAGCATGAGCATCTATGCAATTGGGATACGAGGGATACGTTTGTTGGGCCAAGATCTGTATTTCTCATTATTACAACACATAAATCTCCTGGGTTGACTTTGATTCAGGGTGTGCAGGTTAGACAAATAATTACTTACAAGGACGGTGTCAAAACCTGAGTACTCCCCACTTCCGTCAAGGTGACAATCGCCGTCGTTGATGGCAACGGCTCCACCAAGCTGAAGCAAGACAAAGAAATATTTGAGAAGTGTCTACATTTACCAGGACTCAATCATGGTTAACTTGGGACAGAATGCTCGTTTTTTTTCAATCTTGTCCATTCGGCATATTCCACTGTGTTTTAACAAAATACCTCCGGACAGTCATTCGTGGCCACTCGCCCCTGGACAAAACTGAAAAAATAACGCATAATTATTTATGAAGAAAATATAAGGTTCCATGTTGTATGATATAGTGCTGTGAAACAAATCGGTTCGTTAGATGTGTTCGGATATTGCGTCTATATGAAGGGATGGGGGCCATGATATATGAGGCCGGTAATTTTACCAAGGCCGCATGTTTACCTTGCCATCGCCGGCCAGATGAAACCAGGAGTTGGAGCTGTACACAACCATACGTCGAGACCTCTTCCTCCATCCAATGGCGTCCTGTTGAAGACAAACACTGATCAGATTACTTGACAAAAAAGAGGGTGGGGAGGTGGATGGGCGATCAAGTGGGCATATAAGGGGTGGGCGGGAGGGAACGTAGGGATGCGGATGAGTGGACAGGCGGATGGGTAAGTGTTTGGGCGGGTATGGGTAAGTGTTTGGGCGGGTATGGGTGTGTGTCTGTGATTGGATTGGCGGATGGGTGGGCGGACGGGTCGGATGGGTAGGTGGACGGGTGGGTAGGTGGACGGATGGGTGGATGGTTACTCGATTGACTGCAAGTGAGTGAAATTGGTCACCGTGTGAACTTTTAAATCAGTACAGATATCGGCTTTAAGTTGGGGACAGTTGTATGTGTGTGAGTGAAATGGGTTCTACACAGCTATGAACAATTACATCTATAAATATCAGCTTAAAGGAGAACGACTGACTGAATGGGTCAAGTGAAGTGAGTTTAACGAAACTATGAACTAAATATGTCAGCAAAGAATAGCTTAAAATTAAAGAAAGTGCGAATGAGTGAGTGAAATAGATTTAACGAAAATATGCACAATTAAATCAGTAAATCTCAGTTTACTAAGAGAATGGGTGACTGAAAGAGTGAAGTCAGTTTAACGCAATTATAACCAATTTTATTAGTAACATTAACTTAGCATTAAGGAAACGTGCGAGTGATAGAGTGACAGATTGAGCATATATAATTAAATTTGGACACATGACCACAAAACTGAGGGAAATCCACTGAAAAAGAAAAATGGGTTTAAAGCAAGATTGAACGGTTAAATTTCGGCATATGACGTCAATATGGACAAAGGTACATGTTCACAGAAACAGCTGCACTTACGTCACATGCCAGCACCTGCATCATGCCGTCCATCCCCCCTTCAGGGTCGTCCAAACTCTGGGACATCATGCTAAGGGCTTCCCTCATCCGATCCTGTATACAAGGAACCGGCACATCACGGGCAAAGTTAAAAATACATTTCTCATCATCGTGTGAGTAGCTTCGTGATTTTCTCGTTTATAGGGTCGTTGTTTTTATCTGGTTTAAAATATTGAGGTTTGTTCCCGGAAAGACTTAATAGGCAGAGTGACAGAAAACATGAAGTTGTTCTTGTGAACAAAAGCTTCAAAATAGAAACATGTATTTTCAGTTTCACGGCATACTTTAATATGAGATACGATTTACTTAGATACTCGTTGTTATATTCAATGAAAACTCGTTAATCCAAACCCTGGGAACTCCGTCTACCAGTAGATTACTGTTGGGGACGTCTGCATATAAGTGGTATGTTGCTTATTGATCATAGGGACGTTTCCCCTATATTGGTATATGACGGGGTTTTCCAGTAATTAAAGGAGAAGACGAGTGAATTGCAATATTTTGCTTGGTGAAAGATAAAGTCATCAGAAACATATTCCCAAATTTTCAATGAAAAATTATGTATAATTATGTTTAGAAATGACACCAGGAACAGCTTTTACTGCTTCAGAATCCACGGACACTGTTAAGTTGTGAGGTAAAATCAAAGAGAAAGCCATCAGCAACAGGCACTTATGACGTCATGTCACGTGATACCCCACTGCTCATTAACTGTCGGGTGTTTCCGTAATAGGTGGAAATACGAGTACGTTTTGTTTTTTTTGGTGCTATTTTACAAACTTTTTGTTCAATTTTAATCACGGAATGTGACTTTTAGAATATCCTTTACAATATATCAAAAGTTTTGTTTTCGTTCGTATTCTCCTTTAAAAACCGACATAAATATATATGATATAATGTTGTAGCTACCCACTATATATCACACACCTTGCAAGCTTCACGTGCATTTGAAGAACACCTAATACACTTCTAGACTGCATAGCAATCACAACATGTACTTTTCTATTTAGAAACCCAACTTACCGCAAATATGGTCATGTTTTTCGTCAGTGCCATTTGGTTTTGGAAGTCGTGTGGTCGACGACATTGGACTCCAGATGGGCACCTGTCCTCCAGCCTGTAACAGTAGGATTCCATAAACACTGTGTACACCCCGACATATATAAATACAATTCTATGTTAGTAGATTTATTTTATGTTATCACAATGGTGGCAGAGCACATTATGGGGCAAGGCCTTACATCTTCGGTTAGTTTGAAGTTTAATCACCATGGTAGCAGAGAACATTAATGGACTTACATCTTCTGTGTCCAGGCGACATAGGGCATCGCCAGCTTGTCCACGAATGTCCCGAAGCCCAGACGGAAATCTTTTGTGATCTCAACCATGCTATTTTCTGAAACAAACATTTCCAAATGTCACAGAAATAAAGATGACCCGCAGGGTATCTATACCCATCTATATATACATATATACATATACTCGCTCAGACACTCGATTGCAGACATGCATAGGATCAAAAACACTCGATTACTAAACTCACTCACTCACTCGTGTAAACCTCCAGAGAAAGAGAGAGCGTGGCTGGGCACAGGTTACAGACAGTGTTGCACACACTGTATGTGTTGGCTATCCCGTGGCCAGCTACGTGGTGTATACTCACTCATGGCGATGCCGAGGTTGATGAGCCTGGTCTGAGCGTCCTTCTCCTTCACCATGGAGTGCGACATGTCCAGCAGGAAGTACAGGTCAACGGGGTAGTTCTCGGCCTGCCGGAACTGAACCTTGAACTTCACAGCCTCATCTGTAACATTCACCCTTAACTCACGACCACAGGCGTTACAGGTGATAAATGTATCGCTTTTGGAAATATCCCTAAACAATAAACAGTAATGCATTAACACAAACGTATATTTCCAACAATATTGAAGAAGCCAGTGATATTTTTTTGTTTATTTTCCTTTTTGCTTAGACCCGTGAAGATCTGGGTTAGAATTGATCTTCAGTAACCTATGCTTGTCGTAAGAGGCGACGAACGGGGTCGGGTGGTCAGGCTCGCTGACTTGGTTGATACATGTCATCGGTTCCCAATTGCGCAGATCGATGCTCATGCTGTTGCTCACTGGATTGTCTGGTCCAGACTCGATTATTTACAGATCGCCGCCATATAGCTTGAAAACTAAAGCGGCGTAAAACTAAACTTTCTCACTAATATATTTCTGAACAGGGCCCGGTATGAGCGCCACTGTGGTTCAAACACAGATTTCTCAGTCATAGAGATAAGGTCACTTCGTGCAAGTGGACCTCGGTGATATGACCGCATTTAAATGTTTTTATATTACTGTATAGGGGGTGGGTAGTCTAGTGGTAAAAGCGTTCGCCAGTCACGCCGAAAACCTGGGTTCGAATTCCCACATGGGTACAATGTGTGAAGCCTATTTCTGGTAATTAGCCGTGGTATTGCTGGAATATTGCTAAGAGGAGCGTAAAACTAAACTCATTCAAACAAACTGCTGTAAGAAATATACTCACTAGGCCTGACTCTCAGCCTGATGGCCTGGGGCTGTACTTGTACAGCTTCTTCTGTGCCGTCTCCTCCCTGCACTGACGCGTCCTGCAGCATACAACATCACCGCCAGTAGTACAATATGGCCACACAATAACATCAATGTTATTGTTTTTAACCCAAGTGACTGAAGCCCTTACTGCATCTACAGTGGCGAGGTGACTACATCTGCTGAGCTACAGTGACAACATCTCCTGGTGCATCTACAGTGACGTGGTAACAACGTCTACTGCTGTAGTAAGAAGCGAACAAAAGATTCAAGTTCATGAACACTTCTCGAACGTCGCAATAGCACTGCCTCTGAGCAGGCCCCTCTGGCGTAGGCATATCTTCACTACCATCTACACTATCATCACCGTCGTCGTCATCATCACCATCATCACCATCATCATCGTAATCGCGGGCGGTGGGGTAGCCTAGTGGTTAAAGCGTTCGGGTACAATGTGAGGCCCATTTCTGGTGTCCCCCGCCGTGATGTTGCTGGAATATTGCTAAAAGCGGCGTTAAACCATACTCACTCACTCATCGTAATTGTCACCATCACTGCTATCGTAATCAATGTAATCATCACCATAATTATCATCAGCTTCGTCATCTTCATTCTCATCATAACTGTTACTATTGTTATCAATGAATTGATGACAGTATTAAATCACGCACACTGCTGGCGGTGGGGTAGCCTGGTGGTTAAAGCGTTCGCTCGTCACGCCGAAGACCCCGGTTCGATTCCCCACATGGGTACAATGTGTGGAGTCCATTTCTGGTGTCCCCCTCCGTGATATTGCTGCAGTATTGGTAAAAGCGGCGTAAAACCATTCTCACTCCCTCACTTACTAACTCTCATTGGATTGAACTCTCACCTCTGTGACATTCAGCTGGTAGCTAGGAGCCTGGATGTCCTCTCTTTTGCAGGCTCCAGACGACACCAAGTGTTCCTCCAGGTCACAGCGGGATAAGGATTGGTCGAAAGTCTACGGTTGAATGGGTTAAGTTTAACAGCAACTCACCGTTGCTCAAAATATTCTTCTCGTCCAGGAAGCAAAGATAAATTGTATAACACGTAGGGTGAACTGTAGCTCTAACAGTGTCGAAGTCGTAACTAGAGTTGTAACTGTAGTCGTAACTGTAGTCGCAACTAGAGTAACTGTAGACGTAACTGGAGTCGTAACTGTAGTCGTAACTGTAGTCGTAACTGTAGTCGTAACTAGAGTTGTAACTGTAGTCGTAACTGTAGTCGTAACTGGAGTTGTAACTGTAGTCGTAACTGTAGTCGTAACTGGAGTTGTAACTGTAGTCGTAACTGTAGTCGTAACTGGAGTTGTAACTGTAGTCGTAACTGGAGTTGTAACTGTAGTCGTAACTGGAGTTGTAACTGTAGTCGTAACTGGAGTTGTAAACTGTAGTCGTAACTGTAACTGTAGTTGTAACTAACTGTAGTCGTCACGTATTGTAACTGTAAATGTAGACGTAACTGTAACTGTAGTCGTAACTGGAGTTGTAACTGTAGTCGTAACTGTAGTCGTAACTGGAGTTGTAACTGTAGTCGTAACTGGAATTGTAACTGTAGTCGTAACTGGAATTGTAACTGTAGTCGTATTGTAACTGTAGTCGTAACTGGAATTGTAACTGTAGTCGTAACTGTATACGTAGTCGTAACTGTATACGTAGTTAACTGGTAACTGTAGTGTAGTATACTGTAGTCGTAACTGGAATTGTAACTGTAGTCGTAACTGGAGTTGTAACTGTAGTCGTAACTGTAGTCGTACGTAGTCGTAACTGGAATTGTAACTGTAGTCGTAACTGGAATTGTAACTGTAGTCGTATTGTAACTGTAGTAGTAACTGGAATTGTAACTGTAGTAGGAACTGTATACGTAGTCGTAACTGGAATTGTAACTGTAGTCGTAACTGTAATTGTAACTGTAGTCGTATTGTAACTGTAGTCGTAACTGGAATTGTAACTGTAGTAGGAACTGTATACGTAGTCGTAACTGGACTTGTAACTGTAGTAGTAACTGTATGTAGTCGTAACTGAATTCGTAACTGTAGTCGTAACTGGAATTGTAACTGTAGTCGTCGTAACTGGAATTGTATACGTAGTCGTAACTGGAATTGTAACTGTAGTCGGAACTGTAATTGTGTAATTGTAACTCGTAACTGTAGTAGTAACTGTATGTAACTGTAACTGGAATTGTAACTGTAGTAGGAACTGTAGTCGTAACTGGTAACTGTAGTCGTAACTGTAGTAACTGTAGTCGTGTAACTGGAATTGTAACTGTAGTCGTAACTGGAATTGTAACTGTAGTCGTAACTGTAATTGTAACTGTAGTAGGAACTGTAAGTAAACTGTAGTAGTAACTGTAATTGTAACTGTAGTCGTAACTGTAATTGTAACTGTAGTAGGAACTGTATACGTAGTCGTAACTGTAATTGTAACTGCAGTAGGAACTGTATACGTAGTCGTAACTGGAATTGTAACTGTAGTCGTAACTGTAATTGTAACTGTAGTAGGAATTGTAACTGTAGTCGTAACTGTAATTGTAACTGTAGTAGTAACTGGAATTGTATACTGTAGTCGTAACTGGAATTGTAACCGTAGGAACTGTAACTGAAGTAGGTAACTGTATTGTAACTGTAGTCGTAACTGGAATTGTAACTGCAGTAGGAACTGTATACGTAGTCGTAACTGGAATTGTAACTGTAGTAGGAACTGTATACGTAGTCGTAACTGGAATTGTAACTGCAGTAGGAACTGTATACGTAGTCGTAACTGGAATTGTAACTGTAGTCGTGTTGTAACTGTAGTCGTAACTGGAATTGTAACTGTAGTCGTAACTGGGATTGTAACTGTAGTAGGAACTGTATATGAACTCTTGAAAATACGTTCAACTTAAAATTCCTTTGAGTCTAGGCACTCTTCTGTCAGCAAGCAATAACGAACTACAATGCCAGCAAACGAAAGCATATACTTGAAACTCAAAGTTAAAATATAAACAAACATTATCTAGAGCTTACTGGACCCATAATGCTCAAGCATAATTTTTAAATATCTCAAATGTACAAAATTGCTGAATATATCATATAATATCGAGCCAAATAATCTCTTCGTTGAAGTTGAGAAAATCTCCAAACTATAAGACCCGCAAAGATGGTCTGATAACATGTTTCAGGTTCTGCATGACAGACCGCCGTGATATTGCTGGAATACTGCTAAAAGCGGCGTAAAACCACACCCACTCACTCACTCTCTCCTCACCTCCGAGGCGCACCAGGCACACACAGATGATGTCCGGATACACTCCCCACAGGTAGCGGCGTTTGTGCAGGGGTTACTCTCCAGGCGGGACGCTGCACAAGTGTAAGGTACACATCACATTACAACATAAACACAATAGTAACCGCTTTACTACAAAAGCCTAATGCTGTCTGTCAGAGAAATTTCTCGTTGCTTCGATTATTTTGTCGGAGGTTGTGAGTATTTTCTCGTTAATTTAATTATTTTCTCGTTGCTTCGAGTACGAGACGTTTTTGAAAGAAACTTAAAGAAACGAGAAACTACCCGAAGCAATGAGAAATTAATCGAATCAACGTGAAGCGACGAGAAAATACTCGAGAAATGGTTACTGAATTTTTTTTATTACAAGTAGCAGCATTAGTCATTTCATTACATTTCATACTTATGCACTTATTTGTGAAACGATTTTTTCCTCTTCAGGCGATAACTCAAAATATATTTTCAGATACAGACTGGACTTAATTTTTATTTATATATTTATATTGTCTTCTGTTTCGGGTTAATCATTATTTAACCGAGATCGACAATGTTGGAAATGGAACGTGAAACATATCCGGTTTTGATGTAGTTGTAGGGTTTATGAGGATCTGAGCTGGTCATTTTTTAAAATTAGTTTCTGAGGAAGACATTATTTTGGGCAGTCTATGATAACGCTGCAGAATCGGTGACGGGGAGCGACGTACCTGTTTGTGGAGATGCCGGCTGAAGTAGGAGCGTTAGCAGCGCCATTAAAAGACAGGGCCACATCCTGGGTTGATTCTGCAAAACAAAATGTAAAATGATAATTTGCATTATCTATTATCTTAGGCATTGGAAACAACAGGTGCAGTGGTGGTAGTGAGTGAGTGAGTGAGTGAGTGAGTATGGTTTTACGCCGCTTTTAGCAATATTCCAGCAACATCACGGCAGGGGACACCAGAAATGGGCTTCACGCACTGTACCCATGTGGGGAATCGAACCAGGGTCTTCGGCGTGACGAGTGAACGCTTTAACCACTAGGATACCCCACTGCCGTCGTAGTAGTGTGGTAGTATAAGTAGTAGGTGTAGTAGCAGCAGCAGTAGTAGTAGTAGTAGCAGAAGAAGTAAAGTAGTAGACGTAGTGGCAGTAGACGTAGATGTAGACGTAGATGTAGACGTAGAAGTAGAAGTAGAAGTAGTTGCAGTAGACGTAGTAGTGTTGTAGTATAAGTAGTAGGTGTAGTAGCAGCAGCAGTAGTAGTAGCAGAAGTAAAGTAGTAGACGTAGTGGCAGTAGACGTAGATGTAGACGGTGTCGTGGTGGTGGATATTGCAGCAACAGCAACAGCAGTAGCAGTACTAGTAACAATTGTTTGATTGACATCCTAGAAGTTTTTTGAGATATATGAAAACGTACAGCTGTATGGACATCAACAGCTTCTAGATTATTGCACTGTGGATTCTTCCACCCTGTCAGGCAGGAATGTCGGCAACCAACTGATGACAGTTATATATACATGATATGTTGTGATAAGCAGCAAATTAACAATAACAAGAACAGGCATTGGATAATAAGTAGCACAATAGATAGCTTGTGGAAGCCAGATTGTGGAAGCCAGTACTGTATGAATAACAAATATCACACAGGTTGTGAAGCCAGATGTGACAGTAAGAACTGAACACTTGAAGTGAGCTGGTTGGACAGTGATTATCAATTAACAACGAGGGCAGAGGGAACGTAATGACCTCTACCTCGACCTCGACCTCGGACTTCTATGTAGGGTTTGGTTGTTTCGGTGGAGTACTCCTTTGTGCTTAAGAAACTATGGACTTTTTCAAACTGAATTTGATGCAAAGGGAATTTGTGCTGGTGTCTGTAAATAATGGAGTCTGGTCCAAACAATCCTGTGGTTGACCCTATAAGCATGGATCTACGCAATTGGGATATGATGACCTGTGTCAACAATTTCAGCGAGCCTTACCACCCGACCCCGTTAGTCGCCTCTTACAAGCATGGGTTACTGAAGACCAATTTCAACCCGGATCTCCACTGTTTGTTTCAAATACCAGCCGACATCAAAATGGGATCTATCCGGACATCGTCGTTTTTCTTCAAAGACATGAGTGTAAAATCGCCAATTGGTATACGATGACATTCATCACTAAATTCACCAGGCTTGACCACCTTATCCCGTCGATCGCCTCTTACGAAACGTTAATGTTATTGAAGACTAATTGTAAACCTGATCTTCACAGGTATTTTTACTAGTGGTTGAGAGGGCTAATTTTCTTCCTCATCTGGCTGTCGAAGCTTGCTGTTCTTCGCTGACGGTAACTACTCGGCCGGGAGTTTGCCCCCTGTACTGGACTGTCTAACAGTCCCTGAACCACACTGTGAATCTCCCACCACCCTGGCTTCTTTTCAATTTAAAAGGAATTACTTGTTTCTACCAAAATAATATATATTCAGAGGATAAGCGTTAGTCTATCACTGTAGGAGCCACCACAGTCACAATTAATTGTACGTTTTACGTTTTAGGGGACCAGTTGTTCGAGGGATGTTACCTGGTTGATCGGAGATTCTGCAAACAAGCACACACTGCCCACGTCACTATCTCCATCACAACACGAGTTTTGAAAAAAATGACATTTTTGTACTTGCAAAGCGCACAGCTTATACCCACCAAGTTCATATTAACCGTTTTAAACCGTCTCGATTATCATAATCGAGCTAAATGTTATCTGTTTTGAAAAATGAGCCAGTATGAGTCACTGTGGTAAATGTATTTGTATCTGTGTATCAGGTGTCGATGCAAGGTGTCGCCAGTGTGCCATATTGCATCATGAACAACGACAGCTTTGTTTTGTTGTAACTGACGACGCCGAGAACGAATGTCCCACTGTCCGTCTGACTTCACAGGGAGACGCTGGTGCATTTATACTGCATTTCATATCAATAATTCCCATTTTAATAATATTGATTTGTCAAATCTTAAACTGTAATTCATGATATAACCTTTCGTCTGACAGTTATTGATTTCACAATGTTCAAGATGTGGAAATGAAATAAATCATAAATATATTTATGGCGACTGGGGATAGAAGATAGAAGATACAGAGGGCCGATCTCCCGTTTAATATGCCGTGACCTTGTGTCAAGGTAACATGACCATCGCGTGCTACGTTTCAACGTTGTAATCTATGCACGTAATGTCAATATGTCGATTGATTTTGTCTCCTTTTAAAACAGAAAGCTGATGAAATAGAAAGATGAAGCAACTGTGTAGCAACAGCTTCAGTGGTATGGAAGCTAATTAATGCCACAAAACAAAAGAAATATCATCCGTGCAGATACTATTTTCTTTTTCAGAACGTGGTCCTAACGCGCTTCCATACAGCTGCCCTTTGGAAGAGTTGAAACATTTTCACAGGCTATTCCTGTCTCCTCCCCAGACAATGTACTTGGTGTGTACAGATGAAATGGCGATCACGATTTATTACATCAGTCAACACCATCAGCTAATACCACCAAATTATGCTCTTTGAAATAATTTATTGATAATCTTTACTTAGATTAAAGGCTTTTCTTAAAATAGAAAAGGTAAACTACTATCATTAGCACAGAAGACCATTTTTTCAGAGGGTGATATGCTTCCATACGTATACACTTGCCATTTAATAAGCGTTGAATTGTTTCTCCAGACTATTCCCCTCTCCTTCCTGTCAATGCACTGGTTATGTACATGTTGCTATCGTGATAGATATCCTCCGGCTATTCCGATCTCCTCCCCGGATACAACACAATACGTCGCTTTGTTATGTACATGGCGTGTTACAAGCGTGACGTGCGGTTACTTCCCATGCCGTGTCTACAGAAAGAAACAGATCCGTCACATGACGTCAAGCAGTGACCAATTCCAGTGCCAATTATCTAGATTGATAGAGACAAATGTGTCAGCTTCATGTTTAATCAATATGCAATTCCCAGTATGAAGTACAGAGAACGACATAGAAAACACACATAACTGATTGTTATTGAAGTTGCTTTATTTCGGGAATATGCACATGTGCCCGTATTACCCACGGGCACACGCGGTTGTATTAACATTATTCGCTGCACACACCTTCACTACATGCACCAGTTTCAATGGGTACTGGTTGACCAGCGTCCTGGGGCGCTGCAATTCCATTACAGAGTCATGTCCCTTAGTCATGACAGGATCCGGTGATCGAGGATCAGTTTCGCTCTTATAATGATCCTTGGTCATCGCCAACCTTTGGGTTTCACAAATGAGAGTGGAATCCATCCCATCTCCTTAAACGGTTGGTTGGTTTGTTATTCAACGTCGTACTCAGCAATATTCCAGCTACATGGCGGCGGTATGTAAATAATCGAGCCTGGACCAGACAATCCAGTGATCAACAGCATGAGCATTGATCTTCACATATGGGATACAGTGACATGTGTCTGCCATGACAGCGAGTCTGACCACCCGATCCCGTTAGTCGCCTCTTACGACAAGCATGGGTTACTGAATTCTGAACCGGTTCTTCGCGGATGGGGCAAGTGCTTTGAAGTATTCTTCATATAAAGTTCAGATGTGTACAGCGTGTCAATGAGGCAGTCTTGCCATGGGTTAACAGTCCTAACATCTTAATGTGCCAGTGTTGCTATGAAGTTGGTTCTGGCAAAGCAAAAATTTGTACCTGGTCATTTTCTAAATCATGTTTTTGTAACCTTAATGTATATTTTATAAAGCTAGTCATAGATATAATTTAAACTGTTTATTTGTTTGAACCTCCGCTCACATTAAGCTAACGCGCAGTGTTGTAACTGCACATACAATGTCAACGCCAGAAACTAACCAATCTAGATTATCATCTGAAACATATTCCATTGAACGTCAAAGGCAAGATAGTGGTTCAAGGTCTCGGGACGGATAACTGAAAGCCAGTGATGTCACCAGGTGTCGTCTAAACAGCAGCAATTCGATGTGCAGAATGAATTCCCTCAGGCCTGTCGGAATCCTGTGGTTGAGGGTTCGAATGCCGGTCTGCCTTAAATGTGGCTATATGTTTGGTAATCAGGCGTATTAATAACATCGAATGAATATTTTACAGAAGACGACTTTTCTCAGAATTGCTGACTTATTTCTGTGTTTTACTTACCATTTGTTGCACGATACACATTCGTGATATGAATGATGTATACTTGGCCTATGGCATTGTTACAAAATTAATATTCTTTACATTCATGCAACAATCGATGGATGAAGCATTTTGGTGAATATATCTCCGTCGTTCGTGTTTTGTCGACATCCGATACATATATATACGATGTATATAAGCAGGCATAGACTTGGTCACGGCCCCTGTCAGACATGTAATGAATAAACCATGTTGACTGGTGACCATCGGAATTATTTCAAGTGTTTTCCACACCAGCTATCGAATCACTGTTTATCATTCTTTGGATCATGGTGAGAAATATATCTGAGGGATTTTTGCTTACGTCATGCCAGTATTATTCCAAATATTTCACAGCGATTTGTAACTTAGGGAGACAAACCAGTGGCTAATAGCATGATAGACGAGCCACGTCATGGGGCATGTTAGTACTTATTCAATTAGGCAAAACATAGCGTTTTTAGGTATTTGTTTTGCATGGAAGAACATTTTGTCTAAGATACAAAAGAAGTAGGACATGTTTTGGGGTTCTAAGAGAGTGTGAAGATGTTGTGTTGGGTGAGGTGAGGTGAAATTGGGTTTTACGTCGTGCTTGAGAGTATTTCGCTCATATGACGACGTGCATGCGTGTGTATGTGTATGTGAGGCTGCTTGTACTAGCCCAGACTAAAGCTGGTTTTATAGTGCTAGCCCACTGAGATACCATGCCGTAGTGAAGACACATTATACTGACTCCGAGCCGACCAGTCCTTGTTGTACCCATCAATGCCGAGCGCCAGGCAGGGACCAACAAGTACCATATTTTAACGTCTTTTGGTATGACGCGGTCGGGGATCGAACCCGCGACCTTCCGCTCTCCGGGCGGACGCTCTAACCACTACACCACGGAGGCGGTTGTTGTGTTGGGGAAATAAAGGTCAGGTGAAATAGGATGTTGTGGGTTTATGCACTTATATAGCGAAATGGGTACATGGGAATGTTATACTGGTAGTACTTGTTCTGACTTCCCACATTTCTGGTGTCCCCCGCCGTGATATTGCTAAAAGCGGCGTAAAACCATACTCGCTCACTCACTCACCCACTCACATGTTTTGTTTGACAAGCTGTTACAATGCTTCCCCAGTCAGACCATGCCGCAGTGTAACAAGAATACCCTACTCTGACAAAGTAGCCGAGCCTGACTTTTGGAACGTGTTTGGTATGGCCCTGCCAGGGATTGAATCAAGACCTCCCTTTCTCCGGGCAGACACTCTATCCACTAGACCACCAAGGTGGTTTCTGTCATGGAACATTAACTGAACCTTGAACGGTAACACGTGGGTTGAAACAAATATGTAATAAGTTCGATTCTCCTTCCCAGAGGGGAGGTAGGGTAGCCTCGTTACGCCGAAGACCCGGTTTCCATTCCCCACATGGGTATAATATGTGAAGCCCATTTCTGGTGTCCCCCGCCGTGATATTGCTGGAATATTGATAAAACTAAGCCCACGCACTCACCCACTGTCTGAACGCAAGGCAATGCATCTTGTTTCATTAATAATTAAGATATCGTCGGCACCACCATGACTCATTTAGATCCATCAGAGTAAATCGGAATGCCATTTATAGATTCGGAGATTGTGGATATATTCTCTTTTCTGGGTTTCTGGTTTAACAAGGGGCTTACCTGGAAACCACACATGCATTCAGCATTCAACAATATTCCAGTATTATGACGACTGTCTGGGGGTTATCGAGTCTGGACCAGACAATCAGGTGATTGACGTCATGAGAATAGTTCTACATAATTGTGATACGACAAAATGCATCAAATTGAAGTCGGTCACCCTAACCACCCCCACTTACTCTCATTCGTAGACGAGAAGGTTTAGAACAATTTAACAACACCTGAATAGTCGGTCATGTCTATGTGTCAGCTTGATGTGGGAGAAAACCCCGAAGTCAATGCATGCAGGGGTGGAAATAACTTTAAAATTGCTTGTGTACTCCGGTACAGTGGCACATGTAAAATCACTTGCCCTGATAATGTTTCCTAAGCAACACGATGAACATTGGAAAGTCAACTGGACACCGGTACAGCGTGATATACAAATTTGCATGCCCGACAGAAAAAAACACTGGACTCGGGCGTCGGGCAATGGGTTATTTCCACCCCTGGCATGTCTACGACGTTAACTATTTTGGTGAAACTCACGTCTCACGTACACGTGTATGTTGCTGCCAAACCCAAAAAATCAAAATACAGGTGATTCCGCGCGATTCGATCCAGCATTATAAAATTCCGGACGCCGCAACTCCGCACAGCGAATAGCGATTCCTCCTACGACTGTACAGCCAAGTCTCTGACCGGGGCAGCAGTGCACGTGCTTTTAAACAGATCTCATCACTATTACTAATTGAAGTCCTCAGCAAACCAAACTCCAAAGCTCCAAACGTGCTTCTTGCCTGCTGGACGGCAGAGGTTCCGGATTTAGCGTTGTGTTGTGCGTTGTCAGGATATCAGCTGATATAAGGGACTTCCACCAGTATCCGGGATTAGGCTGCACGGAGTCCTGCATTCCAACAAAAGGGTTCTCGGTATCGGTGATATGGTATCAATCTCATTCTGAGTGAGTGAGTTTAGTTTTACGCCGCTTTTATCACTATCACGGCGCGGGACACCATAACTGGGCTTGACGAGCTAGGCTACCCTACCGCCTCTGGTCTCATTTTGAGGGTTTTTTATACACCCCCTTAAACAGTATTCCATCAATATCATGGGGAACACCAGAAACGGGCCTCAATCGTGGACCCAGGCATGTCAGGAATCGAACCAGGGTCTTCGGCGTGACGGGCGAGCGCTTTGGTTACTGGGCTACCCAACCACCCCTTAGCTTGTTTTAAGTATGTAAGTTACGAGAAGATTTCAGCGCAAGCGGGATCCGTTGTAGAAACACCAGCCGAGGGTCAAGCCGTAGACCATCATCCACCCGTCTACGTACACTCATTACGCACATGCTTCGGTTTCCTCTGTTTAATTGTTTGTTTTGTGCCGCTGGCCATGTGCTCTGCTTTACGCCTATAATTAAAGTAGATTTTATCTTCAAATTATCAGATCGCCATGCAGTTTTTTCACTTTTTTATCAGTTAGCGAGAAACTCGTCTCCAACCGTATTTGACAACATTATAAACTTTAGGCACGGGAAGATACGCTTGCATAAAATCCGGACAGTATCAACCTTCACTAAACACATTCGGATCCAACCGGCTAATTCCGTTTATTATATAATGCCTCTGTTATTGATGGAGTAACGGTAATGCATAATGTCAAATCGTCAGACCTCTTGAGTAAGGTCGTGGAACAAGACGGTCGAGTTTGTGTTGGTCCTTTATGGTCTACAGAAGCTGGTAAGCTTGGTAAGAAGCAGCTTTGAAATAAGGACAGCTACTGTTGCTGGTTTTGTTTAATAAGATCGTCACGTGAACTAGTGAAACTTGTAGCTGCTCTCAAAATGTTGATCGAGATATATGGGACGGGGCAGGCAGAGTATAGTATGAAAATTTAAAATTGTGAAACTGAAATCGACACCCGACAAAGACTGGTTGCCCAAAATGTCTTTCACTCTCCATGCTTCAAATTACCCCGATAATTATTAGAAACATTTTCTTACATTTCACGACCTAACGTTAAGGAATCGAAAGGTCGACAGAACAATCGTATGCATCATACAATTCCCAGAATAAACTTAAACACAAGGTAATTTTTATCAGATGCTGTGATTCATCTCAAACAAGTAATACGCATTATCCCACGCCCATGTGAAACGGACGAAATGCACACACCGACACAATTACAGCCACACTGTAAATTGGTCACAGACAGCCTTCTAAACTCCTTGCACGACAATAAATAAACAGGCAGTGCGTCCCATTATCTCGTGTGGGATGCTGAACTGTCGCCTTAACACGTCGCAGGTTATTGGGAGGAGGGGGAGAGGGAGGAGGGAGTGGAGAACTGAGATGCAGAGGGTGAGTAGGGACTGTATGGACATGATCAGGCTATTTGGAAATCATAATGGAAATCCGTCTCTCGATTTGGTACTCAAACATAAAAGCTCTGGTTCATGGACTACTGGGACTGAGTGAGTGAGTATGGTTTTACGCCGCTTTAAGCAGTATTCCAGCAATATCACGGCGGGGGACACCAGAAATGGGCGTCAAACACTGTACCCATGTGGGGAATCAAACCCGGATCTTCGGCGTGACGATCGAACGCTTTAACCACTAGGCTACCCCACCGCCCCTACTGGGAGTGATGAGGGTGGAGGCGGGGTTTTAACCACAAGGCTATATCCTCCCAAACCCCACCCACCCCCCCCGGCCCCAGGAACCAAACAAGAAAATCTCGGGGAACAAGGGTCTATGGTCGTTGTCAGTAACTGTTAGTACTCCTTTCTACATCATTCAGATAGTACCCTAATTAAGAGATAGTGCCTCAGATTCAGACAGGCCACTAATTAGTCAATTACAGCGAAAGTTTTCATTACGTCCGGGAATGGTACCGTTGTCAAAAGGGGATTTAGTGTTTTCAGTTAATACATATAATGTTATACACTGTAATGTGATACATATAATGTTATACACTGTAATGTGATACATATAATGTTATACACTGTAATGTGATACATATAATGTTCATTATTTGGCCTGCAGATGCATCTAGTATGTTGGTATTTAAACTTAATTCTACCGGTAATTGAAAGTTTGCTATATATTAATGATTCACATTCTGTTAATGTTACCTATTCTTACCCCCAACAGGACAGGTTCTGACAGCACTTTACTATTTGAAACACAATAGTTTTCCACACATATCGCACATTAAACACGTGTATCACACGCCAAGTATGGTACCGGCTAACGGTATTGTTGGCTTACCAATCTGAACAGAAAATTTGCGTGATAACCATAGTCTTCACCACAGACACGTGGTTTCATTTTTCTTCCTGATCTTCGGTTCAAGAGAGTGACAATAAGCAGAAAAGTGTGAATCTCAAGCCATAAGTTAAATACCACGAGTTGCATGTGGTCTGGTCTGTTCCGGTTATCACAACAACCCACACCTGTGACCGGTACTCGTCCGGACGTTAACCAGGTGTTGATGGAGGAATTACAAGAGACCTTTAGGGTTGTTTGGATTCACTCTTATTGCCTTTGAGCTTGCGTCTCGGAAACAATCAGGGTGTGGCCAGATGAACTATCAACTGCGGAGTTGAACAACTAAAAACATTAAAGAGAGTCTTAATTGCTCGCGGGCGACGTGACTCTGGTCGACGTTTAGTGAGGCTGCAAGATAACAGGTTACAAAATGTTTCTCGCAGGTCATATAGAAAATGCCGTGTGAACGAAACATTCCAGAGGACTTCTACTGCTGCTGCTACTACTCAACCGCTACAGATAATTGTTACGTGATACATGTAATACTGAGAGTGTCACAATGTGTAGAAATGTGTCAAGTTATAAGAATAGGTTGGCAGGTATTATGACCTTGACAATGCTAGTTGAATTCAAATAAAAAAAAATAAAACCCGATAACTGAAGATTTTTGTAGACCCCGAAACAATAGATTTCAGTTTTGTCTTGCTGGGAAGAAAGGTCTTCTACATTCCTTGAGGCACGAGCATGTCCTTTGGAAAGGGGAGACAATTCTTCACTTAACACCTTAACAACTGCAAATTATTCTCAGAACATTATTTAAACCAGACTTTGTACCAGACACCATCGGATATCACAAATCCCAGTGGAAAGTACACGTTCACCCGAACCGTTCATGACCTACAACGGGAAATATTTGAACAGTTCATGGCCTCCCGTCACAGCAGTAAGAGAAGTGGTATGTAGAAGGGGGAAGTAGTTTACTGGCTCACTGACAGATCATTTGCTCCATTCGGGTTAGAGAATGTCGCCATGCCAGCAAAAGATCAGGTCGTGAGAGCCGATTTAAAGGATCGGATGTTCGAGTCTGAGTCTTCGTAATTGTGTGTCATCTTACCCTGACAACGCGGGTCGTTTCTCATGACATGGTTTGTTTGGTCAGAGTCGATCATATACAGACCGCCGTCTTATGCCTGAACACTACATGCGGAGAGCGGCGTTACAGCAAGGGTAGCGAAACATCAGTATCCAGAATAGTAGATGACATAAACTGAGTGAGTGAGTATGGTTTTAAGCCGTTTTTAGTAGCGAAACATCAATATCCAGAATGGTAAATGACATACACTGAGTGAGTGAGTGAGTATGGTTTTACGCCGCTTTTCGTAGCGAAACATCAATATCCACAATGACAAATGAGTGAGTAAGTGAGTAAGTATGGTTTTACGCCGCTTTTAGCAATATTCCAGCAATATCACAGCGGGGGACACCAGACATGGACTTCACACCCTGTACCCATGTGGGAATCGAACCCGGGTCTTCGGCGTGACGAGCGAACGCTTTAACCACTAGGCTACCCCACCGCCTCTAACAGACACTGACAAGCATGCATGGGTATATATGGTAAATAGGAACATACTGTATCTGGTCACAGACAGTTGGCTGTACTCCTGAGTAAACCACCACGTCTCGCACCATGTAGTCGGTCTGCTGATACTAACGTAACTGGTAGTAGTGACTGACGTCTAAACAGTTCCGTGCTGTGAGTTATCATTCAAGATGTTACGACATTCAAGGTTTCATGTCTGTGAAGGAAGTTATGAAAGTGTCTGTGGTGAGGTTTCACTGTCTGTGAGTTCCCAAAATTAATGTTTCTGTGAGTTGACTGTGAGTTATGATCTCAATTCAAGTATTTAGATGCCAGTCTATGTGAGTTATGACATTCAAGGGATGACATGCAATGTCTGTGAGTTATGCCATCTGGTGAGTTATCAGGTTTCATGACATTCAAGGTTTCATGTCTGTGAGTTATGACATTCAAGGTTTCATGTCTGTGAGTTATGACATTCAAGGTTTCTGTGAGTTATGTCTGTGAGTTATACAAGGTTTCATGTCTGTTTCATGCATTCAAGGCCTCTGTCTGTGAGTTATGACATTATGAGGTATCCATCTCAAGGTTTCATGTCTGTGAGTTATGACATTCAAGGTTTCATGTCTGTGAGTTATTTCATGTCTGTGAGTTATGACATTCAAGGTTTCATGTCTGTGAGTTATGACATTCAAGGTTTCATGTCTGTGAGTTATGACATTCAAGGTTTCATGTCTGTGAGTTATGACATTCAAGGTTTCATGTCTGTGAGTTATGACATTCAAGGTCATGTCTGTGAGTTATGACATTCAAGGTTTCTGTCTGTGAGTTATGACATTCAAGGTTTCATGTGAGTTATGACATTCAAGGTTTCATGTCTGTGAGTTATGACATTCATCAAGGTTTCATGTCTGTGAGTTATGACATTCAAGGTTTCATGTCTGTGAGTTATGACATTCAAGGTTTCATCTGTATGTCTGTGAGTTATGACATTCAAGGTTTCATGTCTGTGAGTTATGACATTCAAGGTTTCATGTCTGTGAGTTATGACATTCAAGGTTTCATGTCTGTGAGTTATGACATTCAAGGTTTCATGTCTGTGAGTTATGACATTCAAGGTTTCATGTCTGTGAGTTATGACATTCAAGGTTTCATGTCTGTGAGTTATGACATTCAAGGTTTCATGTCTGTGAGTTATGACATTCAAGGTTTCATGTCTGTGAGTTATGACATTCAAGTTTCATGTCTGTGAGTTATGACATTCAAGGTTTCATGTCTGTGAGTTATGACATTCAAGGTTTCATGTCTGTGAGTTATGACATTCAAGGTTTCATGTCTGTGAGTTATGACATTCAAGGTTTCATGTCTGTGAGTTATGACATTCAAGGTTTCATGTCTGTGAGTTATGACATTCAAGGTTTCATGTCTGTGAGTTATGACATTCAAGGTTTCATGTCTGTGAGTTATGACATTCAAGGTTTCATGTCTGTGAGTTATGACATTCAAGGTTTCATGTCTGTGAGTTATGACATTCAAGGTCTGTGAGTTATGACATTCAAGGTTTCATGTCTGTGAGTTATGACATTCAAGGTTTCATGTCTGTGAGTTATGACATTCAAGGTTTCATGTCTGTGAGTTCAAGGTTTCATGTCTGTGAGTTATGACATTCATTCAATGACATTCAAGGTTTCATGTCTGTGAGTTATGACATTCAGGTTTCATGTGTCTGTGAGTTATGGTTTCATGTCTGTGAGTTATGACATTCAAGGTTTCATGTCTGTGAGTTATGACATTCAAGGTTTCATGTCTGTGAGTTATGACATTCAAGGTTTCATGTCTGTGAGTTATGACATTCAAGGTTTCATGTCTGTGAGTTATGAGTTTCAGGTTTCTGTGAGTTATGCCATGTCTGTGAGTTACGACATTTCAGGTTTCACGTCTGTGAGTTATGCCATTCAGGTTTCGTGTCTGTGAGTTATGCATCATGTCAAGGTTTCATGTCTGTGAGTTATGACATTCAAGGTTTCATGTCTGTGAGTTATGACATTCAAGGTTTCATGTCTGTGAGTTATGACATCCAAGGGTTTCTGTGAGTTATGACATTCAAGGTTTCATGTCTGTGAGTTATGACATTCAAGGTTTCATGTTGTGAGTTGAGTTATGACATTCAAGGTTTCATGTCTGTGAGTTATGACATTCAAGGTTTCAAGGTCTGTGAGTTATGACATTCAAGGTTTCATGTCTGTGAGTTATGACATTCAAGGTTTCATGTCTGTGAGTTATGACATCCAAGGTTTCATGTCTGTGAGTTATGACATTCAAGGTTTCATGTCTGTGAGTTATGACATTCAAGGTTTCATGTCTGTGAGTTATGACATTCAAGGTGTCCATGTGTCATGTGTACCACACCCATGTGTTATTATGTGTCGTGTATTGGAGCAATGCCATGTGCTCTTGCGATACGTCATGTCCATATGTTTGGAAAGTACGCCATCACGTCCCAGCGTATTGTGTCGGATGAAGCTTCATTGGATGGTGCTGTACAGTGTCGTGGGGAAGGGAGAACAATAGACAGATATACACGACCCAGGAGACAGGAGGAATGTGACGTCTCTCCAGGGAGGTCGGTAGACTAGTGCCCAGTCTTTGAACGTATATAATTTTGATAGAAACAAACAATTCCTTTAAAATTGAATAGGAGCCCCAGTGAGCAGGGAGATTCAGAACCTGAACCTGGGGAAATTTGGCTTTTAGGACTTTATGGCCAGACAGGTGGGGAAAACAATGTGGTTCGGGGCGAAAAACGACATACGCAAAAGACGAACTCTCACAGGAGAAAAAGTGAAAAGCGCCCTCATGTATAACCCTGTACTGCACAATGATGTCTATGGGCCAAGTCTCTCTCACAGTCCCTGAACCACATTATTTTCCATACTGCCTAGCCCTCCGTGCAATGCTAAATCTCGAAATGAAGCAAGTCTAGATTCCTTCAGGTTCTGAATTTCCCATCTGACTGGGTCTCCTTTCAGTTTAAATGGGTTTATTTGTTACTATTAAAATTATATATATTCAGAGACTAGGTGTTAGTCTATCTACGAGCCCTCTGACCTCAATTATCCGATGAAGCCCGTGAAACACCAGGGACTGGTATATATTACTGATACCAAGTCCCGAAATAAATCATTGTGACCGAGTGGACACGGCAATATCACTCACAGTTCCCCCTCGGTCACTTCACGGACTCCCCAGTGCTGCACACAATGGAGGCTGAAGCAGCATCGAGGTGGCGGGGGAGCCGGTGTTCCAGCAGATATTGAAATGCATGATATTGGAGCTAAGTGCTTCTGTTAAAGCCGTACTTCGATGCTGTTTGTCACGCACATGAGATACGTACACAGTGCAACCCGTGCTTAGATACAGAGCCTGGGCCCATTTCCACAAAGCGATTGGTGCACTAATACTGCCCTAGTCTTTAGGGAAGTGGGAGAGTTACGAATGTTACGACAGCTTTTAGCACTGTGATATGTGCCACGGGTTCAGTTTCACAAACTGCTGTCTGGGTTAGGACTTGCGTTTGTAATATATTACTACACTCGTCTTAGCTTAGCGCTAAGAGCGCTTTGTGGTCCCGTCGTCTTTGCTTAGTGCTAAGCTCACTTTGTGGACCCGGGTCTTTGCTTAGTGCTAAGCTCACGTTGTGGACCCGGGTCTTTGCTTAGCGATAAGATCGCTTTGTGGGCCCGTCGTCTTAACTTAGTGCTAAATTCGCTTTGTGAAGCCGGGTCTTGGGCTCAGTGGTGGGTCTCATGTATCTCCTACACAGACCACATGATAGCCGGGCCTGTTTGATCTGAGGGTGTCCGGGGATCATGATCTTGTCCACTGGATTCTCACTATGGACTGAGTGACGCCACAACAATGTAACCACGTTACTCACAATGACGTCACAGTGTGTACACAAGATTAGCCCAAGCCATCTTGTTCGAGAACTGCCCCCGGAAATATCAACTTAACGAGACTGTCAAGTGCCTTAAGGAAACTCACTCGGACTTGTTCCTCGTTGTAAATGCGTTGCGTTTTCTTCAATTTATGCATAGACATGTTACCTTGATTTTTGTCTGACAAATTTCATTAAGATCGAGTATGCCATATGCATATTTAAGAGAAAGAAACAGAAAAAAAACATCACTAAAATTTTGACCTTTTATATTTTACCAGGGTCCAAAGAAAAATGGACAATGGCGACCCCAATACCCCATCCCTTCACAGGTCTCCTGGCGAAATCTAAAAATCCCTCCCCAACTATGCCCGATACCTGTCCCATACGTTTCAGAGTTAACGGACCATGTGACCTATTACATGTTCCCATTAGATTGTGGGTTGGAATCCTATCCCACACCTTTCAGCTTTACGGTAACAAGTACAGCAATTCATTAACCGACAATGGCGAACACTGATCTTTATCCTCCTATAACGGTATTGACCCGACACAGTATGATACAGTATACCATTGGAACTGGATCTATAGATGGAATAAGGTATTTCTAAACACATTTCCGTGAAAGTATTTCTTCAAATAATTGTATTTTGTTAACAGAAACGTTCCTTCTCAGCTGTTTTTATACAGGAATCAACAAATTTAGACTAGATCAGAACTACTGGCTTTTACAGCTTGATCGTGGCTTTTAACGCATACATAATTTTGGGTAAAGTCCACAGACGTGGCAATAACTATTTATGTCTGTGTACTTATACATACTGGTGGAGTGCACGACCATCCACCCCCAAGCCCCTAAAACAAAACAAAACAAAAACAACAACAACAACAACAACAACAACAACAACAACAACAACAACAAAGAAAACCAAAGAACACTACAACCTCGGATCGGCACGTTGGCTATAATGTTCTGCAAATACTTTTAACGGGCGGCCAGTGCTATTAACCTGTCGCGATTACAGACACTTGACCGGGAAGGGCTGTATTTGCACTGCTCTTATCCCCTCGACTCTACTATCCTCGTCCAGGGCTGGGTCGTCCCGGATTACCCCGAGGGAAGATAACGTGAATGCATAATTAGCCGTCACTGACCACGTCAACTTCATCACATACCGAGAAGCCAAAGTAAACATCACCGAGTAGCACCCATACAATAGGGCGCGGCAATACTGTGGATATATGCCTCTGAGTGTGTCGGCCTGTGCGTGCGTGCGTGTGTGCGTGCGTGCGTGCGTGTCCGATTCTTTATAGGTGCAGTTGCAGAGCATAGGATAAATACGTCTCCATTTATATATTACATGTAGTGCATTAATGCCTCTGAGTGTCTCTGAGTGAATACATTCTTCTATTCTATACTGTTTGTGGCATTGTCTGTGATATTCTTACGGTGTGTGTAGGTGTGTGTGAGTGTGTGTGTCTATATGTGTGTGCATGTGAAATTGTGTGTGGATTTCACGTATCAACACTGTGTCTACACGTCAACGTTTGTTTACGTGTGTATGTTTAGCTTTTCCGATTCAATTTGTCGATATTTACCCGTGTGTGGATGCCCTGATTCATTACTGTGTCTATATATTTACCTGTGTGGATGCCCTGATTCATTACTGTGTCTATATATTTACCTGTGTGGATGTCCTGATTCATTATTCTGTCTATATATTTACCTGTGTGTGGGTGTTCTGATTCATTATTCTGTCTAAAAATAGTCTATATTTACCCGTGTCTATATATTTACCTGTGTGGATGTCCTGATTCATTACTGTGTCTATATATTTACCTGTGTGGATGTCCTGATTCATTATCCTGTCTATATATTTACCTGAGTGGATGCCCTGAATCATGTCTGTGTCTATATATTTACCTGTGTGGATGCCCTGAATCATTTCTGTGTCTATATATTTACCTGTGTGGATGTCCTGATTCATTATCCTGTCTATATATTTACCTGTGTGGATGTCCTGATTCATTATCCTGTCTATATATTTACCTGTGTGAATGTCCTGATACATTATTCTGTCTATATATTTACCTGTGTGGATGTCCTGATTCATTACTGTGTCTATATATTTACCTGTGTGGATGTCCTGATTCATTACTGTGTCTATATATTTACCTGTGTGGATGTCCTGATTGATTAGTTAGTCTATATATTTACCTGTGTGGATGTCCTGATTCATTACTGTGTCTATATATTTACCTGGGTGGATGTCCTGATTCATTATTCTGTCTATATATTTACCTGTGTGTGGATGTTCTGAGTCATTATTCTGTCTATATATTTACCTGTGTGGATGCCCTGATTCATTACTGTGTCTATATATTTACCTGTGTGGATGTCCTGATTCATTATTCTGTCTATATATTTACCTGTGTGTGGGTGTTCTGATTCATTATTCTGTCTAAAAATAGTATATATTTACCCGTGTCTATATATTTACCTGTGTGGATGTCCTGATTCATTATTCTGTCTAAAAATAGTCTATATTTACCCGTGTCTATATATTTACCTGTGTGGATGTCCTGATTCATTACTGTGTCTATATATTTACCTGTGTGGATGTCCTGATTCATTATCCTGTCTATATATTTACCTGTGTGGATGCCCTGAATCATGTCTGTGTCTATATATTTACCTGTGTGGATGCCCTGAATCATTTCTGTGTCTATATATTTACCTGTGTGGATGTCCTGATTCATTATCCTGTCTATATATTTACCTGTGTGGATGTCCTGATTGATTAGTCTGTCTATATATTTACCTGTGTGGATGTCCTGATTCATTATTCTGTCTATATATTTACCTGTGTGGATGTCCTGATTGATTAGTTGTCTATATATTTACCTGTGTGGATGTCCTGATTCATTATTGTGTCTATATATTTACCTGTGTGGATGTCCTGATGCATTAGTCAGTCTATATATTTACCTGTGTGGATGTCCTGATTCATTATTCTGTCTATATATTTACCTGTGTGGATGTCCTGATTCATTACTGTCTGTCTATATATTTACCTGTGTGGATGTCCTGATTCATTATTCTGTCTATATATTTACCTGTGTGTGGATGTCCTGATTCATTATTCTGTCTATATATTTACCTGTGTGGATGTCCTGATTCATTATTCTGTCTATATATTTACCTGTGTGGATGTCCTGATTCATTATTCTGTCTAATATATTTACCCGTGTCTATATATTTACCTGTGTGGATGTCCTGATTCATTACTGTGTCTATATATTTACCTGTGTGGATGTCCTGATTCATTATTCTGTCTATATATTTACCTGTGTGGATGTCCTGATTCATTACTCTGTCTATATATTTACCTGTGTGGATGTCCTGATTCATTAGTCAGTCTATATATTTACCTGTGTGGATGTCCTGATTCATTATTCTGTCTATTTATTTACCCGCGTGTGGATATCCAGATACATTAGTCTGTCTATATATTTACCTGTGTGGATGTCCTGATTCATTAGTCTGTCTGAGGTTTCTCTGATTCATTACTGTGTCTATATGGCTACCTGTATGGTCGTGTGCGTGTGTCTCCCACTCTAATAAAATCCATGTTGTACACAACACTGAAAACCCGTCCACACACAAAACGTTCGATCTGTCCAGTATCAATAACTAATGACACACTAAAGGAGAACCACAAGCCGTTGACTGCCATGTTGAACATGTAAGTGTATACGCTACTGATGTTGATCTGGACATGACATAAACCACGTATACTTACGCGTGTCTATTGAGACACTGATACAAGGTGAGTGATACGATCTGGTTGACCCCACTTTGACCTAACCTACCTGCAGTTCTACACGGAATGAGGATTATCGATCGCCTGCGGCTTTATCAGAGACGGTGAGATTCAGACAACTGGCACTAGTACAATCATCCCAGTAAGATACTGATGGACAGGTTACCCGGGTAACGTATCTTAACTACTGATGGACAGGTATGCCTAATTACTGATTGAGAATACCTTGCCTTAAGTACTGACGACAGGTTACTTGGATTGTCTTATTTACTGGACTACGAGGACACATAACGTGATCTTGTTGTAACTACAACTGCTGACAATGTCCTTCTATATTTGTCGTACAGTAGTAAAAGAAGCAAGGTGATTACTGCATACAATACCTTCGTGACGGCCGCCCGAAGCCAATCTACTGATACGTGTAACGTTGGCTGTCTAAACATAGCAGCTAGACCTCAGCCACCCATGTTAATCTCACATCTAACTGGTCGACGGTTTGTGATCAGTCAAGGAGGGGACGTCTGGGTGAGTGAGATGACGCTAATGTCAGAGAGACTCTCAAATGACGCTGACGTCAGAGAGACTCTGAATAACGCTGAGGTTTGTGAGACCCCGAATGTCGTTGACGTCAGATAGACTCTGAAATGACGCTGACGTCAGGGAGACTCTGAATGACGCTGACGTCAGATAGACTCTGAAATGACGCTGACGTCAGGGAGACTCTGAATGACGCCCTCAGAGAGACTTTGAATGGCGTTGACGGTAGAGACTCTGAAATGACGATGTCGTCTGAGAGACTGAATGAGAATGACGTCTGAAAAGTTAGAAGATGCTGAAAACCCACGATAGGCTGATAGGCGTTTAGAACCAGTCAATGACACACCCACAAATCACCATACACTGTGTCCTTCATTCAGCCCCTACATGTCAAAGGTTGCGCGGTCACATTTGCATACCACGTGCTAAATGACGATAAAACGTTTCAGCTATTATCGCAAGAATGGCTACACAACTTCTCTGTTTTTCTTTCGGTTCACATACGTGCCCTGTAGCCCGTTTCCTCTGTGCACGGAGAACATGCCACATACCACACGCGCCCAAGTAATCTCCTTGATAACCGACCGGGTTACGACACCAGGTCCGAGAGGGCACTGACCGGACTGTGATATAATAGCCGATTGTTGACACACGACATACAATAGCGGCTCTGACAAATCCCTCTTCAAACCAATGACACGCTTCGCTGCACATACATACCGATATGTTAGCCTTCTCGCTGGCATGCCACTGACAGTACAGTCAAAATTGTTTAAACCTCTCTGTAACCACAGACCATATCTATTATATGGGGACCATATCTATTATCTGGTCCCTGTTGTATCTTCAAAGGGACGTCGTACAAGAGGCCATATTTGCATGTCATATTCTTAGAGTAATGAATATTTAAAGAAATGTCATCGAGTGACTGTCTACCAGATGTTTTGATGACTGTGACAATGTTTACTTATGGCATACTTTCAAAAAAGAAGTGTGGCTGAATCAGGGCCCCGTTCCACAAAACGATCGTAGCGCTAAGGTGATCGTAACTCCCATGCTTTAACATAGACTTACGACTGTCGTAGCGCTACGATCGCTTTGAGGAACGGAGCCCAGGTGGCGGTTTTACGAACTCCTGGAGAGATGATCGTGAGCAATTAATTGACTTTTCATTTATCAACAACATAAACTGCCCGTATCCACACAGCATTACAAAATCAAAGGGTCTTACGTTTAAATACAAGAAAAAAGAGTTTCACTTTCCTCAGCATTAACCCTTTTGACACAATTAACCGTATCTCTACACTTGTGGTCCATATAATGAAAAGAAACGATGTCGAATTTTCACTCCATTGAAAGCATCTGATAATTAGCATAACAACTGCAAAGATCCTTCCATCATTTCTGAAATAATTATAACCCAAGGGCCATAAACTGTCTCATCATACTAGTTCATTCACGTCAAATCTGAGTGACACTTGCCTCAATGATATTAAGGTGCGTGTGTCGCGAACTCAGAGGCGGAGCAACCGTGCGTTAACTGTGTCACCAGTTTAACACCTCCCTATTAAAGTCACGAGATCGGAGACAGGAAGAAGGATAAACTTGGAACAATTTAAGGAATGAATGAAGCAGAAGACAAATATATGCAATGTCTTTCCTACACCGTGCGTTAACTGTGTCACCAGTTTAGCAATTGCATATTAAAGTCACGAGATAGAAGACGGGAAGAAGGAAAAACTTGGAACAGTTTAAAGATCAACAGAAACATCAGAAACATATATGCAATGTCCTCCCTACATTTCATATCGCAGTTGTATGGGCAGACGTACTGGATGCGACGACGCAATTCAAGCGTCAGTTCAACAGAAGGTGCACGTCGTACCCAGTCTGAGTTAATATACGCATATGAACACGGTGCAAGGTCAGGGGTAAACCAAGTATGTATGTCTGTCGACACAAACCTGCAAGACGTGTTCTAGGGTAAACACACGTTTGCGTGGGCTGTCATAGACGAACGTTAAGTCAATGTAACTTAACTATATTTTAAAAGATCCCAGCGGTGGTACAAGCGAAAAGTAATATACTACATGTTGAGATAACAATTCACCTGGACGACTGGTAGATATTTACTATTTGCATTAGACTGGTACTCTGAAAGTGTATAATTTTGATAAAATGAAACAAAATTTCAAATGAAGAGGAATCTCAGTGAGATGAGATATTCAGAAACTATACAACCTCACGTATTTCATATTAACATCGAGGGCCAGCGTTAGGGAAATAAATGTTTCGGGGACTGTACACGTGACACTGTGAGTCAGACAGTGACTGTGACTGTGACTGTGACTGTGAATGTATATCACCACACGCATATGCGGATACACGATTAATAAAACATCATACGCCAGTCATATGTACACCAGATGAAACTAATGTAGGTCACATGGATTGTGAATACCTGAATAAGATCAGCAATGACTGAGGCCGATATTTTGCCAACGCGGAAGGTGTTGCAAATTACTGTAGTTTTCAACGTCCTCTTTAAGCCGTTATAGCAATTCATATTTAAAGCATGTGAGGGCATATCGACCAGTGGTTCATCCTAAGATTCGTTAAGTCGCCTTGACGGCTTACCAGGTGAATTATTATGATGATTCCCATATCGGCAATATTTTAGCATGGAGCGACGGGTGTAAGGAGACACACGCTCACATAGTCAGGCCAGTTACCTGGGTTGTCCACAAGGCCAGCCTACTGTGTGTGTCTGTGATATGACTGCCCGAGTACAGGTAGATATTCGCAACACCTGTGGAATACGAAGCAGGCATTGAGTGAGATGTGCACCAGTCAGTGTATTGCGTTCTTACCTTGTATGCCACTCTCTGTTAACGGTAAAATCCAACAGCAAATTATACACAAATGTCAACAAGACAATCAGAATCCAGGATTTTGGTGATAGGTTTGTATAAACACATGTGCGTTGGTCGCGGAATAGAAGGACGCCTCGCTCTCAATGCTCCGGGAAATGGAGCGTAACGTAGTGCGCGGTGCATAGTTCGAGTAAAACTCGCGTTTCTGTTTAACGTGGTCGATATGTCACCAGACGTGGGGTGTTGATAATACAGATGTTACAAGCCAAGAAACGCTCAATTTTATATTGTTATTGTCTGCTTCAATGAAACCTGGCTCATTACTTAGGCTTAAGCACAAGTGTACGACGGCAGTGGCGCGTAAATGCTGGACAATGTTAAATCAACAATAGCGAAGACATTCCCTCTGAGAAGTTGCGTCCCTTTATCGTGCAGGATACGCTGTTAGTAGACTCGATAATTCGCCGCCATTTTTGTTGTTGTCATGACCAGCCGTTGCTTGTGGGTTTCACCAAAGTAGATATGTATAACGTTTACTACCGCAGCGATTATTAAAGAAAACAACCCATTCCTGACAGATTATTTGCTTGCGGAATTGCGTCCCTTTGCCGTGCGAGGATATGCTGGTTGTTGATTTAAATATCAGATTCATCCCATTTACAATCCTTAGGTTTGACATCACCACATTCTTGCTTTTAGCCTGTCTCATAGTCCCAAAACCACGTTATTTCCCTTCCACCCAGCTCTTTCTGCCAGCAAAATTATAGATGAGCAAGTCTAGATTTCCGGTCCTGAACATGATCTCAGAGCTCCTGTTCATCTAACATGTAGTTATTTGTTTGTATTAGAAATTTTGCACTAAGTCTCACCCAAGTGGTAAACGTCTTCTAAAAAGACATATTGAACATTTCTCCCACATGTGGCGGACACGTCCAGCGGCTTCGATCTCTGCTCACTCACGAACTCAGGCGACTCACTTGAACGTTAAAGACAATTTCAAGCGACCACAGGTCCGCAGTGAAGTCTGTTATCATTTAATAAGTGAAAGATCTCAGCCGACAGCTAAACTTCCCCACCAGTGACAAAATCCTAATCAAGGTAACTTAATATCCAAACGGCACACCATAAACTGTGTTGATTCTTGATATGGAAGGTGAAGGGGCCGTAAAACAATACGCTGTGCGTCCCTAGTCCAACTCGAAAGAAGCCATGCCCGCGCCCAAGGTAGAAGAATTCAGGAGGGGCATGGGTATAAAGTTTATGATTCAAGGGTCAGCTCTGTCACAGCGGCAATATAAGCGTCGCCATACGGGCTAAGACGAACGACATGTGGGTGGTGTGAAAGCCTAAAAGGTGCATGACAAAAACAACTCACACAATGCGATATGAGCAACAATGTACATTGAAAGCCCCTTGCGTTCAGAGACCTTAATGCAACTCCACGACAGTGCTGTTACAATTCACCCTGCAGTGAATAATGCCAGAAGACGGGAGTCCAGTCACCACTCCCTACATAACTGTTCCTACATAGCTGTTCCTACATAGCTGTTGTTGTTTGTTGTTTTACGCCCTGATTCACAGACAGATTGTACATTATTGCCTCGCCCAATTATACAAGTTATAGAATAATAAAATTTAAGTTTTTAAATCTAATTAATCAAATAAAAATTAAACCGAATTTTAGAATACATATATAAAAGCCCCTTGAGTTATGATTAAGTTAAATATACAACAGTTTTATACACATATATGATTACATACTGAGTACAATATTATTATTATAATAGGTGATAGTATATAAACATGGGGGACAGTGGGGTAGCCTTGTTGTTATAGAGTTCGCTCATCACGTCGAAGATCCGGGTTCGGATCCGGGTGTGGAGACTATTTCTGGTGTCCCCCGCTGTGGGACCCGTGAAGATCCGGGTTAGAACTGATCTTCAGTAACCCATGCTTGCAATTGTCGTAAGAGGCAGCTAACGGGATCGGGTGGTCAGGCTCGCTGACTTGGTTGACACATGTCATCGTATCCCCATTACGTAGATCGATGCTCATGCTATTGATCACTTGATTGTTTGGTCCAGACTCGATTATTTACATATAGCCGGAATATTGCTGAGTGCGGCGTTAAACAACAACCAACCAACATGGCTGGAATATTGCTAAAAGCGGCGTAAAACAAAAATCACTCACTCACTCATATAAACATCGACGGCTGGTGAATATTATGAATATGCTGCGTTAGATGAAAGAATGGTTGGGTTGAATCGAGTGAGTGAATCAGTGGGTGGTTGGGGTAGTACTTGAGTTGTTGAGTGGGTGGAAGGGTGGGCGGATAGACAGACGGGGCGATAGAGACGCTAAATTAAACTCTCAAACATGTGTACCGAATCAGTGCACCTGCACTCTCGGAAATTTTGCACATTATTATTCAGTATTATTATTCAGGTAATTCTGCCAGGTATGTTTCTTGTTGATTGGCAAACTCCCGTTGTACAAATGCACTACAGAAAAGACAAAAAACAAACACAAAACACACACACCCCCCCACCCCACCCCCCCCAAAAAAAGAAGAGAAAATAAGACAACAACAAAAACGATTTCGTTATAAATATAGTTTACTCTTTTATGTATATGCAGATTTACGAAAAAGGTACCTGGAGTTACGAATTACACTTTGGATATCTAGAATAATTATTGAAAGCATTACATGTCCACCTCAAAGTGAAAGTGTATCCGTTTTTTTTATACGGCTAATGCTTAAACTGCCATAGCCGGTGGCCAGTTTGAAATTAAAAAAGAATATGCCAGATTGTTTTTACAATCCACAGACTTTAGAAGCAGCACACACCTAATAATAATCAATGCAGTTTTCTGTGAATAAGAACTCGACACGTAAAGATAGAGCAGGCCATAATGACCACATAGATTCTGTATCTACTGCCCCGACATGAGGTCTAGCTGCCACAAACCTACGGGCAAACGCGCATTTTAAACCTGCTGGTGGGAATTGCAAAACACAGCCTTCCATTTGTGGGTGTTCTTCAACATATTGTGTGAAGTATATATGACAAGCGAGGGAAGTGAGTGAGCGAGTGAGTATGGTTTTACGCCGCTTTTAGCAATATTCCAGCAATATAACGCGGGGGACACTAACAATGGGGGGAATCGAACCCAGGTCTTCAGCGTGACGAGCGAACGCTTTAACCACTAGGCTACCCTACCGCCCGTCGAGGGAAGATAGTAGTACGTTGAAAGTAGTATCGGTTACAATGCTGACGGTTGAACGTATTCAATATGAAGGGAACATCCGTTAGATGCTGGCACTGACATATGGCGACGAGAAGCAAGGGATCAGATCATGTTGAAATATTATTTGTTGGTATAATGTTACCAATTTAATCATACATAAATCAGAATATATTATCATATACTTCACTGTACATATTCATAACAGAGGGAGATGCCTTTGTCCAATGGAATGTCGCCATTTGATCACATGCTAACCCGTTGAACGTAAGTAGATTATACATATTATATATGCCAAATGAAACCGTTGTAAGCAGGTTATAGAAACCATCACTCGTGAGGTTCATTATCAAGGTGCATGTAAACTAATAATTTAATATCACGCGTCCTTGTAACAATTTGACCATTTAATATTCTCTTCGTGTCTGAGATTGTTTTCTCTTTCTTTTTTTAAAGCAGAAACTGCTGAAAGGAATAATTCGCATTTGATGTAAAACGTGATATGTTCACTGCACGGGCTGAATATTGAATTTAACGGTCGGTCCTTGGGCCTTGTCGCCGGATATTTCCAGGTAACGCGTGCGCAGAGCATCCTGTGACAGATCGTTATGCTCGTGCCGGTGGAAGCAGATAGAGACTTTGACATGTCGTTAACACGTGGTGCCCACTCGGATTTATGAACCTAATCCTGTAAAGCAATACAAACTAATTCAAATATAAGCAGCAGTGGCGTTTTTAAGTAATACCATCTTTATCAATGTCACGAACATGGTGAAGAAGAGGAGTTGTCCGAGTAGGTCGTCCATTAGGCTCCATACTTTACCAAGGATCTCAATCCCTTCACACAGTTGATCTGGGGTGCTTTATCCCAGCTGATTATAATTTTAATTGTGTCTGAAATCAAACTGTCCACTGCTGAAATACAACTTGTAAAGCAATTGAAAAGATGCGAAAGCTCAGGGACATATAGCCATTGGGCTGCTGGTAGTCTGCATCACAGTCCGTGGAAAGAATCTCCCCTGCCAAGTTCTTTCTGCAATGTTAAAACCTCAAATGAAGAAAGTTTAGATTTTTTCTGAATCTCCCTTGTCATCGGGGTTCTTTTTCAATTTAAAAGGATTTGTTTGCTTGTATCAAACTTATATATATGCAGACATAAAGTGTTAGTGTCTAGGCTTCTGATCGAACCGCATCAAGTCTTGCCTTGAGTGTTGCACATGTGCGTTCTTATATTGGAGGTGTGTTACCTGAGATCAAATAACACCAATATTCACTTTATGTCTGCGGCTTAATTTGTACTGGAATTCTGCTCAGAAGCTTTAGCTCCACCTCCCCTTCGACCAACCCCCGTGAAGATCTGGGTTTGAAATGGTCTTCAGCAACACATGCTTGTCTACCGGAAGGCGACTGACGGGATCGGGAAGTTGACTTGAAATTGATGCATTTTGTCGTATGACAGTTATGTAGAGCTATTCTCGTTGCGCCAGTCACCTGATTGTCGGTCCAGACTCGATAACCCCCAGACAGTCGTCATAATACTGGAATATTGTTGAATGCTGAATGTCCATGTTGTTTCCTTGTTAAACCAGAAACCCAGAAAAGAGACTATATCCACAATCTCCGAATCTATAAATGGCATTCCGATTTACTCTGATGGATCTAAATGAGTCATGGTGGTGCCGACGATATCTTCATTATTAATGAAACAAGATGCATTGCCTTGCGTTCAGACAGTGGGTGAGTGAGTGAGTTTAGTTTTAGCAATATTCCAGCAATATCACGGCGGGAGACACCAGAAATGGGCTTCACACATTGTACCCATGTGGGGAATCGAACCCGGGTTTTCGGCGTGACGAGCGAACACTTTAACCACTAGGCTACCCCGCCGCCCACACGCTGTTGATGCCGTATTATTTCCAATGCGTTGCGTCTTATATAATAATATGCATGTTGAAATGAAAGTATGGATTGTTTCATGCATGTGCAAACCTGTGAAAGCTCACGAGAGTGCTGAACTTGTGTCTGTCGCTATACATGATATAATTATTTTTTCGTTTCCAAAACAAAAGAAGAGCTGGCTCATTTTCGGAGCTCAGCATGTTTCATAAATAATTGTATGTAAATCAAAATTCAGTAGCATAATTCGTGAGTGCTCAAAATAATGAATACAAACCTCAAGCCATGGAGAGCATTTTACATGAAACCAGTAAGGTACCTAGTTGTAACTAATTCGTCATATGAAGGTAAAGTGAACCTAATGAAGAATATAGTGTATTACTTCAAATTACAGGGATTATTTGGATTTCCATAATATAATTTAAACATTTTTAGCATCGTTTTTAGCGTCCATATTTTTGTCTGTGTTTACCATCTCCCGTCCGCCTGCCCTAAATTTTCATTCCGACGTGAAATGGTAAAATGTTTTCCTATCCTGGTTTTGGTAAAACCACGTTCTATGGATAGTCAACTTCTTTATTGCAATGATTGCGACGTTTGGGTATGGGCGTGGGCGTGGGCGTGGGGTGTGGGGTGTGGGTGTGGGCGTGGGCGTGGGCGTGGGCGTGGGCGTGGGCGTGGGCGTGGGCGTGGGCGTGGGCACTCACACCGTTATATCACTTGCTTGATAACGGAGTTGATTCCCACACCGAAACGTCGCACTCATTGCAATAAAGAAGTTGACTATCCTCAGAGCTTGGTTTTCCTTCATCTTTACAGCTTCAAAAATGCCTCACAAAGACGTTATCTGGGTTTTCCTCGCCACTGTGGAACTTAACGCCGCGATGTGAAAATAGCATCTTACCATTGCACCCTGATATAAATCAGGTTAGCTTGAACTTTCTTTATCTTAATTTATTCAAAAGATCTTTCCGAACAAAGCAGCTCAGTTACGTCATGAATTATGTAAAGGCTATCATCAAATGATCTTTTTAATATTTTAAAGCAAAATAACTACAGACACAGTGAAAATCATTTTTAAATGTATCATTTCGCCGGCATGCTGTCTTGATGGTTGAGGTTGATATGAGAAACACATATAAAATACAGAAGCTCTAAACACGACTGAAAACGGCTAGGTTTTTGTGCTCTCTGTGAATACATTGTTTGTTCCTTGAATTAACAATGGATACAGAAACTAATAAAAACGCCAATGCAGGGGTGGGGTATGGGTGGGTGTGGGATGGGCTTGTTTGGAAAATGTAACTGCAACAGAATCTAACGGAATGTATACGTAACATCGGCTGAAATGACAAAAGCATAACGGCAAAGAGATATTTATATTCATAACAGCTAAGTGTCACTGTGACTGTCTGGGGTTAGATAGCTGCTCCCATCCGTCAACAGTCCGCGTACACAACGTGGCCATGTCAACTGACACAGTTATAATGGGTTGGAAAAAGTAACTGTGATAATGTTGGTGAATCATTATATTGTGATTACTCTGTACACTCGTCTCTTATTGTGATTACTCAGTACACTCGTCTCTTATTGTGATTACTCAGTACACTCGTCTCTTACTGTGATTACTCAGTACACTCGTCTCTTATTGTGATTACTCAGTACACTCGTCTCTTATTGTGATTACTCAGTACACTCGTCTCTTATTGTGATTACTCAGTACACTCGTCTCTTATTGTGATTACTCAGTACACTCGTCTCTTATTGTGATTACCCAGTACACTCGTCTCTTATTGTGATTACTCTGTACACTCGTCTCTTAATGTGATTACTCAGTACACTCGTCTCTTATTGTGATTACTCAGTACACTCGTCTCTTATAGTGTGATTACTCAGTACACTCGTCTCTTATTGTGATTACTCCAGTACACTCGTCTCTTATTGTGATTACTCAGTACACTCGTCTCTTATTGTGATTACTCAGTACACTCGTCTCTTATTGTGATTACTCAGTACACTCGTCTCTTATTGTGATTACTCAGTACACTCGTCTCTTATTGTGATTACTCAGTACACTCGTCTCTTATTGTGATTACTCAGTACACTCGTCTCTTATTGTGATTACTCAGTACACTCGTCTCTTATTGTGATTACTCAGTACACTCGTCTCTTATTGTGATTTCTCTGTACACTCGTCTCTTATTGTGATTACTCAGTACACTCGTCTCTTATTGTGATTACTCAGTACACTCGTCTCTTTTATTGTGATTACTCAGTACACTCGTCTCTTATTGTGATTACTCAGTACACTACACTCGTCTCTTATTGTGATTACTCTCTCATTGTGATTACTCAGTACACTCGTCTCTTATTGTGATTACTCTGTACACTCGTCTCTTATTGTGATTTCTCTGTACACTCGTCTCTCTTATTGTGATTACTCAGTACACTCGTCTCTTATTGTGATTACTCAGTACACTCGTCTCTTATTGTGATTACTCTGTACACTCGTCTCTTATTGTGATTACCCAGTACACTCGTCTCTTATTGTGATTACTCAGTACACTCGTCTCTTATTGTGATTACTCAGTACACTCGTCTCTTATTGTGATTACTCAGTACACTCGTCTCTTATTGTGATTACTCAGTACACTCGTCTCTTATTGTGATTTGATTACTCAGTACACTCGTCTCTTATTGTGATTACTCACTACACTCGTCTCTTATTGTGATTACTCAGTACACTCGTCTCTTATTGTGATTACTCAGTACACTCGTCTCTTATTGTGATTACTCAGTACACTCGTCTCTTATTGTGATTACTCAGTACACTCGTCTCTTATTGTGATTACTCAGTACACTCGTCTCTTATTGTGATTACTCAGTACACTCGTCTCTTATTGTGATTACTCAGTACACTCGTCTCTTATTGTGATTACTCAGTACACTCGTCTCTTATTGTGATTACTCAGTACACTCGTCTCTTATTGTGATTACTCACTACACTCGTCTCTTATTGTGATTACTCAGTACACACTCGTCTCTTATTGTGATTACTCAGTACACTCGTCTCTTATTGTGATTACTCAGTACACTCGTCTCTTATTGTGATTACTCAGTACACTCGTCTCTTATTGTGATTACTCAAGTACACTCGTCTATTATTGTGATTACTCAGTACACTCGTCTATTATTGTGATTACTCAGTACACTCGTCTCTTATTGTGATTACTCAGTACACTCGTCTCTTATTGTGATTACTCAGTACACTCGTCTCTTATTGTGATTACTCAGTACACTCGTCTCTCTTATTGTGATTACTCAGTACACTCGTCTCTTATTGTGATTACTCACTACACTCGTCTCTTATTGTGATTACTCAGTACACTCGTCTCTTTATTGTGATTACTCAGTACACTCGTCTCTTATTGTGATTACTCAGTACACTCGTCTCTTATTGTGATTACTCAGTACACTCGTCTCTTATTGTGATTACTCAGTACACTCGTCTGTTATTGTGATTACTCAGTACACTCGTCTCCTTATTGTGATTACTCATTACACTCGTCTATTATTGTGATTACTCAGTACACCTCGTCTCTTATTGTGATTACTCAGTACACTCGTCTCTTATTGTGATTACACTCGTCTCTTATTGTGATTACTCAGTACACTCGTCTCTTATTGTGATTACTCAGTACACTCGTCTCTTATTGTGATTACTCAGTACACTCGTCTCTTATTGTGATTACTCTGTACACTCGTCTCTTATTGTGATTACTCACTACACTCGTCTCTTATTGTGATTACTCAGTACACTCGTCTCTTATTGTGATTACTCAGTACACTCGTCTCTTATTGTGATTACTCAGTACACTCGTCTCTTATTGTGATTACTCAGTACACTAGTCTCTTATTGTGATTACTCAGTACACTCGTCTCTTATTGTGATTACTCAGTACACTCGTCTCTTATTGTGATTACTCAGTACACTCGTCTCTTATTGTGATTACTCAGTACACTCGTCTCTTATTGTGATTACTCAGTACACTCGTCTCTTATTGTGATTACTCAGTACACTCGTCTCTTATTGTGATTACTCAGTACACTAGTCTCTTATTGTGATTACTCAGTACACTCGTCTCTTATTGTGATTACTCAGTACACTCGTCTCTTATTGTGATTACTCAGTACACTCGTCTTTTATTGTGATTACTCAGTACACTCGTCTGTTATTGTGATTACTCAGTACACTCGTCTCTTATTGTGATTACTCACTACACTCGTCACTTATTGTGATTACTCAATTACACTCGTCTCTTATTGTGATTACTCAGTACACTCTTCTGTGATTGTGTGATTACTCACTACACTCGTCTCTTAATGTGATTACTCAGTACACTCGTCTCTTATTGTGATTACTCAGTACACTCGTCTCTTATTGTGATTACTCAGTACACTCGTCTCTTATTGTGATTACTCAGTACACTCGTCTGTTATTGTGATTACTCAGTACACTCGTCTCTTATTGTGATTACTCAGTACACTCGTATACTTATTGTGATTACCCAATTCACTCGTCTAATTATTGTGATTACCCAGTACACTCGTCCCTTATTGTTATTACTCTGGACACTCATCCCTTATTGTGATTACTCAATGTGTTTGCATCTGCTATTGTTATTACTCTGGATATGCATCTGCTATTGTGATTACTCAATATGTGAATCTCATGTTGTGATTGCTCAATGTATTAATCTCTTTTTGCGATTACTCCGTCCATGCATCTCCTATTGTGATTACTCAATGTATGCATCTCTTTGTGATTACTCAATATCATTAGGCTACTCTTTGTTTACAACACAAATTAGAAAATATAAAACTTAATTTGATTATGTTCTATGGAATACTGTAAGGGACATTCACGCAATCTCGCATTCTCGCGATCTCGACCTTTGGAAACAAGCTAAAAATGCCAAAAAGTGCGAGAATGCGAGATCGCGAGATTTGGCAAAAATCTCGCGTTCTCGCGATCTCGCATTCTCGTGTTTTTGGTACATAGCACATTTTGTCAAAAGTCGAGATCGCGATGTACATAACAAGACAAACAAGAGGTTGTTTATTTAAGGGCAGTTAATTCATACAGAGAATAAGGGTGGTCTCCCTTTGACTACTTGTACAACGTACGCAATCTATAGCGCCTACTGGCAGGAGTACCTTAATTCACAACTGGATGACATGATATTTGAAAAATATTTAGTAGAAAGGTAAATATTCCATAACGAATGAAAATGGAAAACGATGCAATAAATATGCTTCGGTGTTGTGTAATATGTAAGATCGATCTAGGCTGTTAAGTTGGTTCCTCAAAGGTCCCTTTCTCGTTATCGGTTTCGCTGTCTGGGGGCGTTGCATGACTCCTGTCGAATTTGCGGAACATCCTACATGTATTGTATTGTTGTACGCTCAGGATTTCCTTCAAACATAGAACAAACAGATGACTGTTTCTATCTTCCCGTTTTGACATAGCGTCTTCTCGGTATAATGAACGTGTTTCTTGTCCTGCGACACAGCTTCCCTTTGGGAAGATACGGGATCGTTAAAGAGACAGTTTGCCGGAGATAGCTGAAGTTATCACAAATCTTGAAATGCAACATCAACATGCTGGTTCGATATTATTTTAAACTGCAACTTGCGGTAACTATATGCTATCTTAGGCCCGGTGAAATACCACAAGCAGTCCAAGTAAAAGGACTTTGGACAGTACGCCACTTATTTAGATATTCGTTTCAATATTGGTTTCAGGTGGAAGAACATTAAGTTAGGTTGTTTTCAAAACTGCAAGTGACACTCCACCATAGTTTGGCCCGCTTCACGACGCAGTCTTAGCACCAAGATAATCTCAGCTCCCATACGTCAACAATTCGATTCGATCCGATTGTTTATTCAGTAAAGACTTGGACTATATGCCCCTCGTCATCATTTTACACTGTATACAGGATAGAACATGGTTATCCATTGAAATATACATTAATTGTTTACATTTACAAAAGGATGCTGGACAAAACATTATGGTACTTACACGCATAACTTAATGTATTTACAGAATTTTACAATACTATCTTTGGATGGGTTTGTTAATAATTGATAAAAATCAACATACTTGGTTACTTCCAAAAATAAGGTTTAATAAGCTGTTTTCGATGTACAGTATGTTTTGGGCAAATTAAAACAAAATGGTATTCATCTTCAATTACATTTACATTATTTTCTTTACAGTAGAAACAGTATCTTTTCTCCCTATCAATATTTTCATAACGCCCAGTTTCAATTTTTAATTTATGACACGAAATTCGTAACATAGATAAATACCGAACAGTGTTTGGATGTAAAACATCTGAGTATAATTCATATCCAGATTCACATTTGATATTACTGTATAGCCATACTTTACTACTTGAAGTAATGTCATGATGCCATTGCTGAATAAAACAATCAATTAAACGTTGCTTAAAAAGACAACAAAACGTAGTAGCGTCAACACATCCCATCAGCTCAACATAGACAATCCTACTAAGATCTCTAAGATTGCTGGACAATCATTTGTAATCTCATTTAATTTGGAAACAAGTTGGAATCGGTATCGAAATGTTATGTGGAAAGTCGTCTCTTAAAACAATGGTTTAGAACGAAAGAATAGTTTAATGGTTTTAGCTGGTTCATGAGAAACATAACATTTACAACTAAAAAGAAAATAGATATCATACATCTCAGATGCCTACTGACCTGTTTCTGAAGGGATGTTTGTTTAATTTTTAAAATAAAAAAAATAATTCGTTCCTGTTTTTATAAAAAACCCATAATATCTTATTTTGCGCAAGAACTGAACGAAACTACTGCTTGTCGACGTTCAAATGGGATGCTGCCCCTGCCTTTTGAAGCATGTCATCATTTTGGAGCAGAATCAAATGTTGGGTCTCTTGTTCATTCACGTTGTAACTATGTGGGGAATCAAACCCGGGTCTTCGGCGTGACGAACGAATGGTTCAACCACTAGGCTACCCCACCCTGTTCATTCATAAACTAGCATATGACCTTTGACCTCCTAAGCCCTGGTCACTCCTCTTCAACTCATTATCAGAAGGGTGCGAAACCATCAAAACATCAAGTCCACAAAAACAAACGTCACAGGTTTTCATTCCCACACTATGTCACTTCCAAAAGTTTGTAACTGCAATTCTAATTTACATATCGGAAAATTGCGTAAATATTACATTTTGATTCCACCATGACCGAACCACACAATAACGCTTTGAACATTCCCCGCCTTCCTTCCCTCAGATCCGATAATGCAAACATTCGGGAAGTTCAGCTTCAATTCCGACTTAACACTGTTACAAGGAGAATATGATATTATTCACTGTAATCATTTCACGTAAATTGATTAGTGAAATGACATTTCCTATTCCCACTAGCAAACAAGTATACTAAACAACATTAGAAACGCACCACACCAAAATGCACCGACGATGTTCAGATATCACGGGCACATTTAAGTCTGACGGTGATATTTCGTATTATATGAGTTGTGCGTTTCTAATGTTGTTCAGTATAAATGGCTTTTACTGAACTGATATAGAGTGAGTGAGTGGGTGAGTGTGTGGGTGGGTGAGTCTGGTGAGTGAGTGGGTGAGGAAGTGAGTGAGTGAGAGTTAAACTTTAACGAAACCTCGGCAATATTTCAGCCATATAGTGACGAGAAAGGTTGTGCATAAACAAGTTGTTAAACAACCAGTCATCGAAGGACTGTAAAATAACTAGAGTAACATAGATGGTATCAAAACTAGCATGTAAATCTAAAACTTTTTATTTACGAAGACAATACAATATAAAACAGACAATAGGTCACCAACAACTGAAGGTAGATCACCGTACTAGGGAGCATGGGGACTTACAGTACATGATATTGAAACTCAGGAAGAAAAAGTGACGTATTTATCATTTTTATCATTTGTTAACCAATTATTCGTTTTTAACATTAAAAACATAAACGTACATTATACGTGACTTCTGGTGTTACCATACATGTTACTGGTGTACAGGAGCTCCTCCCCAAAAATGAAATATTGTCTATATTACGTATGACTGATTATATATGCGTCGAATTCTGTCTGAATAAATTACGTTTGTGACTATCTTGAACAAAGCACATGCAGGACTTAGTGCAACAACAACATCGTCTTCTCGTCAAATGCACACAGAACGACATCTAAGTATTTCTTCATATTTTAGATAGATCTAATTGATTTAAAAATTAATGTAATTAATGAATTTCAAGTGCTTCATAATAAGGGGAAATCTGTTTAGTTGCATTTACGTAATTATGTGAAGTTCGAATGACAGAGCTTAATGTGTCAGACACATGTTGTTCCATCCAAAGATCTTACTGCTATACATTTAATGACGTAATTATGTGAAAGTTCGAATGATAGAGCCAGGTATGTCAGACATATGTTGGTCCATCCAAGGATCTTTCTGTTATTCTTTTTATACAGCAATGTTCCACATTTGTCATTATTCATGAAAAAAATACCAGGGAATGGTTTTCCAATGGCGGATTGCGGTGTCAGCCTAGTGGTTAAAGCGTTCGCTTGTCACACCGAAAACCCTGGTTCGATTCCCCACATGAGTACAATGCTTGAAACCAATTTCTGGTGCCCCCGCGTTGATGTTGCATTGCTAAAAGACGCGTGAAACCATATTCTCTCGCTACTCAACAAAATGCCATTGGAGTAAGTTGGTTAGCCCCCTTTTCTTGCCCAATTTGATATTCGTTCTGGAGGGCTGGACTAAACATTTAAGTACTTTCTTGCAGTAAATTATGTGGATTTAGCAAAATAATGTGGTCACTATAATGTTAGGTTTTCCGAAAAAAGACCATCTTTGACATGTCTACACCGACATTGTTAGCCTCTTGAGTCCTTGATGTCTTCTCAAAATGATAATGTTATTCTTAATCTGTCATTATTTATCAAACATAGTATGAGACTAAGAAATGTACTGTTAAACAGTTTAAAACGCAAGAACGAAATTTCACAATAGCTTGTCATCTTGTTCTCTCCACTATTATATATTGTATACTGTGTATTATTTGCAAATGTATATTTGTATGTGGGCCGGGGGCCTTAAATACAATAAACTCTTTTGACTTTGACTTTTGACTTGACTTGAGTGTCTTGAATATTTGTCTCCGTCGCAAATCCGGTGAACGTAAGTGAACGTTATTCAGAGGTATTGTAGGGATTCGAAAATTGAAAAAAATAATATATGATATCAAGATGTTTTGATTGTAAGAGACCAATCACAAAGTGTTCTGACTCCTATTTTTATATTTTATGGGCACTTCTTATACATCCGTAGTGTTAAACCTGTGGCAAAATTATGTTGTTTCGTTTATTATCAAATAACGGAACCAGTACTGATGAAGGTCTTGAAATGTAGTATAGATAGTGTCAGTAAGTTCGCTCTTTATAGTGTATTAAAGTACATTTATGTGCTGAACTATTATTGTTAAAGTTCGAGGAGTGTAGTATAGATAGTGTCAGTAAGTTCGCTCTTTATAGTGTATTAAAGTACATTTATGTGGTGAACTATTATTGTTAAAGTTCGTATGTAGATAGTGTCAGTAAGTTCGCTTTATGTGCTGAACTATTATTGTTATAGTGTATAGTATAGATAAAGCAGTAAGTTACTTTATTTGTATTAAAGTACATTTATGTGCTGAACTGAAGTTATTATAGATAGTGTCAGTAAGTTCGCTCTTTATAGTGTAGTTACGATGTGCTGGAGTGTAAAGTTCGAGGGTGTATAGGTGTCAGTAAGTAAGCTCTTTATTCGCTCTTTATTGTTAGTGTAGTAAAGTACAGTTATGTGTAGTCCTGAACTATTATTGTTAAAGTTTATTGTGTCAAAGTTCGCTCTTTATCGAGGTTGTTACGGTTTTGGGATATCTGTCTCTTCAAACACAGACTGTCCATCAGTGGGTCCAGTAAACACTTTGATTTTCAGGTTATGTCGTATTATGTTAAAGTTAGGTTGTTGCAGTTATCTGTCTCTTCAAATCACAGACGTAGTGCAGCTATATACGGTGCAGCAACGGCCAGGCAGCATCACAGAGGCGATCGTCAGCCCACCTGCCTAGCCGCTGTCCGACGGTCCAGTCCCGTTACATTAAGAATTCATTGTATATATATATACTACTGACTGTCAGGCTGCCCTGTATCGTATTACGATACATGTATGGTCAACCTGCAGTGTCCAGCACCTCATCCACAATATTAAACTTCCGTGGCCAACCGGCCATACTCTAAGGTTTATTAAGGTTAACTAGACGCAGGCAGCTGACCTGTACCTGGATGTGCTGATGGTCATGATAATAAGCTGCTGGTATTTCATTTATATTGCCAGAACTGTGATTTCGATTTCGATAACACAACTTTAACTTAACTCAGAGAATATACAAACATGTCTATATTCCATGAAAAAAACAATATCCCGCCAAAGTGCGTACGATACTTGTCAACGTCGGCGCCTTTGCTCTTTAGCGAAGCATCTTATAATGCCTATCATAAATAATTTTTTCAAGGTCCAGTTTGGGGTTGGGGAGGCTGTAAAATCCCTTGTCGGATCTCAAACCACAGAAATTTCAGACGTTGGAGAAAGATTAAATGTTGCTTTTTCAGGATGATGAAAGTGTAAAATGTATAAATAGGCTAGGTGGTGATCACATATAATTCCAGCATTATTTTACTCAAAATAAACTACTCAAAAGAAAATATAGACTGCATGATTCCTTCATGTTACAATAGTTAATCTGTCATGGCTAACAACTTAACTACAGTATTATGAAAGAAACAACAACTCGTGTATCTTGCATATTTTATTCTTACCTGCTGCTGAATACACATAGAGACAATCACATAATTGAGACATATTTGGAAAACATGATTTTTGATGAATTATATTTTACAACTATCCCAGAATTTTTGTTGTCTGATGATATGCACCAATATGTATTGAAATATGAAATTTAGATGAAAATGACCCTGTGACAGATGAATTGTGCCATGATCTCATCCTGGAGAAAGGACACATAATGAGTCAGACACTCTGACGATTGCACACTTGAATACAATAGTATGTAAATATAATTGTAGAAAACATTATTTGAAAATCATGGTATTTACAAGCGAAAACAATCAAATCTAGGATATACTGATAAAAAGTAAACTATTATAACTAACAATTGAATCACTCAGATTTGTTATAAGAGAACTGTTTGCATTATTTGTATTAATCCTTTCAAAACTCTATATACGTATAGAAATATACTCTCCCAAAAGAAACGCATCATGAAAATAGCAATTTCATGTAGCAATGAATTAAAACGTGATTCATTTTAAAAAAGGTTTTGCTCTGTTTATGAGTCCTATGGCGTTTATGTTTTGAAACATCACACCAAAACGCACCATCTGTAAAATACCCGTATTTAACAGCATGATTTCCATTTCGGCGTGTACTGTCACAGAATACACAATTCACATGCAATGCACGTGAAAGTTGGGGATCAGATAGTCTCAATGATGGGTATAAAAGGTTGATCGCTGTCTGTCGATTATTCACTGTATTTGGAATATTGTTGACGAACGCAAAATGCCACGTCTAAGTGAAGCCAACCGTCATATCGCCATTGGTTTGCTTGAAGCTGGCTAGTCTCAACGTGCAGTTGCCCGACGCATGAATGTTCACCAAAGCATCATTTCACGGCTCTGGGAGAGATATCGCCGGCAGAACTTGGTAGCAGATGCCGCTCGAAGTGGGCGGCCTCGAGCGACCACTGCGGCGCAGGATCGCTACATCCGGGTACATCACCTGCGTCATCGAACAGCTACGGTGACCAGTACCGCTCGACAAATACCCGGATTGAGGAGGCTTTCTGCACAGACCGTCAGGAACAGGTTGAGAGAGGCTTGTTTACGTGCCAGAAGTCCTTATTTTGGCCCTGTGCTTCGACAACAACATCGTCGACATCGAGTTCAATGGTGCACTAACGTTCAGGCCTTGAACCTACCGAATTGGCGGAGAATCTGGTTCAGTGATGAATCACGATTTCTATTGGAACGACGCGATGGAAGAATGCGGGTGTACAGACGTCGACGTGAACGTTTCGCCGACGCTTGCGTTCCCCAGGTGGACAGATTCGGCCGGGGCAGTGTTATGATGTGGGGAGAAATCACCTGCCGTAGGAGAAGTGATTTGGTGATGATCCAGGGCAACCTGACAGCTCAACGGTACTGTGACGAAATCCTACGCCCACACCTCCTTCCAATCATTGATCGCCAGAGGGAGTTGTTTCAACAGGACAATGCCAGGCCCCACACAGCACGTCAAACTAGAGACTTCCTCCAGAACCACAACATCAATGTGCTCCCCTGGCCCTCAAGATCACCGGACATAAGCCCGATCGAACATCTGTGGGATGCCCTGGACAGACGGGTGCGACGCCGTAACCTCAGCCCCAGACACTTCAGGAACTCGCACAGGCACTACAGGCAGAGTGGGCTGCGATTGGGCAACACGAGATTCTGAGACTTATTCGTTCGATGCCGAGGCGATGCCGTGCAGTTCTGGATGCCCACGGTGGTCACACGAGGTATTGACTTCAGCGCCACCACACGTCTCCATGTGACACTCAAACTGACTTTCCTCGAGTTGGTGCCAAAGACGGATAAGTCTGCATTCACAGTGTGCAATTTCGTTATATTTCATTGACTCATAAAGCCTACAAGATGTTTCAAAATAAACATAAAAATACGGTTAAAATTCCTATATGCGTTTCCTTTTTGGGAGAGTATATATATGTAAATATAAAATCACTTGAGGTTGGAGAATGATATCTTCTTGTAAACACACATGGATTGAACATGGCCAGATACGTGTCTGTGATCAATTGCTGCAGCTCCCCCCATTTCTGTAACTTCCACGAAGACTCGCCCCTTTGCATAACCTCTAAGAAGGTATTCGCTATTCGTCACCATTTCTCCTTTCTTTAACTTCCAAGAAGACGTGCTCCCCCATTCGTCAAGACTCACTATGCATAACCTCTAAGAAGACTCCCCCTCCAATCTATTTCACCACACACCCCTTTAAGTAACCTCCAAAAAGATAAGTGTTGGGCTTGTCCAAGAATAACACGAGTTTGTCACGAATGATCTGTGATAAGTGGGTGCCTCTTACATATTTTCAAAGTTTCATGGACAGATAATTTGCATTCAACTAAACTTTTCAATCTTGGAGCAAGCCAGTGTTGGACAAAGAAAGGCTTTGTTAATACATGCATCATGTGAACAGCTTATGTCGGTGATTACTCTTATATTTAACATAATGAGAGGAATCATTCCCTTACCAGACAGTGATAAAATACGACTGTCACGCTACAAGAAGTGCATTCGATCAGTAGTAGGGGGAATGATAAGAAAAAACGGTATAGGTGCACCTTTGCTTAGAAGCTTCCATACGGGCTAATTCTGCTACCAGCCTAGTAAAAAATGAGTGTTTGCCCAAACCCTTCGACAAGACCACTTTCGGCTGCTCCCAATGCAGTGCACTCCCAATTAGAGCTATGTGGGTGCATGGATATAGAAACATGCCAGGAACCAAGCTCTCGCGCGAAGCCTATACCGAGATCCGATCTGGTCGTTTGTCCCTTCGGGAAGCGAAGAGGAAGTACCACATATTGCAAGCCCGATACACGCGAATCCGAGGTGGTATAGACCCCGAGCCCCAGACGACGACAACTCCCGACATGGCCAAAGTCTTCGAGGCCCTGCTGCAGAAGTGTCGCCCCATGTTGCTTTCCGACCGAGAGAAACAAATCCTGGAGCAATCGGGACACATCTTCTACGAGCGCTACCAGATCCCCCACCAGTTTCTCGAACTCTATTTGCTGTGCTTTCGTCCACTAGTAGAAGCTGGCAAAATAGTCGATTATGTCTACATCTACCCGCCCCACCAATTTCGACCCTCGGCGGGCAAACTCCAAATCATTCTCGCCGACGACTGCTATCTGGGCCCCAAGGACAGACACAACCGATGCACCGACTGCCTCGCCACTCTATCGGAACTGCCTGCTCTCTTCGGACCCGACAACTCAACATGCAAGTGCGGCGCCATCGACCACTGCGTCGACAGCAAGAAATGTGTTCTCTGGGAAAAGAAAGCGATAGACTACACACCCCAGGAGCGACTCCCACTCGAGGTTCCAGAAGAGATCGTGGTCGACAGCTGTTTCGCGAATGTAGAGAACCTATACGACAATGCCTGCGCTTTCTGGAGCATACGGTACGTACTACTCGCCAGCAAATTGGTGGACCATTGTCCGTGCAAGGAGAAAGAGTCTTGTATCTTCCGGCAGCTATCTGGGAAAGCAGAGGTGCCACAGGGACGGGGCAATATTTGGCATACCCCATTGCCCAACTATGGTGGACCCAAGGATATGGAAGTAGCACCCCCTCCGTGCAGCGAACACCGAAAAGACGCGAACGTCCCAGAAGGAGTCTACATATGCAAAAAGTTGCTGTAGCGAGATACGAAGGGAAGAACCGGCTGTTGCTGCTACTCGATTCGCCGACTCGGGAAACGATTGCAGTCTATGGCTACAAGATAAGAGAAACGATTTGGGCTGTCGGTGGAATAGAACGCCTACGGTTGATGCGGGAACCGTTTCTGTGCACGCTCGGCAAAATCTGCTACTCGCCTATATCGGAAAAGAAAGACGATAGAGAAGTCGAATTGCTGCTTCCAGACCTTGGGCGAGAATAGGTTCTATGGGTCCTTCCAGACACCGCAGGGCTAGGGAGAGTAGACCCTCCGACAGCTCGCCTAGTATTTTTGCAGATGCAGTCGCGGGCTGGGGGTTGCAAAGGACGAATGGAGTCGTACACTTGTCTAGGCCCGTTTTCGTATTCCAACTGCTTTTCGTGGAATTCGTGGTATGAAAAGTAGGGCGCACACCCCCGACGTGGGAAAAACAAACGCATGGTTCGTATACCCTACTACAATACTTTTTTTCCCCCAAAACGCTGCATTCCACACTCTACTCCATATGGAAGGGATCCCCACGTTTGGTCTTGGGTGTTTCTACCTTCTCGGTCGGTGTGTGGAGGGGGTGCACGAAGGGGGAAACTGGTTTGCTGTGCTTCCAGGTCTTGTAGACGACCTTCCAGAGAAACAGGGCGGCTATCGAAAGGTAGGCCAACCTTTGGGCTGTTTCTAGCATCTGCCGCACCTTCTGGATATCCAGACGGGTCTCTTCTTGTTCCTCCTCGACGCTTTCTATTTCCTCTTCCTCGTCGTCCTTGTCCAGCATCGACAAGATGTTGGCCGACAAATTCGTGGTTTGCTCCACACGAGCCGGCAACGTATTCGTGGTTTGCTCCACACGAGCCGACATCGCCGCAGTTGGCTCCACACGAGCCTCGAGCCTCCCAAGCGGGCGTAGAAGTCCTGGACGGTGGGCGCAGTAGACTCTGCAGCAGGCAATACGCTGCTGGTAGACGGCTCGCTGGCGGACAAAATGGCCGCAGTAAATACGCTGCCGGTAGACCATGCGCTAGCGGGCGAGATGGCCGCAGGCAATGTGTCTGTGCTGGGGGTCGACGCTTTCTCTCCAGTGGTGTTGGTAGACGGTTCCGTGGCCGTATTCCATATTTTGCGTAGTCGATTGGAACCGCGCAAAAATTGTCTATATGGGAAACTAGGGCACACTAGGTGCAGACTAGACAAACTGGGCACAATGAGACAGAACCTAGAAGTTTGCTTGTTCTGCTAAGCATTGCCAGTTTGTTAGTCTTCAACAAGACTAGGGACATTATTTCAACAAGACAATGCTCCACAGCTAGGATTGTGTCAGACTTCGTGGGAACCAATAACATCAACGTTTTGCCTTGGCCGTGTCGTTCCCCTGACCTCTCACCAATAGAGCATCTCTGGGACTTTCTGGGCAGGAAAATCAGAATGAGACTAAACCCTCCAGCAAACCTGAGACAACTGGAACAGGCCATTTATGAGGAATGGAGGAATATCCCAAATGCCTTCATCAGACGTCTCACAACGTCAATGAGACGTCGAGTACTTGCATGTATCAATGCAGAAGGACACACACCATACTAAGTAATGCACACCTAAACGTTGACAATGTGTTTTAATCTAGAGTTCACAGATATTGTTCAACACAACTGAAAACATGTTACTTTGCATTTTGATACGAGTGTCATTTAATTAAATGTTGCTTAAACATTACTTCATGTTTGACGTTGTAATAACCTCCGTATGTTTAGCAAGTGGCCTTACTATCAACATAAATAGATATGAAATCAATTTTTTGTCTGTGTTGATTTTTATTAAGATTTTTAGCACGGGCCACTTTCTTTTGGCCTTGAGTGTATCTCTGGATATTCATTTTGATGCTGAAAATGAACTAAATGTATAATTAAATAAATAGATAGATACATGAACAAATGAATAAATGGTGAATGAGTAAATGAAATACATACCTGCTGACTACTGGTTCCTGTGAAGATGTCTTCACATACATAGGGAGTATATACAAATTTTTACTCTGGTGAATATCCATATGGGACGCTGTGAATAGCATCATCTAATAAATACCGCATGTTGTCGACTGGTGTCAATGCCACTTTGCTTTGTCTCTCAGTGTACAAAGTGTTATTGTGTGATCGAATCAAGTAAAAGGAACAATTGTACCTCTTCTGGTCAAATAGTGATTGTTTATACATGTCATGTCTGAGAAATTTCTTGATAACAGATTTCTTAATGCCTTTGGCTGTCTTTTTTTCAATGACTTCTTTTGGTTTTTGCATCGGGAAAGAGTACTTTTTGCTTTTTAACTCTACAAACTCTAATATGATGCTCCCACCTGCTTCATCCTTCATTTTACCAGTCACCTTGCGATTTTTATCCGAATATATCCCTTTGGGGTCATCAGGTGTATAGTTGGAAGTGTCAAACAAATGTGAATTGAGTTTCATAAACGCATAAGTATCAAGTAAAGGTTCATGTGGAGGTGCATGTACATGCATGAACAAACTATCTGTGTCGGTCATCAAAAGGTAAAGTCTTTCGGGTCCATACTGTCTTTGCATGACATCATAATAGAAGGAGTAAATTTCTTATTTGGCTAGATCCAAGATGGTGAAGCCAACTGAAATTGGTTGATCTAAATGCAGGTTTAATTTCTCCAACTCTACAACAGTCACGTCTTCTGAAAAGATTTTAACCTGCTTGAAGTTACTTTTAGCTGCACATTTTCGAAGTTTGGGCCTCTGTGTCACCAACTGAACCGTTTAATGCTTTCGTTTATACATGCAGAACCGTCCAAACACACAATTGTTCATGAGTTCATAGCGATCTTTATCACAGTCATCCTTGGCATTTTTGCGGTTATTCAAATTAAGATCAATGTAAGGTTTCAACCATGACCCTTGACTAAACTTGAGCACTCTGTGTATTTTTGCACATATCAATCCATGTCTCAGATACAGCTGTAACGTTTTGAAGTGAACCACATAGTGTGAACGATCTTTCAGAGTAGTAAAGAGTTTTTTACCGGAAGATTTCTTTGAACGTTTACAGGATGATATTTTGGGTGGGTTAAAATGTGTTAACAGTTTCTTGTCAGCAGATGAAAACTCATCGTAGGGAATATCATCATGTGTAGGAGCCATTGGAAAGGCGGCATGAGCTTTGTGTAACTGTTTGGGGTACAACAAATCCACTTCAAGGATGTAACCTGTATCTCCTTCTGTATCTACAGTTGTCCAGTCAATGCTGCCATACTCCTCAGAACTGATGAACTGATAGTTTCCAATGGGGAGGGGTTGTAACATGACAGTTGCATATAGGGAGTTAACATCAAAGTAGAGAAGAAAAGAGGTGTCTATTATAGGAACAAAATCTGATAGGTGATGATTGTTAGCAACTGCATATTTCTTGCTAATCATAGACACTCCACCGCAAATGGAATTTACAATGAGATTGTAAGTATCTACATCAGTGAACAGATCAAGTTTGGTATCTGTGATTTTCATGGCAGCATCCACCCTGGCATTGAGTAATAATGACAAATATCAAGACCATAGTCTGTCAAACACCCTGTTCTGAATGTCTCTATGATGTCTGTTAATAGCAGCACATCAACACTCACATACAACCGCACAAAGTCACTCATGGTTTCACAGGCAAATTCCTTCCATAATTCATGAACAAAGACATAGTTTTCCTGGCTAATATTTTCATCAGACAAAGAACTGAAGAAGGATTCTTAGAAAGGTAAACATGTCTCATTCAATTTTTCCCAGTCATCCATGTATTCATAAGGAAAGGGAAGTTTGCTTGTTAACATGTTTCCATGATGGGGAAAGTGTTCTTTTAAAAAGACAAATGAATCTACACCTTTGTTCAATTGGTTTTGTGTCAGTGCATCTAATGAACTTTGCAGAAATTTATAACTATCCAAAAAGACCAAATTGTTATCCACTGTAAAAGACAGAAACTGTTCTGAATTGTGAGGGATGACTGTAATGTCTCTGTCGCCAAAGTGTTGTGCTACTTCCAGTATTAAGTGAGAATCATATCGCTCTGAGTTATGAAGCATGACAACCACTTTCTTGCGTAACTGAAATTCAGGTTACATTTATTATGCAAGATTTGTCGAAAACGTCCTGTCAGGTGGTCATGGTCTGACACTCGGTCAGTACCTAAAAGTTCTCCAGACAAACCACAATGGGTAGCATTGGCGATGGTTATCCATTGGTTTGATAGAATCCAACAAAGTCTGAATGATATCATATTCCCTTGCGTCCTTGCACCTTTTGGGCGCTGTCCCAATTGTCCTCCTTGCCTAATCATCAGCTGTTTGGAACCGATTTCGCAAGTGTGAAACTCGGATATTGCGGTTTTGTCGAGCTGTTATCACAGGTGGTGCACCAGGTCGCGGACAATCAGCAACACTTCCGGTAGCCCGAAAACGTTGTCTTAGTCGACTTACAGTGGATGGATGAACATTAAAGTGCCTGGCAATCATTACATCTGAAGCACCTTGGCTGACCATACCGATAACCTGATTCCTTTCGTCTTGTGTCAAGTGTGGCATTTTCTCAAAGTGATTGAGTTCCACAATTCCTTGTGCTTTTACAGGGCCTGGGTGCAGGTAATGCATGTGCACAACGTGTTTCATGAATGTGGTTGTGTTTACGAGAAATGTCAAAGGTTCAGTTTTAAGTATCAAAGTTCATGTGAGAGGAATGCTCCAGGACTCGAACTCGAAATCGGCCAGAATAACAGCCTTTTATCCCTACATCCTCTGTATCGCAGGAAAAAATCTTCAATAGAACGTTTGTAAGTTTCTGGACAACAAATACCAATTGCGTCTTTAATGGCTTACAGTATACTTTCAATAAAATGCTCAGCCGCCTGTTCTCCTACATAGGTTTGTACAGGCTGAGAGTACTGTTCCTCCGTGCACACCACTTTGTAAGCATAAGCACAGGGTACATGCTTATTAAGTCGTGAACTACCTTGGTTGCTTTCTGGAATGAGCAAGGACTTAAAATCAGCTACGATAACAAACTTGGCTCTTTCTGTTTTGCTTTGGGAACGTAAGCCAAACTGATACACAGCATCCTCTGGCTTTGGCATAACGACTCTTTGTGCCTTGACATAACAGTAGTCTTTATGCTTATCCAAGCATTGTTGTGATGTATAACACCAAAGACATTTGCGACAGATGAACCGAGAGCGGTTATTACGTTGCTTGTTTCTGACTAACCCACTTAAACTTGTAATGAGACAGTAATGTGTATTTGGTTTAACGTCTACGTCCATGTGTTCATGTTCTTCTAACCCTAAGATTCCTTCAAAATCATCAGATTCACTTTCTTGTGAAAGCAACAACAAATCAATCTTTCTGTTTGCATCTACATCTACCAGATTGCTGGTGTACATGGGAAACAAAGTATTATCTTCAAATCCATACACATTGATACTCAACTCATTGACTTCAACAGAACTTTTACAGAAGAAGAAGTGACTGAGCATGACACGGCACTCTTATGAGAAGTTAAATGACAGGACGATGTGCAACTGGAAACACACTTCAACAGTCCATGAAAGAGTTGAGGCAGTCTCGACAGACATTCTTGTTTTTAACAGTGTTAGGACATTTTCTGTCAGCGAACATACAAGCAACAGACAAGTAAGTATCGTTTAGAATATTTTGTCTTTGCCTTTTCTTTTATCATTTTAAACCATGTACATTTTAGAAATGTTCTATCATAACTTTAAACATTTCAGATAAACAAAGTAGAAGTTACCAAGAAAAGCATGTAATAGTGGATCGTATTCAAATTTTTAGTGGGTGAATAATTACGGGAAACAAAATGTCTGAGCATACTACATGTCTCGTCTTCCAAAATTTGAAATTTGAGGCCATCGTTTCAAACTAAAATGTCATTTGTTAAGACATCAGAGAAATTGCGGTCAAGTGGGTACATTGTTTACCTGCGACCATTGTCATCGATCGTTTAATCGGAAAGACAGTTTAAAACATCATGCCAAAAGTTGTTCCAAAAATGTTGTCTATTGTGTATGTGCGGCTGCTTGTACTAACCCAGACTGAAGCTGGTTTTATAGAGCTAGCCCACTGAGATACCATGCCGCAGTGAAGCATGAATACCCCACTCAGACACATTATACTGACTCCGAGTCAACTAGTCCTTGTTGTATCCATTAATGCCGAGCGTCAGGCAGAGTTAAACAAGTACCATATTTAAGATCTTTTAGTATGACGTGGTCGGAGATCGAACCAGCACCCTTCCGCTCTCCGGGTGGACGAACTCAATGAAGTGGGATAAATATTCTGTACCCAAAGCTGTGTGCACCCGTTACATTATGTTGTATACAGCACTGTATTGGTATGTTCAACTATTGTGAAGAGTTTCTAAATTCTGTTTTCCTTGATGTATCTTAATATTGTTCTTTTTCATCTTTTCTACGTGTTCATTCTGGGTGATAATGCTGAAGAGACATTATCCCTCACTCTCCATTAATAGATTTACTAAAAGGATCTAATATTTTATTTTGTTTACAGGTAACAACAGTGCGCAAAAGTAAATCAGAAGTGACAGACGCAACCTGTGAAGACTTCCAGTACAGTCACACTGAATGAATAAATACAAATAACATCCGCATTGTTGTTATCCTTTCTCCATGCTTCAACCCGTGAAGATCCGGGGTAGAATAGGTCTTCAGCAACCCATGTGCTTGCCATAAAAAGGCGACTATGCTTGTCTTAAGAGGCGACTAACGGGATCGGGTGGTCAGTTTCGCTGACTTGGTTGACACATGTCATCGGTTCCCAATTTCGCAGATCGATGCTCATGCTGTTGATCACTGGGTTGTCTGGTCCAGATTCGATTATTTACAGAGCGCCGCCATATAGCTGGGATATTGCTGAGTGCGGCGTAAAACTAAACTCACTCACTCACTCTCCATGCTTCAAGAACACTAGGAGTACGGGTTTCGTAGACGGAGTCACAGTGATTGTGTATTTTATGGTGTGATAGTTAACGTCTCTCGTAAGTGTCTCGTAGTGAGAGTTCGAAGATATCACCATCTAGATTATAAGTCTCTTTGACTAAGCTCTACACAACCGTAGGGAAGGTTTTTAGGTTTCATTATCTGATCCAAGTCACGTGACCACCATCAGGTACGACGTAAACAGCACAGGTGAGGAAAGGGAAATGAAAGGTGGTTTAAGACAGTAATGCAGAATACCCTTCATCAGACGAGAAAACGCATAGTTTAAAAGGACGCGCGCAAGGATGAGGTAGTCATGTCACCCTGCATTGTCGAGTTAAATAGCGTCACATAGTGGGAATTCAGAGTGATGTCGCGTAACTCTTTCCCCTGCGGATGAGAGGTTCATGTAAATAGCTGATGGTTGAGTGATGTAGCAGTGTGAAAGCATACAGCTAGGTTTGTTGAGAAAAGTAGTAGATTTTGGAAACATCATATCCTTCCAACTCATCAATATATCAGTCAGTTAGACTTGGACATACCATCACATAGACAACGTGATCAGACCGAAACCATCGTTCTCAACAAGGTCGACATGCATGACTGAGTATACAAGCAAGAGGTAGGTGTGTGCTTATGCTTGCACAATATATCAGTGTGGGTTTAGAAATAATAAGGAGCATCACACATGAGTGTGTACTTACGCTAGTTGCAGGTGTGTGCATAAATGAGGACACGAGTTGGATTTTATGTCGTTTTTAGCAATCCGGCAATATTCCAGCACATAGCAGACGGCAGATGAGCTTCACACATGGGGATTGAACCCGGGTCTTTGGTGTCACTAGCTTACATGCACACGGACAATGTAAACATACCAAATCCACATGCACTAGGAGTGAACAATCACTACAAGGACTTTTCTGGTTAAAACATTATTATATTTATATTGTGAGTCAGGTAACTCAGACGTGGAACCACGTTCACAGTGGTACAGGGGTAACATTACACCGAGGTTGTCGCTGTTTGCGGTGATAAATAGGGCATGGGTCGTCCCTCTCCCACCTCTCCTTCCTCCACATCCATCCTTCTTCCCAGTTGCCTAATTTGTTCCCGCAGCTGAACAACAGTCTCCAGTGGGTCTCTGCGTTCGCCGCGGCGGCAGGTGATCTTTCTGCGAAAGGTGATGATGATAACGCCTCCACCGATTCCTAGGATGCCCAGCACGAGGAGGGAGAACACGGCTTTACTCACTCGACCCACTTCTGAAATATTCAATTTATAACATAAACACATTTGTTAGTGTTAACAGTTTTGAACAGAATTATACGAAATTTTACGATGAGAGTACTAGACGACCGATGGGAAGATATCATCAGTGGATAGTGACAGTGTGTTTCAAACTCATGTGCAAACACCTTGCACTTTTGCATTACAAAAAATAATCTATTTATAACATATTTTGTATAGACTCTGCATAGTGAGAAACCGGCTTGGTGAACGCGTGAGTAAATTCATCCATAACAGGGGCGGATACAGCTTTTTGAGAAAGGTGGGGTGCACACTATTAAGAAAAGGAGGGGTGCACACTTCATTTTCACCCGAGTTTCAATGGTCATTTAACAAACTTTCAGCACAAAAGGGGATGTGCGCACCCCTGCGCACCCCTGCACTCCCCCACCTCTGGATCCGCCTATCCATAACTACAACGAGGAAACGTTCATGCTTTAGAGAGATCACTATCGCAAGCTCACCTATATCGCTATTGTAACAGGGATGAAGTTGTTGGACGAGACTAATGTAGATTGGTGTTTAGTGAACAATACGGTTGAAGTAAGAACATCGACACATGTGTAACCTAACCTATCTGTCCCCCGTGTACCTTCACTGTTCGCTATGCTTACTTGAACTCACCCTCGCCTATTCTTTCGAGGGTAGGTTATATAGTGAATTCGATACATTTCAGTTCTGTTAATCCTAAGTCTAACATAAATTGTGATAATCAAGATTTGATGTACATGTACTCACCTCCTATTACGGTAAGCTGTTCGTTGTTGTTGTTGTTGTTTCTGTCCACGTGTTTACCCCGGAGAAACATCGCACAAGCACCATTCATATGTCGTTTTAGATTACTTCGCAGAATAACTACAGAGATGCTGTCCACCTTAATAAGTCATTATGATGCTAACACTCATTTTTAAACGTATTTTTAAAACTTGTGCAGAATAAGTGACTAATTAGTTTTTCATCGAAATGCAAGTTAGTTTGCATTTGTTTTTTTAGTCTACTTGATTATATAGGCAACACTGATAAATCTCGAAAGTGTAATATATATATATATATATATCAGTATTTAAGCAATACGTATAGGTGCGATATGAATAAAAAATATTGTTAAAGAAACTTTAAATCTTAACTCACTAAAGTAATACGTTCGATTTATTTTAACGTAGACTGCTACCTGTTGCAATTTTTATTAACCCTAAGTTGGCAGCGGTTTTCCCCGCATATTAGTAATAATAATATTATTATATAGCAATAAATATGAAATTTATCCTACACTATCGCGATGTTGATGATATATAAAGTGTGAGAGCAAGAACACATTTGTGAATTTCCTCGTTCATAGTAGAAATTGTTAATAGTTGTTCATACTTGCCTAGTATACGGTACGTATAACGTACACAAAATCATTATCTGAGCGGTTTATTACTCCTATCAAGATGTATAAATTTGTGAATATCACCTTTGTTCAAGACAATCGCATGAACATAATTATAAACCGCTTATCAGACAGATAAAGTAATCTGTATCACATGATAAATAATACGTGATTGTGGTAACATATGTGATGATCGAAAATGAAAAAAGTTCTCGTTTTAGCCTAACTGCTATAATTCTATCTAACGATCTATCGCTTGATACAGCATGATGATAATAACGAATTTCAATAAGAGTGAAAACATTGAGGATACCTGTATATGGTAGACTTTTTTGATGAGGTAAGATGCACAAAATGATTAAACAAAAAGAGATAGAGTACTGAAACATCTACTCTATATAAATAATGAATATACTCACCTTCTATAAGCTGTCTTTGAATTCTTCGCGGAATCGATGAACCTCCACAATAGCATCGGATTTTATCAAATATTCTACAACTGTTTTCATATGTTCTGTATCCAATACCACATCATGGTCAGTGTCTAATTTCTGAATGGTAAGTTCTCCAAACAATCGATCAAAACTAAAATGAAAGTTCTTGATAATACGAATCAACAAACAACATGTGATGACGTTGTGTATCTTAGATTTAAAATTTCTAACTTCTTGAAAAAAGTCGATAAATAATGCTATTAATTTCGAAGCTGTTTCGTAATCAAAAATAATATCCGAAGCGTTATTATCCAAGTGTTTTAGTAGTCAATCAAGATTGCATGCAATACAGAGAGAGAGAGAGAGAAATCCCTGGACTTTGCAAAATCAATTTTTGAACAGCGTCACTACATTTTTAAATTTGCCTGCAAGAGGAACTTTAATATCCTAGATATTTTAATGGCTCACTCAGCAATATTCAAACTGTATGGTGGCGGTTTTAAATTATGGAATATGGAATTGCTGTATTCAAACAAGTAACTGACCCGATCCCGTTAGTTGCCTCTGACGGTATGAGTTACTGAAGACCAATTCTAACCCGGATCTTCACGTTTGGGTCGTCATTTAATACAGAGCAGGGAGGGAGAAGCAAGTGAACATATGTTGTTTTTCTTTTTGTTGGGGTTTGAGAGGGGTGATAGATGTTTTCACAACTAAAAGTTGACACTGTTCTTTCAAATTGTATTTAAAATTAAATTAGAAAAGTATCTTGGGTACATTAAGATGAGAAGAGTATTGAGTGAGATAGATAGGGCTGAAAATCTAATCGATAACATATAACAGCCTTATGATGTGAATGTTAGTTCAGTTGACAAAATACAGTCAATTATTCGTAGTATATCCTGATGCCCGATTATTCTATGTTTTTGGGTCGATGATTAAGCTGTTCAACCCAGGACCAGCACCAGGGAAGTAATATTCAGCCCATATTGCTCGGCCTGAATATAAGGTTCAGCACTAAAGAGTTAATCAGTATGAGACGGAGCTACTGGAAGCTGGTACAGTACAGCTGAAACAGTACAGCTGTCACAGTTTCTGTTGACATAACACTAGGTATTGTTTGGAAACTAATATATGTCTGTGTTGGTGAGTTGCTGTCATCTAAACATCCACCACTCGATGTTGCAGATGTTCAGGGTTTGGGAATTGCAGTGTCATTGTGTTGCTCCGTAGAAGCACAGTGTGGTGATTATTTATTGATAAGGTGAGACAATATGCATCTTGTATTCACCTGTTTATTACTCAGGTATCTAATATTCTCTTGAACGGTCCGTTTTATATCGGTTTGTCTTACAAAACTGTGCTTGTGTTTAATAGTGTTTCCATAAATGGCTAAATGGTTTATGCCCAAGCAGTATTGTACCTTGGCAGAATGTAGGTTATCTGATCTGTGCCAGGCAAACAAGCTACACGAGTGACTTCGGTTTGATGATATCAAAGACTTTTTACTTTGTCACCAGTATTTCTGCCGAAGTCACTGTTCCATGGAACTCCGGAAAATCTTTGGCCTCATTAATCATCATTTACAAAACGTGGGGTACACCTGGTCCTGATTTTTATCCCAGAACACCTCAAAACAATCTTAGCTTAACCTGATCCTAACTCAATTTCTTTACCACTGATTAAGCGCTAAGATGATTTGTGGACAGAACCCTGGCTAGTCTGTCTCACAGTCCCTGAACCACATTATTTCTAACCCCTACTTCGTAGCCATCTCACAGGGGCTCCTTTTCAATTTAAATGGCTGTATTTGTTACTATCAACATTATATATATTCAGAGACTAAGCGTTAGTCTTGACTCAGGCATTCTTTCTCTCATTTTGCACAGCTGACGGACAACTACTCTCCTCTACCCTCCCTCTTGATGGTAGCCATGTTATCTCTGTTTGTACTGGTTCTGTGTGGGTCCGTCTCCATTGGTCACAGCTTCCTCCTTGGTGGACCAACTACGTCAGTGGATCCAGGACAACCTCTCTTCCTGTCTCCGTACATCGCTGGAGGACACATTCAACAAGGTACTCTACAGTACTCTGGCACAAATTGGTCACAACTGTTTGTGGGGGAGGGGAGGATGGAGGGGAGTCCATGAAAAATGTCTCTGTTTTTCAACAAAAAATATAAGAAATAAGAACATTGTTTACATTGTTTTACATTGACTGGCCATTCTGTTGGGATAGGATTGCACTGCTGAGTCAGCAAAATATAAGACAGTCTGAGACCAACTGCCAACCCAGCTTGAATTTTGGATTTTGTTAAAATAAAACTTTTTAGTTTTAAAATATTTAAAAAGACAATGGTACCTATGTTTTGTGGTTCCTACTCAGAAAGTCACCATGTGTAATTTCAGGTCTGAATCATCACTGAAACGGTTGAGTGGTTCCGAATGATGATGTTATAATGTTGTGGTATTACGTGTGGTTAGTTCATGCTGATGTGGTCAAACCAAACTATGTGTGCTGTCTCATCCCATTATGTTATAATTACACGTGAAGATCCGGGTTAGAATTGCATTTTCAGACCACCGCCATATAGCTGCAATATTGCTGAGTGCGGCGTTATACAACAACAACAACAACAACAACAACAACAACAACAACAACAACAACCAACAAGGTTAAAACGTCTTCAGCAACCCATGCTAGCCGTCAGAGGCGACTAACGGAATAAGGTAGTCAGGTTCACTGACTTGGTTGAGACATGTCATCGTATCCCAATTACGTAGAACGATGCTCATGCTACCATACAGGTGGAATATTGCTAAGTGCGGCGTTATACAACAACCAAACAAAACGGTCCCTGCCTGGCGCTCGGCATGAATGTGTACAACAAGGACTGGTCGGCTCGGAGTCAGTATGTGTCTGAGTGGGGTATTCATGCTTCACTGCGGCATGGTATCTCAGTGAGCTAGCACTATAAATCCAACTTAAGTCTGGGCTAGTACAAGCAGCCGCACATACACATACACACGCATGCACGTCGTCATATGAGCGAAATATTCATAAGAACGACGTTAAATCCAATTTCACCTCATCTCACCCTACCTCACCAAACAAAACACATTCATCTCATTATGAAATGAATGGGATGTTGTGCTGCGATGTAATTGGTTGAAAAATGGTGACAGATTCGATTTTGATCCGAGATTTGTTATGTTATAGGGGAAAAATGAAAACTGATCAATATTTATAAGTGCAACTTTGAATATTTTGGCCAACTAGGTGAATTCATTTGTGAATTCATCTTCACCACCACCTCACCCTCTTCACCACACCACACCTGACCTGACCCTCCTAACCTCAAATCACCGTTTAGTCTCCTCACGTTCATCATCTCCTCACATCAACACCTCACCACACCACGCCATGTCACACCTCACCTTCACCACCACCTCACCTCACCCTCTTCACCACGCCACACCTCACCTCACCCTCCTAACCTCACCCCCCTTAGTCTCCTTACCTTCACCATCTCCTCACATCAACACCTCACCACACCACGCCATGTCACACCTCACCTTCACCACCACCTCACCCCACCCTATTCACCACGCCACCTCACCTCACCTCACCCTCCTAACCTCACCCCTCCTTAGTTTCCTTACCTTCACCATCTCCTCACATCAACACCTCACCCACCACGCCATGTCACCTCACATCTGCACCTTCACCACCTCACCACGCCATGTCACACCCCACCTTCACCACCTCACCTCACCCTCTTCACCACAGATCACCTCACCCTCTTCACTCCACCATTGCCACATATAGCTTGGATGAGTGAGTGAGTGAGTTATTATTTAGCGTCCCATCGGCAATATCGTGACGAGAACAATCTAATTTATATCCATATGAAAATCAACAAAGTTAGAACATAAAAACCTGTCATCGAAGGACAGAAAAATACTAGAGTATCACAGATATATAAATTTAAAACTAGTACGCTGTCGTAAAATTAAATCACTATAGACAATACAACATATAGCTTGAATATTGATATGTGCAACTTTGAATATATTGGCCAACTAGGTGTATTCAGTTGTAACATCCTCATTTCACCTTATCTGCTTACTACCGCTTAACCTCAATACACCTCAACACATCACCTCACCTTAGCTTTTCCCTACATTCACCATCTCCTCACATCATCACCTCACCACAACATACCACAACACGTCACGTCACACCTCACCCGACTTCACCCTCTTCACCACCCCACTCCTCACCCTGTTCATCTCACCTCGGGGCGGTGGGATAGCCTAATTGTTAAAGCGTTCGCTCGTCACGCCGAAGACCCGGGTTCGATTCCCCACATGGGTACAATGTGTGAAGCCCATTTCTGGTGTTCCCCGCCGTGATGTTGCTGTCATATTGCTCTCTCGTTTCCTGCTGACTGGGTTCCGTCCTATTGCGCACCTTAGTACAATAACCAGACAGACTCATTCAACTAGATATGTAAATATTAATCAGTATTATTTGATACATCTAATCACTTGTATATTGCATCCTTCTAATCCTTGCAAATACGTCGTGCAGCGTGTAGTCAATGTTTTGACTTGGCGAGGTGAAATGAAGGTGAGGTGAGGTGTGGGGTGGTGAAGTCGGGTGAGGTGAGGTGTGACATGGCGTGTTGTGGTATGTTGTGGTGAGGTGTTGATGTGAGGAGATGGTGAAGATATCTACACAGCTTGAAACTTGTAGTTTCAAAAACTTGACAATTGAAGCATAACTTACATATCTTAAAAATATCAAATACAATTTGCCAGACAATTCCTATTAAATATGATCCTCAGCTCTGCCAATATTACTGAGACTTAATGACCCGTGAAGGTCCGGGTTAGAATTGATCTTCAGTAACCCATGCTTGTCATAGGCGACTAACGAGATCGGGTAGTCAGGCTCACTGACTTGGTTGACACATGTCATAGATTCCCAGTTGCGCAGATCGATGCTCATGATATTGATCACTGGATTGTCTGGTCCAGACTCGATGATCTACAGACCGCCGCCATACAGCTTGAATATTGCTGACTGCGGCGTTAAACTAAACGCACTCACTGAGACTTAATACATGGACGCAGTACTGAAAGTAGCTAAAAAAACAAAGAGGTGAGATGATGGAAATGTCTCACAAATTGCATTGATATTTCTAAGATCTGTAAGTTATGCTTCAATTGTTAAGTTATTTTTCAAACCAGAACTACAAATTTCATGCAGTTATATTCAATGTTTTCACTAACTATTGTTACAGCCCAGAATTTGAGTCGTGTAGGCTCCCTTCAAGGCTCATCGATACTGAGTTACAGTGGCTACATCACCGTCAACGCAGACTTCAACAGCAACCTGTTCTTCTGGTTCATACCTGCACAGGTAAACAGCACCTTTCAATTACACATGCACAAGACATTCCTTTTATGAGAGTATTCAATTTAGAAAACTCCTCCATTAAGTCACTTCAGTCTGGAATCTCATAGCAATTGGTATGCTGGAACAGTATCCATGGTAGCGTAGTTGAAATAGGGGAGAAAACTCCTCCATTAAGTCACTTCAGTCTGGACTCTCATAGCACTTGGTATGCTGGAACAGTCTCCATGGTAGCGTAGTTGAAATAGGGGAGAAAACTCCTCCATTAGGTTACTTCAGTCTGGACTCTCATAGCAATTGGTATGCTGGAACAGTCTCCATGGTAGCGTAGTTGAAATAGGGTAGAAAACTCCTCCATTAAGTCACTTCAGTCTGGACTCTCATAGCAATTGGTATGCTGGAACAGTCTCCATGTCAGCGAAGTTGAAATAGGGGAGAAAACTCCTCCATTAGGTTACTTCAGTCAGGACTCTCATAGAACTCGGTATGTTGGTACAGTATCCATGGTAGCGTAGTTGAACCAAGGGGAGAAAACTCCTCCATTAAGTCACTTCAGTCTGGACTCTCATAGCACTTGGTATGCTGGAACAGTATCCATGGTAGCGTAGTTGAAACAAGGGGAGAAAACTCCTCCATTAAGTCACTACAGCGTACTGTAACTTAAGAGCTCTTGTCAAGAATTTGGTTCAGTGAGTATTATTGTGCATCCCTTGGCACACAGTGTATTTTGTTTTGCGTCCATTCTATACATTTGTTCTGGATGCACATTTCTCGTAAAACCATGCTGGTAATATTAAGACCAGGGAAGTTATAAAGGGTTCCAAACAATCTGCCTGTCGAAGGGAAGCGGGGGAAACTATTTGTTTGCTGTATACAGAAATCTTCTTCAATAATTACATTGAGAGAGGACTATATCTTCTTCCTCTTAATCATGTTCGTTCGCCTCATTATCAAGGGTCTACAATTCTTTACAAGGCCAATGCATTACCAATAGCTATGTCAGAAAGGAAGGATTTTAATTCCAGTTAGGGAATCTTCCTTTGCTACACACTTGAGGACTAATTTCCGTCTCTGGGCAAGGATAGATAAATCTCTTATATCCAGATATTTTAAAAGAGTTTGTTTTCACCTTCCTGCAAAATTGTTGCTATGGTATGAACTGCACAAAGACAAACAATTTGGTAACTTTTTCTGCCCAATTTGAGTTATATTTTAAATTTTCAGATTTGTTTTAATTGTTAAGTTGGGGAACTAGAGAATGTGGTGGACAGAAATAGTTAGGGATTATGTATTTTTAAAATTATGAATGATGATCTATTTATTAATTGACCCACTGATAAAATATCAATCATAAAAATACCAATATCCCTAACTTATTTTGTCCAGTATATTACGTAGCCAAATCCAACAGAATGCATACCCTTTATACACTGTTTCCAAAGATATATTAAACGTCATTGCAAAAGACATACCAGTCTTGAGTGCCATTAGAAACATAGTTGTGTAAAGGGCAAAATAGCTGTAAACTATATATGGAGTGAGCTTTTCGCATTATTCCATCAATATCACGTACGGCAGGGAACGCCAGAAATGGGCTTCACACGTTGTACTCATGTGGGAAGTCGAACCCGGGTCTTCGGCGTGACGAGCAAACGCTTTAACCACTTGGCTACCCCACTACCCTAAACCTTATATGGATGGAGCACTGAAAATCAGTGATAACACCAGTCGGTCACGAAGCAGAAGTTAAAGGGAGTAATCATTCCACGCCGTGAGTCAAGATTAAGTTGCAGAAAGTGATTAGCACTACGACAATAGTGAGCCTGTTTTACAGCCTAGAAGTATCGACTATCATAGCTTAAATCACTTTATCCAAACGGGTCTAGTTACACAGCTGAGTTTAGAGCATAGCGCCAGTTAGAGACCGGGGTGTATCGGATCATCATGGTTAGCATTTATTTGAGGAAAAACGGTACGGGCCATAATATACGAGTGAAACTACAATGCATTGTCAAAAAAACACATTACCTCAAAGAAAGAAACTTACCAATGATGTCAGTTCTGTAAGAAGGTGGTTCATTAAAACTAAGTTTTATAAGTAAACATGACTGAGTAATTGTTCCTCTGACCCTCACTATTGACTATTGCTGTACAATTAGTTACAGGTGTCATTCGCAGGGTGGGCACGATTTTATTAGCCGCAACAACATGAATATAGAAGGTTGAAGGGAGGAAGGAGTCTTTCAAGCAGTAAAATACTGTACACCTTAACACTGACGTGCAACAAATGTATCGTAGTAAATTCACGGGATACAAGAATGTCTGTTGAAATATGTTTATGTGGTACTAAGTTTTTTTGTTTGTCTGTTGTTTATGGCTGTATTCAGCGATTTTCAAGCTATATGACCGTTTTCTGTAAGTAGTCAAGTCTGTATCAGACAAACAAGTGATCAACAGCATGAGCACCGATCTACGAAATTGAACTACAGCGACCATCCAAGTTAACCAAGTCAGCGAGCCTGCACACACAATTCTGTTAGTCATTTTGTACAACAGGCATGGGTTACTGAACCCCAAATTTAGCCCAGATCTTCACAGATCAGATTAACTGTATAATTATGCCTACTATCAGCCTCGCAATATTTAGCAAAATAAAAACAGGTTAAATTATGATATTCCAAGGAAATGACATCACATCAAACATTATGGCTTCGTAATGTTCTTTCAGACCAGTGCACATTGTGTGTATAGGCCAAAACAAACATCAGGATTAGTATTAAATTAAAAAACCTCATTAGAGAAATAGAACCAGTTGCAAGTGTGACAACCCCGAGGGAGAGAATGGGGGTTTTATGGTTCATACAAATCCACAGAGGCATTTTAGCTTGCATACATATGAACCTTAAATGTAAAGTATCTGATGCTGGTGCACGTGTACTTGAATAAGCATTGTGGTTTATAAGCACCTGTGAAGTCTTGCCATTCACACACATGGTTCACGCACAGGTTCCATGAATAGTAAATTCAACCCAAGGAAATATTAAGAGGACATTTGCCATTCTATTTTATATCATCCTGTACAATTCCTTATGTAGATTGTATTTAAATGCAAAGTATACTTACCTGCAAATGAAACACAATTCAGGAAGTCAAAACAATTGTGCTAAAGTATCAAATCCAAACTGAAAAAGTATAATGTTCATGAATTTTGAGTTGCGTGTTTATTGCTGGCAGTATATATGTTATTTGAGGTATATTCTGTAAGAATTCCCTGGCATAGAAGAATTGTAAAATAGCCAGAGGATGTACTGCTTAGAGGGTATTTTACAAAATGAAGGCCTCATAAAAATAACAGGATAATGTCACTAGCGATAAAGGGGTTCAAGAAGATGATGACCAGCCACCCAGTATGGTAGATTTGATTAAGAGTAATGATTAGGTTTGGTTGATTCCATTGCAGCATGCTGACCCCCATACAGCTCCTCTGTTACTGTGGCTTGAGGGCGGCCCGTGGGGCAGCTCCTTGTTTGCCTTGTTTGTACAGAACGGACCATTTGTTGTGGACAAAGACTTGAAACGTAAGTTACCACACAATTAATATTTCCAAAACTGGAGGATAATTTGAGAAATGATTAGCATTGTTTAACCATAGAATGGTAGCTTTCATAAACAGGTGCATGTCAATGCCATTTAATAAGTCTGAGCAAGACTGTTATTTCACTCCCATGGTGATATACTTTGTATATATTCATGGATTAAAGTATTAGGATTCCTAGAGGAACTTTAAGGCAATTAAATATAGGAATTTATTTGTTTTATAATGAAGTCATATTTGGCTTCCACAACCCAAACACCCACCCACCGCCCACGTCCATTTTGCGTAAAACTTTATTGTGAGCCCTCTCCAATGCATGTTTCAACCAGAGCTAAACATATATCCATCTATCCATTGTGTCGTATCATAGCATCGAAAGACATGTTTTGTATCCTTTTGTATCCAAAGTGACTTATATTTTTCTTACCAAATCTGAAAAAGAGACTTTTTCATGAATTGTTCTCATTGGATTGCCAAAATACATCTGAAATGGAGAAAATAAGGATGTTTTATCAAAATGAATCTTTTTCCGTGTTCTCCTGTCACAGACACTAAAACCAACATCTGAGATAAATCCTCATACTTTTTTATCTTTCAGTGTCACTGCGGAAGACCGACTGGTCACTCAAGTATTCCATGTTATTTATCGACAACCCTGTAAGTCCTGAGCTGTTTGTAACAATAATTAATGAGATTTCTTGACAACCCTGTAAGTTCTGAGCTGTTTGTAACAATAATTAATGGGATTTCTTGACAACCCTGTAAGTACTGAGGTGTTTGTAACAATAATTAATGGGATTTCTTGACGAATCTGTGAGTACTGAGGTGTTTGTAACAATAATTGATGAGATTTCTTGACAACCCTGTAAGTACTGAGATGTTTGTAACAATAATTAATGAGATTTCTTGACAACCCCTGTAACAATAATTAAAGATTTCTTACTGAGATGTTTGTAACAATAATTAAATGAGATTTCTTGACAACAACCCTGTAAGTACTGAGAGGTGTTTGTAACAATAATTAATGGGATTTCTTGACAACCCTGTAAGTACTGAGATGTTTGTAACAATAATTAATGAGATTTCTGTGACAACCCATGAGTAAGTAAGTACTGAGATGTTTTGAACAATAATTAATGAGATTTCTTGACAACCCTGTAAGTACTGGAGGTGTTTGTAACAATAATTAATGGATTTCTTTGACAACCCTGTGAGCAGCACTGAGGTGTTTCTGTAACAATACCTTAATGGGATTTCTTTTGACAACCCTGTGTAATTTTCTGAGGTGTTTTGTAACCAATCATTAATGAGATTTCTTGACGTTTCCTGTAAGTTCTGAGAGCTGTTTTGTAACAATAATTAATCGGGATTCCCTTGACTGGGAACCTGCCAACAAGTACTGAGATGTTTGTAACAATAATTGATGAGATTTCTTGCTAACCCTGTGGAGTACTGAGATGTTTGTAACAATAATTAGTGAGATTTCTTCTGACAACCCTGTGACGTACTGAGATGTTTGTAACAATAATTAATAAGATTTCTTCACAATCCTGTGAGAGTACTGAGGTGTTTGTAACAATAACAGTGTAATGGGATTCTCTGGATGACAGATCTGTAAGTACTGAGGGTGTTTGTAACAATAATTCCCTGGGATTTCTTGACAACCCTGTAAAGTACTTGAGATGTTTGTATTTCTACCACCATTAATGGGATTCCTTGACAAACCTGTAAGTACTGAGGTGTTTGTAACAATAATTAATGAGATTTCTTGACAACCCTGTAGAGTAGTACTGAGGGATGTTTGTAACAATAATTAATGAGATTTCTTGACAACCCTGCCACTAAGTACTGAGGTGTTTGTAACAATAATTAATGGGATTTCTTGACGAATCTGTGAGAGTACTTGAGGTGTTTGTGGGTAAACAATAATTGATGAGATTCCTTGAGAACCCTGTAAAAAGTACTGAGATGTTTGTAACAATAATAATTAATTAAGATTTCTTGACAACCCCGCAAAAGTACTGAGATGTCGGTGTAACAATAATTAATGAGATTTCTTCACAACCCTGTAAAAGTACTGAGGTGTTTTGTAACAATACCAGTGTGGGATTTCTTGACGAATCTGTGGAGTACTGAGGTAAATTGTAAAAGCCAATAACTTGATGGGAATTTCTTGCTAACCCTGTAAGTACTGAGATGTTTGTAACAATAATTAATGAGATTTCTTCACAACCCTGTAAGTACTGAGGTGTTTGTAACAATAATTAATGGGATTTCTTGACAGATCTGTGAGTACTGAGGTGTTTGTAACAATAATTGATGAGATTTCTTCACAAACCCTGTAAGTACTGAGATGTTTAATAACAATAATTAATGAGATTTCTTGACAACCCTGTAGGAGTACTGAGATGTTTGTAACAATAGTGTGAGATTTCTTGACAACACCCTGTAAGTACTGAGGTGTTTGTAACAATAGTGTCGTTCTTGACGAATCTGTGAGTACTGAGGTGTTTGTAACAATAATTGATGAGATTTCTTGCTAACCCTGTAGTACTGAGATGTTTGTACCAATAGTGTGAGATTTCTTGACAACCCTGTAAGTACTGAGGTGTTTGTAGCTCTAATAATTAATGGGATTTCTTGACGAATCTGTAGTACTGAGGTGTTGTAACAATAATTGATGAGGATTTCTTCACAAACCCTGTAAGTACTGAGATGTTTGTAACAATAATTAATGAGATTTCTTGACAACCCTGTAAGTACTGAGATGTTTGTAACAATAGTGAATGAGATTTCTTGACAACACCCTGGAAGTACTGAGGTGTTTGTAACAATAATTAATAAGATTTCTTGACAACCCTGGAAGTCCTGAGATGTTTGTAACAAAAATTAATAAGATTTCTTGACAACCCTGAAAGTTCTGAGCTGTTTGTAACAATAATTAATGGGATTTCTTGACGAATCTGTGAGTACTGAGGTGTTTGTAACAATAATTGATGAGATTTCTTGACAACCCTGTAAGTACTGAGATGTTTGTAACAATAATTAATGAGATTTCTTGACAACCCTGTAAGTACTGAGATGTTTGTAACAATAATTAATGAAATTTCTTGACAACCCTGTAAGTACTAGGATGTTTGTAACAATAATTGATGAGATTTCTTGACAACCCTGTAAGTACTGAGGTGTTTGTAACAATAATAATTAATAGAGATTTCTTGACAACCAGTAGAGTACTGAGATATTTGTAACAATAATTAATGAGATTCTTGACAACACCCTGTAAGTACTGAGGTGTTTGTAACAATAATTAATAAGATTTCTTGACAACCCTGTAAGTTCTGAGATGTTTGTAACAATAGTGTGGCTTCTTGACAACCCTGTAAGTTCTGAGATGTTTTGTAACAATAATTAATGAGATTTCTTCACAACCCTGTAAGTACTGAGGTGTTTGTAACAATAATTAATGGGATTTCTTGACGAATCTGTGAGTACTGAGGTGTTTGTAACAATAATTGATGAGATTTCTTGACAACCCTGTAAGTACTGAGATGTTTGTAACAATAATTAATGAGATTTCTTGACAACCCTGTAAGTACTGAGATGTTTGCTTGTAACAATAATTATTGAAATTTCTTGACAACCCTGTAAGTACTGGGATGTTTGTAACAATAATTGATGAGATTTCTTGACAGCCCTGTAGAAGTACTGAGGTGTTTGTAACAATGATTAACTAGATTTCTTGACAACCCTGTAAAGTACTGAGATATTTGTAACAACAATAATTAATGAGATTTTCTTGACAACACTGTAAGTACTGAGGATGTTTTGTAACAATAATTAATAAGATTTCTTGACAACCTGTAAGTACTGGGATGTTTGTAACAATAATTGATGAGATTTCTTCACAACCCTGTAAGAGTACTGGAGGTGTTTATAACAATGAATTAGGGATTTCTTGACGAATCTGTGAGAGTACTGAGGTGTTTTGTAAGCAATAATTGATGAGATTTCTTCACAGAACCCATGTACGCATTGCTGAGATGTTTGTGGCAATAATGTAATGAGATTTCTTGACAGCCCTGGAAGTACTGAGATGTTTTGTAACAATAGTTAATGAGATTTCTTGACAACACCCTGGAAGTACTGAGGTGTTTGTAACAATAATTAATAAGATTTCTTGACAACCCTGGGAAGTCCTGGGATGTTTGTAGCAATAGTGTGAGATTTCTTGACAGCCCTGTCAGTACTGAGATGTTTGTAACAATAATTGTGGGGAATTTCTTGACAGCCCATAGCAGGTACTGGGATGTTTCAACAATAATTGATGAGATTTCTTGACAACCCTGTAAGTACTGGGGTGTTTGTAGCAATGATTAACTAGATTTCTTGACAACCTGTAAGTACTGGAGATATTTGTAACAATAGTGTGAGATTTCTTGACAACCCTGTAAGTCCTGAGATGTTTGTAACAATAATTAATGAGATTTCTTGGCTTAACCCTGTAAGTTCTGAGCTGTTTGTAACAATAACTAATGGATTTCTTGACAACCTGTGAGTACTGAGGTGTTTGTAACAATAATTAATGGGATTTCTTGACAGATCTGTGAGTACTGAGGTGTTTGTAACAACACTGAGTGAGATTTCTTGTGACAACCCTGTAAGTACCTGAGATGTTTGTAACAATAGTGAATGAGATTTCTTGGACAACTTTCCTAGTATTACTGAGGTGTTTGTAACAATAATTAATAAGATTTCTTGACAACCCTGCTTAGTCCTGAGATGTTTGTAACAAAAATTGATAAGATTTCTTGACAACCTGAAAGTTCTGAGCTGTTTGTAACAATAATTAATGGGATTTCTTTGACGAATCTGTGAGTACTGAGGTGTTGCTGTAACAATAATTGATGAGATTTCTTGACAACCCTGTATAGTACTGAGATGTTTGTAACAATAATTAATGAGATTTCTTGACAACCCTGTAAGTACTGAGATGTTTGTAACAATAATTATTGAAATTTCTTGACAACCCCTGTAGAGTACTGGGATGTTTGCAACAATAATTGATGACCTTCTGGTTCAATTCCTGTAACAAAGTACTGAGGTGTTTGTAACAATGATTAAACTCCTAATTTCTTGACAATAATTTCCTGTAAGTACTGAGATATTATTTGTAACAATAATTAATGAGATTTCTTGACGAATCTGGTACTGATACTGTGTAATATTGATGTTTGTACAATATAAGTTCTAATAAGATTTCTTAGTATTGACAACCCTGTATGTAGTACTGGGATGTTTGTAACAATAATTGATGAGATTTCTTCACAAACCCTGTAAGTATTTTGAGGTGTTTATAACAATAATTAATGGGATTTCTTTGACGAATCTGTGAAATTACTGAGGTGTTTTGTAACAATAATTGATGAGATTTCTTCACAAACCCTATGCATTTTGAGATTGCTTGTAACAATAATTAATGAGATTTCTTGACAACCCTGGGAATTACTGAGGATGTTTGTAACAATAGTTAATGAGATTTCTTGACAACACCCTGGAAGTACTGAGGTGTTTGTAACAATAATTAATAAGATTTCTTGACAACCCTGGAAGTCCTGATGTTTGTAACAATAATTAATGATTTCTTGACAACCCTGTCAGTACTGGAGATGTTTTGTAACAATAATTATTATTGAATTCTTGACAACCCTAGAGAAGCACAAGGATGTTTGTAACAATAATTGATGAGATTTCTTGACAACCCTGTAAGTACTGAGGTGTTTGTAACAATGATTAACTAGATTTCTTGACAACCCTGTAAGTACTGAGATATTTGTAACAATAATTAATGAGATTTCTTGACAACCCTGTAAGTACTGAGATGTTTGTAACAATAATTAATAAGATTTCTTGACAACCCTGTAAGTACTGGGATGTTTGTAACAATAATTGATGAGATTTCTTCACAACCCTGTAAGTACTGAGGTGTTTGTAACAATAATTAGTAGGATTTCTTGGACGAATCTGTGAGTACTGAGGTGTTTTGTAACAATAATTGATGAGATTTCTTCACAAACCCTGTACGTACTCGAGACAATAGTTTGTAACAATAATTAATGAGATTTCTTGACAACCCTGGAAGTACTGAGATGTTTGTAACAATAGTTAATGAGATTTCTTGACAACACCCTCTGAAGTACTGTGGGGTGTTTGTAACAATAATTAATAAGATTTCTTGACAGCCCTGGAAGTCCTGAGGATGTTTGTAACAATAATTAATGAGATTTCTTGACAACCCTGTCAGTACTGAGATGTTTGTAACAATAATTAATGAAATTTCTTGACAACCCTGTAAGTACTGGGATGTTTGTAACAATAATTAATAAGATTTCTTGACAACCCTGTAAGTACTGAGATATTTGTAACAATAATTGATGAATTCTTGACAACACCCTGGAGTACTGAGGGTGTTTGTAACAATAATTAATAAGATTTCTTGACAACCCTGTAAGTTCTGAGGATGTTTGTAACAATAATTAATAAGATTTCTTGACAACACCCTGGAAGTACTAGAGGTGTTTGTAACAATAATTAATAAGATTTCTTGACAACCCTGTAAGTTCTAGGATGTTTGTAACAATAATTAATGAGATTTCTTGACAACCCTGTAAGTTCTGAGATGTTTGTAACAATAATTAATGAGATTTCTTCACAACCCTGTAGAGTACTGAGGTGTTTGTAACAATAATTAATGGGATTTCTTAACGAATCTGTGAGTACTCGAGGTGTTTGTAACAATAATAGATGAGATTTCGTCACAAACCCTGTAAGTACTGAGATGTTTGTAACAATAATTAATGAGATTTCTTGACAACCCTGTAAGTACTGAGATGTTTGTAACAATAGTTAATGAGATTTCTTGACAACACCCTGGAAGTCCTGAGATGTTTGTAACAATAATTAATGGGATTTCTTGACAACCCTGAAAGTTCTGAGGTGTTTGTAACAATAATTAATGGGATTTCTTGACGAATCTGTGAGTACTGAGGTGTTTGTAACAATAATTGATGAGATTTCTTGACAACCCTGTAAGTACTGAGATGTTTGTAACAATAATTAATGAGATTTCTTGACAACCCTGTAAGTACTGAGGTGTTTGTAACAATAATTAATGGGATTTCTTGACGAATCTGTGAGTACTGAGGTGTTTGTAACAATAATTGATGAGATTTCTTCACAAACCCTGTAAGTTCTGAGATGTTTGTAACAATAATTAATGAGATTTCTTGACAACCCTGTAAGTTCTGAGATGTTTGTAACAATAATTAATGAGATTTCTTCACAACCCTGTAAGTACTGAGGTGTTTGTAACAATAATTAATGGGATTTCTTGACGAATCTGTGAGTACTGAGGTGTTTGTAACAATAATTGATGAGATGTCTTCACAAACCCTGTAAAGTACTGCAGAGATGTTTGTAACAATAATTAATGAGATTTCTTGACAACCCTGTAAGTACTGAGATGTTTGTAACAATAGTTAATGAGATTTCTTGACAACGCCCTGGAAGTACTGAGGTGTTTGTAACAATAATTAATAAGATTTCTTGACAACCCTGGAAGTCGTGAGATGTTTGTAACAATAATTAATGAGATTTCTTGACAACCCTGTAAGTACTGAGATGTTTGTAACAATAATTAATGAAATTTCTTGACAACCCTGTAAGTACTGGGATGTTTGTAACAATAATTGATGAGATTTCTTGACAACCCTGTAAGTACTGAGGTGTTTGTAACAATAATTAATGAGATTTCTTGACAACCCTGTAAGTACTGAGATATTTGTAACAATAATTAATGAGATTTCTTGACAACACCCTGGAAGTACTGAGGTGTTTGTAACAATAATTGATAAGATTTCTTGACAACCCTGTAAGTTCTGAGATGTTTGTAACAATAATTAATGAGATTTCTTGACAACCCTGTAAGTTCTGAGATGTTTGTAACAATAATTAATGAGATTTCTTCACAACCCTGTAAGTACTGAGGTGTTTGTAACAATAATTAATGGGATTTCTTGACGAATCTGTGAGTACTGAGGTGTTTGTAACAATAATTGATGAGATTTCTTCACAAACCCTGTAAGTACTGAGATGTTTGTAACAATAATTAATAAGATTTCTTGACAACCCTGTAAGTACTGAGATGTTTGTAACAATAGTTAATGAGATTTCTTGACAACACCCTGGAAGTACTGAGGTGTTTGTAACAATAATTAATAAGATTTCTTGACAACCCTGGAAGTACTGAGGTGTTTGTAACAATAATTAATAAGATTTCTTGACAACCCTGGAAGTCCTGAGATGTTTGTAACAATAATTAATGAGATTTCTTGACAACCCTGTCAGTACTGAGATGTTTGTAACAATAATTAATCAAATTTCTTGACAACCCTGTAAGTACTGGGATGTTTGTAACAATAATTAATAAGATTTCTTGACAACCCTGTAAGTACTGAGATATTTGTAACAATAATTAATGAGAATTCTTGACAACACCCTGGAAGTACTGAGGTGTTTGTAACAATAATTAATAAGATTTCTTGACAACCCTGTAAGTTCTGAGATGTTTGTAACAATAATTAATAAGATTTCTTGACAACACCCTGGAAGCTACCAGAGTGTTTGTAACAATAATTAATAAGATTTCTTGACAACCCTGTAAGTTCTGAGATGTTTGTAACAATAATTAATGAGATTTCTTGACAACCCTGTAAGTTCTGAGATGTTTGTAACAATAATTAATGAGATTTCTTCACAACCCTGTAAGTACTCGAGGTGTTTGTAACAATAATTAATGGGATTTCTTAACGAATCTGTGAGTACTGAGGTGTTTGTAACAATAATAGATGAGATTTCGTCACAAACCCTGTAAGTACTGAGATGTTTGTAACAATAATTAATGAGATTTCTTGACAACCCAGTACTGAGATGTTTGTAACAATAGTTAATGAGATTTCTTGACAATCCTGTAAGTTCTGAGGAAGTCCTGAGATGTTTGTAACAATAATTAATGGGATTTCTTGACAACCCTGAGAAAGTTCTGAGGTGTTTGTAACAATAATTAATGGGATTTCTTGACGAATCTCAGTGTGAGTACTGAGGTGTTTGTAACAATAATTGATGAGATTTCTTGACAACCCTGTAAGTACTGAGATGTTTGTAACAATAATTAATGAGATTTCTTGACAACCCTGTAAGTACTGAGGTGTTTGTAACAATAATTAATGGGATTTCTTGACGAATCTGTGAGTACTGAGGTGTTTGTAACAATAATTGATGAGATTTCTTCACAAACCCTGTAAGTTCTGAGATGTTTGTAACAATAATTAATGAGATTTCTTGACAACCCTGTAAGTTCTGAGATGTTTGTAACAATAATTAATGAGATTTCTTCACAACCCTGTAAGTACTGAGGTGTTTGTAACAATAATTAATGGGATTTCTTGACGAATCTGTGAGTACTGAGGTGTTTGTAACAATAATTGATGAGATTTCTTCACAAACCCTGTAAGTACTGAGATGTTTGTAACAATAATTAATGAGATTTCTTGACAACCCTGTAAGTACTGAGATGTTTGTAACAATAGTTAATGAGATTTCTTGACAACGCCCTGGAAGTACTGAGGTGTTTGTAACAATAATTAATAAGATTTCTTGACAACCCTGGAAGTCGTGAGATGTTTGTAACAATAATTAATGAGATTTCTTGACAACCCTGTAAGTACTGAGATGTTTGTAACAATAATTAATGAAATTTCTTGACAACCCTGTAAGTACTGGGATGTTTGTAACAATAATTGATGAGATTTCTTGACAACCCTGTAAGTACTGAGGTGTTTGTAACAATAATTAATGAGATTTCTTGACAACCCTGTAAGTACTGAGATATTTGTAACAATAATTAATGAGATTTCTTGACAACACCCTGGAAGTACTGAGGTGTTTGTAACAATAATTGATAAGATTTCTTGACAACCCTGTAAGTTCTGAGATGTTTGTAACAATAATTAATGAGATTTCTTGACAACCCTGTAAGTTCTGAGATGTTTGTAACAATAATTAATGAGATTTCTTCACAACCCTGTAAGTACTGAGGTGTTTGTAACAATAATTAATGGGATTTCTTGACGAATCTGTGAGTACTGAGGTGTTTGTAACAATAATTGATGAGATTTCTTCACAAACCCTGTAAGTACTGAGATGTTTGTAACAATAATTAATAAGATTTCTTGACAACCCTGTAAGTACTGAGATGTTTGTAACAATAGTTAATGAGATTTCTTGACAACACCCTGGAAGTACTGAGGTGTTTGTAACAATAATTAATAAGATTTCTTGACAACCCTGGAAGTCCTGAGGTGTTTGTAACAATAATTAATAAGATTTCTTGACAACCCTGTAAGTTCTGAGATGTTTGTAACAATAATTAATAAGATTTCTTGACAACACCCTGGAAGTACTGAGGTGTTTGTAACAATAATTAATAAGATTTCTTGACAACCCTGTAAGTTCTGAGATGTTTGTAACAATAATTAATGAGATTTCTTGACAACCCTGTAAGTTCTGAGATGTTTGTAACAATAATTAATGAGATTTCTTCACAACCCTGTAAGTACTGAGGTGTTTGTAACAATAATTAATGGGATTTCTTAACGAATCTGTGAGTACTGAGGTGTTTGTAACAATAATAGATGAGATTTCGTCACAAACCCTGTAAGTACTGAGATGTTTGTAACAATAATTAATGAGATTTCTTGACAACCCTGTAAGTACTGAGATGTTTGTAACAATAGTTAATGAGATTTCTTGACAACACCCTGGAAGTCCTGAGATGTTTGTAACAATAATTAATGGGATTTCTTGACAACCCTGAAAGTTCTGAGGTGTTTGTAACAATAATTAATGGGATTTCTTGACGAATCTGTGAGTACTGAGGTGTTTGTAACAATAATTGATGAGATTTCTTGACAACCCTGTAAGTACTGAGATGTTTGTAACAATAATTAATGAGATTTCTTGACAACCCTGTAAGTACTGAGGTGTTTGTAACAATAATTAATGGGATTTCTTGACGAATCTGTGAGTACTGAGGTGTTTGTAACAATAATTGATGAGATTTCTTCACAAACCCTGTAAGTTCTGAGATGTTTGTAACAATAATTAATGAGATTTCTTGACAACCCTGTAAGTTCTGAGATGTTTGTAACAATAATTAATGAGATTTCTTCACAACCCTGTAAGTACTGAGGTGTTTGTAACAATAATTAATGGGATTTCTTGACGAATCTGTGAGTACTGAGGTGTTTGTAACAATAATTGATGAGATTTCTTCACAAACCCTGTAAGTACTGAGATGTTTGTAACAATAATTAATGAGATTTCTTGACAACCCTGTAAGTACTGAGATGTTTGTAACAATAGTTAATGAGATTTCTTGACAACGCCCTGGAAGTACTGAGGTGTTTGTAACAATAATTAATAAGATTTCTTGACAACCCTGGAAGTCTGAGATGTTTGTAACAATAATTAATGAGATTTCTTGACAACCCTGTAAGTACTGAGATGTTTGTAACAATAATTAATGAAATTTCTTGACAACCCTGTAAGTACTGGGATGTTTGTAACAATAATTGATGAGATTTCTTGACAACCCTGTAAGTACTGAGGTGTTTGTAACAATAATTAATGAGATTTCTTGACAACCCTGTAAGTACTGGATGGAGATATTTGTAACAATAATTAATGAGATTTCTTGACAACACCCTGAAGTACTCGAGGTGTTTGTAACAATAATTGATAAGATTTCTTGACAACCCTGTAAGTTCTGAGATGTTTGTAACAATAATTAATGAGATTTCTTGACAACCCTGTAAGTTCTGAGATGTTTGTAACAATAATTAATGAGATTTCTTCACAACCCTGTAAGTACTGAGGTGTTTGTAACAATAATTAATGGGATTTCTTGACGAATCTGTGAGTACTGAGGTGTTTGTAACAATAATTGATGAGATTTCTTCACAAACCCTGTAAGTACTGAGATGTTTGTAACAATAATTAATAAGATTTCTTGACAACCCTGTAAGTACTGAGATGTTTTGTAACAATAATTAATGAGATTTCTTGACAAACCCTGGAAGTACTGAGGTGTTTGTAACAATAATTAATAAGATTTCTTGACAACCCTGGAAGTCCTGAGATGTTTGTAACAATAATTAATAAGATTTCTTGACAACCCTGAAAGTTCTGAGCTGTTTGTAACAATAATTAATGGGATTTCTTGACGAATCTGTGAGTACTGAGGTGTTTGTAACAATAATTAATGAGATTTCTTGACAACCCTGTAAGTACTGAGATGTTTGTAACAATAATTAATGAGATTTCTTGACAACCCTGTAAGTACTGAGATGTTTGTAACAATAATTAATGAAATTTCTTGACAACCCTGTAAGTACTGGGATGTTTGTAACAATAATTGATGAGATTTCTTGACAACCCTGTAAGTACTGAGGTGTTTGTAACAATAATTAATGGGATTTCTTGACAACCCTGTAAGTACTGAGATATTTGTAACAATAATTAATGAGATTTCTTGACAAACCCTGTAAGTACTGAGGTGTTTGTAACAATAATTAATAAGATTTCTTGACAACCCTGTAAGTACTGAGATGTTTGTAACAATAATTAATGAGATTTCTTGATAACACCCTGGAAATACTGAGGTGTTTGTAACAATAATTAATGGGATTTCACGACAACCCTGTAAATACTGAGGTATTTGTAACAATAATTAATGAGATTTCTTGACGTTTCTGTAAGTACTTGAGTGTTTGTAACGATAATTTATAGGATTCCATGAGAAACCTGTAAGTACTGAGGTGTTTGTAACAATATAATTAATTTGGATTTCTTGACAATTCTGTAAGTACTGAGGTGTATGATATAATAGTTATTAGTATTACTTGACAACCCTGTAAGTACTGGGATGTTTGTAACAATAAATAATGAGATCTCAGAATTTAGTTTGGGCCTACTCTGAAAGAATTAACCGGATGATTCATTCAGCATTGTTTTTCAATGGAATATTTCCCGGGTTCGATACGATACGTTTGAAAATAAATCCTGGTGGCTTAAACCTTCTACAACAAAATCTGACTCATAAAATAAAGTACAAATAGTTTCCATCTATTTATGGATTGTCCTCAATATTCTTTTTGTGATTCTGGTGTTGTAAACATCTGTAGATAGAGGATTGGCACAAAATGTACTGATTTTACACTGATGATTAAGACCCAAAATCACCTCCGCTTCCATGGTTTTGTACATAGTGAGTAGTTCAGGAGATGTCTTGGGTTGGAATCCCAATTTATCAATGTTTTCAGCCAATCAGATTTAAGCAACCACACCCCTTCATTTTACAAAGTATAGTGACGTGATAAACCATTTCACTGGTTGCTCAACTCACATTCACTGAACTGCATTCATGATATTTTTATTAACTGATTAATTTTTAACGATAACTATTTGTGGTGAATATCCTTTTAAAGACTGACAGCTGTGTTCAACACTATGTACTTGGCAGGTCGGTACAGGTTTCAGTTTCACTGACAGTGACAAAGGCTATGCTACCACGGAGGACGATGTTGCAAGGGACCTCTACAGGTAATTACAACTTTATCCTGTTAATAAGGCTGTGTATTGGTCAGGTATTCTTGCACAGTGGAATATTAATTGATCAATTAGATGTGAATTTACTTAATGTTGTATGCGGGGATCTAGATGTGAACCTATTAATAGAATGATAAAGTAATTCAGGCAATACAAATGGGAGCTAAACGTGAATGAATATTTTTAAAAATTGTGAATGTGACAAGAAACGATTTATGATACCATAAATTTTAACCCAGGAATGTAGCTCTTTTATAGCTAGCCATATGATGCGTCCTATTGTGATGGGGCGGTGGGGTAGCCTAATGGTTAAAGCGTTGGCTCGTCACGCCGAAGACCCGGGTTCGAATCCCCACATGGGTACAATGTGTGAAGCCCATTTGTTGTGTCCCCCGCCGTGATGTTGCTGGAATATTGCTAAAAGCGGCGTAAAAACCAAACTCAGTCAGTCAGCCAGTCCTATTGTGATGAGTTATTGAAATCATTTGTACTACCTACCCAGCCTGGACGAGCTATCAAAACGAACAAGTTCTATTCTATGTCCTGTCATGATGAGATATCAACCCTACCTCCCATCGAACTCAGCACATGAAAATGCATCCTTTTCGATTTTCCGCTATGCAAATTGCGCTCAAGTGGTCTGTTCCATCAGTCCATCCTCCAGCAAGCTATGCTTGTCGTAAGAGGCGACTAACGGGATCGGGTGGTCAGGTTCGCACATGCCATCGGTTCCCAATTGCGCAGATCGATGCTTGTGCTGTTGATCACTGGACTGTCTGGCCCAGACTCGATTATTTACAGACCGCCGCCATATAGCTGGACTATTGCTGAGTGCGGCGTTAAACAACAAACCAACCAACCAATCAAATGTTTATGTCAGATCTGTACCTCATCAACGTACCTTCAGTGTATCATATGTACCCGATGCCAGTGAGGATATCTGGGTAGGAGCTGATTCCAAGGCTAGATGACTTGGCTGATAGCATTCCTCAGATGACATTGGACGGTTCCCCCAGTGTCATTCTCCAGACAGTTGGTCGAGATAATTTACGCAGTTCCGTCAAATTGTTGAAATATTGTGACTACCGCACAAACAAACTGACACACTGATGTATTCCTTGCAGAAAGTACCTCGATAATGGCGTCTTTAGATCAACATAGCTGATAATAACCCTATGTCTGATGCACAGTCACAGGCAAACTGGAACAAAACATGTAGACAAAGCTGATAGTTATTTCTAGGGGTGGGTATTGCACAAAATTTTCATATTGCAATATATTGCGATGCGAAAGCATGTATTTCGATATGTATTGCAATATATTGCCTGAAGTATTTTAAAACAAAATACTACTTATAAGCGAGTTAATGCTTGATTTATAAGGCAAAAACACAACAAAATCACTATGCTTGATTAAGCTTTAATAACAACTTTTAATCATGATAAAATAAAAATGTGAAGAATATTTGGCACAAATGAAACAAGGAAATATCCAAAGATTTCCGAGTGTTACGAAGTTTTCCGAATGCAAGTCAAAATACCGGTTTTCAACCAGCGTATCGCAATACGTATAGTTTTCATGTCTGAACCGGTAAATACCGGTAAACCGGTTATATTGCGCAGCCCTAGTTATTTCCCCTTAGTTAAACTTTATCTCTACATATAAAACCATGCCAAGCCTAACAGGAACTACAACTGAAACTGTGAATTGTCATGTAGAGTGATCTTTTATTGCAAGTTTCCTATTTTCATTTATAAAGTTTGTTCACGTCCGACAATATGACATGGTTTAAACCGGACGCAATACCAGAAAATGCAGTGATACTATGCACAAGAAAAATATGATATTACTTGGCCATTATTCCAAGTTGTGTGTGTGTGTGTTGTGTTGTGTGTGTGTGTGTTTGTTTTGTTTGTGTGTGTGCCATGGGCCCCAAGACCCGCGTTATGGCGGGGGATGTACAATTCTTGTACAGACATATCTACGAACACACCATCTCATTATCTCCTAGTCATATCCAGCTCGATTCTCACCACTTTCTTATTCCTGTTGTTTCTTGTAGTTTCCTCCTGCAGTTCTACACCATGTTCCCTAAATTCCAGAAGAACGATCTGTACATCACCGGAGAGGTACACTTCTCTCCTACAACATATTTCTTACAAATCTAATTTCGTATTAATTAAGGAGGTAACGTCAGGTAAACGAACATTCAGATTGTGTGACCTGAAGGGTAAAATGAGTACAGGTTTGTAAAATTATTCTATTTCTTTTTTTATTTCATTTTATTCAGAATATTTTTCAGAATATATTCTCTTGAGTGAGTACATTAGTTTGTTTTAAAGCCCATTTGAAAAGAATATGCTCAACGACACACACACACACACACACACACACACACACACACACACACACACACACACACACACACACACACACACACACACACACACATGTGTTTATGGATGGAAATTGTCATCTGAATAAAAGTTACACAGAACATAGATATCCCTTCAGCAGTTGTGACTTTTGAAGATCCAGAATTGGTTTTGAGCAACTCATGCTTAACATAACTGGCGACTTACAGGATCAGGTAATCTGGCCAGCTGAATTGATAGTCAGATGTCATCGTATCCATTTTGCATAGATCGATACTCAGGATATTGATCTCTTGATTTTCTGGTCCAGACAGAATTATTTGACAGGACGCCGTCATATAGCTGGAATATATTGCTGAGTGTGGCGTTAAACAACAAACAATCAACGTAAAATCTCTTGAGCATAATAAGCCTATATTGATATGATTGCTTTTCATGTCTGTTTCTAGAGTTATGCTGGCAAGTACATCTCTGCCATCAGCTATAAGATCCACACGGAGAACCCGAAAGACAAAATCAACATCAACTTGAAGGGACTTTTCATTGGAGCAGGCTTCATTGACCCAATATCAGTATGTTCAGACAACAAAAGTAATTAAAATGCATGGGCAAACTCTTTAATCCAAACAGTTACTATTAGTACAAAAGAGTTTGAATGTTTTGGACTAATGGTTTCAGAGGGTGTCCTCTCACTTATCCAGATTCTATCAAAACAGGTGTCTCACATAGCCAGACTGGGATATGGCTGACTGGGGTTAGTGCTTTGATAACACTTAGTCTAGATGAGCCATAGTTGATTTCAACAAAATGCTCAATAGTGAGATTAGTGAAAATTGTATTAAAGTTAGATACATGGTATTACATTGTACATGGTATTATAGATACTTTGATATTGTATCAATTGATTTTTTTGAGGATTTGAGGAAGTTATAATAAATTGTATTCAGAAACTGATCTCTTACCTCAAGTAGAAATAAAGTGCATTCAGAAATTAACTTTATCCCTTAAGTACTAATGAAGTTTGGAATTTTTTACCTGAAGAACTCAGACTTATACAATCACCAAACGAATTCAAGAATAAGAATACATCATATTGAAATACTTCATTTGGGTTTGATATCAACATTGGAAACTGGTTTAGTCAAATCCACTGCAGACTCCAATTAAAGTGAGTGAGCGAGTTTAGATTTACGCCACTTTTAGCAACATTCTAGCAATATCAAGTCGGGGGACACCAGAAATGGGCTTCACACGTTGTACCCATGTGGGACGAATGCAGCGATTTAAATGCCCATAAAGTAAGTAGATTTCTATCCGATAACCCATCATGTACTTGTGGTGCTGCCTTCCAGGACACCCTTCATTATCTTTTGTATGTCCAAAATATGATGCTATAAGAAACGATGTATTCTATTTCAAGCATGGATATAACATACATGGCGCTCTGAATGATAACTTAGAATTACCTAGATCTATAAATCATGATATTATCAAATCAGTACATAACTTTATTACCACTTCAAGAAGATTTAATCGAACTTAAGTTTTCATCTGGCCCTTTGCAGACATAAAACATGTTTTGCTGGATGGATGTTTATATTTATGTGTATTGTATGCTTAATGTTATTTATGACATCATGCACTTTTGTAATAATGTTATGAAAAGCAAGTCGCATAAGTGTTATATTGTCTGGAGAGGCATTAATATAAGGTTTTTGCGTGTGTGTTTGCCAATCCTGCTGCCTGATTGACAATCCTGGCCCTATGAGGCCTTGCGATGTCGTCTTCAGTAAAGAGGGTCGGCCATAAAGGTAATGCATAGCTTGAAGGAATTGTACTGCTATAGAAGCCAGAATCTTGTCCCGATAACGCTGTCCGGTAAGATTACCGTCGACCACGTGCAGTGGAGTACGTCCACTCTCTATTGCGTCGGTAATTCCTCTACCGACCATCATGGAAGGACAAATTGAATCTGTGAAGAGCACATGAGACTATTAACGCTGATTCCAGCAGCCATGACGTCTACTCCATCTCAAACGCGCCTGTCTGTGACGTGGTGTTAGTCGTGGACGAGCTGCAGGTTGCCTACAGCGCAGTCCGGCTGCCCTTAAACGTCGCCGAACGGTGGTCCTGGATATCCTTATATTGTTAACAAGTGTTCTGTCTGAAGACCTGCTGCGTTCAGGAATCTGTGTTAATCATGTGCCTATCTCGGACTGTTGTGACTCTGGGGCGACGTGGTCGACGTACATATTCCACGGACCCATTGGTTTGAAATCACTGCCACAGTCTACCAATCGCAATCTGCCGCTGAGTTTGGCCAGATTCTAAAAGGTCTAAAAGACCCCTTTCAGCAAGTGTCAAAAATCGTCTCGTTTTAAGCTGCGATTTCAAACAGGTACCTGAAAGTGGACGACAGTGAAAAAGCCTCAATCCATGTGTATTGTCCTCCACTTTCCATGGATAGAGCAACTTGCACTTGCAAATCACTGACATTAAGAGGCAGGCGGACTTCCAATTGACAATCTGAATAAAAATGTGCCATTTGTAACAGAGTGTGTCGGACGTTAAAGAACGTAATAGTGAAATTTCAACAGCCTGATGTGTTTTCCCATGCTGTTAAGAAAGTTTGTAAAACATTCAGTTGTATATATTTCAAACAAAAACGCAGATTTTACAGCTTTTGAGAAACAGTGTTATCAATCACTTGACCCTTCATTAATGACGCCGAGTATTCATATTTAGAAGAATGATAAAACTGTTACACCATGTGGTCTCTACCCTCATGCGTGCAGGTAGAGGTGGTAGGGATGATTGTTTCATGTCATTTATAATCAGGCGACCCTGAAGCTGATTTTCAGTTTCGTTATGTCCTATAGATGATTCCTGCCTATGCTGACTACCTGTTTAATGTTGGCCTGTTCGATGAGAATGAGAAACAGTATTTCCAAGGCCTAATTGGAAAGGTTACAGAGCTTGTGAAAGCGAAAGATTTCAAGAATGCAATGGATGTAAGTAACTGAACGTAATTCAAATATGTATTGTAGGACCTGAACAACTGTTAGTAGTCCAGAGGTTTCAACTCTTCACATTTCTCGGCATCTGGAAACTATAGAGTTAGCCAGAGGTTTCGAATGTTCACATTTCTCGGCATTAGGAAACTATAGCATTAGCCAGGGGTTTCAACTCTTCACATTTCTAGGCATTTGGAAACTATAGCATTAGCCAGAGGTTTCAACTCTTCACAATTCTCGGCATCTGGAAACTATAGCCAAGGAAGCTTTAGTACCTTTTAACAGTGATGGTATGTCCTGAATATTTTCACGTTTCGCCATACATTGCAACATGGTCATTAATCTGTCTTGTTCTGTCATCAGATCTTCTCAGCTGCCATGTTGGAGAAAGGGTTCTTCTACAATGCCACTGGATACATAGATTATGAAAATATTCTGGAAGTCCAGGTGAGCCTAATAAAGTGCACAGCTGGAAATATATTTAGTTTTAGTAGACTGTTATGAGTACCCTTTGGAATTCCAGCGTGCAAACAGTAACAATGCTGTTCGTACGCCTTTGAATACGGTGAATATAATAAGCATGATGGCAAGTTTTGATGAAACCCTTTTCGTTTTATAACTCATCAGTGGTGAGTGAGTGAGTGAGTTTATTTTTACGCCGCTTTTAGCAAAATTCTCGTAATATCATGGCGGGGGACACCACAAATGTATAACTCCTCAGGTTTATCTTGTAAAGTATTATGTGCTTAACGTATTTATGTTTATTTTCTGTGTGCTTGTCATGTCTTTTTGTTTGAAAGTATATTTTTCACTGGCTATATTTAATAAACATTACTGCAAGACGTTTGTGAGTAGGTGTGTATCAACAATAGCCTTATTATGAGGGATATCAGAAGGCCCATCCGGGCCTATCTGATATCAAGCATAAGGGACATTCATGAACATATTTTGGTCCCAAGGCTCTAGGCTAGGTACCTGTAGCATAGTGTGGATTGTCGGTAGCCTATTATATCAATATTTGAACAGAGAAAGTCTTTAACTGAGTTTCTAAACTTGAAGCATCTCAATGAAATCAGATCACAGGGCACACTATTCCCAGTCTGTGGCCACCCATCAGGTCAGAACGTAAGTTTTGATCGACCAAAGAGTGACAAACTGGAAGTCAGCATTAGTCAATCAATAAGCAGCTTTCTCGATCTTTACGATACTAGTTCTATATTGGTTACTTCAAAGACTGACTGGGCGGTGGGGTAGCCTAGTGTTTGCTCGTCACACCGATGATCCGAGTTCGATACCCCACATAAGTACAATGTGTGAAGCCATTTTCTGGTGTCCCCCGCCGTGATTGCTAAAAGCGGCGTAAAACCAAATTCCCTCACTCACTCAAAGACATGAACATGTTTTTTACAAAGTTCCATTTTCAAAATTTCGAAACTGTTAAGGATCTTTTAAATAATGTCAATTATCATTTTATTATCGATTTTAAAAAGAAATAGAACTGATAAATGAATTTTGATTCATATGTTTTGTACACACATGCACTTTCAGTATTGGTGATTTAAATGAGAAACTGAATTTAGAGTGGCTGTACCTTCGAAGGGGGTTGAAGTAGCGTAAAAATATTTGTCCTCCTGAGAGGGTACGTACGTCCCTAAACATTTCAAGTAAATTTAAGTATAACAGGTTTGAATCGTAGTATTTTTGTCATTTTAATGTATGGCTAAATCTCAGCATTAACGCCAATGGCTGAAGGGATGGTGTCCATGCAGGTAGCAAAGGCACTGTAAGTCTCCATGGTCCCTAGTATAGGGATCTACCTTCAGTTGTTGGCGATTACTAGCCCATTGTTACATTGTATTGTCCAAAAATAGTTTTCTACTTTAAAAGATATATGCTAGCTAGTTTTAACTCATTTTGTGATAATCTAGTAATTATACTGTCCTTCGTTGACAGGGTTTTATATATTATATGTATGTATTATGAATTTAGAACTAGTTTTAGTCACGGTATGGCTGAAATATTGCCGATGTGACTTTAAATTTTAACTCACTCACTAACTCAAAATTTCGAAACTGAACAAAACAAACTTCTGGAGTATGGTCAAGATTGTATGGCAGTTCTACCGTGTGTCTTCTGTTGCAAATGTTATATTGAAGCTACAGATATATAGTCAGAATCAATAGAACATTCCGTAACATTCAGGCGGAATGCTTTATCTAACCTTTTCGATGTGATTAGAAATCATGTTAAGACTTCCACTTCTGTCATCTTGTAAGAGATCTGATTCAAAGTCATACTGATGTGGTCTGTAATAGGACATCCTCAGATATATGCATAGTGGTGAGCCTTAAGACGAGATATTACTGAGACGTCAGTTATATGTAATGCACAAATCAAAATGTTGTTAACTTGTAATGATTCCAACAGACAATTTCAATTTCTTCCCTCAGGACAGTGTAAATATGTTATCCAGTCAGATAATTCTGTGAAACAATGATCGATTATCATCATCATCATCATTAGGATGTCTTCATCACGTCTTGTTATTTGCTGTTTCAGTAGTCTGCAGACTGTCACTTCGCTGTTTCAGGAGTCTGCAGATTGTCACTTCGCTGTTTCAGGAGTGCAGATTTTCACTTTGCTGTTTGCAAGAGTCTGCAGATTGTCACTTCCCTGTTTCGGGAGTCTAAACAGGAGTCTGCAGGTTGTCACTTCGCTGTTTCAGGAGTCTGCAGATTGTCACTTCGTTGTTGCAAGAGTCTGCAGTTTGTCACATCGCTGTTTCAGGAGTCTGCAGATTGTCACTTCGCTGTTTCGGGAGTTTAAACAGGAGTCTGCAGGTTGTCATTTCGCTGTTTCAAGAGTCTGTAGTTTGTCATTTTGATGTTTTAGGAACCAGCAGAAATGACCTACTTTGTGTCATATGTTGATCACCCTGAAGTCCGCCGTGCGATCCATGTCGGAAATTTGTCCTACACCGCCTTCAGCATCCAAGTAGGTGAGTTCCTGTATACCGACATCCTGGACAGCGTGAGGCCGTGGTTTGTCACTCTGCTCAACAGTGGCAAGTACAAGGCAAGTACAACAGAATCTGCTAAACAACCGAATTACACAGATTCTCTAATATTTCACATTTGGCTACCAATACCATAACATTTACAATGCAGTCTGGACTGTATCCTGCAATGTCCCATCTTCTTTCTCTTCAGTTTAACGAATAACTAGGGTTGTGCTACGCCTGCCAAGGAAAGAATATCAACTTATGAAATGAATATACTGTATGAGGATATGATTTGTTTCTTTGTTTGTATTGTGGCAGTCTGTAAGTGATCGATTCTGGATCAGACAATCCGGTGATCAACAACATAGGCATCGATCTACGCAATTGGGAATAAGAATCATATCACACCCATTTGAATGCCCCACTATATTGTCTAGTGACAGTACATGTTTTGTCATCAGGTGCTGTTGTTCAACGGACAGCTGGACATCATCTTGTGTCTTCCTGCCATAGAGGCCATTTGGGAATAAGAATCATATCACACCCATTTGAATGCCCCACTATATTGTCTTGTGACAGTACATGTTTTGTCATCAGGTGCTGCTGTTCAACGGACAGCTGGACATCATCGTGTGTCTTCCTGCCACAGAGGCCATGCTGGACAGTATGACCGAGTGGAAAGATCAGGCAGCCTACAAACAGGCCACCAAACATATCTGGAGAGTCTCCCCGACAGACAAAGATGTAGCAGGCTATGTCCGTGCAGTTGGCAACTTCACTCAGGTTCGTCATCAGCAGCTTGAGTATCATCCTCGACTATGCAGGGTATTCTAACTACCTTGGATCCATTAAATATAAGGCTAATAGCGGGGACATCACCAACTAATGATTTGGCATCAACAGAGTTGACTGTAATTTAATGATTAAAGTATTTTTATTCAGTTACGCCCCCCAGCAGGAAGTGTTGTGGTGATACTGGTTTGGGCTCTGTCATTCCATCCTTCCATCCTTCCTTTCATCCAAAACATTTAGGGGAAACTTCTTAGGATACAAGGAATGAGTAAGTGAGTATGGTTTAGGCCGCTTTTAGCAATATTCCTTCAATCTCGCGGCGGGGGACACCAGTAATGGGCTTCACACATTATACCCATGTGGGGAATCAAACCAGGGTTTTTCAGCGTGACGAGCGCACTCTTTAACCACTAGGCCATCCCATCGCCCCATACAAGAAGGGCATTTAGCCAACATCATTAAAGAGATAAATATGATGACTGAATTCAAAATCATCTCTTCACAATTGTATATTTTACAGAGTTACCCTATGTGAATAGGTTTCGATTCAAGTACATCAGACCTAAAATGGGGAAACATTAGAGATAAAAGGATGTTTGTTATAAGTTCTTAAGGGAAATATCTGCAGGTCAAGTTTGAAACCCAGCATTGAGATGAAATAGTGCACAGATGTATTGTCTTGCCTTATGTTTAATGGTAAATATTGTTTCTCACAGGCCACTGTGGAAGCAAGGATGATATTTTGCATTCATTATTTATGTGGCTGAGGAAAACCCAGCATCGAGGCCTAGTATTTTACAGAGTTGTTTGATCGCTAGAGTTTGGTGGACAATCCAACCACCATGAACTGGTGTCCTCCATACAACTCTGGAGCTGGGGACAAAAAGGATAAAACAATTGTTGGAAAACAAAACAATGCATCAAGAATTAATAATGTACAGAGGTATGGCCCTTGTTTGATATTATGGACATGGTGTCCAGCAAATGAGAACATTTTGATCCCATGTGTTGAAGAAGTAAGCAAGGTGGTGGATATAGTTGTCCTGTGTGTTGTAGGTGACTGTGCGAGAGGCGGGGCATATCGTCACCTTCGACCAGCCTGACTGGACGTATGACATGTTACAGCGATACATAGAGGACAGACCATTCTACTAGAAGATAAAAAATAGATCATGTACATCTCCTGGAACACATGGAACAGATGATAGGACGTGTTACAGCGATACATAGAGGACAGGCCATTCTACTAGAAGCTAAAACATTCATCATGTACATCTCCTGGCACACATGGAACAGATCATAGGACGTGTTACAGCGATACATAGAGGACAGGCCAGTCCACTAGAAGCTAAAACATTCATCATGTACATCTCCTGGAACACATGGAACAGATCATAGGACGTGTTACAGCGATACATAGAGGACAGGCCATTCTACTAGAAGATAAAACATTCATCATGTACATCTCCTGGCACACATGGAACAGATCATAGGACGTGTTACAGCGATACATAGAGGACAGGCCATTCCACTAGAAGCTAAAACATTCATCATGTACATCTCCTGGCACACATGGAACAGATGATAGGACGTGTTACAGCGATACATAGAGGACAGGCCATTCTACTAGAAGCTAAAACATTCATCATGTACATCTCCTGGCACATGGAACAGATCATAGGACGTGTTACAGCGTTACATAGAGGACAGGCCATTCTACTAGAAGATAAAACATTCATCATGTACATCAGATCATAGGACTGGCGATACATAGAGGACAGGCCACATGGAACAGATCATAGGACGTGTTACAGCGATACATAGAGTGACAGTCCACTAGAAGATAAAACATTCATCATGTACATCTCACCTGGCACACTAGAATCATAGGGACGTGTTACAGCGATACATCATCTACTAGAAGCTAAAACATTCATCATGTACATCTCCTGGCACACATGGAACAGATCATAGGACGTGGATACATAGAGGACACAGTCCACTAGAAGCTAAAACATTCATCATGTACATCTCCTGGCACACATGGAACAGATCATAGGACGTGTTACAGCGATACATAGAGGACAGACCACACTAGAAGCTAAAACATTCATCATGTACATCTCCTGGCACACATGGAACAGATCATAGGACGTGTTACAACGATACTAGAGGACAGGCCAGTACACTAGAAGATAAAACATTCATCATGTATCTCCTGGCACAAGCAGATGATAGGACGTGTTACAGCGATACATAGAGGACATTCATCATGATAGAGGACAGGCCATTCTACTAGAAGCTAAAACTCATCATGTACATCTCCACACATGGAACAGATGATAGGACGTGTTACAGCGATACATAGAGGACAGGCCAGTCCACTAGAAGATAAAACATTCATCATGTACATCTCCTGGCACACATGGAACAGATGATAGGACGTGTTACAGCGATACATAGAGGACAGGCCATTCTACTAGAAGATAAAACATTCATCATGTACATCTCCTGGCACACATGGAACAGATCATAGGACGTGTTACAGCGATACATAGAGGACAGGCCAGTCCACTAGAAGATAAAACATTCATCATGTACATCTCCTGGCATACATGGAACAGATTATAGAACGTGATACAGCGATACATAGAGGACAGGCCAGTCCACTAGAAGATAATACATTCATCATGTACATCTCCTGGCACACATGGAACAGATGATAGAGGACGTGTTACAACGATACATAGAGGACAGGCCAGTCCACTAGAAGATAAAACATTCATCATGTACATCTCCTGGCACACATGGGACAGATGATAGGACATGTTACAGCGATACATAGAGGACAGGCCATTCTACTAGAAGATAAAACATTCATCATGTACATCTCCTGGCACACATGGAACAGATCATAGGACGTGTTACAACGATACATAGAGGACAGGCCAGTCCACTAGAAGATAAAACATTCATCATGTACATCTCCTGGCACACATGGAACAGATCATAGGACGTGTTACAGCGATACATAGAGGACAGACCATTCTACTAGAAGCTAAAACATTCATCATGTACATCTCCTGGCACACATGGAACAGATCATAGGACGTGTTACAGCGATACATAGAGGACAGGCCAGTCCACTAGAAGCTAAAACATTCATCATGTACATCTCCTGGCACACATGGAACAGATCATAGGACGTGTTACAGCGATACATAGAGGACAGACCATTCTACTAGAAGCTAAAACATTCATCATGTACATCTCCTGGCACACATGGAACAGATCATAGGACGTGTTACAGCGATACATAGAGGACAGGCCAGTCCACTAGAAGCTTCAAAACATTCATCATGTACATCTCCTGGAAGAACTATAAAACAAACATTCATAGGACGTGTTACAGCGATACATAGAGGACAGACCATTCTACTAGAAGCTAAAACATTCATCATGTACATCTCCTGGCACACATGGAACAGATCATAGGACGTGTGTTACAGCGATACATAGAGGACAGGCCATTCCACTAGAAGCTAAAAAACATTCATCATGTACATCTCCTGGCACACATGGAACAGATCATAGGACGTGTACATAGAAGCTGACATCATTCATCATGTACATCTCCTGGCACACATGGAACAGATCATAGGAGATGCTACAACGATACATAGAGGACAGGCCAGTCCAGATAAAACATTCATCATGTACAACTGGAACAGATGTTAGGACGTGTTACAGCGATACATAGAGGACAGGCCAGTCCACTAGATGCTCCCATTAGTAAGTCTCCTGGCACACATGGAACAGATCATAGGACGTGTTACAGCGATACATAGAGGACAGGCCATTCTACTAGAAGATAAAACATACATCATGTACGTCTCCTGGCACACATGGAACAGATCATAGGACGTGTTACAGCGATACATAGAGGACAAGCCATTCTACTAGAAGCTGAACCCATCATGTACATCTCCTGGAACACATGGAACAAGTTCATGTCCTGTCAGTTGAACTGGAATATACTTAAAAGTTTGACACGCTAGTGTCTGTGTTAATTTAGAGAGAGAGACGGACACACAGACACAGACACGGGCACATATAGGTTTGGCTGGTACATTCTGCCGTAAAGCGATATGTAATGCGCACAGATGCTAAAACAATGTAAAATGTGCATTCTCCTACTCATGTCCCTTCAGCGCTTCCGTACGTCTGAGACCATATACATGTGACTGTTGAAGACGTGATCGTAATCTAAACCCTAGAGTAGATACTTTGCAAGCAGTGATAATACATAGGTATTTTTAGATGCAATCAATTGTTTAAATTTTATTTGTGAAGGAAAATGCAGGAATGATAGAGCGTCTGAGACCATTATAAAATGGACACACTAAACAAAAGTGATCATTCTCCAGCTGTATGTCGGAAATAAACTGAATGCCCACTAAAATGAACTAGAAAATGGGTGTTGCCACATCATATAATTAATAATATATAGATCTAATAATTTCAAATACATAATTAATTCAACCATGTATTTTTAACAATGTATGTACTTTCAAAAATGGAATATTAATAACAGAGAATATACTTTATTTATTGGGGGCATATATCATTTCAATATAACATCCATACCTATTCTTCTATTTTGCATGGGGTTGATCATGGTACTGATATAGGCATTGATCTTAAAACGTTTAATAATAGTCATGGTATGGCAACATCTGCGTGATGCTAACAAGAGGTTAATTACACATCGGATCAATGGCGTGTTATGGTGTTATGAAAACCTTATAAAATCCGTTCAGAATTATATAACTGAAACTAACCGCTTTACGGAATTCAAGTAACAACCTATAAACATAAAATGCACTTGGTATCTTGTTCTTTTCTTTATTTTTATTTTGTTTTGATTCATTCATTAATGTCCTAATGTCTGCTCCATAGAAATAAGTCAAGATAATAACGAATTATATGCGGAGAAGCATTGACATAGGCCATATGGCCTGTTTGCTAATCCTATTTCCATTTTGTTATGTCGTGTATTATGAAAAATGTAAACATTAATGGAAATAAAATACTGTTTAAATCAATGGCGTGTTATCTACTGGATATGAAAAATCACATGACTATGATATATAAAACTGAATGTACCCCATTCCCCACCCCACTTCAACCCCTGATATAGCAACACTTTTTTATGTAATAGGAAAACGGACACATGAAATATCAATAACTGTGTGTGTGTATCAGCTTGTTCTGAAAGAGCCCATTAATAAGAAAGAAAGTGTGCATTTTGAAACTCTCTCTCTCTCTCTCTCTCTCTCTCTCTCTCTCTCTCTCTCTCTCTCTCTCTCTCTCTCTCTCTCTCTCTCTCTCTCTCTCTCTCTCTCTCTCTCTCTCTCTCTCTCTCTCTCTCTCTCTCTCTCTCTCTCTCTCTCTCCCCCGAGTGGGGCTTAAGTTTCTTAAAGGCGTTTACACTAAAACCAGTTATTAATATTTCATAATGTGTCCGTTTTCCTATTAGACATGAGTTACATGTATGTCCAACATCAACGTTTTCAGATGAATGATAGAATTTCGAGCATGAGCATCAATCCGATAAGAGATGTTTCAGTGTGTTTCACTTGTGCGCATGCGTCAAAAATGTAAGGTCATGAAATTCTGCTCTCCACAAAATACGAAATAAGAACACAAACAAGAGTCGTAGGATAAAATTGGTGTGTATGCATTCATGAAATTATGCTGCATACGTATCTGTATGAATCTTGTGTTGTAGAACTGAATTTTCTTGAAATAATTTGGAAATATGTATCTCATTGAAGATAAACATTAAAAGTGTTTACATCGCTCATTGTTCCAAGCGCTTGGGTTCTGATTGACACAACAATGAGTGAGAATGGATCTTCTCGTTCACCCAACAGCTTAGGGGGATTAAGGTTATGCTTTATTGATTGTGCAATACTGTTCATCACTGTGTGATATGGTCCGACAGGGTAACCTAATTAGCTTGCTGAGTGCAGTTCACCATGACACCGATGGACATTAAATTTTATTTGTTGTAACATCACTCTAAGTGAAATATGTTCTCTGAATACAAGTATATAATGTTGCACTGTGGTCTAGTGCATTTATTCACCATGGCAAACGTTCAGCTTGACTTACATTTCATTCCAAATGGTACAGGAGGTCAGTACTTGATATTTAGGTGCAGAAGATTTAGCATCAAGACAAGGAGAGCAACTTCTATCCACTGGAAGTGTTGACAGAAAGATTGCCGAGCCACCATCAACACCAAGATGGCCTACTGACATCTAACAGAGGCGAACACAACCATATTGTAGACAACGGACAGATTGCCATCGACAAGTTTGTCATCAGTTTGAAGGACATGGTCCGTCAACAGCCGAGGCCATTTTTCACCATCCCAACCTTTAAGAGCATCAGACATGCACTTATACCGATTTATATAATATGAATATAAGGCAATGGAAATTATTAACATGTGTCATGTAAAACTAAACGTGTTCGATCAATATTCTGTCGAAACTATCAAATTATCAGTGAATGATCAATTATTTTTCGAGACACTTAAAATGAATATAATATAAGAACCAAAACAATAGGGTTTTGAAATCGGCGAAAAAAAACAAAATGAAAAGAGAAAAAAACCTAGAATGTGCAATATATGAAATGGAAGCCAGATATTCAACATTAAGTAGTGAGGAAAACAAGGACTTATGCTCGAAAAAGGAAAAACTTGAAATTATTAGAATTGCTAAAGTAAAAGGAATCATATTTCGGAGTAAGGCTAAATGGTACGAAGAGGGAGAAAAAAAAAATACGGAATATTTTATGAATTTAAGATAAAACAAACTATGTGATTGAAAATATGGGTGAACTAATAACACCCACCGCAGTTTTGACAAAGAAGGAAGACATATTAAAAGAATCATCAAACTTTTATAACAATCTGAACAGTAGTAAAGTGGCTGGCAAAAGAACATAGACTTTTTCACTAATATTGACGTCAAACTTTCAAATGATAAACGTGAATTCTGTGAAACTGAGCTTACACTTGATGAATGTGCGCGAGCATTAAAGAATATGAAGAACAAATAAAGTCCTGGCTCAGGCGGGTTTAGTGCAGAATTTTAAAAAAAAAATTAAATTGAAAGATATTGGTGTAATTCTCTGGCGATCTATTGTGTACTCGTACGAAATGGGGATGCTGTCAGATTTTCAAAGACAAGGTTTAATTACTTGTCTACCCAAAGAGTGTCGTGATAGGCGCTACCTGAAAAATTGACGACCAATAAGTCTCTTAAATGTAGACTATAAGCATTTGAATCATTCTCGCCTTTTGGGGACATTTATCTATTTAACTGTCAAGGAGAAAAACTACTATTATACTCCAAAAACATTAAAAATAACTTTTGGCAAGATGTCTTAGTATGTTACTGTTGTAATAATAGAAACCATATTGAAAACATCGGAGACTATTTGTCTACCAATTTTGAACTTTGTACCATTTGGTGACATAGGCTTGTTTGTCTCATGGTATAGAAAAGGAATGAAAAATATGCGGGACATCATATCAATAACAGGTGATTTTAAACCTTTTGAATTACTAAAAGAAGATTTTAATCTCCATGAAACATACCTTCTCTACTTTAGATTTTTGAAATACGTACCTAAACGATGCCTTAATCTTCTTAAGGCTACACCTATTGTTGATGAATTAGTTACAAGAAACTGTACTATTATTAAACACATATATAACTCGGCTGATTGTAAATTTGTTTACTCACAGCTGTGTGACAATCATGGAATATCATTAGGTAGTCTTCAACATAAATTGGAATCCAAGCTTAATACTACTCTATCAGAGAATTAGGTCACAGGTGACCAAATAGCACAGGGAACAAAATATAACGCGCACCTTTTGTTGTAGGGGATTATCTCGCTCCAGTGAACTGGGACCCCAAAACAAAAGGTGCTGGGTAAGTGAGAATGACCCCTATAAACAAGGTGTGACACAAGGTGTGTGTGTGAGACTGACACAAGCATATACAATGAACTTGATGATAAACTAGGCCAACTTGATCGAGTATCATTTGAAGAAGAATTAGTACAGTTGTATAAAAATGAAGAAGATATATTGAATATAATCTGATTTAGTTTAGATGAAACTGCAAAAAGACAGATGCGAAAATGTACCTCATGGGTACATTTCAAAACGTGTTCAAAGAGGCCATTCCAAGAAGACTATCATCGAAAAGCATGTGTCAGATGTATACATACTGTATAGCTTCATCAACGGTGCAGTCTCCGCCGAGGTGCTACAGAAGGAAGTTCTAAGCAAGCAAATGAATAGGAACACAGAAGAAAATCAACACAGAGAAGAGGATGGAGAGGATATCATGAAGTCGCTCAAAATGACAGATGCCATCGGGTTCATAGTGTCAAAGGTAATGGAACTAAACAATAGAATGAAAACAGAACTCTACCGATATTGACATGAAGATTGATAGTTTACATAAGAAGTTTGACGATGATATGAGGAGAGTAAATTGTGTCGTAGGAGAAAGAACCAAAGACTTGGTAAAGGGTGAAAGGGAAATAGAGAGAACACATATTGTGGAAATGAAACTAAGAGGTGATATACAAATACTAGTAGCACAGTTAAGAGAAAAGGACAAACAAATTGCACTTCTGAGGGATGACATGAAATCATACATAGAAGAAGTATCGCATAAAACAGGCAGTATAGAAAGTAGACAACATCAACTTTCAATTTAGAGACATGAACTCAATGACAAAATCAGACACACAACTTCTACACAGTAAAGAAGGTAAAAATACTGAGATAACATTTGCTGATGTTCTGAAAAGGCCAGTTAAGTCTCCAAAACCTACGGACAACACTTATGTATCACCTGAAATCACCATCCTGACAGATTCAAACACCCCTGAAGAAGACTCTACACCTGTGAAGAAAGATCCTGTCAAACAGTCACGTAATAGCGGACAACACAAGATACATACTGAGAAAGTTCAGGAATCTAGACATGTAGGATTTGATAAGGAAGTAGAAAGGGCCTTCCCAGGGAACATCCCCCAATATTAGACGCAAGAGGTATGTTCTATCACGTGTAAGTGCAGACAAACCATTTGAAATTGTTCAGGATGCTATAGTAGCCTATGCTAAGAAGCTAAGAATTTATTTGCAGCGGTTCATTCCCAAGTAAGTCAGCTTGGCGATCTATTATAATGAGACCTCTCTCGGAGTATGAACAAAACATCTGGAGGGAGAGACTAGCACAGAGACCGGATCTCTCACGATACTGTAACATCCACACACGTTTACAAATGCACGTCCTTTATTTTCTGATCCATCTCTATCCACATTTAAGACAACCCCTGCAACTCTGTGTCAAAATCGGATCAAGAGCAAAAGTATCAAAAGAATGTAACCACTGTAATGGACATTGCTATGACTATGACTGCCATATCATCCTACACTGTCTATTTTTTATGTCCGACAGAAATAATTTCTTCTCCTGCCTGATTGATAAACTTGATGTAGATATATATGTGAAAGTAGATATGCTCAACGACGGTGATATGCTGGCACTGTTTCTCGGCGCCTATATGCATGACTTAACTGAAATAATTGACTATGATACATGGGAATAATTAATACTTTCTTTTTCTCACTTCGTATGGAATCTAAAGAAACATCTGGTGTACATCTATTAAACACAGCCCTACTGCTCACAAAGTGTGCATTGTAAATTATCTATTAATGAGAAGTCTAACATATGCTTCCATTTTGTGACAAATGTTGTTCCATTTTGTTTAATGTATGTGTTGTCTTGTAAATAATGTATTTGCCTTTGTACGATCTTCGGATTCAACTCTGGCGGAAATAAAGACATTCATTCATTCATTCATTCCAGGGCCAGACTGCATAACAAATGAACACATTACAAATGGAGGGATGCTTTTCCTCAAACAACTCACGAACTCCAAACTGCTTCAGGACTGGTACAATCATCCTTCTTCATAAAGGCAACAATAAAGTGAAGTCCGACCCCTCGAATTACAGAGGAATAACTTTGACATCAGCATTATCAAAAATAGTAAAATTCGAGAAGGTACTTTTGAATCGTATTGAAAATTATCTGAAGTGTCCATATAGATTTTCCACATAGACTTCAATGCGGTTTTCGAAAAGGATACGGTGATGCAGTGTCAACCTACGTCGTGAGAGAAATAATCTCCCAGCTTACACAAAGAGGATCAAATGTATACACTGCACTTCTCGACAACGAGAAAGCATTTGACCGCATTTGGCATAATGGTCTACTAGTGAAACTGTTTGATCTTGGAATACAAGGCCGCGCCTGGCACCTTGTGAGCCACAGCTATGAAAACCCATGTGCTTATATACTCCATAACGGATGTACGAGCCGGACGTTCAACATAAAGCAAGGTGTAGGACAAGGGAGAGTACTCTCTGCCTCTACGTTCCTTGTCCTCATCACGGAGCTGGATATGCTTTCAAAAGGTCTCGTCATTGGAGATGAACGTATCACAAGCATTCTACTAGCAGACGACACAACACTACTCAGCCAAACGGACTACAGGTCATGGTTACCACTCTGCAATCGTACGCTATTAAATGGTGCCTTACGTACAATGCAGATAAAAGCTGTGTGATGATATTCAAAGGCGGTCATTCGGTGGACAAAACTTTGTGTTTTAGACTTGGTGAAAGTGTTCTTCCAACAGTGGGTAATACCACATATGCTGGATCCCTTATAAGTAATACACAACATGCCGAATGAACAGAGCGTTCCTGTGCAAAAGCCAGAACATTGCTATATTTCATAAAGGATGTCGGCTTAAAGGTTGGTTTTATAAGTCCTATAGGATGTGTCAAAATTTAGCGTTGAGTATTACTTCCTTGTGCATTCTATTTCTGTGAATTATGGACAAACATCACGGAAACAGAATATAACATCATGGAGCGAGTTCAATGGTTATTTGCTCGTATTGCTCAAAACCTCCATAAACGGTCATCAACTTCAGCAACTGTGCAAAGTTTGGACCTCTTGTCAATGCATGGAACCATCGACAGACTCAAACTCATGCTATTCGGCAGGCTATGCCGCGCAGATTCTGGAAGCACCCACCAAATAGTACTCCTGTATAGAATAGGACAGTTTATTACTGAGAACACGTGTGATATGTGGATTATCCCATGATCTTCTGAAAATTGTTCAAAAGTACGATCTCTGGTCGCATGTTAGTGAATTTATAAAGACTGGTAACTTTCCGTGCAAACTGGAATGGAGTAGAACTATAAATAGAAAAGTAGCCGACACAGAATATTACAAACTGGCAAATGACGCTCACTCAGACACCAGAAATGAGCCGTTTTGCCAACATTCACGCTGCTCTAGCCCCACATAGACTGTGGGGAACGTGTGAACTGTACCCAAACTCAACCAGACCTGTGTACAGTCTAGTTAAACTTGGTGTATTACCTGTTGTAGGTGGGATGTGCATACTCTGTGACACCGAGTGTGATGATATGGTGAAACACCAACTCTTATACTGCTGCAGTTTATTCTATAAGCGTAATGCACTTAGTGAACGTCTGTTTGACAATATGACCATTGAAAGCTTTGTACAATTCGAGGATTGTAATGATAATGAACTCAAGATTACCACCCGTCTAGGTGGGATCACACCACTCATTGAAACCATGTCACTGACTGAGTGGGCTGTATTTATTGACATTACAGCAAAACACATCAGCTCTTGGAACCCCAAAGCCCTGCTGTATCTGTGAAGCTGAAACTATGTCGGAGACTATGCCAGAGACTGTGTTTGAATATGTAAATATGTTTAATATTATATCCTGAGATGTTTTGATATATGTACTCTCCGTCTTAATGGATGAAATAAAGCACATTAATTAATTCATTCATTCCATATTTACAAAGTCGCTCGGTGTATGGGACATTTGTGTATCTCCAAAAATCGACTGCAAGTTTAAATACATGTATTCTACATCTGAGACCAGTCTTAGGTTTACATGGATAGAGAGTGTAATATACTTTTCTACATTTAACAGTGATTTAAAGTCGTGACTTTAATACAAGGAATCAGATAAACTGTTGGCAGAACTACACCATAATTGTTGTAGGTTGTCAAATAATCTTTGTTTATAAAGGTGAATAAATATCTCCACATTTCCAACATCTTGTGTTAGCCACACATATTCAAATCCAAGTCTAAACAGCATATGTTTAATAAGAGTAGCCCATGTGGTATGACCAGAGTCATAGCATTGGCGAGGCAGTCTGTGTTCATCCAAATACAGTAGCCAGCACCAATACTTAATAGCCGATGTGGTGTATGATCTGTTTGATTGGAATTTTAGAAGTGCTATGGATGATAAGAAAATTATAATACTTTATGGATAACAACTTCTTTATTTTATTATGATGTGACGTTTCAGTATGTCTTCTTATACCGTCGTGAAGCAAATGTAAAGTAACACAGCACAGATCGGACTTGTATAATGTAAGACAGCATGAGGGAATGCATCAAAGGGATGAACAACAACAACAATGGAATAGGTAATAATACAGTAACAATAGGAGGAAGCCAACAGGTGAGAATTCAGGACAAGATATACCTAGCAGATTGATTAGCAATGATGGCTGGCGAGCTCTGTTCTGTTGTTTTTATCAGTTCATTGTAGGCGGATAGGATGAGGTATCCTTGGTCTCTGTTGATTGAAAACTTGTGTCGACGGATTTGAACTGCTTCTGCCAGTTTTCCTTTGGTGAAGTCCTGGAGGTTCAACACACTTAAAATAGCTGTGGAATTCCTTGCTTTCATCATGAGTCTTGATATGCATCCCCAGAGGATCATCCGACAGAATAAATATGTGCTAAAGTACACAATAAAATTCTATCATGGAGAGCCTCCACATTAATCAAACCCCGACCTCCAGAATTGATTGGCATATATAAACGGATTAAGAGAGGAACGAGGGTGGTGGGCTCTGTTATCAGACATGATCCTTCTGGTCAGGCGGTCAAGACTCTGGATATCTTGTTTTGTCCAATCAACTACTCCAAGGAATAGGAAAGGACTGGCATAACAAAAGTATTGGTGGCTTTGACCTTGTTTTGAGCATTTAGCTCTGAGCTCCAAATTTTCTTTAAGCAAGGTTTACACTCGGCCCGAAGTTTGTCTTGAATCTGGTTATTCTGGAGCTTGTCTCCATAGGTGTAGGCCTGATCTTCCACAAGATGCTCAATAACTCCTCCCCCTGTAACTTGACCGATCCACCATTAACTACGTATACCTTGCCACGTTTCAAATGAAGAGCATTACATTTGTCGAGTCCAAATGTCTTATCAATATCGTTAGAAAAGGACTCGATAAGGAGAAACTGCTCTTTGAATTTGGTATCTGCTTTGGCAAGGAGCCCGATGTCATCCATGTAAAGGAGCTGTTGGGGATCTATGCTGAGGAGGTCCGGGATCTTAACCCTCCTCCTTATTGAGCAGAAAGCTCAAAGGATTTAAAGACAAACAAAAAGCAAAGGACTGAAGGAGTCCTCCTGGAATTCCCCCTTCTGATTGGAATAGATTCCAAAGTCTGCACATCCCCTTGCGAGTACATCTGAAGTTGAGTCGACCACCATCTCATTAAGGACTTGAGTAAATCCAGTGAGGTGAGGTGAGGTGAAATTGGGTTTAACGTCGTTCTTGAGAATATTTCGCTAATATGACGACGTGCATGCGTGTGTATGTGTATGTGCGTCTGCTTGTACTAGCTCAGACTGAAGCTGGTTTTATAGTGCTATAGCCCACTGAGATATCATGCCGCAGTGAAGCATGACTACCCCACTCAGACACATTATACTGACTCCGAGTCGACCAGTCCTTGTTGTACCCATTAATGCCGAGAGCCAGGCAGGGACCAACAAGTACCATATTTTAACGTCTTTTGGTATGATGCGGTCGGGGATCGAACCCGCGACCTTTCGCTCTCCGGGCGGACGCTCTAACCACTACACCACGGAGGCTGTCGAGTAATCAAGTAGTCATTCAGGGAGGTCAATACAATCAAGAGACTTCAGAATCCATTCGTGAGGGACAGAGTCGTATTCTTTTTTGGAATCAATCCAGCACATGGAGAGGTTGCCGTGATATGTTTTAGCCTCTTCCGAAATCATTTTTTTGCAGAAGAAGTTAATCCTTGCACACACACACCACTCCCCACCACCCCCAACATCCCTTTCTCGCCCCCTTCTGCTCTTATAGATTATATCATTGGAAGAGCAGTACGATGACACGAGGTTTGTCAAACACCCTGTGATAGGGCGGAAGTTTTTAGGATCAGTCAAGTCTCCTTTTTGGGGAAGGAGTATTGTGCGACCTTTGCAGAACCATGGAGAAACATCACCTGTGTCCACGAGAGAAGTGAAACAGTACAGTATTGGCGTTTAGACGCCAATGCCGGTTTCGAATGCCATCAGGCCCAGGAGCTGTATTTGATTTGGACCTTTTGATAACACTTTTCAGGCAATCGGGTGAGATGTTGCAACCAAACGACCCAGTTATTTTCTCATGCATTGCATGATCGTAATCATGGACCCATGGTGCCTCAAGGTTACAGTCGCCGGGTATAGACAACAACTGTTTCCAGAACCTTTTATTGGCATCCATGGGAGGCCGTTTTTCATGTTCACCACCACCCTTTGTTTTGAGTAGCCTGTAAAAGTGCTTTTTATTATTTCTAAAGAGCTTATTCTGTTTCATAAAATTGTTTTTCTTTTCCCATTTTTTCTCTTTCAGTCGAATCCATTATTTTAGTTTTAAGTTTCTCAAAATTGCCTTCAAGTTTAGTAAATCATTTTCATGTTTCTGAAAAGATTCATTTGTTTGTTTAAATGGCCTTCGTTTGTCTAAAGGTATATCAGATATTTCATCATAAATAAAACTTGATTATGGCTCGATTGTGTATGGTAGAGACTGCAACAGCAACCTAAAACTACTTGATTCTGTCCACCACCAAGGCCTCAGACTTTATCTTGGGTCTTTTAGAACTTCTCCTATTGACAGTCTCTATGCCGAGGCCGATGAGCCATTTCTTAACCTACGGCGTATAAAGCTATCCTTACAGAATATAACAAAACTACATTCTAACGAATCTAACACTGTATTTAACATGTGTTTTTCAACCTCTTTATGAGGATCTGTACAACAAAAAGTCTTATCTAGTTCCGCCTCTGGGACTAAGAGTCGAACCTTTCCTTTCTGCTGCTGGCATTGAACTAGAGAATATATCTCATTCCCGTCTTCTTCTGGGGTAGCCTGGTGGTTAAAGCGTTGGCTCGTCACGCCGAAAACCCGGGTTCGAATCCCCACATGGGTACATTGTGTGAAGCCCATTTCTGGTGTCCCGCGCCGTGATGTTGCTGGAATATTGCTAAAAGCAGCGTAAAACCAAACTCAGTCAGTCAGTCTTCTCCTCCTTGGCAATTGGCGAGGCCAGAAGTTGATCTAACACTGACAACATTTAAAAACTAAGAAACTAATGACTTACAATTTAAGCAAGAATTTAATCAATTACAAAGTAAATATAATACATACAAATCCTAATTTAAAGATGGGTCAAAGGATGGTGGCGCAGTTGTTTGTGCCACTGTTATTGGATCTAGAATAATATCTTCTAGATTACCTGACAACAGCTCTATTTACACAGCAGAAGCTAATGCCATACTCACAGCTCTTAAATATATTAATAAGCACCCTGAATATAAACAATACGTAATATTTTAGATTCTCTTTCTTGCTTTCAGGCTATTAGGCTTCTCAACATCCACTTTTAATTGAAATCGTTGAATTATATAATGATCTTGCTACTGGACAACGCGACATTGTCTTTTGTTGGTAACCCAGCCACTTTGGAATCTCTGGGAACACAATGGCCGATTTTGCTGCTAAGGCAGCACTCAACACATCTGTGACACCACTTCCTATTCCATACTCTGATTATAAAGCCGTGATTAGATCATATATCCGAAATCTAATGCAATAGAAGTGGGACACTCAAGTAGGTATCAATAAATTACATGAAATTAAACCAACTATCGGTTACACAACTACTTGGGTTGTCAGTCCAGGTTTGAGGAGGTCATCATGCGACGATGTCGCATTGGCCATACAAGATATACACATGAATATTTATTGAAAGGTGAATGTCCTCCGTTTTGCATCCTTTCTGATGAAAGAATCACGGTCAAGCATGTCCTTCTTGACTGTATTGATTTTTCCATCACAAGGGATAAGTATTTCAATGTCAAAACAGTAAGGGATCTTTTTAAAGTCAACGTGCAACTATCACTTACTAATTGCATTTTTTAAAGAAATAGAATTGCTACTTAAATATTGATATATGGTTTGTAAATAGCTAAATATGTTAAAATTGGTAGTTTAATTGCGCAGCTTAGATTGTGAGTGGCTGTATCCTCACAGGGGGTTGAAATATTGTAAAATTATTGTCCTTCTGTGGAGGTACGTAAGTCCCAAAAACATTCAAAGTAAATTTAAACATACCATTACTTTTAACCGTAGGATAAATGTTGCTTTCAATTTATGGCTCAATTGTCAGAACATGGTGGCAGCTGAAGAGGTGGTGTAAATCCAGCTAGGGTCCATGCAGGAAGCAAATCTACTGTAAGTACCCTTGGTCCCTAGTATGGTGATCTACCTTTTAGTTGTTGGCAAACTATAGCCTGGTTTTTATGTTGTCTTGTCATATATAGTTACAATATTTTAGATTATATTACTAGTTTTACATTTATATCTGTGATAGTCTAGCTGTTTTACTGTCCTTCGCTGACATTTTTTTTTATAATTTACCTTTAATTATTATTGATTTATACCTTGATTTAGTCACGATATGGCTGAAATATTGCCAAAGTGACTTTAAATTTTAACTCACTCACTCACTCTTCTAGATTACCAAATACAGCTCTATTTTCATAGCAGAAGCTAATACCGTATTCACAGCTCTTAAATATATTGAAAAACACCCTAAATATAAACAATATATAATATTTTCAGACTCTCTTTCTTGCCCTCAGGTTATTAAAAATCTCTCTTGCAAGCATCCACTTTTAATAGAAATAAATGAATTATATATATAATGAGCTTGCTACTGGTCAATACGACATCGTCTTTTGTTGGTTACCCAGCCACGTTGGCATTTCTGGGCATACAATGGCCGATCTAACTGCTGAGGCAGCACTCAACACATCTGTGACACCTTTTCTTATCTGATAATCTGATTACAAAGCTAACATTAAAACCTACATCCGTGATCTAATGCAACAGAAGTGGGACACCCAAGTTGGTATCAATAAATTACACGAAATTAAACCAACTATCGGCTACACCTACTTGAGTTGTCAGTCCAGATTTGGTCATCATGCGACGGCCATACAAGATATACTCATGGATACCTGTTAAAGGGTGAGGATCCTCCGTTTTGTATCCCTTGTGATGAGAGAACCACGTCAAGTATGTCCTGCTTGATTGTGTTGCATTTTCCATCATAAGGGATAAGTATTTCAATGTAAAAACTGTTAGGGATCTTTTTAGTATTGCTAATTATCATTTAATTTTCGAATTTTTAAAATTAATAGAACTGATAGATGAAATTTTATTCATATGTTTTGTAGATAAATACATATTTAGAATTGGTGATTAAATTAGAAACTGAATTTGTGAGTGGATGTACCTTCGATGGGGGTTGACGTAGCGTAAAATCATTGTCCTCCTGAGAGAGTACGTAAGTCCCAAAACATTTGAAGTAAATTTAAGTCTACCAGGTTTGTAATCGTAGTAATTATGTCATTTTATAAAAATGCATGGCTCAATCTCAGCTTAAACGCCAATGGCTGAAGGGATGGTGTAAATCCAGCTAGGGTCCGTGCAGGTAGAAAAAGTAATGTAAGTCCCCATGGACCCTAGTATGGTGATCTACCTTCAGTTGTTGGCGATAAATAGCCCATTTTTACATTGTATTGTCCAAAAATAGTTTTCTACTTTTAAAGATATATGCTAGCTAGTTTTAACTCATTTTGTGATAATCTAGTAACTTTACTGTCCTTCGTTGACAGGGTTTTACATATTATCACATTGAATATCGATACGATGCAAATCATATTTGGATTCTCTGAAAAAAGGAACCATGTCCTTAATCTCCTGATAACAGTTGTCAAATTGACCCTTTTTAAAATAAGAACATGTACTTGTACACCAAGTTTCGATATGATCAGAAAGGAAATAAGTAAAATTTACAATATCGAGAGAGCTCTACTAACTTTGCCAAATTTGTTGGATTTTGGTCTGATTGCCATCAACTGTTTGATTGATACTAATGTACAACTGATCCTTTAACCCTACAATGCCATTTGTTATGATATGCTTGTCAATTTGAGATACCGCCAAACTCTGTATACAAACGCATGGTTTATATTACCTAAAAAGATGAATAAGAAAACCCCCAAAAAACCAACAAACTCGAGTTATTCCGGGACAAGCCGAATAGCGACTCGTGCCCCTCTGGAAGGATTTCATATTGACGCAGGAACATCAGAACTACTTCAGACAGGAACGATAACTCTATTATCTGTTTGATTCCAGTGGCACTTGATATCAACGAAGTACTCATACATTGTATTGCTGTTTTTGTTTATTTATTTTATAGAATGAAACCTCTCTGATACAACTAAATGAAGGAGAAAAAAGATTTGTTAAACATAGACCGTTATTATCACCAGCTGTTCACCTTATATTTCCAAATACAGCCGATGGACCAAGGCATCATCAACAACTTAAATGTCCACTACAGAAAGCAGCTGATGACCAAGTTCATCAAGGCCATGGACAAGAAGGAGTCCAGAAACATAACAGTCCTTGATGCCATGCAACATCTACGACAGGCTTGGAATGCGTCCAACCCCAGACAATAAACAAGTGCTACTTACATGCAGGCTTCAAGATCTCTGACCAGACCAACACCCAAGACGATGATGACAGCGACCCTGAGGATGATGTGCCCCTTGCCACCCTAGTTGTTAACAACATCACTCTTGCGAAGTATGCCAGTGTGGATGATGACTTGGTAACCAGCTGCCCTGACAGTGAGCAAGACATCATCCAGAACATGATCGATTTCAGGACCAGGACCCAGCTTCCCAGTGACGATGAAGATGAAGACGAAGTGCCCCCTCCTCTACCACCTACTCTTGATGCCACAACTTCAGCCCTAAAAATCGTCGGGCGTTACTTGATATCGCAAGACGATGGAGATACTGTCATGACAGGCTACAACATGATGGCCAACTATGTTGCAGAGATGAAGAGATGTTTTGCAAAGAGACAATCCCTCATGGCAGCTTTTGTGGAGTAATAAGCTAGACTGTGACTAAAATATTTTGTTTGATTATGTTTAATTTTTATTACTTTGTATTATAAATGTATTACTTAACGCAATGAAATTTTATGGAATAAATCATGTCATATTACTTACAAATGTTGTCTGTTATTCTGCTGTATACATATACATGTAAATTGTACATACATGTGGTTGTCATTTGCAGGTTTTGATAAGTTTGGATAAGTAAAATACCTGATAAGTAAACAATTTTGGCGAGTCCCTTGAAATTTTAGTTATCACGTTGTCTCTGTATATGCATATTTCTGAATCACAACTGGGATTTGTTTTTTTTTGAATATGCAAAAATATGCCAAAGTTAGATTCTTTTGACATCAGGGTCATCAGCATAGCTGACCTACATTGACGAACTTTGACCTTTATGACCCAACACTGCCGCTGTTACAGGTCATTGGCTCCCTCCCTCTGCAAGCCGTCTGCGTTCTGCTGTTTATTTTGTTGACAGTTACATAGACAGATTCTTTAGTACAAATGCATAAAATCGGTGATTTACAATGTGATTAGGTTGTCTGACAAAACATCCACTTGCACAGTTTGAGATCGATTGGGTCATTGGATGAAGAGATATTTACAAAAAAACGGGTCCACATGCATTTCATGCCAAACTATAGATGGGTATCAGTGAACGAGTGTTGGACCTAGGACATATTACTTTCAGTAATTCAACAACAACAACAACAACAACTCATGTATCTTGCATATTTTATTTCTACCTGCTGAGTACACATGCAGACAATCACATAAGACATGATTTTTGATTGATTATGTATTTACAACTACCCCAGAAGTTTGTTGGATGATGATTTAATCAATATGTATTGAAATATGAAATTTAGATGACAATGCCTTTGAGACAGATGAATTGTGTCATGTCCTCACGGAGGGATGACATATTATGAGGCGGACACTCTGACAATTTGGGATCAGGTGGTCAGGCTCGCTGACTTGGTTGACACACGTCATCGGTTCCCAATTGCACAGATCAATGCTCATGCTGTTGATCACTGGATTGTCTGGTCCAGACTCGATTATTTACAGACCGCCGCCATATAGCTGGAATATTGCTGGGTGCGGCGTAAAACTGAACTCACTCACTCACTCTGACAATTTTACCTCTGAAGAAAATATTTTGTAAACATCATTGTAGAAAACACAATTACATGTATATAAAAATCATGGTATTCACATGGTAAATCAAATCTAGAATATACTGATCAAAAGTAAAAAATTATAACTAGCAATTCAATCACTAAGATTTGTATTAAATGATCTGTTTGCACTTAATCCTTTCCAAGGTTATATTCATATAAAAAATAGATGTAAATATAAAATCACTTGAGGTTTGAGAATGGTATCTTTTGGTAAACACACATGGATTGAAGATGAACAGGGACGTATCTGTGATCATTAATCAAAACTCGGCTCCTTTCGTAACCTCCAAGAAGGCTTGTCGACCTATTTGTCACCACTCTCCCCTCTCCGTAACCTCCAAGAAGATCGATATTTGGCTTGTTACGGAATAACACGAGATGGTTACAAATGATCTGGGATAAGTGGGTGCCATGTACATTTTCTCAAATTTGTTTTTGCCTCCATAGTGAGTGAGTGAATTTAGTTTTATGCCGCTTTTAGCAATATTCCAGCAATATCATGGTGGGGGACACCAGAAATGGGCTTCACACAATGTACTCATGTGGGGAATCGAACCCGGTTCTTCGGTGTGACGAGTGAACACTTTAACCACTAGGCTACCCCATCGCCTCTGCCTCCATAGAATTTGGAGTTGAGGAGGCAACAGGAAAGAGGATTATTGGACACTCCTATATCTGGACAATATTGGAGAAAATGCACATGCTTGAAAAGTAATGTTCGACTGCATATTTCACCGGTAGTTTTCATAATGATAAATCAACACAGACACCATCTCTGCCACAGCAGAACCCTGAAAAGCATTCCAATTCAACTGTGACACAGAGCACGTCCAATCATCTGTTCCATGTGTACCAGTAGTCATACATGATGGGTGTTTTATCTTCTAGTAGAATGGTCTGTCCTCTATGTATCGCTGTAACATGTCATACGCCCTGTCCGGCTGGTTGAAGGCGACGATATGGCCTGCCTCTCGCACAATCACCTACAACACACAGGACACAACTACTAAATCCAGCATCTGGCCAAATTCCTCTACAGATGGAACCAAAATACAAAACAGCCTTTTCAAGAATGTGAAACAAACATTCTTTTATCTGTTGTGTTTTCCCCATTTTGGATCTGACGCACTTTGTCCAAAAACAATCATACAAGGGCCATAATGCTATAAAATCTATACAATTTTGAAGATATGGTTTTAAATTCAGTCATCATATTTATCCCAAAATGATGTTGGGATGTAAATTTCCTCCAAGCATCCTCAGCAGTTTCCTCCAAAGTTTTTGGATGGAAGAAAGGAAGAACGACAGAGAGATTGAAAGAGCCCCATCCAGTATCACCACAACACTTGTGCTGGGGGCATAACCGAATAAAAATACTTGAATTATTAAATTACAGTCAATGCTGTTGATGACAAATCATGAGATGGTGATGTCCCCGCTATTAGCCTTATATCTGATGGGTCTAGGGTAGTTAGAATACCCTGCATCGTCGAGGATGATACTCAAGCTGTTGATGACAAACCATGAGATGGTGATGTCCCCGCTATTAGCCTTATGTCTGATGGGTCTAGGGTAGTTAGAATACCCTGCATAGTCGAGGATGATACTCCAGCTGCTGATGACGAACCTGAGTGAAGTTGCCAACTGCACGGACATAGCCTGCTACATCTTTGTCTGTCGGGGAGACTCTCCAGATATGTTTGGTGGCCTGTTTGTAGGCTGCCTGATCTTTCCACTCGGTCATACTGTCCAGCATGGCCTCTGTGGTAGGAGAACACACGATGATGTCCAGCTGTCCGTTGAACAGCAGCACCTGATGACAAAACATGTTCTGTCACTAGACAATATGGTGGGGCATTGATATGGGTGTGTTATGATTCATATTCATGACGATCTGGGTTAAAACTGGTCTTCAGCAACCCATGCTTGTCGAAGAGGCGACTAACAGGATCGGGTGGTCAGGCTCGCTGATTTGGTTGACATATCAAATCTTTGAAGGGCATTTAGAAATGGAATACATAGGAAAAGCAAGATTTTATGGATGTCAACTTCTTTACTGTGAATAACACGATGTTTCGGTGAATTCTCCTGATGAAGGAGCAAGCATACACCAAACGCTTCGATGATGAAGGAGCAAGCATACACCAAACGTCGCCTGATGAAGGAGGAGCATACACCTCAAAGCCTGATTCACCTGATGAGGAGCAAGCAAGCATACACCCAAAAGCGTCGCGGTTATTCACCTGATGAAGGAGCAAGCATACACTCCAAACATCGTGTTATTCACCTGATGAAGAGCAAGCATACACCAAAGTTATTCACCTGATGGAGCAAAGCATACACTCCAAACGCCGTGTTATTCACCTGATGAAGGAGGAAGCATACACCGAACGTCGTGTTATTCACCTGATGAAGCAAGCAAGCATACACTCCAAACGTCGTGTTATTCACCTGATGAAGGAGCAAGCATACACTCCAAACGTCGTGGTTATTCACCTGATGAAGCAAGCAGTTATTCACCTGATGAAGGAGCAAGCATACACTCAAACGCCGTGTTATTCACCTGATGAAGGAGCAAGCATACACTCCAAACGCCGTGTTATTCACCTGATGAAGGAGCAAGCATACACTCAAAAGCGTGTTATTCACCTGATGAAGGAGCAAGCATACACTCAAACGCCGTGGTTATTCACCTGATGAAGGAGCAAGCATACACCAAAGCGTCGTGGTTATTCACCTGATGAAGGAGCAAGCATACACTCCGAAACGTCGTGTTATTCACCTGATGAAGGAGCAAGCATACACTCCGAAACGTCGTGTTATTCACCTGATGAAGGAGCAAGCATACACTCCGAAACGTCGTGTTATTCACCTGATGAAGGAGCAAGCATACACTCCGAAACGTCGTGTTATTCACCTGATGAAGGAGCAAGCATACACTCCGAAACGTCGTGTTATTCACCTGATGAAGGAGCAAGCATACACTCCGAAACGTCGTGTTATTCACCTGATGAAGGAGCAAGCATACACTCCGAAACGTCGTGTTATTCACCTGATGAAGGAGCAACGCCGAGTTATACACTCTGAGCGTCGTGTTATTCACGTTGTGTTATGATGAAGGAGCAAGCATACACTCCCAAACGCCGCGTGTTATTCACCTGATGAAGGAGCAAGCATACACTCCAAAGCGTTGTGTTATTCACAAGCATACACTCGAAACGTCGTGTTATTCACCTGATGAAGGAGCAAGCATACACTCCGAAACGTTGTGTTATTCACCTGATGAAGGAGCAAGCATACACTCCGAAACGTCGTGTTATTCACCTGATGAAGGAGCAAGTATACACTCCGAAACGTTGTGTTATTCACAATAAGAAGTTGCTGCTGCTGTGGCAGCTGGACCAAAACGTAACAAATTTATTGTAATCACAAGTTGAAAACTTTTGCTTTAGTAATATTATAGTAGTTTGTCAACTCTTGTGGGACAACTTCAAGACTCAATAGTTTTACTTGCCTTGTACTTGCCACTGTTGAGCAGAGTAACAAACCAGGGCCTCACGCTGTCCAGGAAGTCGGAATACAGCTTCTCAAATACTAGGTTGCTGGGCTCGGAGTAGGACACATTTCCGACATGGATCGCACGGCGGACTTCAGGGAGATCAACATAGGACACATAGTAGTTCATATCTGCGGGCCCCTGAAACAATGAAGTGACAATCTGCAGACTCCAGAAATAGCAAAGTGACAATCTCCAGACTCCTGAAACTGTGAAGTGACAATCTGCAGACTTCTGAAACAAAGAATTGACAATCTGCAGACTCCTGAAACAGGGAAGTGACAATCTGCAGACTTCTGAAACAAAGAATTGACAATCTGCAGACTTCTGAAACTGTGAAGTGACAATCTGCAGACTTCTGAAACAAAGAATTGACAATCTGCAGACTCCTGAAACTGTGAAGTGACAATCTGCAGACTTCTGAAACAAAGAATTGACAATCTGCAGACTTCTGAAACAAAGAATTGACAATCTGCAGACTCCTGAAACAGCGAAATGACAATCTGCAGACTCCTGAAACAATTAAGTGACAATCCGCAGACTCCTGAAACAGCAAATGAACATAAACACATTATGCACAAAACAATTTACAACATAAACCTGTGGAGTCATAAATCGAAAAGGGTTTTATCAAAATTTAGCATCTTGCATAAAATATTCACTGTATTCAAAGATGTATGAAAAGTATTGTTATTGCTGGCACACTTAAATTCCAAAGGGCACACATAATAGTCTCTTAAAAATAAATATATTTCTCTACCCACACGCCATCAGGCTCACCTGGACTTCCAGAATATTCTCATGAGCAATGTATCCAGTGGCATTGTAGAAGAACCCTTTCCCCAACAAGGCAGCTGAGAAGATCTGCCAAAAGAAAAGAGACAAATGACTATGTTGCAATGTACGGTTAAACGTGAAAATATTCAAGAGATACCTCCACTGTTAAAAGGTACTGATGCTAGTCTGGCTATTCACATCATGAAGAGGGACTGGAAATTGTAACTGGTGAGAGAATATTTCCTTTGACTGACATGTTTCCAGTGTGAAGTCATGTAAGTTCACTTAGAGCGAGTGTTTTAGAAAGTGACTGATAATGTTTGCCATGTCAATAAATATACATGTTTTCATATTTACTGCTGTTACTGAGCATGTGATGTCTGGAAGTGATAACATTTGAAACCCCTGGCTCATCCTGTAGGATCTAGATGGCTAGAAATGTGAATATTTGAAACCCATGGCTAATGCTATAGCTTCCAGGTGCTGAGAAATTCAAATGTTCACAATTCTAGGCAAGAAGTGCTGAAGAGAATGCTCTGACATGCCAAAATTAAAACTGAGGCAATTAAAGTCTTCATGTAGTATATACTAACCGTTGTTGAGGTCCTACAATATATACTTAAAGACTTTTGGTTACTTACATCCATTGCATTCTTGAGTTTTTTCGCTTTCACAAGCTCTGTAATCTTTCCCATTTGTCCTTGGAAATACTGTTTCTCATTCTCATCGAACAGGCCAACGTTGAACAGGTAGTCAGCATAGGCAGGAATCATCTATGAAACATGACGGAACAGAAAATCAGCTTCAGCGTAGCCTGATTATAAATGACATGGAAAAATCATCCCCGCCACCCCAACCTACACATGACGGTAAAGACCCCATGGTGTAACAGGATTATCATTCTTCTAACTGTGCATAACGTATTAGGACAGGGCAGGGTATTTTGATGCTGTTATCAAGCATATTTTGTTGGGGTTTCCCTGTGGTTAAAGCGTTTGCTCGTCATGATGAAGACTCAGGTTAGAATACCCCACATGGGTACAATGTGTGAAGCCCTGAGATATGTTTATATTACATATCAAATTTCAAAGCGAGAGAAATCATTTTGGATCAAATATTGGGAATAAAGGAAACCATTTTTTCGAAAAAAAATCAAAATCATTGTTTCTTTTGGATATACATTTTTCAATCATAAATACAAATTTTATAATCTTTATAAAAAAAACAAATTGATTTCGGCATTGGTTTTCTTCAATATGCAAATATAAATGTATCTTTAAGTGGAAAAAAAGTATGTGATAAAGTAGAGGGTTAGTACTTAGAGTACCAAACCAAACATGAAATTTTGTCAATTGCAATTCCTATATGTTTTGATAAATCCAATTTTGAAGTTCCTTCCAAATATATATTTTTGTTTCATCACACCCCCAACATAGATTTTCATCAGCATGATTACAGAGAGTACACATTAAATTGTCAACCAGTTTCATTTTTAAAAGTTCTTGTTGCCTGAAATTGTCTTTCTCTATGAACTTAATATCTCTGTAAGGAATGTAAAAAACACCATGAGTGGTGTAAAAATAGAATCATTATAGTAAATTTGGAATTTGGTGAAATATGATTCTTAAAACTTGAATATCTTTAGAAAATCTGTGTTATTTATCTCCAATTTCTAAGATGCTTTGGTGAAAGATCAATGGCGTTGAAACTTTTTGTGTTACGTCATAATGTATTAGTTCAGCTGCGCCATTCTAGTCTGCCCCCTCATAATTGAACATAACCTAGGTAGATGTTTGATAGGCATCAGATGTTTGATAGGCATTTAGAAGTTGGTAGGGTCATACAAGACACTTGATATGGATGTGCAACTTCTTTATTATTTACACACAACGCTTCTGGGCTAATGCTTGCCCCTTCATCAGGTGAATGACAGTGAATAGTTACAGAGGTATATATAGTATGTACAGGAAGCCACAGAGTTGTTATTACAACAGATTGGTGAGGGGATTAAGTTAAATACATACTGTTTGTAAAACATGTTTACATAGAGTGAATGACCATAGATGGAAGCCAGTAACGGATATACAGTGATAGAGATTGGGTGATTGAGATGTACAATAATAAAAATTAGGCGATGGGATGTACAGCATGTTTTGGTAAACACCATAGTTGGAGGGAAATTAGTTAATACACCAAGCATTGGGAAGGAAGACACCCTGGTCCCTATTCAACTCCAGTTTGGAACGTTTGATGTGCATAGCTTCCATTAATTTTCGTTAACGCCAATTGCTAATGTGTTGACGGCTAAGATTTCTGTGTGTTGCCAGTTGATTGTATGGTCAGGATTCTTAACTAAGTGTTCAGAAAGAGCTGATTTTAAGTCTGACTTGTTGACAGATGTTTTGTGCTCTTTTATCCGAGTGGCAATAGCCAGTCTCACCGATGTAAGTGTCACCACAGTTACATTCCAATTTGTAGACACATCCTGTTGGGTTAGGAGTGATGTTGCAGCTGCCTTTGCCATTGGCTTGTAGTAAGGTTTTTAGTGTTCTACCGGATGAAAATGTGGTGTCAATTCTGGCCGTTTTCTTCAGTAGTCTGCTGATTTGATGGCTGATGTATCCCACATAGGGGATGTTAATAAAGATGGGTTTGATGATATTTTAGGTTTTGCCATGTGAAGTAAGACATGGTCTTCCCATGGGCTCGCGACTGTCACTGGCGATCTCATGGGAAGACCGCAAACCGACCCACACTGACCAATATATCCACTACCACTCCAGCCATCACCCCCAGATCAAGAGAGCCATCATATCTACGTTAGCCAGACATGCCAAATCTATCTGCACCCCTCCAATCTCCAACAAGAACTAGACCACCTCAAGACCACTTTCATAACCCTCAATGGCTACCCGAGACAACTAGTGGAAACCACTATCAAGTCAACTCTCCAACATCAAGACCGACCCAGACCCAAGCCTGAACCATCACCCGTCCTTATCAACATCCCATATATGGGATACATCAGCCATCAAATCAGCAGACTACTGAAGAAAACGGCCAGAATTGACACCACATTTTCATCCGGTAGAACACTAAAAACCTTACTACAAGCCAATGGCAAAGGCAGCTGCAACATCACTCCTACTGTTTATCATTTGTTTTTCTGGCAACGTGTGCCTTAACGTAGGGGGCAGACGTGACAATAGAACAGCACACCAGTTAGCCCTAAACGAGGATCGTTAATTTAGGTCACTGACACCATCGCTTTTCTGTTTGTTTTCTGCCTTAGATTTATCGTCGGTAAGTATTAAATTTGGGCATCTTAGAAAAGAAATACAGTTCACTCTACCACCATGCATAGTGTAATAAAGCACACTTTCGCCCTGAACTATTATAACGTTAAAGCACTCAAAAGCAAGCGTATAAAAAACATAATATAACTTAATAACCAGTCACAAAAATCCATAGGTGTTAGGCTTAATGACTTAGGGCAGATAATTCAAAATCAATTCATGTGTTTTTTTCATGAATTTTAGCAGTAGTTGTCTCTGAAACCAATCACCACAGACTTCAATATTTGGTGTACAACACTGGCATCAGGTGCCCCCAAATTACATCTATAGTGTCAAGGTCGCTAAATTGTACTAATAGCAACTGTTTGGCAACATATTGTATTGAAGGTTTTGGCCATGCATTTAATTATATTTGTCGTGAGTACATACTGAAATTGGGTCAGTGAATGCTCCTCCAATGAAAAGTCCCTTCAAGTTAATGCTGACTTTGGCTTGGGGGTTCTCCGTGTGGATCTTATAGCTGATAGCGGGAATGTATTTGCCAGCATAACTCTAGAAACAGACATGACAAGCAATCATATCAATATAGGCTTATTATGCTCAAGAGTTTTTACGTTGTTCGTTTTTAACACTGCACTCAGTAATAGTCCAGCTATATGGTGGCGGTCTGTAAATAATACAGTTTGGACAAGACAATCTGGAGATCAATATCATGAGCATCGATATACACAAAATGGATACAATGACATGTGTCAACCAAATTGGTTAGCCTGACCACTTGATCCTGTTAGTCGCCAGTTATGACAAGCAAGGGTTGCTGAATTCTGCATGGATATCCCTTATATGTGTTACCGTATTTGGCAGCTTGACTCCTGAGAGTTTCTAGGACTTCAGTCCTGCCCCACACTGAAGCACATGTGACACATGTGATCTCACCTTAGGCAAGTAAATTTGTTCAAAATTGCCTCAGTTCACCCAGGAGAATGTGGGTACCTGGTGGGATAAGTCATGTGACTATAACCTTCTAGCGCCTAACAGGCAGCTTGGGCTATCTGGGGTACTAATGTGTTAGCGCCATGAGCATGCTTAGTGTGGATATGTGTGCAGTATAGATATGCACTATTATATATTATTATTAATTTTCCTGCCATATACATATATGCTTGTGTGTTTGGTGAGCATATACTTTTCAAAAGAGCTTTAAAACAAACTAATGTACGCGCTTTTGAAATACTATACTCTGAAAACACTTTCTGAATAAAATGAAAGATAAAAAGAAAAAAGAATAATTTTACAAACCTAAACTCACATTACCCTTCAGGTCACACAATCTGAATGTTCGTTTACCTGACATTACCTCCTTAAGGATTTTCATGCAGAAATGTTCTGTTTTGAAGAAAATGATACAATGGAATTAAAATGTAAAACGTAATTAGACTTCCAAGAAATATGTTGTGGGTGAGAAGTGTACCTGTCCGGTGATGTACAGATCGTTCTTCTGGAATTTAGGGAACATGGTGTAGAACTGCAGGAGGAAACTACAAGAAGAAATCAGGAATAAGAAAGTGGTGAGAATCGCGTCAGTGAGTGAGTGTAGTTTTCCGTCGCATTCAGCAATATCCCAGCTATATGGCGGCAGTCTGTAAAGAATCGAGTCTGAACCAGACAATCCAGGGATCTACAGCATGAGCATCGATCTACGCGATTGGGATACAATGATATGTGTCAACCAAGTCAGCGAGCCTGACAACCTGATCCCGTTAGTCGCCTCTTATGACAAGCATGGGTTACTGAAGATCAATTATAACCCCGGATCTTGATGGGTGGTGAGAATCGAGGTGGATATAACTGGGAGATAATGAGATAGATATATTGTGTTGGGAATGTATAGCTATGCTTCCTGTAGACATGTCTGTACAACAATTGTACATATCCTGTCTTGGGATCCATGGTTGAACCCTGTGTTATAAAACACTTGTGTTATACATAACACATAATAAAGGCCAAGTAATATATAATAATTTTCTTGTGCATAGCATCACTGCCATATTGTCGGAAACTTGCACTAAAAACTCACTAGACATGACAATTCACAATTTCAGTTGTAGTTCCTGTTATGTTAGGCATGGATTTACATGTAAAGATAAAGTTAACCGTGTGCATTTGAATTGTCAACTAAGGGGGAAATAGCAATCAGCTGTCTACATGTTTTGTTCCAATCTCCCTGTGATTGTGCATCAGACATAGGGTTACATCAACTATGTTGATCTGAAGAAATCCATATCAGTTAATTTTGATCATTGTTGATCTTCCTGTAACATGGAAAGCTGAGTTTGAATGATGTGACCAAATGCATAAGACCCCAGTACTTGTCCAGTACTTTCTGTAAGGAATACATAAGTGTGCCTGTTTGTTGTTTGGCGTGGTAATCACAATATTCCAACAATATGATGGAATGACATTCAGGAAACCATCCCATGTTGTCTGGGATCAGCCATGTCATCGAGTCTCACCACCTGCCTCAAACAACCATCAGCGGTTGGTGAGATTAAACTCCAGCCCAGAATCCTCAATGGCATCAGGTACATATGATACACCTAAGGTGTGTTGTTTCAAGTACATACCTGACCAATACACAGCCTTATTAACAGGATAAAGTTGTAATTACCTGTAGAGGTCCCTTGCAACATCGTCCTCCGTGGTGGCATAGCCTTTGTCATTGCCAGTGAAACTGAAGCCTGTGCCGACCTGTCAAGCACATGGAGTTAAACACAGCTGCCAGTCTTTGAGGGGATATTCATACAAATAGTTATCGTTATCATGAATAATTTAATCAACATTTCATGAGTATACTTCAGTGAATGTGAGTTGAGCAACCAGTGAAATGGACTATGATGTCACTTTACTTTGTAAAATGAATTTGTGTGTGCTTCAACCTAACTGGTTGAAAACATTGATAAATTTGGATTTAAACACCAGGAATCTCCTGGACTATTTACTATATATGTTACAGTAAATATGTATAATTAGTAAATATGTACATTACTGAAATTTTTAGGAAATATAAATATTTACTGAGATCTACACTGATTCATTATACATATTTACTGATCAAGATCTAACATATACAAAACCATGGAAGCGGAGGTGATTGTTGGTGTTTATCAATGTAAAAATCAGTGATTTCAATTCATGTCAATCCTCTATCTACAGATGTTTACACCACCTGAATCACAAAATAATATTGAGGACAATCTTTAAATAGATTGAAACTATTTGTATTTTGTTTTTGTGACAGTCAGATTACAAACACCTCAGTACTTACAAGGTTGTCAAGAAATCCCATCAATTATTGCTACAAACTCCTCAGTACTTACAGGGTTGTCAATAAATAACAAAGAATGCTTGAGTGACCAGTCAGTCTTCCGTGGTGACACTGGAAAATCAAACAGAATTTTAAGGATTTATTTCAGATGTTTATGTTAGTGCCTGTGACGGCAAAAGAGTCATTTTAACAAAACATCCTGATTTTATCCAATTCAGATGTATTTTGGCAATCCAAAACTAGAAGAATTCATGAAAACTAAATGTCTCTTTTTCAGTTTTGGTAACAAACAAAACATGTATGAAATGTATTTGAGAGGGGTCATAATAACGTTTCGCACAAAATGAATGTGGCCAGTGAGTAGTGGTTTGTGGTTATGTAAGCGAAATATGATCAAATCCTAAAACATATAACCCCATAGATTAAGCAAACAGTCCTTTTAGGAATTATAATAATTATGAAAATATTCAAAGTCTATCATTATGGGAGTAAAATAACAGTCTTCAAGCTCCGACATTTTAAATGATATTGACATGCCCTGTTTATGAAAGCTACCTTTTTATGGTTAAACGATGCTATCATTTTCCATATCATCCATTTTGAAATATTAATTTTGAGTGGAAACTTACATTTCAAGTCTTTGTCCACAATGAACGGTCCGTTCTGTACAAACAGTCCGAACAAGCCGCTGGTCCCTGGACCACCATCAAGCCACAGTATCAGAGGAGCTGTATGGGGGTCAGCATGCTACAATGGAATCAACCAAACCTAATCATTATACATAAATCTACCTTTCTGTATCAAGCCAGAGTATCAGAGGAGCTGTATGGGGGTCAGCATGCTACAATGGAATCAACCAAACCTAATCATTATACATAAATCTACCTTTCTGTATCAAGCCACAGTATCAGAGGAGCTGTATGGGGGTCAGCTTGCTACAATGGAATCAACCAAACCTAATCATTATACATAAATCTACCTTTCTGTATCAAGCCACAGTATCAGAGGAGCTGTATGGGGGTCAGCATGCTACAATGGAATCAACCAAACCTAATCATTATACATAACCAAATCTACCTTTCTGTATCAAGCCAGAGTATCAGAGGAGCTGTATGGGGGTCAGCATGCTACAATGGAATCGACCAAACCTTATCATTATACATAACCAAATCTACCTGTCTGTATCAAGCCACAGTATCAGAGGAGCTGTATGGGGGTCAGCTTGCTACAATAGAATCAACCAAACCTAATCATTATACATAACCAAATCTACCTTTCTGTATCAAGCCACAGTATCAGAGGAGCTGTATGGGGGTCAGCTTGCTACAATGGAATCGACCAAACCTTATCATTATACATAACCAAATCTACCTTTCTGTATCAAGCCAGAGTATCAGAGGAGCTGTATGGGGGTCAGCATGCTACAATGGAATCAACCAAACCTTATCATTATACATAACCAAATCTACCTTTCTGTATCAAGTCACAGTATCAGAGGAGCTGTATGGGGGTCAGCATGCTACAATGGAATCGACCAAACCTAATCATTATACATAACCAAATGTACCTGTCTGTATCAAGCCACAGTATCAGAGGAGCTGTATGGGGGTCAGCATGCTACAATGGAATCAACCAAACCTAATCATTATACATAACCAAATCTACCTGTCTGTATCAAGCCACAGTATCAGAGGAGCTGTATGGGGGTCAGCATGCTACAATGGAATCAACCAAACCTAATCATTATACATAAATCTACCTTTCTGTATCAAGCCAGAGTATCAGAGGAGCTGTATGGGGCTCAGCATGCTACAATGGAATCAACCAAACCTTATCATTATACATAAACCTACCTTTCTGTATCAAGCCACAGTATCAGAGGAGCTGTATGGGGGTCAGCATGCTACAATGGAATCGACCAAACCTAATCATTATACATAACCAAATCTACCTTTCTGTATCAAGCCACAGTATCAGAGGAGCTGTATGGGGGTCAGCTTGCTACAATGGAATCGACCAAACCTAATCATTATACATAACCAAATCTACCTTTCTGTATCAAGCCACAGTATCAGAGGAGCTGTATGGGGGTCAGCATGCTACAATGGAATCGACCAAACCTAATCATTATACATAACCAAATCTACCTTTCTGTATCAAGCCAGAGTATCAGAGGAGCTGTATGGGGGTCAGCATGCTACAATGGAATCAACCAAACCTAATCATTATACATAACCAAATCTACCTTTCTGCATCAAGTCACAGTATCAGAGGAGCTGTATGGGGGTCAGCATGCTACAATGGAATCAACCAAACCTAATCATTATACATAACCAAATCTACCTTTCTGTATCAAGCCACAGTATCAGAGGAGCTGTATGGGGGTCAGCATGCTACAATGAAATCGACCAAACCTTATCATTATACATAACCAAATCTACCTTTCTGTATCAAGCCACAGTATCAGAGGAGCTGTATGGGGGTCAGCATGCTACAATGGAATCGACCAAACCTTATCATTATACATAACCAAATCTACCTTTCTGTATCAAGCCACAGTATCAGAGGAGCTGTATGGGGGTCAGCATGCTACAATGGAATCAACCAAACCTAATCATTATACATAACCAAATCTACCTTTCTGTATCAAGCCACAGTATCAGAGGAGCTGTATGGGGGTCAGCATGCTACAATGGAATCGACCAAACCTTATCATTATACATAACCAAATCTATCTTTCTGTATCAAGCCACAGTATCAGAGGAGCTGTATGGGGGTCAGCATGCTACAATGGAATCAACCAAACCTAATCATTATACATAAATCTACCTTTCTGTATCAAGCCAGAGTATCAGAGGAGCTGTATGGGGGTCAGCATGCTACAATGGAATCAACCAAACCTAATCATTATACATAACCAAATCTACCTTTCTGTATCAAGCCACAGTATCAGAGGAGCTGTATGGGGGTCAGCATGCTACAATGGAATCGACCAAACCTAATCATTATACATAACCAAATCTACCTGTCTGTATCAAGCCACAGTATCAGAGGAGCTGTATGGGGGTCAGCATGCTACAATGGAATCAACCAAACCTAATCATTATACATAAATCTACCTTTCTGTATCAAGCCACAGTATCAGAGGAGCTGTATGGGGGTCAGCATGCTACAATGGAATCAACCAAACCTAATCATTATACATAAATCTACCTTTCTGTATCAAGCCACAGTATCAGAGGAGCTGTATGGGGGTCAGCATGCTACAATGGAATCGACCAAACCTAATCATTATACATAACCAAATCTACCTTTCTGTATCAAGCCACAGTATCAGAGGAGCTGTATGGGGGTCAGCTTGCTACAATGGAATCGACCAAACCTAATCATTATACATAACCAAATCTACCTTTCTGTATCAAGCCACAGTATCAGAGGAGCTGTATGGGGGTCAGCATGCTACAATGGAATCAACCAAACCTAATCATTATACATAACCAAATCTACCTTTCTGTATCAAGCCACAGTATCAGAGGAGCTGTATGGGGGTCAGCATGCTACAATGGAATCAACCAAACCTAATCATTATACATAAATCTACCTTTCTGTATCAAGCCACAGTATCAGAGGAGCTGTATGGGGGTCAGCATGCTACAATGGAATCAACCAAACCTAATCATTATACATAAATCTACCTTTCTGTATCAAGCCACAGTATCAGAGGAGAGCTGTATGGGGGTCAGCATGCTACAATGGAATCGACCAAACCTTATCATTATACATAACCAAATCTACCTTTCTGTATCAAGCCACAGTATCAGAGGAGCTGTATGGGGGTCAGCTTGCTACAATGGAATCCACCAAACCTAATCATTATACATAACCAAATCTACCTTTCTGTATCAAGCCACAGTATCAGAGGAGCTGTATGGGGGTCAGCATGCTACAATGGAATCAACCAAACCTAATCATTATACATAACCAAATCTACCTTTCTGTATCAAGCCACAGTATCAGAGGAGCTGTATGGGGTCAGCATGCTACAATGGAATCGACCAAACCTAATCATTATACATAACCAAATCTACCTTTCTGTATCAAGCCAGAGTATCAGAAGCTGTATGGGGGTCAGCATGCTACAATGGAATCAACCAAACCTAATCATTATACATAACCAAATCTACCTTTCTGTATCAAGCCACAGTATCAGAGGAGCTGTATGGGGGTCAGCATGCTACAATGGAATCGACCAAACCTTATCATTATACATAACCAAATCTACCTTTCTGTATCAAGCCACAGTATCAGAGGAGCTGTATGGGGGTCAGCATGCTACAATGGAATCAACCAAACCTAATCATTATACATAACCAAATCTACCTGTCTGCATCAAGCCACAGTATCAGAGGAGCTGTATGGGGGTCAGCATGCTACAATGGAATCAACCAAACCTAATCATTATACATAACCAAATCTACCTTTCTGTATCAAGCCACAGTATCAGAGGAGCTGTATGGGGGTCAGCTTGCTACAATGGAATCGACCAAACCTTATCATTATACATAACCAAATCTACCTTTCTGTATCAAGCCACAGTATCAGAGGAGCTGTATGGGGGTCAGCATGCTACAATGGAATCAACCAAACCTTATCATTATACATAACCAAATCTACCTTTCTGTATCAAGCCAGAGTATCAGAGGAGCTGTATGGGGGTCAGCATGCTACAATGGAATCGACCAAACCTAATCATTATACATAAATCTACCTTTCTGTATCAAGCCAGAGTATCAGAGGGCTGTATGGGGGTCAGCATGCTACAATGGAATCAACCAAACCTAATCATTATACATAACCAAATCTACCTTTCTGTATCAAGCCACAGTATCAGAGGGCTGTATGGGGGTCAGCATGCTACAATGGAATCGACCAAACCTAATCATTATACATAACCAAATCTACCTGTCTGTATCAAGCCACAGTATCCAGAGGAGCTGTATGGGGTCAGCATGCTACAATGGAATCAACCAAACCTAATCATTATACATAAATCTACCTTTCTGTATCAAGCCACAGTATCAGAGGAGCTGTATGGTCCAGCATGCTACAATGGAATCAACCAAACCTAATCATTATACATAAATCTACCTTTCTGTATCAAGCCACAGTATCAGAGGAGCTGTATGTGGGGTCAGCATGCTACAATGGAATGGAGCCAAAACCTAATCATTATGCATAACCAAATCTACCTTTCTGTATCAAGCCACAGTATCAGAGGAGCTGTATGGGGGGTCAGCTTGCTACAATGGAATCGACCAAACCTAATCATTATACATAACCAAATCTACCTTTCTGTATCAAGCCACAGTATCAGAGGAGCTGTATGGGGGTCAGCATGCTACAATGGAATCAACCAGACCTAATCATTATACATAACCAAATCTACCTTTCTGTATCAAGCCACAGTATCAGAGGAGCTGTATGGGGGTCAGCATGCTACAATGGAATCAACCAAACCTAATCATTATACATATAAATCTACCTTTCTGTATCAAGCCACAGTATCAGAGGAGCTGTATGGGGTTAGCATGCTACAATGGAATCAACCAAACCTAATCATTATACATAAATCTACCTTTCTGTATCAAGCCACAGTATCAGAGGGCTGTATGGGGGGTCAGCATGCTACAATGGAATCGACCAAACCTAATCATTATACATAACCAAATCTACCTTTCTGTATCAAGCCACAGTATCAGAGGAGCTGTATGGGGGTCAGCTTGCTACAATGGAATCCACCAAACCTAATCATTATACATAACCAAATCTACCTTTCTGTATCAAGCCACAGTATCAGAGGAGCTGTATGGGGGTCAGCATGCTACAATGGAATCAACCAAACCTAATCATTATACATAACCAAATCTACCTTTCTGTATCAAGCCACAGTATCAGAGGAGCTGTATGGGGGTCAGCATGCTACAATGGAATCGACCAAACCTAATCATTATACATAACCAAATCTACCTTTCTGTATCAAGCCAGAGTATCAGAGAAGCTGTATGGGGGTCAGCATGCTACAATGGAATCAACCAAACCTAATCATTATACATAACCAAATCTACCTTTCTGTATCAAGCCACAGTATCCAGAGGAGCTGTATGGGGGTCAGCATGCTACAATGGAATCGAGCCAAACCTTATCATTATACATAACCAAATCTACCTTTCTGTATCAAGCCACAGTATCAGAGGGAGCTGTATGGGGGTCAGCATGCTACAATGGAATCAACCAAACCTAATCATTATACATAACCAAATCTACCTGTCTGCATCAAGCCACAGTATCAGAGGAGCTGTATGGGGTCAGCATGCTACAATGGAATCAACCAAACCTAATCATTATACATAACCAAATCTACCTTTCTGTATCAAGCCACAGTATCAGAGGAGCTGTATGGGGTCAGCTTGCTACAATGGAATCGACCAAACCTTATCATTATACATAACCAAATCTACCTTTCTGTATCAAGCCACAGTATCAGAGGAGCTGTATGGGGTCAGCATGCTACAATGGAATCAACCAAACCTTATCATTATACATAACCAAATCTACCTTTCTGTATCAAGCCAGAGTATCCAGAGGAGCTGTATGGGGGTCAGCATGCTACAATGGAATCGATTAAAACCTAATCATTATACATAACCAAATCTACCTTTCTGTATCAAGCCACAGTATCAGAAGAGGAGCTGTATGGGGGTCAGCATGCTACAATGGAATCGACCAAACCTAATCATTATACATAACCAAATCTACCTTTCTGTATCAAGCCACAGTATCAGAGGAGCTGTATAGGGGGTCAATATGCTACAATGGAATCGACCAAACCTAATCATTATACATAACCAAATCTACCTTTCTGTATCAAGCCACAGTATCAGAGGAGCTGTATGGGGATCAGCATGCTACAATGGAATCAACCAAACCTAATCATTATACATAACCAAATCTACCTTTCTGTATCAAGCCATAGTATCAGAGGAGCTGTATGGGGTCAGCTTGCTACAATGGAATGGGCAAACCTTATCATTATACATAACCAAATCTACCTTTCTGTATCAAGCCAGAGTATCAGAGGAGCTGTATGGGGGTCAGCATGCTACAATGGAATCAACCAAACCTTATCATTATACATAACCAAATCTACCTTTCTGTATCAAGCCAGAGTATCAGAGGAGCTGTATGGGGGTCAGCATGCTACAATGGAATCGACCAAACCTAATCATTATACATAACCAAATCTACCTTTCTGTATCAAGCCACAGTATCAGAGGAGCTGTATGGGGTCAGCTTGCTACAATGGAATCGACCAAACCTAATCATTATACATAACCAAATCTACCTTTCTGTATCAAGCCACAGTATCAGAGGAGCTGTATGGGGGTCAGCATGCTACAATGGAATCGACCAAACCTAATCATTATACATAACCAAATCTACCTTTCTGTATCAAGCCACAGTATCAGAGGAGCTGTATGGGGGTCAGCATGCTACAATGGAATCGACCAAACCTAATCATTATACATAACCAAATCTACCTTTCTGTATCAAGCCACAGTATCAGAGGAGCTGTATGGGGGTCAGCATGCTACAATGGAATCAACCAAACCTAATCATTATACATAAATCTACCTTTCTGTATCAAGCCACAGTATCAGAGGAGCTGTATGGGGTCAGCATGCTACAATGGAATCAACCAAACCTAATCATTATACATAAATCTACCTTTCTGTATCAAGCCACAGTATCAGAGGAGCTGTATGGGGGTCAGCATGCTACAATGGAATCGACCAAACCTAATCATTATACATAACCAAATCTACCTTTCTGTATCAAGCCACAGTATCAGAGGAGCTGTATGGGGTCAGCTTGCTACAATGGAATCCACCAAACCTAATCATTATACATAACCAAATCTACCTTTCTGTATCAAGCCACAGTATCAGAGGAGCTGTATGGGGTCAGCATGCTACAATGGAATCAACCAAACCTAATCATTATACATAACCAAATCTACCTTTCTGTATCAAGCCACAGTATCAGAGGAGCTGTATGGGGGTCAGCATGCTACAATGGAATCGACCAAACCTAATCATTATACATAACCAAATCTACCTTTCTGTATCAAGCCAGAGTATCAGAGAAGCTGTATGGGGGTCAGCATGCTACAATGGAATCAACCAAACCTAATCATTATACATAACCAAATCTACCTTTCTGTATCAAGCCACAGTATCAGAGGAGCTGTATGGGGGTCAGCATGCTACAATGGAATCGACCAAACCTTATCATTATACATAACCAAATCTACCTTTCTGTATCAAGCCACAGTATCAGAGGAGCTGTATGGGGTCAGCATGCTACAATGGAAACAACCAAACCTAATCATTATACATAACCAAATCTACCTGGTCTGCATCAAGCCACAGTATCAGAGGAGCTGTATGGGGTCAGCATGCTACAATGGAATCAACCAAACCTAATCATTATACATAACCAAATCTACCTTTCTGTATCAAGCCACAGTATCAGAGGAGCTGTATGGGGGTCAGCTTGCTACAATGGAATCGACCAAACCTTATCATTATACATAACCAAATCTACCTTTCTGTATCAAGCCACAGTATCCAGAGGAGCTGTATGGGGTCAGCATGCTACAATGGAATCAACCAAACCTTATCATTATACATAACCAAATCTACCTTTCTGTATCAAGCCAGTAGAGTATCAGAGGAGCTGTGTATGGGGTCAGCATGCTACAATGGAATCGACCAAACCTAATCATTATACATAACCAAATCTACCTTTCTGTATCAAGCCACAGTATCAGAGGAGCTGTATGGGGGTCAGCATGCTACAATGGAATCGACCAAACCTAATCATTATACATAACCAAATCTACCTTTCTGTATCCAAGCCACAGTATCAGAGGAGCTGTATGGGGGTCAGCATGCTACAATGGAATCGACCAAAAACCTGAAATCATTATACATAACCAAATCTACCTTTCTGTATCAAGCCACAGTATCAGAGGCTGTATGGGGATCAGCATGCTACAATGGAATCAACCAAACCTAATCATTATACATAACCAAATCTACCTTTCTGTATCAAGCCACAGTATCAGAGGAGCTGTATGGGGTCAGCTTGCTACAATGGAATCGACCAAACCTTATCATTATACATAACCAAATCTACCTTTCTGTATCAAAGCCAGAGTATCAGAGGGCTGTATGGGGGTCAGCATGCTACAATGGAATCAACCAAACCTTATCATTATACATAACCAAATCTACCTTTCTGTATCAAGCCAGAGTATCAGAGGAGCTGTATGGGGTCAGCATGCTACAATGGAATCGACCAAACCTAATCATTATACATAACCAAATCTACCTTTCTGTATCAAGCCACAGTATCAGAGGCTGTGCGGGGGTCAGCTTGCTAGCAATGGAATCGACTCAAACCTAATCATTATACATAACCAAATCTACCTTTCTGTATCAAGCCACAGTATCAGAGGAGCTGTATGGGGTCAGCATGCTACAATGGAATCGACCAAAACCTAATCATTATACATAACCAAATCTACCTTTCTGTATCAAGCCACAGTATCAGAGGAGCTGTATGGGGATCAGCATGCTACAATGGAATCAACCAAACCTAATCATTATACATAACCAAATCTACCTTTCTGTATCAAGTCACAGTATCAGAGGAGCTGTATGGGGTCAGCATGCTACAATGGAATCAACCAAACCTAATCATTATACATAACCAAATCTAACTTTCTGTATCAAGCCACAGTATCAGAGGAGCTGTATGGGGTCAGCATGCCTACAATGGAATCGACCAAACCTTATCATTATCTATAACCAAATCTACCTTTCTGTATCAAGCCACAGTATCAGAGGAGCTGTATGGGGGGTCAGCATGCTACAATGGAATCGACCAAACCTTTATCATTATACATAACCAAATCTACCTTTCTGTATCAAGCCCAGAGTATCAGAGGAGCTGTATGGGGGTCAGCATGCTACAATGGAATCAACCAAACCTAATCATTATACATAACCAAATCTACCTTTCTGTATCAAGCCACAGTATCAGAGGAGCTGTATGGGGGTCAGCATGCTACAATGGAATCGACCAAACCTAATCATTATACATAACCAAATCTATCTTTCTGTATCAAGCCACAGTATCAGAGGAGCTGTATGGGGGTCAGCATGCTACAATGGAATCGACCAAACCTTATCATTATACATAACCAAATCTACCTTTCTGTATCAAGCCAGAGTATCAGAGGAGCTGTATGGGGGTCAGCATGCTACAATGGAATCGACCAAACCTAATCATTATACATAACCAAATCTACCTTTCTGTATCAAGCCACAGTATCAGAGGAGCTGTATGGGGGTCAGCATGCTACAATGGAATCGACCAAACCTAATCATTATACATAACCAAATCTACCTTTCTGTATCAAGCCACAGTATCAGAGGAGCTGTATGGGGTCAGCATGCTACAATGGAATCGACCAAACCTAATCATTATATACATAACCAAATCTACCTTTCTGTATCAAGCCACAGTATCAGAGGAGCTGTATGGGGATCAGCATGCTACAATGGAATCAACCAAACCTAATCATTATACATAACCAAATCTACCTTTCTGTATCAAGCCATAGTATCAGAGGAGCTGTATGGGGGTCAGCTTGCTACAATGGAATCGAATTCAAACCTTATCATTATACATAACCAAATCTACCTTTCTGTATCAAGCCCAGAGTATCAGAGGAGCTGTATGGGGGTCAGCATGCTACAATGGAATCAACCAAACCTTATCATTATACATAACCAAATCTACCTTTCTGTATCAAGCCAGAGTATCAGAGGAGCTGTATGGGGTCAGCATGCTACAATGGAATCGACCAAACCTAATCATTATACATAACCAAATCTACCTTTCTGTATCAAGCCACAGTATCAGAGGAGCTGTATGGGGGTCAGCTTGCTACAATGGAATCGAATTCAAACCTAATCATTATACATAACCAAATCTACCTTTCTGTATCAAGCCACAGTATCAGAGGAGCTGTATGGGGGTCAGCATGCTACAATGGAATCGACCAAACCTAATCATTATACATAACCAAATCTACCTTTCTGTATCAAGTCACAGTATCAGAGGAGCTGTATGGGGGTCAGCATGCTACAATGGAATCAACCAAACCTAATCATTATACATAACCAAATCTAACTTTCTGTATCAAGTCACAGTATCAGAGGAGCTGTATGGGGGTCAGCATGCTACAATGGAATCAACCAAACCTAATCATTATACATAACCAAATCTAACTTTCTGTATCAAGCCACAGTATCAGAGGAGCTGTATGGGGGTCAGCATGCTACAATGGAATCGACCAAACCTTATCATTATCTATAACCAAATCTACCTTTCTGTATCAAGCCACAGTATCAGAGGAGCTGTATGGGGGTCAGCATGCTACAATGGAATCGACCAAACCTTATCATTATACATAACCAAATCTACCTTTCTGTATCAAGCCAGAGTATCAGAGGAGCTGTATGGGGGTCAGCATGCTACAATGGAATCAACCAAACCTAATCATTATACATAACCAAATCTACCTTTCTGTATCAAGCTTCACAGTATCAGAGGAGCTGTATGGGGGTCAGCATGCTACAATGGAATCGACCAAACCTAATCATTATACATAACCAAATCTATCTTTCTGTATCAAGCCACAGTATCAGAGGAGCTGTATGGGGTCAGCATGCTACAATGGAATCGACCAAACCTAATCATTATACATAACCAAATCTACCTTTCTGTATCAAGCCACAGTATCAGAGGAGCTGTATGGGGGTCAGCTTGCTACAATGGAATCGACCAAACCTTATCATTATACATAAATCTACCTTTCTGTATCAAGCCACAGTATCAGAGGAGCTGTATGGGGGTCAGCATGCTACAATGGAATCAACCAAACCTAATCATTATACATAACCAAATCTACCTTTCTCTATCAAGCCAGAGTATCAGAGGAGCTGTATGGGGATCAGCATGCTACAATGGAATCGACCAAACCTTATCATTATACATAACCAAATCTACCTGTCTGTATCAAGCCACAGTATCAGAGGAGCTGTATGGGGTCAGCATGCTACAATGGAATCAACCAAACCTAATCATTATACATAAAATCTACCTTTCTGTATCAAGCCAGAGTATCAGAGGGGCTGTATGGGGTCAGCATGCTACAATGGAATCAACCAAACCTAATCATTATACATAACCAAATCTACCTTTCTGTATCAAGCCAGAGTAATCATCAGAGGAGCTGTATGGGGGTCAGCATGCTACAATGGAATGTGGATTCAAACCTAATCATTATACATAACCAAATCTACCTACCTGTCTGTATCAAGCCACAGTATCAGAGGAGCTGTATGGGGTCAGCATGCTACAATGGAATCGACCAAACCTAATCATTATACATAACCAAATCTACCTTTCTGTATCAAGCCACAGTATCAGAGGAGCTGTATGGGGGTCAGCTTGCTACAATGGAATCGACCAAACCTAATCATTATACATAACCAAATCTACCTGTCTGTATCAAGCCACAGTATCAGAGGAGCTGTATGGGGGTCAGCATGCTACAATGGAATCAACCAAACCTTATCATTATACATAACCAAATCTCCCTGTCTGTATCAAGCCAGAGTATCAGAGGAGCTGTATGGGGGTCAGCATGCTACAATGGAATCAACCAAACCTAATCATTATACATAACCAAATCTACCTTTCTGTATCAAGCCACAGTATCAGAGGAGCTGTATGGGGGTCAGCATGCTACAATGGAATCAACCAAACCTTATCATTATACATAACCAAATCTACCTTTCTGTATCAAGCCACAGTATCAGAGGAGCTGTATGGGGGTCAGCATGCTACAATGGAATCGACCAAACCTAATCATTATACATAAATCTACCTGTCTGTATCAAGCCACAGTATCAGAGGAGCTGTATGGGGGTCAGCTTGCTGCGATGGAATCGACCAAACCTAATCATTATACATAACCAAATCTACCTTCCTGTATCAAGCCAGAGTATCAGAGGAGCTGTATGGGGGTCAGCATGCTACAATGGAATCGATTGACTGACTGCCTGAGTTTAGTTTTACGCCGCTTTTAGCAATATTCCAGCAATATCACGGCGGGGGACACCAGAAATGGGCTTAACACATTGTGCCCATGTGGGGAATCGAACCCGGGTCTTTGGCGTGACGATCCAACGGTTTAACCACTAGGCTACCCCACCGCCCCACAATGGAATCGACCAAACCTTATCATTATACATAACCAAATCTACCTTTCTGTATCAAGCCACAGTATTAGAGGAACTGTATGGGGGTCAGCTTGCTGCAATGGAATCGACCAAACCTTATCATTATACATAAAACTACCTTTCTGTATCAAGCCAGAGTATCAGAGGAGCTGTACGGGGGTCAGCATGCTACAATGGAATCGACCAAACCTTATCATTATACATAACCAAATCTACCTTTCTGTATCAAGTCCACAGTATCAGAGGAGCTGTATGGGGGTCAGCTTGCTGCAATGGAATCGACCAAACCTTATCATCATACATAAATCTACCTTTCTGGGTGGCTGACCATTATCTTGTTGAACCTGTTCCGCTATTGACATCATCCTATTAATGTAAGCAGGGATTTTCACCAGAATATCCTGACGTATTCTACAGAAGTCCTTCTATGCCAGGGATTTCTCATAGAATTTCCCTCAAATGAGATATATTTTGAATTTGAATGCAATCTACATAAGGAAATGTACAGGATGATATAGAAATCGAATGGCAAATGTCTTTTTGATATTAATATTCTTGGATTGAACTGACAAATCATGGCATCTTTGAGTGAACCTCATAGGTGTACCGCAAGGTCTAACAGGTGCTTATAAACCACAACGCTTATTCAAGTAGATGGTGCTTCAGTATGAGATAGTTTACACTTGCAATTGGTTTTATTTCCCTGAGGCAAGACTCAATTTTATTTTCTTGTTTTACGTTTGATTTTTGTCCTCAGAGAAACCTAAAAAGTGGGGAGAAAAAATTGAAATAAAATCACCAGTCAAATATTCCTTTTAAATGCTAAAAAAAGAATTTCACTTTTGACAATTATTGAAGTGCTTATGGGGCAAAAACAATCTAAAAAATATTCTTGCAAGTTTACATTTTTTGGACAATAAAAACATTAAAATTTTATTTTTTGAGTGGGAAAAGATTATTTATTTATTTTTTTCTTTACTCTTCAAGAAATATGACTGTCGGTTCATTAACAAGAAATAAAGGTGGTCTGGCCTAATGAGGGTTTTAAATCTAACACAAATTCAGATACCTATTTTGTCCTATACACACAATGTGCGATGGTCTGAAAAAACATTAAGATGTCATAATGTTTGATGTAAAGTCATTACCCTCACAATATATGAATTCTAACCTGTTTCTATATTTTGCTAAATATTGTGAGTCTGACAGTACGACAAAATGATACAGATCCCTAATGTCACACTGATCTGATGAAGAAGATCTGGAATAGAATTGGTCTTCAGGAACCCACTATTGTATAAAAGCCACTAACAGAATTGGGTGGGCAGGCTTGCTGACTTGTCATTGAATCTCAATCATGTAGATCTTGTTTGTCTGAATTACCAGTCTTGCTATATACTCCAGCTCACTGCCATACAGCTGGAAATTGCCGAATACAGCCAACAACAGACAAAGAAACTTAGTACCACATGACACCATTCTTAGTATCCCCTGAATTTACATAAAATTTGATGCACATGTCAGTGTTTGGGAGCACATATTTTTACTTTCTGAAAGACTCCTTCCTCCCCTCAAACCATATATATTTATAAAGTGTTGCAGCTTAATAACATCATGTCCACCCTGCGAATGACACCTGTAACTCACCCATTGACAGCAATAGTCAAAGCAGTGAGGGTCAGAATCAATAACACTTTACTCAATCATATTTTACACGACAATCATAGAAAGACTTCCTTTTTAATGAACATCCTTCTAACAGAACTGACATAATCGAGTAAGGTTCTTCCCTTTAAGATAATCTTCTACACTGATTCATTATACATATTTACTGAGATCTACACTGATTCATTATACATATTTACTGAGATCTACACTGATTCTACACTGATTCATTATACATTATTTACTGAAATCTACACTGATTCATTATGCATATTTACTGAAATCTACACTGATACTACAGATTCATTGTACATATTTACTGAGATCTACACTGATTCATTATACATATTTACTGAGATCTACACTGATTCATTATACATATTTACTGAGATCTACACTGATTCATTATACATATTTACTGAGATCTACACTGATTCATTATACATATTTACTGAGATCTACACTGATTCATTATACATATTTACAGAGATCTACACTGATTCATTATATACATATTTACAGAGATCTACACTGATTCATTATACATATTTACAGAGATCTACACTGATTCATTATACATATTTACTGAGATCTACACTGATTCATTATACATATTTACTGAGATCTACACTGATTCATTATACATATTTACAGAGATCTACACTGATTCATTATACATATTTACTGAGATCTACACTGATTCATTATACATATTTACAGAGATCTACTGATTCATTATACATATTTACAGAGATCTACACTGATTCATTATACATATTTACAGAGATCTACACTGAGTTCATTATACATATTTTTAGAGATCTACACTGATTCATTATACATATTTACTGAGATCTACACTGATTCATTATACATATTTACTGAGATCTACACTGATTCATTATACATATTTACTGAGATCTACACTGATTCATTATACATATTTACAGAGATCTACACTGATTCATTATACATATTTACTGAGATCTACACTGATTCATTATACATATTTACTGAGATCTACACTGATTCATTATACATATTTACAGAGATCTACACTGATTCATTATACATATTTACAGAGATCTTATTGATATTTACATCTGATTCATTATACATATTTACTGAGATCTACCCTGATTCATTATACATATTTACAGAGATCTACACTGATTCATTATACATATTTACAGAGATCTACACTGATTCATTATACATATCTACTGAGATCTACACTGATTCATTATACATATTTACTGAGATCTACACTGATTCATTATACATATTTACTGATCAAGATCTAACATATACAAAACCATGGAAGTGGAGGTGATTGTTAGTGTTAATCGAGTTGTCAATGTAAAATCAGTGATTTCAATTCATGTCAATCCTCTATCTACAGATGTTTACACCACCTGAATCACAAAAGAATATTGAGGACAATCTATAAATAGATTGAAACTATTTGTATTTTGTTTTTTTGACAGTCAGATTACAAACACCTCAGTACTTACAAGGTTGTCAAGAAATCCCATCAATTATTGTTACAAACTCCTTAGTACTTACAGGGTTGTCAAGAAATCTCATTAATTATTGTTACTAACACCTTGGTACTTACAGGGTTGTCAATAAATAACAAAGAATGCTTGAGTGACCAGTCAGTCTTCCGTGGTGACACTGGAAAATCAAACAGAATTTTAAGGATTTATTTCAGATGTTTATTTTAGTGCCTGTGACGGCAAAAGAGTCATTTTAACAAAACATCCTGATTTTATCCAATTCAGATGTATTTTGGCAATCCAAAACTAGAAGAATTCATTAAAACTAAATGTCTCTTTTTCAGTTTTGGTAACAAACAAAACATGGATGAACATGTATTTGAGAGGGGTCACGATAACGTTTCACACAAAATGAATGTGGCCGGTGAGTAGGGGTTTGTGGTTATGTAAGCGAAATATGACCAAATCCTATAACAAATAACCCCCTTTATTAAGCAAACAGTCCTTTAAGGAATTATAATAATTATGAAAATATTCAAAGTCTATCATCATGGGAGTAAAATAACAGACTTCAAGCTCCGACATTTTAAATGGTATTCACATGCCACCTGTTTATGAAAGCTACCTTTTATTGGTTAAACAATGCTAATCATTTTCCATATCATCCTCCAAGTTTTGAAATATTAATTTTGAGTGGAAACTTACATTTCAAGTCTTTGTCCACAACAAACGGTCCGTTCTGTACAAACAGTCCAAACAAACCGCTGGTCCCTGGACCACCGTCAAGCCACAGTATCAGAGGAGCTGTATGGGGGTCAGCATGCTACAATGGAATCGACCAAACCTTATCATTATACATAAATCTACCTTCCTGTATCAAGCCATGGTATCAGAGGAGCTGTATGGGGGTCAGCATGCTACAATGGAATCGACCAAACCTTATCATTATACATAAATCTACCTTCCTGTATCAAGCCACAGTATCAGAGGAGCTACATGGGGGTCAGCATGCTACAATGGAATCGACCAAACCTTATCATTATACATAAATCTACCTTCCTGTATCAAGCCACAGTATCAGAGGAGCTGTATGGGGGTCAGCATGCTACAATGGAATCGACCAAACCTTATCATTATACATAAATCTACCTTCCTGTATCAAGCCACAGTATCAGAGGAGCTGTATGGGGGTCAGCATGCTACAATGGAATTGACCAAACCTTATCATTATACATAAATCTACCTTCCTGTATCAGGCCACAGTATCAGAGGAGCTGTATGGGGGTCAGCATGCTACAATGGAATCGACCAAACCTTATCATTATACATAAATCTACCATCCTGTATCAAGCCACAGTATCAGAGGAGCTGCATGGGGGTCAGCATGCTACAATGGAATCGACCAAACCTTATCATTATACATAAATCTACCTCTCTGTATCAAGCCACACTATCAGAGGAGCTGTATGGGGGTCAGCATGCTACAATGGAATCGACCAAACCTTATCATTATACATAAATCTACCTTCCTGTATCAAGCCATGGTATCAGAGGAGCTGTATGGGGGTCAGCATGCTACAATGGAATCGACCAAACCTTATCATTATACATAAATCTACCTTCCTGTATCAAGCCACAGTATCAGAGGAGCTGTATGGGGGTCAGCATGCTACAATGGAATCGACCAAACCTTATCATTATACATAAATCTACCTTTCTGTATCAAGCCACACTATCAGAGGAGCTGTATGGGGGTCAGCATGCTACAATGGAATCGACCAAACCTTATCATTATACATAAATCTACCTTTCTGTATCAAGCCACACTATCAGAGGAGCTGTATGGGGGTCAGCATGCTGCAATGGAATCGATCAAACCTTATCATTACACATAAATCTACCTTTCTGTATCAAGCCACAGTATCAGAAGAGCTGTATGGGGGTCAGCATGCTACAATGGAATCGATCAAACCTTATCATTACACATAAATCTGGGTGGCTGACCATTATCTTGTTGAACCTGTTTACTGCTATTGACATCATCCTATTAATGATATGATGACTTCATTTTGTAGCATAACCCATAAGCAGGGACTTTCACCAGAATATCCTGAGATATTCTACAGAAGTCCTTCTATGCCAGGGATTTCTCATAGAATTTCCCTCAAATGAGATATATTTTGAATTTGAATGCAATCTACAAAAGGAAATGTACAGGATGATATAGAAATCGAATGGCAAATGTCTTTTTAATATTAATATTCTAGGATTGAACTGACAAATCATGGCATCTTTGAGTGAACCTCATAGGTGAACCGCAAGGTCTAACAGGTGCATATAAACCACAATGCTTATTCAAGTAGATGTGCTTCAGTAAGAGATAGTTTACACTTGCAATTGGTTTTATTTCCCTGAGGCCAGACCAATTTTATTTCTTGTTTTACGGATTTTTGTCCTCAGAAAACCTTAAGGCAGGAGGAGAAAAAATTCAAATAGAAATCACCAGTCAAATATTCCTTATAAATACTAAAAAAGAATTTCACTTTTGGCAATTTATGAAGTGCATATGGGGCAAAAAACAATCTTAAAAAAATTCTTGCAAGTTTACATTTTTGGACAATAAAAACATTAAAATTTTATTTTTTGAGTGGGGAAAATTTATTTATTTATTTTTTCTTACTCTTGAAGAAATACGACTGTCGGTTCCGTATAACAAGAAATAAAATTGGTCTGGCCTAATGAGGTTTTAAATCTAACACAAATTCTGATACCTATTTTGTCCTATACACACAATGTGAGATGGTCTGAAAAAACATTACGATGCCATAATGTTTGATGTAAAGTCATTTCCTCACAATATATGAATTTAACCTGTTTCTATTTTGCTAAATATTGTGAGTCTGATAGTAGGCATGATACAGATCCTAATGTCACACTGATCTGAGAAGATCTGGGCTAGAATTGGTCTTCAGGAACCCACTATTGTACAAAACGACTAACAGAATTGGGTGGGCAGGCTTGCTGACTTGTCATTGAATCTCAATCATGTAGATCTTGTTTGTCTGGTACAGTCTTGGTTATATACAGACCACCGTCATACAGCTGGAAATTGCTGAATACAGCCAACAACAGACAAAGAAACTTAGTACCACATGACACCATTCTTAGTATCCCCTGAATTTACATAAATTTGATGCACATGTCAGTGTTTGGGAGCATATATTTTACTTTCTGAAAGACTCCTTCCTCCCCTCAAACTATATATATTTATAGTGTTGCAGCTAATAACATCATGTCCACCCTTCGAATGACACCTGTAACTCACCGTACAGCAATAGTCAGCAGTGAGGGTCAGATCAATAACACTTACTCAATCATATTTAACACGACAATCATGAAAGACTTCCTTTTAATGAACATCCTTCTAACAGAACTGACATAATCGATAAGTTTCTTCCTTTAAGATAATCTTCTTGACAACACATTGTAGTTAATTCACTGGTACGTTATCGCCTGTACTGTTTTTCCTCAATAAATACCAGACATGATGATCCAATACATGCCGGCCTCTAATTCACGTTATGCCCTGTTCACAAAGTACAAGTCGGGCCTCAACTATATACCTGGGCCTGCTTGCAAGTGATTTAGCACAAGGACAATCGTAACTCCTAGCCTGTAACACAGACTTACGACTGCCATAGTGATAAGATCGCTTTTCCCATAGGTTCCTGATCCATACTTTGACAAAATTAATAATCCCTATCATTCTGACTTACACCGAGTAAGGATTACTCCTCTTTGCTTCTGGTATCACTGTGGAAGCTTAGTGGTTAAAGTGTTCGATCAGCACGCCGAAGGCCCAGGTTTGAATCCCCACATGGGTACAATAAGTGAAATCCATTTCTGGTGTCCCCCGCCATGATTTTGCTGGAATATTGCTAAAAGTTGCATAAAACCCATCTCACTCACTCTGGTATCGCCACCTGTTCTGACCACCTGGTATTATCGCTGGGGCTTCATTAATATTTGGAAACAGTATGTTAAGGGTACACAGTTTAGGGGGATTTGGTTTTATAGTAAGTTGTCACTGGGTCTCTAATAAACACAAGGCCGATGTAATAGAAACCAAGGGCCTAGACTTTCGAGGCTCTCCTAGCGCTAAGATAGTTGTACGTGCCATACATTTACATTAACTTACGACTATCTTAGCATTATGAGATCTTTGAAAATCTAGGACCAGGAATCTAATGGAGGGAGTGTGTTGGAGGTCACAAAGGGTGAGGATGAAAAAGGTTTAATGCCATGTTCAAATTATTTCATAAAAATCATGTATGTGTGTGTGCTGGTCAGTAGTGCAGACTTTTGCTGGTGAGATACTGCTACTGAGATACTACTGTTCTTGATATCATAAACTGAAAATATTAGTCTTCATTTAAAAGATGAACTTTTTTAAAGGGTTGACTTGTTATACACTTTTATTCATTTTCTCCTTTAAAATGACATAGCGGCCCATATATATTATATAATACTATAATACTAGCCCCCTTTTACTAGTTCATCTGTAAGTACCTCAAAGTCTTGGGTCCACACCATTCATTCTCTTTGTAGCTCTAGGACATTCTCTAGATCCTCCATGTAACAAATACAATATTCTGAAAATTCTAATAGCAAACTCAAATTGGGCAGAATAAGTTACCAAAATGTTTATCTTTGTGTAGGTCATACTGTATCAACAATTTTGCAGGAAAATGAAAACAGGTTTTCCACAAATATCTGGATTAAGGGATTTACCTATCCTTACCCAGAAGTGGATATTAGTTCTCAAGTGTGAAGCTTAAGTCATACTGGAATCAAAATCTTTCCTTATTGATACAGCCATTGCTAATGTATTGGCCTTGTAAAGACTTGTACTTCCTTGACAACGAGGCCAATAGATATGACAAAGAGGAAGAAGATATACTTATTTCATTAATACATTGGTAAAACGTCTCTCAATTTAAGAATAAATTAAAATCCCCATTTACAGCAAAGAAATGTTGCTTAATTCCCCCTGCTTGTCTTCCATGGGCACTTTGTTTGGAGCCCTTGATAAATCCCTGGCTTTGATATTACCACACGCACGCACGCTGGATGTCAATCTCAACGGCACGTCGTATTATCAATCTCAACTCCCTGGGGAGCATACAACTCTTGTAGCCACTAGATTACCCATACACAGCTGGTTCGACTGGGACACAGTAAGTGTGGCTTTCCCATCCCTTAGGTGTTTACCCATACACAGCTGGGTGGACTGGGACACATAGTCACAGTTGTACTTTGTCTAAGTTTATTGCACGTTGCTGTACCCGCAACTAGGTGTTTGCACCAGTACTCACAAATGTATATAATGGATGCAGAAATATGTACATTGTGTCCCAAGGAAAGAACAAAAATATTCACTGAACCAATTCTTTGACAAGAACTAAGTTCCTGTTACATATGTAATCATGACACCCTACACTACTTTGAAGTGACTTAATGGAGGAGTTTTCTCCCCTTGTTTCAACTACGCTACCATGGATACTGTACCAGCATACCAAGTGCTATGAGAATCCAGACTGAACTAGCTTAATGGATTAACAGAAGTGTTTCTCCCTTAGGTAGAAAACATTGATCACTCTCAAAAAAACATTGATTTGTGCATGTGTAGTTGAAAGGTGCTGTTTACCTGTGCAGGTATGAACCAGAAGAACAGGTTGCTGTTGAAGTTTGCGTTGACGGTGATGTAGCCACTGTAACTCAGTATCGATGAGCCTTGAAGGGAGCCTACACGACTCAAATTCTGGGCTGTAACAATAGTTAGTGAAAACATTGAATATAACTGCATGAATTTGTACCAGGGGCTGTGGGGTAGCCTAATGGTTAAAGCGTCTGCTCGTCTGGGTACAATGTGTGAAGCCTATTTCTGGTGTCTCCCGCTGTGGTATTGCTAGAATATTGCTAAAAGCAGTGTAAAACCATACTCACTCACTCTAATTTGAACAAAAAAGAACTTTGGTTGTGAAGGTGAGGTGAAGAGGTAGTGAAGGTTGAAGTGTGGTAAGGTGAGGAGGTAGTGAAGGTTGAAGTGTGGTGAGGTTGTGAGGATAGTGAAGGTGAAGTGTGGTGTGAGGTGGTGAGGTAGTGAAGGTGAAGTGTGGTGAGGTGAGGAGGTAGTGAAGGTGAGGGTGTGGTGGTGAGAGTGAGGGAGGTGAGGGTGAGGGGAGTGAAGGTGATTAGGTGAGTGAAGGAGAGGTGAAGTGTGGTGAGGAGGTAGTGAAGGTGAGAAGGTGAGTGAAGGGTGAAGTGTGGTGAGGTGAGGTAGTGAGAGTGAAGGTGAGGGTGTAGTGAAGGTGAGGGGCGTGGTGAGGTGAGTGTGGAGTGAAGGTGGAAGTGTGGTGAGGTGAGGAGGTAGTGAAGGTGAAGGTGAGGTAGTGAGTGAGGTGAAGAGGAGTGAGGTAGTGAGGGAAGGTGGTGGTGAGGTGAGTGAGGTGAGTGAGGGTGAAGTGTGGTGAGGTGAGGAGGTAGTGGAGGTAGAGCGTAGTGAAGGTGAAGTGTGGTGAGGGTGAGGAGGTGAGTGAAGGTGAGGAGGTGAGGAGGTGAGTGAAGATGAAGTGTGGGTAAGTTGAGGAGGTAGTGAAGGTGAGGTGAGGAAGTAGTGAAGGTGGGAAGGGAGGAGGTAGTGAAGGTGAGGTGAGGAGTGAGTGAAGGTGAAGTGTGGTGAGGAGGGTGAGGGAGGTGGAGGGAGGTGGTGGAGGTGAGGTGTGGTGAGGAAGTGAAGGTGAGGTAGGGAGAGGTGAGGAGAGTGAGGTAGTGAAGGTGAAGTGTGGTGAGGTGAGGAAGTAGTGAAGGTGAGGTGAGCTGAGGAGGTAGTGAAGGTGAGGTGAGGTTAGGAGGTAGTGAAGGTGAAGTGTGAAGAGGTGTGGTGAGGTGAGGAGGTAGTGAAGGTGAGGTGTGGTGAGGTGAGGAGGTAGTGAAGGTCACTCTGTGGGTGTGGGTTCGAATCCCGGATGGGATTGAACCCAAGAAAAGTAATAGAATCGGTACTTTACTAAGAAAGTGTCATCCCACACATAACATATGTGACAATACATACAGTTTAGTTCGACCACATCAGCATGAACTAACATCAACAGTTTCACTGTTTCTTCAATCCTTAAAATATACATGGTGACTTTCTGTGTCCTATTATTATGAGTAGGAACGAAATAAAAAATTCAAGTAGGCGACTTGAGTTGGCAGTTGGTCTCAGACTGTTATATTTTGCTGACTTATCAGCACCATGCCATCCCAACTGAATGTCCTGTCCCGAAATAATGTTCATATTTCTGATATTTGTTTTTGTTGAAAAACTGAAACAGAGAAATTTTTGCATGGACTCCCCTCCATATTCCCCTCCCCCACAAACAGTTGTGACCAATTTGTGCCAGAGCACTGTAGAGTACCTTGTTGAATGTGTCCTCCAGCGATGTACGGAGACAGGTAGAGAGGTTGTCCTGGATCCACTGACGTAGTTGGTCCACCAAGGAGGAAGCTGTGAGCAATGGAGACGGACCCACACAGAACCAGTACAAACAGAGATAACATGGCTGCCATGACGAGAGAGGGTGGAGGAGAGTAGTTGTCTGGCAGCTGTGAAACAGGAGAGAAAGAATGCCAGGGTCAAGATTAACGCTTCGTCTCTGAATATATATAATTTTGATAGTGACAAATAAACCCATTTAAATTGAAAAGGAGCCCCAGGGAGACCAGAGATTCAGAACCTGAACCTGAGGAAATCTAGACTTGATTCATTTAGCATTGCAAGGAAGGCTAAGCAGTAGGGAAAATAACGTGGTTCAAGGACTGTGAGACAGGCTAGCCAGGGTCCTGACCATAGAGCAATCTTAGTGATAAGTCAGTGGTAAAGAATGTGAGTTGGGATCATCTGAAGCTAAGATTGTTTTGTGAGGCTCTGGGATAAAAATCAGGACCAGGGGTACCCCACGTTTTGTAAAAGTTGATTAATGAGACCAATGATGTGCCATTGTCAACAAAAAGGAGTTTCATGGAACTAGTCACTTTGGGACAAATATTGGTGACAAAGTAAAAACTCTTTTATAGGAATAATTACCCTCAAGAAAAATAGCCCAAAGAACTAATTTTTAAGTCTCTCCCCCACCCACCACCACCAAGAAATGGACTCTTTCACATCATCATACCCAAGTCACTCGTGCAGCTTGTATACCTGGCCAAGATTAGATTACCTACATTCTGCCAAGGTACAATACTCCTTTGGCATAAACTATTCAGCCATTCATGGACACACTATTAAAACACAAGCACAGTTTTGCAAGACAAACCAATATAAAACAGACTGTACAAGAGAATATCAGATGCTTGAGTAATAAACAGGTATGTACAACATGCAGATTGTCTCACCGTATCAATGATTCATCATCACACTGTGTTTCCACGTAGCAACACAATGACACTGCAATCCCCAAACCCTGTACATCTGCAACATCAAGTGGTGTATATTTAGATGACAGCAAATCACCAACACTAATTACAGAGACATATATCAGTTTCCAAGCAATACCTAATGCTATGTCAACAGAAACTGTGACAGCTTTACTGTTTCAGCAGTGGACTAGCTTCCAGTTGCTCTGCCCTACACTGACTAATTATAACTCTTTTGCGCTGTACCCTATATTCAGGCTGCACGGTGGGGTGAACAATACTTCCTTGTTGCTTACTTCCTGCGTGAAATAGCATGATCATCTGCACAAAAACATTAAGATGATTATCGGGTACCAGGATGTTAGTAACAACGAATAATTGCGTTCATTTTGTCAACTGAACAAACATTCATGTTATAAGGCTGTTATATGTCTGTTAGATTTTCAGCCCTGTCTGTGACTCTCACTGTCAATACTCTCCTCATTTGAATGTCCCCAAGATGCACAGAGTAAAGCTCTATGTCCCCTCTTACTTTGGGCAGTTGGACTTGTCTTATGACTGTATACAAAAATGTAATCATGGCTCATGCATAAAGAAATTCCTCAATAATGTTCTAATTATAGTTTAAGTATAATTAATCAATTTAATTTTAAATACAATTTGAAAGAACAGTGTCAACTTTTAGTTGCCAACATTTAGTTGTAAATAGAGACAATGATGTGAAGACCCGTGTTAGGATTTGGTCTTCAGTAACCCATGAGTGTCTTAAGAGCTAGGCGACAAACGGGATCGGGTAGTCAGACTCGCTGACTTGGTTGACATGTCATGTCATCGATTGCAAAGATTGATGCTCATACTGTTGTTCACTGGCTCATTTGGCCTAGACTTAATTTTTTACAGACCATTGTCATTTAGCTGGAATATTGCCGAGTGCGGTATTAAACAAACAAATGATGACCCATCCCTTACAGGGGTTCAAAAATCCCATCGCCCAACACCCCGGGACAAGTCAGTTTTCATTTCGGGCAATCAAATAATGGTATCTTACTTGTCCGTGGGCTGCTAGATAATTTCCACTTATGGTTTCAAACTGCAAATAAACTTTGATTTAATTTCATATCTGTTCAAAATGTAGCTATTAAATTTCGCAATGATAATAAAGTAGAGTATTCTTTCTTTGCTATTTATCACTTTTCAATAAATAGTCCAGTAAACATTAACATCAAATACCATGTTGATTTCTTCTTTCATAATTACATCATCATAATTATGTCATAAAATCAGGGCAAGTGGAAAATTAGTCAGGACAAGCTACTTTCTTAAAGTCACTTGCCCTGTGGCAAGTGGCTTTTTAAAAAAAATTTGAACCCCTGCCTTATTAGATGAAATACACCAATTCTAAATTACATGTAAACATACAACTCACAGAGATTTATCTAGGATTCTAAACTAAGTGCCTCTTGCAAGCAAATTTGAAAAACTCATGAGATTGACAAAAATTGATTTTTTGAAGTCCTGTTGTTTTTAACTTCCTTGACCATGAAACATAATGCTGTGCTTCCTAGTGCTAGCTTTCCCACGATGATAATTATGCCAGTGATAAGGTTCTTTCTGTGCGTCCATTTTTAGCTGGCAGCATATTCTAGAAACTGTGATGTGTAATTTAATATGTAGGCGTGTGTAGGGGTAGAGTGCGTAGCTTGTGTGATGTTTTGTGGGCGGATGAATGATCACTGTTTTATAACACACAGTTTTTCTGTGTGGATAGGAAGGGGTAAAATCTGATGACAAAATATATGAAAGATATCCGGCCGTAACCCCTTCAAAGAACAGATGGTTTTCATTAAAAAACCTCAACACTTACCCTTACCCTAAAATTATAACCCTAAACCTAACCCTAGAACCTCGAAATAATCCTAATAAATAGAATACATTTCAAGCGGGGGTTACGGGTGGAAAAAATATATGCAACTAAAAATAAGTGGAAAAGTTTGATAAGTAAGTTTTATCTTAATGAGAAAATTATCATTATTCGTAAACATACTTTCAGAGTGAAGGCTCCTCACAGCGATGACTTACTCTTTACGGCAATCTGGAAACCGCACAAATATGACACGCGCTGATCTGAAGCTTGGTCAGACATTGACTGGGCTCCTGTCTACGTAAAGGAATTAAAAAGGAGAGCTGCGCGAACGAACAGTGTGACCAGTTTATTGCTGAACTCGCGAAAACGTCGTTACGACAATAACTATTAACATCATTGTTAAACAACAATTATGTGTATTAAAATACTGATTTCTGTTTTATTTTGGCTACAAAAGAAAGCAAACATACAAATCTAAAGTAATAGACAGAAAACAATTGTCGTAACAAGGAAGCAGGACCCTTTTGGATAACAGCATGTTACCGAGTTTCATCGGTCTTTCATCACAGACGATCGAGGGGAGGGTTGTGAACAGAAGTAAGTTATGTCTACAATTGTATAATATAATCCCTAGCGATGCTTAGAAGTTGTCACGGAGTCAGTTTCCATTAGTTTCAACTCATGACATGCGGCATATGCTGTGTGCCAGGGCTGCCACTGTCTGTGTGCTAACTGAACACAATTATGTACACATGATTGATGATTTCGTTTTCGAAGGCAAATGTTCGTCGACTGATATTAGTGTTAACCCTATCACTCTCGATGGGTTCTCGGGTTTTGCCCTCGTTCCGCCACAGATCTGGTTGTCTCTTTGATCCTTATAATTGCTTCTGACATGTAGTGTGTACACTTAATGCGATTTTTTTATAATACTTCAGTAGGGTCCATGGTTCTAAGTACTTAGTCTTTGAATCCCCTTTGAATTTTCTTCAGTTAGAGTTAGAGTGTGTGGTAATAATACTAATATGGTACTACAGTACGTACTGTCTGTGCACACAGCACTTGATCATGTTCATGATCCCTCTGTCACTGAGTGGAAGAGCAGTATTCATGCTAATTACTTGTGAAAGCACCCTGGTAAAGTTTACATTAACTACCATGACTACCATAGCTTCAAGCTGGCAGTGGAAGTTCATGCTGAAGAATGCATCAAGTAATATGTAGTACCTTCTATGACTCTATCAGGAAGTAACACAGCACGCTTCCATGTTCAACATCCACTGTCAACATCAGCTTGAGAAATTTCATCAAATTTAGTTTTTGGATAGTCACAATGAAGTGACCTATGTTTTAGTAGTTCTAGCAATTGGTGGTGGCAGTCGGGTAGCCAAGTAGCTAAAGTGTTCGCTTGTCATGTGTCAAAACCCGGGTTTGATTCTCCACATGGGTACAGTGTGTGAAGCCCATTTCTGGTGTCCCCTGCTGTTATATTGCAGGAATATTGCTCTTATGCTAAAAGCGGCATGAAACTTAACTCACTCACTCGAGTAATTAGTAATTGAAAGAGAACTCCACTTTACCGAGATCAGTTGTTCAGATAAAGCTTCTAACATCACTTGAATTTATCATGTTTTTGTTTCAGAAATCTTGCACACTTGTAAGCATGGAAGAGGAGAATTTAATTGACTCTTGTAACCCAGCTGGAACTGAGAAACTGGTAGACACTGGTAACATCGAGAAACTGGTAGACACTGGTAACACCGAGAAACTGGCAGACTCTGGTTACACCGAGAAACTGGTAGACTCTGGTAACACTGAGAAACTGGCAGACTCTGGTAACACCGAGAAACTGGTAGACACTGGTAACACTGAGAAACTGGAAGACACTGGTAACACTGAGAAACTGGTTGACACTGGTAACACTGAGAAACTGGAAGACACTGGTAACACTGAGAAACTGGTTGACACTGGTAACACTGAGAAACTGGAAGACACTGGTAACACTGAGAAACTGGTTGACACTGGTAACACTGAGAAACTGGTTGACACTGGTAACACCAAGAAACTGGCAGACTCTGGTAACACCGAGAAACTGGTAGACACTGGTAACACTGAGAAACTGGTAGACACTGGTAACACTGAGAAACTGGAAGACACTGGTAACACTGAGAAACTGGTAGACACTGGTAACACTGAGAAACTGGTTGACACTGGTAACACCAAGAAACTGGTAGACACTGGTAACACTGAGAAACTCGAGGACAGTGGTAATCCTGAAAGCACAAATGTTAATGCAACGAGCATGAAGCGACCATTGGAAGATGAGGACAGTGTTAATGATGCACATGTTCAACTGTCTGACGAACAAATACAGATGAACTTCCGCAAGTCAAATATGGCCTGGATAAAGCCACAGTAAGGAATCTTCTATATATTTTTTATGGTTTTAGTGAGAATCATCAGTATGAAGAACTCAGCAATGGCATCTGTGATTTTGTGCTATCCATGCCAAAAATATTTGAGTCTACTAGCCAGAACAAGGAGAAAGCATAATTTTCAGTTGAGTTTTAGTTTTATCATTTCTACTGTGAATAGCTCAGCTTACAAGACTGAACTTGGGTTTCAGACATGTGACTTAGGTCACAGGCTGGTGGTGTAAATACCAGAATGAGCTTGAATTAGCTGTGAAACCGCAATATGGCATGTTTGTTCGTTCCATTTATGGTTAATTATGACATTTTGTGTTTTTGACAATGTTTTGAAACAGTAAACACTGGTAAACATGATATATAGCTATCAAAGTTTTGATAAAGCCATTGTCATGATGATGATGATAATACCTATTTTTTAAATCATATTTATTAACATTAAAAAACGAAGAAATACTTTAATGCAAATAGGATAAAAGTCTAAACGTTCTGTTAAACATGAATGAAAATTATTTGAACCCGGCCTTTCACATGACAAGCAAACACTTTAACCACTAGGCTACTGAACGGCCCCAGTGTCAGGTCTACACTGATCAAGCTGCCATGCAGCGATATAACACTGGTAACTGAAATACTCACTCGCACACTCTGTATCATGTTTACAGTGATGTGTGGCACCTTTCTAAGCGAGGCAGATTTGCCATGTTTTTTTAATAATCATGTTTTAATTATAAAATTAAAATAGAACGCAACGCCAAGGACCCGGGTTTGATTCTCCACATGGGTAAAATGTGTGACGCCCATTTCTGGTGTCCCCCACCGTGATATTGCTGGAATATTGCTAAAATGGCGTAAAACTATACTCACTCACTCATGCCTGTGTTGTGCAATACTGAAGATGCACACTCTTTGATGGAACTATTACTGTAAATGTTGCTTCTTTTAAGGTACATTCTGCCTAGAGAAAGCCAGAAGGCATCACAGAAGGTACAACAGAACAAATCTGAACCACCCTCAAAGAAGCAGAAGACAACCGGTCGCAACCGGAACCGACCTGTCGACCGAGGACCCCCAGCTGCAGAAAAAGTCTGTCCCTCCATCATCATGGAACGAGATTGTTTTTATGGAAGTTCATGCAAATTCTGCCACGATGTAGGCAAGTTTATGGCTAATAAGCCTCCTGACATTGGTGACAAATGCTACGTGTTTGAGAACTATGGGCGATGCTCACAAAGTATAGCGTGTAGATATGGCAGTAAACACATCGATTCCGACTTTAAGAATGTCGTCAACAAGGAACTGCATGACAAATTCTTGAAACATCCATTGACTATTAACTTCCTTGTGAAGGATGTACAGAAGCTTCTTTGGAAGAAGAAGTATGATTTTAGTACAGCCAATGGAAATGTCAAGAAGGTTCAGGCGTGGTATAATCGTAGAAAGGCAGCCAATGAACAGAGACGTAAGGAGGAGAATGGTAAAACATTAGACTCGAACACTTCCTGTGAAACATCGGAGAGTCCCAGTGTTGATGGTGCTACCACAGCAGTGAGGGTGGGGAGTGGGACTGGGAGTGAGGCTGGCCTCAGTGATGGGGTGGGGCGGTTGGTTCTGGGGGTGAAGGTCATCCAGAAACAGGTCAGAGACACTCGGGCTGTGTGACTGATGAAGATCTGATAAAACTTCGTCCAGTGGAAAAGAAAAAGGTTTGGACATATTTCAAAAGTTTTAGTTTGATGATATCTGATACTTTGCAAGCAGAGCACTATGACAACGGGTATTATGGTTTTATTGATGATACTAACACAGAGCATCATGGGCTGTTGACTCGAGCCAGGATTCGTTTATTTTTCTTTCACACTGACTGATGCTTATCCAAAGTGTGCTAAGATATTTTCCAAGTTTGGTAATGATCTAGTTGATATGCTACCTGTGAAGATCTGGGTTAGAATTGATCTTCAGTTACCCATGCTTGTTGTCAGAGCTGACAAACGGGATAGGGTGGTCAGGCTCGCTGACTCGTCGACACATGTCCCAATAGACCGATCCAGTCTGTCAATCAAAACTGGCGCATGCGTCAATTTTGGCCAATCAGCAGGCCGGGCGCGTTGTGTGGATTTGTCAGACTTATTTCCGGGGTCAAACGATGCATCCGAGGCGATGTGCTTCGAATTATGCCATTTACACTCGCTATATTTATTACATATTGCTGCGATTTGATGTGTACCTTAACAAAACCATTACGGTCAAGACAACAAAAATGGAGGCGGATCAAGAAACGCGATAGGCCTGACGATCAGTTAAATGTCTGCACCATCGTTCAGGAAAACCCTCGTCTGCCTGCTGATGAGAATTTGCACGCAATTTGCACACTTTTGCACATGTGCAAAATCATTACCAATTGATGACAACAAATAGCAGTTGAAGACTTTGCAAGTGTTATAAACACGGACAATTCTTGTAACTACAAAATTGTTTTGCTTCACGTTTTTAGTCACTACTAGGCATTGAGTTGGTACGCCACAAAGCTCAAAAGAGACAGGCTAGAAAGCCGTGACACAATGTAAACAAATTTTCATTTCGGTAAGGTTCAACGAAATAGCAAAATATGTTACATGAAAGAACAATGTGGCGGATATTGTCCCCTTCAGCTCTTAGATATTCTTCAATTTGTCACACATTTTTAGGATGTTTTAAGTTTCAGAAGCACAATCTGAAGGCCTACAGTATCTTGTTAACAGAGCAAAATATTCGATGAGTAATATTTTTTTATTCAAACGGAAATATTGTCAGTGTCAGCAGTTGCCTATCATGCAATATCCAAGTATCAAAATTAGTTCATATGAGTGCCTATAAAACCATGCTTTAAATATTTCAGATTTTTTATAAAGAATTGCATGGGACTTTGACCTGAATTACCATCCTCCAGGTTGATCGAATACGAAAACTATGTGAGAAGAATAGTGACTTTCTGGAGTATTGGACAGAGTGAAATAAAGTGTATATCTTAATTATGAGAACATTATTTGAAGTTTTGTTACCACATAAATTATTCACATATAATGGTACATTTTAGGAGTAATATTACAACTGTAATTTTGATTAATTCACTGGAAATGATATCAAGGTACACATGTTTTCAGAATCTTGCTTTTTTTAGTAAGCGTGGAAGGAAATAAAATTAATAATAATCTAATCAATAATAAATAATTATTTAATTGATTGACATATCAGATTTTAGATTTTAAAGGCAGAACTAGGCAAACAAACACCATACATATCAAGGCAGGACAATCACTTGGTATTAACTTAGTTTCTTGGCTCCTGCTTTTAGATGGGTTTTTTAAATACTACATTTACTAATAAGATAATTCTGAAAGTGATTGCTAGTATCATAACTCATTAAAGTTATTTCAACATCCAGAATATTTGAAAAAGCAAAGGCTACATTTTGGTCAAACCCTGGACAGGCATTATCTAGTCCTGGAACAGAATAACTTTCAAAAATCTCAGGTGACTTTTCATGTAATGGAATAAAGATTGAAACATATATTAAACCCATATTTGATGTAATTCTTCTGATAAATCATAAGTTTTTAGGAGGTTACTACTATTTGAAGACTGAGCCAAAGCTAGTGTTTATTAAGATGGTGGATTTGGACAAATTGTTCAAGGTTTGTTGATGGTTATTTGCAAAATGAGCTTCATATTAAATTGCACACAGGTTTGTAGGAGGTGAAGCGCTTCAGGACATTTTCATGTCTGTTTTCCTAAACCTTTGTTATGACTTTTACCAAATTTTGAATCAACTTTACTATAATTTTTATGACACCAGTAAGTATCTCAGAAAAGGAAATAGATCAAAATCAGTGTTATGTCCTCTAGGGATATGGTCTCAGATCTAATAAAACAAAGATTATCATTGTTTAATTAAGAAGCAATAATTGTATTGACAGAAGGCTTTGAACATAGGATATATTCTTTGCACCTTATTTACACTAGTAGTTAGCAGTTAAACATCTCTGATGAAAAACAATAGATCTACATTTGTATTTTGTGTAACATTCTATTTCAATGCTAGTTAATTGTTAGAATAACTGTGGATTCTCTGTTCCAAAAATTTTGCATCACATGTTTCCTATTTCTGGAAGATGGGTCAGCTAGTGTACAGGTGCAAACTGTATCTTGGATCTTCTTTGTGTTCTGGTGCTGTGACATACCTGTACATAAGCGCTGGCAGTTCATGAAGTCCAGTATTGTGGAAGTTTGTATGTAAATTAGAATTCCACAACAAAGTACATATAGAAAAATTAAATGGAAATGATGATTAAAAAATGATTTCCTTATATTCAGTGTCATTTTATCATGGTGTACAGAGAGAAACTCCACTGAGAGTTGCTGCAGATCAGCTGTTGAATATTTGCTTCTGGGTATGTCCAGATCGTCCATGGAAACATATTGTTTACAAGCCCAATTACCTTTCCAGATTTCCAAATAAGATCAAATAGGTTATGCTGTGATTGATTTGTTAACATTAATTGTACAGACAAATAAGGTGCATGAAGTAGTAGGCGGAAATATTTTCTGCTTTTATTTACCATTCTCTTAATTCATTAAAAGATTGAAACCCATGTTTTCAGATTATTGAACTAAATTTGAACAACATAAACGGATAAGTAAAGAAGCCCGCAGCGCAGTGTTGATAATCTATTTATAGATACCGGGCGATGTGCAACATGACCATGTGGTTGTGTTCACGCGGAGTTTTAAAAATTATAAACCCAAACAACAAAATTCAGTTATCCTTTCCCTGCTAATATCTGTGGACGGAGGTGAATTGCCAGATAGATTAATTGAGTCGAAAGAAATTACGCTTCCTACAGTCTCAGCAGCTAGTCGAGGCAGCTTTTTCAGCGGGCATGTAACTCATTTTCACTTTCGCCAGTTGTAATCTGCCAGCTAAAATATATTAAAAATCACATACGTATAACTTGCCTCTTTAAATAACATTCACAAAAGACGGATACCAAAGTATCACAAGCAGAATTCATCAACAAGCGTTCGCAATCCGTAACGTTTCGCCGCGTGGTGACGTCATTGTGATTTGCCAGTGGTTGTCCCCGCTAACGTCAAAAACGAAGTGGGCGGGGCTTATCGGCCGAGACTGGATCGGTCTATTGCGTAGATCAATGCTCATGCTGTCAGTCACTGGATTGTCTTGGCCAGATTAGTTTATTTGCAGACCAGACCGCTGCTATAGCTCAACTATTACTGAGTGCGGCGTAAAACGAAACTCACTGTTGTTGATATGGAAGTGTGTTCCATCAAAATTAAATATGGTTAATGAGATCATGGCTTAATGTTTCATCACTGTTCAGGTAAACAATAATAAAAAATGAATGTGACAATTGCTGATTGATGAATTTAGTTGTTACCATGGTTACAATTGTTACTTGGTCCAAATTACTTTAAACATATCATGTTCAAGATTTGAACTAGCTGAGTTTCTAAGTCTTCGAAGGCTGTCGTATAGCTGGAATATTGCTGAGTGTGGCGTAAAAGTAAATTCACTCACTCACTGTTAAGTTTGCTAAGATTTTGTCAATGTTTGAGGAAATCTCAAACCTCGGTTTGTTTGGGGAAAGGGGTTTGTCTGAGAGTAAGACACAAGCTCATGCTTTCAGCCACTGGTATTGCTAGCCTACTGAATTCAGGTGTCATGGTCACTGGTGACATGTCTGGAATATTGCATTCTGGCGTAACACAGCATTCACTTATACATCCACAGTATTCATCCTCTGAGCAAAAGATGAAATACATGTACACAAATAAGTACTGTTACATAAGCGTTTTTGCCACTGTGTTGATGTCCAGGGAAACATGGTCAGAATTGGTCTTCGGCAACTCATGTTGTCGTAAGAGGCAAACAGAACTGGTGACCAACCTTGCTGACTTGTTGAAGGTTATCTAATCCTGATTACAAAGATCAATGCTCATGCTGTTAATCATTAGCTTGTCTGATCCAGGCTTATTATTAACAGCCTTTTGTCCATCCAGAGTATTGCTGAGTGCAAAACAAACTTATTGATGTGTGTTTTGTTGACAGTTAGACCTGACAGGCAAGCTGTATCTGGCACCACTGACTACTGTAAGTACAAAACTTAGGTGTTTTATTACTTTTGCTTGTACAGAATTTAATTGCTTTCATAGAGACTTTTCTCTTGATCCATATTCCCTTAGTACATGAATTGATATAAAGCATACTAAAATAATGAAAGTTCATGTGGACTTCTTGAAATGCTCAGTCTCATATTTATTTTAAGGTTGGACCTGTGGGGTAGCCTAGTGGTTAAAGCTGTTTGCTCGTCACGCTGAAGACCCGGGTTCGATTCCCCACATGGGTACAATGTGTGAAGCCCATTTCTGGTGTCCCCTGCCGTGATATTGCTGGAATATTTCTAAAAGCAGCGTAAAACCATACTCACCCACTCACTATTTTAACTTTTAAGGTATGCCAAGCTAAAAGCTGTTAACCATGAAATCTGACAAGTGTTTCTGATGTCTTGTTGCTGCATGGTAGAAGCTGTTGTATTATGAGACAGTTAGCTGTTTATTGATTTGTCAGCCTTGTATTCATGTGAAACATACTTCACAAACCCATGATTGCTGTAAGAGGCGACTAACAGGATTGAGAGGTCAGATCACTGACATGTCATCATATCCTAATTGCTTAGATCGATGCTCATGCTGTCAATCACTGGACTGTCTGGTCCAGACTCTAATATTTATTATTATCATTCAGCCAGAGTATATGGATAATGTAGGCTTGTGTATGTGTGCTCCAGGTGGGTAACCTGCCATTCCGACGTGTATGCAAGGGTTTTGGTGCGGACGTCACCTGTAGTGAGATGGCCGTGGCAACCAAGCTGCTCCAAGCCAACCAGTCTGAGTGGGCGCTACTCAAACGACATCGGTCCGAAGATCTGTTTGGTGTTCAGGTCAGTAGTTTTGGAGTTCCTTCTTGGGGAGAACTCAGCTGTTGATCACTGGATTGTATGGTCCAGACTCGATTATTTGCAGACTGCCGCCATATAGCTGGAATATTGCTGAGTGCGACGTAAAAACTAAACTCACTCACTCACTTTTAGGGAGAACAGGCAGTGAGGTAGTTCAGGGCAGGGATTTTCCTTGAGTCTTGTATTTGAGGGTCCTGGGACTCATACTCTTACTTTTCAGGGGTCCTGGACTACAAAATGGGGGTCCCAGACACTTAAATATTATTATTGATTCTATGTTGTAATTCAGTTACTGTTATTGTATTGTGTATCATGATCATCACATTATTACAGTTATCAAATTGCAAATGATACCATAACCCAGCTCGTAGCAAACTGTGTGATAACTTATTGATACTTGATTGAAATTTTGCAAAAAGTATTTGGACGTTTTCTGCGTCCCTGTGGACGCGCTATCAAATTTCCTTGCATCCATTGTCAATTTTTATGTGTTTAGGAATGCTGCCGTGAAGTGGTGTTCCCTTATTTGTTTGCCTCAGTATAGTATTTTACAAATGCGAAGTTTCAGAAAACAACCAAGGATAATGAAGGCATCTTTTGATAAATATGGTGTAAATGTGTATGTCCATTATCTTAAATCATCAGGAAAATATTCATGGCAAGAGCCCTTGACCTGTGCATAACCTTGCTCTGTAAATCACTACTAGTCCGTTATCAAGTCAGAATGGTTTCATGTGACCCTGGAATTCATTCAATCTGAAATTTGTGTATAAATAGGATTAACATTATTTCCATGGACCTGAACCTATGGTATGAACTAACTTCTGTCAGATATGACCAGGAAATACATTTCAATACATCTGTTTACAGTTCCAAAGTTCAGTCATAGGGAACACTTTCCTTCACAGTGTCAGAGCAGTGCACTTAGACCAGGCAGTAACAAGGCCCAAAGCACACATTTGTTGACTCACCAGCCCACTTGTTCAATGGTTTCTGTGTAAGAATGTGTGACGTGGCTGTGATCAGGTGGCTAGGCATGGCAAGTTTGATGTCACACCTTTTCCTTATTCAGATTTGATAATTTACTGGCTGACAGGCTACAGCTGAAATATCTATACATTTATAAATACGTCTCTGTACACTTCTAAATCAATCAACAATTTTGTATAAGTATCTGCACAGTTCTAAATTGATCCATTAATTTTGCAGTAAACGACATCTTATATATTCATAATAACATGTATTCTATTAGCCATGTCATCTGTATGTATTGACCACCACATGTATTGCGTCGTCATAGCATTGTGACGTCATAAGCATTGTGACGTCACGGCCAGAGTTAACAGTTACTGTTCAGTTTTACCTCATGATTGGGCCAGAACAAGCCCTGAAATGTTGTACTCGAGAATAAAAAGAAGATGTAACCCAGAAAAAATCTCTGTGTTCATCAAATATCATCTTCTAAAATGCCAATCAAGCATGAAATATCTCACTCACAACTTATATATGAACTTTATTAGATTATGATTTGAATCCTGGATGGGACTCAGCTCAACAACAAAAGTACAGGAATCTGTACTTTACTAAGGAAATGTAATCCCAAATATAACATGTGTTACATTTGATTAGATCAGTTTGCAGTTGATAACAATTTGATGTGCAATACACAAGAGCTAATACACTTTTGTAAAGAAGGGTATGAACAGAATAAACTAAGCTTATGATCACTCAATAGTTTTTATTACAAGAGTCTATTTGTCCTGCCATGACTGATTAATTCTTATGATATTCTTAAAATTATTATTATTATACTAACATTTGTATAGCGCAAATATCCAGCTCAGCTGCTGCTCAAAGGCGCTTTGATTTTTCCTCAATCATTGGATGTCAAACTGAAATGGCACATCGTATTATTAATGATTCTCAACTTCCTGGGGATCATACAACTCTTGCAGCCACTAGGTGCACCGAGTTAATGTGGCTTTCCCATCCTTGCGAGGTACTGGGACACATAGTCACAGTACTTTATCCATGTTTTATTGCACGTTGCTGTACCTGCAACTAGGTGTTTGCACATATTCATGTGTCCACCATGTGGCCATTTACCGATGGATTTGTGTGGTTCTTTTAAGTGCACAGGGTTGTGTACTGTACACTAGGGGTTGTGACAACACTGAAAGAGTCTGCACACAAAGTTGACTCCAAGGTTTTTACACCCAGTCAAAGGTGGGCTTGATCCCGGCACCTCATGCTCGCTGGATCACCAGCCTGGCGCCTTGGACAGCTCGCCCACCACCCAATGTTTTTGATATTATTAGAGTTCATCTGTCCTGCCATGACCAATTAATTCTTAGAATATTTTTGAAATATACCACTCAAAGCAGGTGAGATTCTCTCTCATATAGAATCATGTGGTCCCTCACCATGGTAACTTATTTTGATTTTTAAGTTCCAAGAATTTTATCATCAAGTTGGAGATGATGGTACACTAACGGATTGTTTCGAGGAGCAGCTTAACCTGCATTCCTGTGACAGCTTCTCATGTTGTTGTAGGTGTGTGGTTCCTACCCCGACACCATGACCCGCTGTGCCCAGCTGCTGACCGAGGTCACCACCATTGACTTTGTGGACATCAACTGTGGCTGCCCCATTGATATGGTGTATAAAAGAGTAAGTGTCTTTATCTTGGGTGTCAATGGGAAGAGACAAGTTGCTGTGTGCATGTTTGTGAAGCTGTGAAGAATAAAGAAACAGTGTCTTGTTTATATTGACATCAACATCACTCACTCACTCACCAATCTCAACTCATCTCACCCATCACTCACTCACCCACCTCACCCACCTCGACTCACCCACCTCGACTCACCCACTTACCCTTCACTCACTCACATATCACTCATTCACCCACCGCCACTACCCACCACTCACCCACCCTTCACTCACTCACCTACCCATCACTCACCCAACCCGACTCACCCTTCACTCACTTCCCCAATCACCCATCACTTACTCACCCACCCATCACCTACCCACCCACCAATCACTCACCCACCCCGACTTACCCTTTTCACTCACTCTCTACACCCACTCACTCATTCACATTCACCCATCACCCATTCACATCACCCACCCACCCATCACTCACCCACCCATCACTCATTCACCCATCACCACTCACCCACCCACCCTATCACTCACCCACCTGACTCACCCTTCACTCACTTCCCCAATCACCCATCACTTACTCACCCATCCATCACTCACTCATCCACCCATCATTCACCCACCCATCACCTACCCGCACACCACTCACCCACCCACCCATCACTCACCCACCGACCCACCTATCACTCACTCACCTACCCTGATTACCCACCCACCCATCACTCACTCATCCACCCTGACTACCCACCTGCCTATCACTCACCTTCCTTCCACCCTGACTACCCACCCATCCATCATAGAGGGAGGTACTCCACCCACCCTGGATCGTCACCTAAGACCCACCCATCACTCACTGTGTGAAGCCCATTTCTGGGGTGTCCCCGCCCGTGATGTTGCTGGAATATTGCTACGAAACCAAAATCAGTCAGTCAGTCACTTACCCATCCACCCACTACCTCCACCCCACCACCCATCACTCACTCATCCTCTTGACTACTCACCCGGAATCACCCCACCTGACTCCACCCACCATCACTTACCCACCCACCCTGACTACCCACCCATCACTCACTCATCCACCCTGACTACCCACCCACCCATCACTCAGTCCACACTGCCAACACTCACCCATCCACCACCTTTCCTCACCCTCCTTGACTCACCATCATCCACGCCACCCGGCCACTCCCTACCCATCCCTCACTCACCCACCCACTCACACCACTCCACCCACTTTGACCCCCATCCTGACTCTCAAACCCATCACTCATTCACCCATCACCCACCCACCCATCACTCACCCACCACCCTGACTCAGCCTTCACTCACTTCCCCAATCACCCATCACTTACTCACCCATCCATCACTCACTCATCCACCCATCATTCCACCCACCACTCACCCACCCACCCATCACCAACCCACCCATCACTCACTCACCTACCCTGATTACCCACCCATCCATCACTCACTCATCCACCCTGACTACCCACCCTACCTATCCTCACCCATCCACCCTGACTACCTACCCACCCATCACTCACTCATCAACCTTGACTACCCACCCGCTTATCACTCACCTTCCACCCTGACTCCACCCACCCTACCCACTCACCATCACTTTACCCACCCACCCTGACTACCCACCCACCCATCACTCAGTCACCACTGCCAACACTCACTCAACCCAAACTATCCACCCCTATCTCTCACCCTCCTTGACTCACCATCCACCCATCGCTCACCCACCTCGACTCACCCCCCCGACCCAACCATCCACCCATCGGCTCATCCCCATCCTGACTCACCCCACTACCCATCACTCACCCACTTTGACTTTGACCCCCCCATCCTGACTCCCCCACCCATCACTCTCACTCACCCCGACTTACCACCCACCCACCCTCACTGCAATCATCACTGTTGTCCAGGGAGAAGGTGCAGCGTTGATGTCCAAGCCTAACAAGCTGGAGCAGATAGTGAAGAGCATGACCTCGGTGCTGGACGTTCCCCTCACCCTCAAGATGCGGACTGGCATCTCGTCAGACAAGGACATCGCACACAACCTTATTCCTAAACTACGAGACTGGGGTGTGTCTGAAGTCACGGTAAGTAACTCTTCTCTTTTAATAGTCCTTTAACAACATATCATAAGTTGATAATTTAAATAGTCTCAATGATTAATTCTTTTTTTGTACGACCTTGATGTAGTTGAAATGAATTTAACTTTAAGTAAGTCAACTTATTACCAAGAGACAACGCATGAATATCAGGTTAGAATTTGTCTTCAGCAAAGCCCAGCTTGTTGTGAAAGGTGATGAAAGCGACAAATCGTGGGATCATGAGGTCAGACTCGTTGACATAGTTGATGCCTTTCATTGAATTCCAAGTGTGTAGATCATACTCATTATGCCAATCACTGGATTGTCTGGTCCAGTCTGGTTACAGACCGCTGTCAAATAGCTTCAGTATTGCTGAGTACAACTTAAACTATAAACAAACTTCAAGACACATTGTTTGAAGCAATACTGCCTTTGCCAATGTTTTCCTATCCTGGAAGTGACATGCTATCTCATAGGTTCTAGGATTAAACTCATGTATTAAAAGACATAAGTTACCTGTCAGTTCCAAGCAAGCAAAGAATTAGCTTTCGTCCACATATTTTATAGCTGACAAATGTCTTACCTTCTTCATGTTCGGGTTGGTTGGGTAGCCTAGTGGTTAAAGCGTTTGCTCATCACGCCGAAGACCCGGGTTTGATTCCCCACATGGGTACAATGTATGAAGCCTATTTCTGGTGTCCCCTGCCGTGACATTGCTGGAATATGGCTAAAAGCGGCGTAAAACTAAACTCTCTCACTCACTCTTCATGTTCAATGAGTTCAACAAAAAGCCCATTAATATTTAATTGCTTACAAGAAACTATTAAAGTCTATCAAACTGAGACCTTTATTGAAGATCACAACTATGCTATAGGTGTTATTTTCAAACAAAAGTGGCTGAAATAGACCGTATTGTTATTGAAACACTCATAAAATATTCACCAATCACACCACTTTTCAAAGTAAACATGCTGATTTTTATCATGTCTGATAAATGTTTCTCGCAATAAGCATTATTGTAATGTTGTATGTACATTGGCTGATATTTGATGGAAACAACTCTATTCCTTATCTAGCTCCATGGTCGATCACGGGAACAGCGCTACACCCGTCTAGCAGACTGGGACTACATCAACCGCTGTGCCCAACTGGCAGCACCGATGCCCGTGTTTGGTGAGTATTGTGTGGATGATGTTACCGCTGGGTCACAGTGACCTGGGAATAATCAGCTAGTGGTGGATAACACGAGCAACAATGTAACTGTTTTGGCATGATGACATAAAATACGACTGCTCATACCCAAACATGCCAGTGATAGGAACTTACTGACCATGTGGGGTGGTAATTAGCCTAGTAGTTAGCGTTAGCTCATCACGCCGAAGACCAGGGTTGAATTTGCCACATGGGTACAATGTGTGAAGCCCATTTCTAGCATCCCCCACGGTGATACTGCTGGAATATTGCTAAAAGTAGCCTAAAACTCACTCACTAAAATAGTACTCACTAATGGCCCTGTCACACCCTACATGCAGCAGACCTTAAACAGCCATATAGGGAAATCTCTCCATCATAACAAGAAATTGAAATTGAAAATATATATATATATGATATATATCTGTGGTCTGCATCATTATCATTGATGTTTAGCATCAGTACATACAAAATTGGATACAATCGATTAGGACATGCAAGTCACTGAGCCTGTCCACCCAATCCAATCTGTAGCATATTTCTGCGCACTCAGTGTTATTCTAATGATTGTGTTGTAGGGAATGGAGATGTCTTGTCCTATGAAGAATACTACCAGTACTTGGATACCACAGCTGTGGGGGGCATCATGATAGCCAGGTGAGAGGAGTACACAGTATTTCATTATTATCACATTCTGTCAGCTTGATATGGGATTTACCAGTGAAGATCCGGGTTGGAACTAGTCTTCAGCAACCCATGCTTGTCAAAAGAGGCGACTAATGGTATCGGGTGGTCAAGCTAGCTGACTGACATTTCATCATATCCATGACGTCAGCTGGAACTTAAAGGGAAATCTTTCCTTCCATTCTTTTTGATCGACCTTAAAGTGAGTAGTTTTAACACAGACAGCGTTTGTAACTGATAATTGTCGGTATCATTGAAGGCAATGAGATCCTTGAAGTCAATGACGTCACAAAACCACTGATGAAGTGTCTTTCTGGCCTCGATGAATATGAATGTTATATGTATGTCTGTCTACTCCATTGCTCCACGCTGTACGCTTTTTTTCCTCTCTTGTAAAACATACATAATATTTGTTTCATCTTGGAAAATAACACGTATGCTTTATTCACCTGACAAAAAGGTTAAGTGCAGAGAGTGGAAATTCTCCCTTTTTCACACTTTGGGAGGAGATGGCCTTTGAAACTATGTTTCTCTGTTTTCTAAAACTTCAGTACAAAAGGTTTAGCCGATTGCTATAACATCAAAGGTCTCACAATAGTGTGTTGGGAATTTAAGCACAATTTATCTGACAACCTTCAACAGTCTGGGTGTAGTTTTATCAGCTCTACAACTGATCCCTTTTATTTAGGGGCGGTAGGGGAGCCTAGTGGTTTAAGCGTCCGCTTGACACGCTGGAGACCCGGGTTCACATTAATATTCAGAAAAAAGTGTTGCAGCGTATATGTCCAACAGAAGTATCTAAACTCGCACTACCGGTATTTCACAGGCAAAAAAACAGACAGAATACAAGCGGATTAGTGAAAGAAGGTATTTGAAAAGCTTACTTACACCACTGAGTAGGTAATGTGTTTTTAAGCTCTGGTCTCAGGCATCGGCAATCTGTCGTCTGTCGTCCGTTTCTGACAACGCCTGTAAACACGAACTGAACGATAAGGTTCCACTAATGTAATATCAACAGTCACCTTCTTTTTCTGTTCCTATATTTGATATCTGGTCGGTCTACAGTTCATAATGAAACTGATGGAAATGTCGTTTTGAGTTACACAACTGTACATCAGGGAATACATTTGGAGGTTTTGAAAATGGTGTTACGACTGATTGGATTACTTGATCTCCCAGCGGTAGGTTTTGGAAGTCTGTTACCACAGTGTTTAAAGCATACGTGACAGTAATTGAACTTTGGTTTTTGTTCTTGTTCATTTGGGACTGTGGATATATCTACGGTTTCAGGAGGCGTGTACTGCAAGTCGACTTGTTGCGGATGCTGACTGCTTTCTATTGCCTGTGGTCCACAGAACGCGTCCAGGGTGTCGGAGAAGTATGTTCCTCTCTGTACATACGTTTTCTGCTATTCGGGAGATGAACACATGGATGGCCAGCAGGGACCTTTTTGTAGCAGTCGGTTTTATTGTTTTCAAGAGTCTGGTATAGAATTATGTTTGACGAGCATTTACTTTTTGTCCGATTAAAAAACTCCAGATTAGTGCAGTTCCCAACTTGTTTTGTGAGACCTTCAAATTCACAGATATTGTAGCAATCATCCCAGAAATAGAATTTTTTAAAATATAAAAATCGTAATATTTTCAGCTTCAATCCAGATGTGTTTCAAATTGAATACAGATTCCAACTTTATCTTTTAGAAACAATCATCTAACTATATCCTTTTTTGTTGCAAGCAATTTCGATCTACATCAACAGTCTGAAGAAATATATTCAATCTCACAGACAGAATATAGACTAACATAAAGACTTGAAATAATTTCTACAAGCTTGCATTGTCAAATTCTTTATAATGGGTAATTTGTTCTCAGTTTCATTTGCTTCTTGATATTGTTGTGATATTCGATTTCCCAGCAGTCTGTTGTGAGAACTGTGATGTTTTAGCAATCAGATACGGCTTAAGTTAAGGTTAAATTTATAAGAAATTTGACCACTTGTCAAAGAACGTCTCCCGTAGCCTGAAGAATAAAATATTTGCACTCTCTGTACTTAACCTATTCAGGTGACTGAATAAGATATATCTGTTAGCTGCCACGATGAAACAAAATGATGTCTGATGTATAACACATTTGACTGTTCTGTTGCAAGAGACAACATAGCCTTGGGTGATGACGTAGACATTCACACTACATAGGATTCATGTCCGAGACACCAGAGAAACTTCATCCGTGGTTTTGTGACGCCATTGTCTTTAACAATGCCGAATGTTATCAGTTACAAATGCTGCCTGTGTTAAAACTATGCACGTTCAACTCCATCAAATAAATATGTACCTTCAAGATAGTCATGGACGAAGCACTTCCCTTTCGCCTACAACATACATTTCAAATGAACAAACGATTTCCTTTTCACCCTTTTCTCGCTCAAATGGAAAAAAAACTGTTTAAGCTTCTTCTCCTAAAAGAAACTACTTCAGTCTCAACAAATTGTCTTTTAACGCATCTAATCTAATATAGAAGCTGATGTTTCTTTAAATATAGCAGGCAGTGTCAGAATAGGAACGTGTGTCTTAAATTACACTCTCGTCCATTACATGGTGCTCTAAGTCCTTAGGATCCATGAACGAATCACTGCTTCCAGGGGCGGTGGGGTAGCCTAATGGTTAAAGCGTCCGCTCGTCACACCTTAGACCAGGGTTCGCTTCCCCACTGGGCTACAATGTGTGAAGGCTATTTCTGGAGTCCCCCGCCGTGCAATTGCTGGAATATTGCTAACAGCGGCATAAAACCATATTCACTAATTCACTCACTGATTCCTGACGTCATCAGGACGTCGCTGACTAGCATTAGCATTGGTTTGGATGTTTTTAATGTCGGACTCCAGCTATATTGCGATGGTCTGTAAATAATCGAGATTGGACCAGATGATCCAGTGATCAACATCATGAGCATCGTTCTACGCAAATGTGATACGATGATATGTGTTAACCAAGTCAGCGAATCTGACCAGCGATCCTGTTATTCGCCTCTTACGACAAAGATGGGTTACTGAAGACCAATTCTAACCCGGATCTTCACGAGTCTGATGACAAGCACCTCATTATGGACGTCACATTGGGACGTTTTGTTTTGGGACGCGACTGTGAACAGAATATCATTCCGGATCAGACATCTGGTTATCATGCTGCTGTTTGCTCGTTCTATTTCTTCACTCTTTGGTATCTGCCAAAGTGAAAATTCATCTTAACAGAACATGAAGATCCATGTAATTTTTACAGGATTCTAATCACTCCCGCTGAAGCTAATGTGTTCAGGAGCGAGAGTTTTAATATAAATATTTCAGAGTACAGATGATAACCCCTTGTTTTGATGTCCTAAACAGTTCGTAGAGAATCCGTTAGATCAGGAAATGTGATATTTATATCTTCGTGTAAAACATCCCAAATTATAAAGTGTTTCACTCCAAAAAGACATTCAAGTAACTGGTACACCGACTGTTTGTGCTCAGTCGAGCAGGATGTACTGCTGGGATGATGAAATGGAACTCCGCCAACCCCTGCTCATCGTTGTCAAGCATGTACGCTCATTATGTATTTGAGGTTTTATTGTTTATGTGGAGTGCATAAAATGACCGGTATGGCGTCAGTGGCATTTATACTTAGGGTGTTAAATACCTGACCATATACGTGACTATATCTCTTTAAAGGTATCTGATTTGTATACTGTTTGTGTGTATCATTAGTGGTTATGCTGAGACATTGTTGTAGAGATCCGATCTTTGCTCTAATGCATGTTGTACTGTAATGATTTGAAATGATTCGAGGATTGAACTTTAACCAGATGTAAAATATTCAGCTCATGAGTTCAAATAGAGTATTGAAAAACAAACTACCAGTACTTCAAGGGAACAAAGCAGATGAATATAGATGTATTAGTGAAAAAAGGTATTTGAAAGTCATAATAACAGCATTGAGTAAGTAATGTGTTGCTAAACTCCAGTGTGTTTCCAATGTGCATCAGCACTCTGTCTTCCCTTCGTGAAGCTGACAACGCCTGGCAGACAAGGCGAATGGTAAGGTTCCACGTGTAGAGTATAAACAGTCATCTTTATTTGATTACTTGATCTCCCATTGGTAGATTGTGCAAGCGAATTACGGCAGTGAGTAAAGCATCCGTGGCAGAAATTGAATTTCTGTTTTCACTCTTTTTCGTGCTGAGACCTTGAATCTGTCTGTGGTTTAGTTGTGGGATACTTCAATGGTCTGTGGGGCAGATTCCTTTTTGTACATAAGCCGTGTTCGATCCGATAGAGAAAGTGATATAATGGGGTAGGGAACCAGCCATCTGCCATTCGGGTGAGGGGTGGGGTACGGGTAGTGAATGCTGGTCTACAACCATATTGTTTTTTTCTATTAGATATATGACTCTGTAGTGTGTTTTAAAGAGCTGTCTTGCACAATAATGACACTTATAGTGCCACATATAGCTTCAGTTAAACAACATGCTCCATCACTGTACTCCTCGTTGCATCTGCAAGCTTAGCCTTGACGTGTCGATAGAAACACGAATAAATTAAATTAAACCTTTGTGCCCGCGCTTTTACTGACAAACGTGTCACATATATTTGAAGCTGACCTCCAACTGCCAATGTCTTAAGTTGCTTTGGACCCCTTAGGTAAATGGCTTCATGTTCGGATGTTAGTAAGTCGGGAGCTGATGTTCCTGGGAACTGATTCCGAATCCAAATATACCCGGAAGCTAATGGAGATCGCGGCTTCAAGAACAAGATAATCTACTGGGATAAATGTTTCCTATTGTGTGATCGATGAACCTTTCTGTGCGATGCTCCCCTGATCCAATTGCTCAGTGTGTTGATACAAAATTCTGAATTCGAGCTGTGCCATCTGTGTCAATGTCATGGGTATTTCTGCGCACAAGATACTGGAAATGAATTGTCTGCCTCTATTCAGAAGAGCTCTTTGGGGACCATACAATGTAATATTGTCAACTTCCATGTACAGGTGATATGAGATGACACAGATTGGGTTCAAATAACCGACAATTCTGGTGAAAACTAAATGTTGTGTTTTATTGCTCTGCCTCTTGTCCAGTTGACACATAATGATGCAATTCACTTTTAAAATTTCCAAAGCTTTTTCCATGAGCACAACACCACACGAACTGTCTATTGTTGTCAAAGGAGGAGGCAACCATTGTACGTACTGTATACACAGAGGCAAAGAGAAGTAACTGGTTCTTCCCTATCCTCCCACTGGTTATGTTTCGGATATGTTCATTTGCAGCATCTTAGTGGTCATACTCGCGTGACCTGAGTAGAATTATGTAAACTGGGAACAGACCATTTGATGTTCTAGTGGGGGTATAAAGAATATAAGAAATTGTCCGTGACATTGTGAGGGACATCTGGTTGGAAATACCACCTGTTCTGGGCGCGTACACTGTGGACAGACCATTGGATATTCTGGTGCGGGGTGTCGATAATTATGATAGATACAGAAATTGCCCATCAAAATGTGAAGGACATCTGGTTGGAAATACCATCTGTTCTTGATTTGATATTGATGGGCTTATCGAACATATCTAAAATGACACCAGACAAATACCTAGGCATATTACTCATGGTTTCAGTTCCATTATTCCAGGCTTAGGAGACTCAAAACTTCAGACTCTTTGGGGTAGGTGACAAATACCCACAAGACATGTTACTCTTGGTTTCAGTCCCATTACTGTAGGCTTAGGGGGATCAATTCTTGTGAAAATGTATGAGATGTTTGAAAGGCAAAGACGTAAGGCATAATCAAGACAAAGTATCATTCTATGAGAGAGGCGTCTAGTCTGATTGTCAGAAGACGTTCATATCAATTGGTGATAAGATATGGTAATCGAAATATACTGGATAGGTTTAATCATTTTTCATTAACAATGGCGTCTGTGCTTCGTTGGGAGCACGCCGCATGACAGGTGACTGACGGTAACCCATATTCCCTGATCAATTTGTTAAATAAGGCAGATACATTGGTGGGCGGCGTCTTTCCCCACCACGAGAGTCGGGGCAGCGAGAGCCCATCATTGAGTAATAGGTAGTCGAAGGACAAATTGATTCCAGCTAAGAAGCTGTTTCAATTACATGAACTTATTTCCTGCGAAGGATACAGAAAATCGACAACTTCCCCACTCTTCCAAAAAGCCATGTTTGGGCGTGACTGTGAACAAAGTATGGCTCCGGTGGTCTGGACATCATATATCTGATTATTATGCTGCTGTTTGCTCATTCCTTTTTGGCACTGTTCCAGTATCAGTCATAGAGAAAATTAATATGATATGACATAGAGATCCATGTCATCTTTACTGGCTGAAGCTGAAACCTATCCCCGTAAGATGCTGTTGGGGGCATGGGTTTACGTTTCGAATACTTTTTAGTATAGTTGATAATACCTACTCGCCGCTTGCGCTGAACAGTCCGTAAACAAAAGTGTAACTTCGACCACCCCGTGCATATCTGAGCTGTGATACTGGTCAGGTATTCGCTCATTGTGTATTTGTTGTTTTATCGTTACAGTGTTGCATGTAAAATGTTTGTTTTGAACATATTTTATTAACGAGAAAGGCACTGGGTACAAATTCTACAACTTATTACACGCTCTCCATAGTATTTACATAAGTATTATTTACATTTTTTATGCAAGATGGACAGAAAAGAACAGAAAGATGGCAAACAGTGGAACCATTGCAATAATTAAAAAAATATTTTTGATTGACAAATATATGTTTGAACATTTTTAAATATGTTTTGATTTATGCTAACAGTCAGATCTGCATTGCCATGTAATAGTAACTCATAATTTTTATTCATATTGGTAACACCCGTGTATTGTAAATGTATGATACACATCTTGTTAAGATATATTGTATACTTTCGTTATGTCCCGTTAATAGTTTTCCTGGAACTACAGTTTAATGATCAATGAGCCAGACAGCAAACATGACTCTCTGGCCTGCGCATCTTTAATTTTTATGATAGTGTCTTTTTGGCCAGATCCGACCTCTAATCCGAGGTACACTGTGCCACATTTCGGTTCCAACAAATGTCTCGAATTGATTCCAGATTTCTTCCAGATACCTGGTGTAAAATGTGTAGCTTATAGGTTTCAACAGAACTTTCAAAACATAAACTACCAGTATTTTAAGGACATATAGTTCATGGATATAGATGGGTTAGACAGAGAAGGTATTTGAAAGATTTAATAAACTGTGTAAGTAAGTGTTTCACAATTTGACCTCCGATGTGCATCAGGGTGTCCTCACAATGTGCCTACATGCCATTCTGCCTACAGTCTTAAAACAATATGTTACAGTCTGTAGGTTCTGCATGTGTAGGCACTTTGACAAATAATAACACCCTTCATCGCCCAATAACGACAAATAGTCCAGAAACCAGTCCAAAACATATACAGTAGACTCTGTCTAATCCGGCATTGATTAAGAATAGACTAAATTTTTAAGAATGTTATTTTACTTAGTTGATTAAGAATAGACTAAATAAACACATTTATCAAGCTACAACTAGCTTCTGGGCTAATGAAGCTGTACGGTTAAAACAAAAAGTAAAAGGCCTTATATACTCTTCAAAAAAAGAAACTTGACATAGGACAAATTTGAATTTTAGGAACATATTTGATACAAACCAATCCATGCTGAATCCCAGCATGTGTGGGAATGGTTGCCGACGTCAAAACGTTTGAAAAAAAGAAACGTTTAACAAAAACGTAACGTTACACTCACGTCTGTAGTGAATCGCTAGAAATACATATATTGCCCTAGGTAAGGAATATTTAATAACAGTGATGACGAAGATCACTAAAGCTTCAGTTAATTATCACAGTAAACACTAAACACCGACATTCAGAATAAAATTCTACATCTTATCATAGGGTTTATTTTCCTTCAAATACGCCAAAAATTAATGGTTAGAAACAGCATTGAAAGGTTCAGAAATAGTTTGAACAGTATAAAATCGTTGGAATGAGCTAAAAATCCACACATTCCAACAAAGGGTGCTTCACAGTCATAGGACTGTGACACGGAATACATTGAGGAGGATCCTCGCCCTTCAATAAAAATGAGTGAGTATAATAGAGGGTCCAATGCGACATCTTCGGATCACAACTTCATTTTGTCCATTTAGACCGGTTTGGGCATGATACCCTATCAAAGGTTGTATGGTATGAAGCTTATTAGATTTTTGGTTGTTCTACTTTGCTGCCAAATGTTTTGGGCATATAGCCAAACAGTAAGTTTAAGGTCAGTGTATGGAAAACTCCTACTGGACATTGACTTCCCAAGCCTCGGAATCTGCCCTAGAATTTCCCATAATACCAATCTGACTGGGTTACCAACAAAAAATGTCATTGTTAGCCTCAGATAAATGCAAATACAATTTCAAAATTTCAATCAAAAACGGGTGGTCAGTTTTGCGGTTTCTGATTGCCTGTAGACAGGATAAGCTGTCAGGAAAAATGATAAGTCTGGTTTCTTTGGAACGTTTAATATGCTGCAAAGCTAAGGGGATAGCCTTAGCTATAAAACGTGAACACACATCAGTGAATCGCATTGATAAAGCGTCATCTCGAATACCAGCTGCAGCTGACAATTTGTCTCATGCTTTGATCCACCAGTGTGTATACTTGTATGATTGGTATATTGCTGTTCCAGGAAGGCTTGTTGATAAAACAAGGGGTTTGTATCTGCCTGTTTCAATCTGGATCATTCTAAATTGACATATGGCATATTCCGGCAATGGGGATTTTCTGCATTTAAAACAGCGTGTCAGTCGTGGGATGTAGAGGTCCACCCTCATGGAGAAACATCCAACCTTAATAGAACTGGGTAAGGCTGTTGTGTCAAAGGTCAGAAGATATGTGTTGGATGGAAATACACGGCCATCTTTGCGATATGTGAATCGTTTTGCTTATATCACACTTTGACTGCGAAGTTCTGGTATGATTTCATCAGTTATACTTGGATCACTATTTAACATTCTGAGAGCTTCCGTTTTTTATTTTTATTTTGTTTTCCCATGATTAATTGAATAAAGGTTCAGCCAACCCGCTCCCGGCCCACCATGGTGCGCAAACAAGGGCGATGTCATGCGTAAGCGGCAATCCAGCAACTAACATCAAAGGGATGCAGGGGTGTTATACTCCAGCTGATCCATAAGGTCCCACTAATATAGTATCGACGGCCACTTTCTTTTTCTGTTCCTTTATTTGATAGCTGGTCAGTCTACAGTCAGTAATGAAACTGATGGAAATGTCGTTCTGAGTTACACAGCTGTACATCAGGGAATACATTTGGAGGGTTTTGAAAATGGTGCTACGACTGATTTGATTACTTGATCTCCCAGCGGTAGGTCGTGGAAGCGAATTACGACAATGGGTAAAGCATACGTGGCAGTAATTGAATTTTGTTTTTTGCTGTGGAGACTTTGAATCCAGCTACGGTTTCTGGAAGCGTGCAGTGCAAATCGACCTCTGAACCAGTCTTGAGTGTTGTTGGAGCTTGATTTTTTTTGGTACATACACCATTTCTGATCCGGAAGACAAGTAATATATCGCCGTCAGGGAATGACCATTTCATAATTGGGGAGGGGTTTGATGGAGGGTATGGGGCGGAGAATGAGTGAGCGACTTATAATTTACAGTCACATCGGCAATATATCAGCCATATAGTGACTAAAACAAGTTTCAAATTGACCGTAAATACATGTAAATTTTAAAAACCTGTCAACGAAGGACAGTAAAACCAACTAGAATATCACAGTATCAAGAATTAAACCTAGCATCTCTCTCTAAAATTGGATTTCAAATTAGGACAAGACAGTATAAAAATGGGCTACAGATCGCCAACAACAGAAGGTATATCATCATACTTGGGATCATGGGGACTTACAGTGCCTTTGCTACCTGCATGGACCCTAGTGGATTTACACCATCCCTTCAGATGTTAGCGATTGGATACATATATTGCCTTAAGTTAAAATAACATATATTCTACGATTAAATAATGTGGTAGGTTTACAGTGTCCTTGAATTACGTATCCTCTCAGATAAAGTGAAGAGAAGGTATTGTTTCAGCTCCGCTGTAGAAACAGATATTTTTCAAAATGAAACTACGATCCTATTAAAGGTTATTTCATGCAAAGGCATGGACGTCACGCAACTATATATGTTATACTGTGTTGATTTTGGTAATGGTCTGATGCGAACATGTGTCTGCGAACATGTGTCCTCCTGGCTCTCAGTCCAATCTCTCTCAACCTGTTCCGTACAGTTTGACCGGATTTCATCCGTAGTCCAGGCACCCTGGCTGCTGTGCTCTCACCCGTGGCAATACGATCACGCAAATGTAGTACCCGGATGCACCGGTATTGGGCTGCAGTGGTGACTCGAGGTCTGCCTGTACGGGGACGGTCATTTGTTATACCTGTTTGGTTGTAACGAGCTGCAAGCCGTGATTTCGTGCTCAGACTAACATTCAGACGCCTGGCAACAGAAGATTGGTAATCTCCAGCATGCATTCTTTCAATAGCGATGTTCCGTGTCGCAGCGTTAAGACGTTACGTAGTTTGACCTTGAAACTCCTTCAAAACGAAGGCCGATTTCCGAAAGTAATCTGGATTTTTATAGCCAGACGGTTTCAACTGGAAGGTGATTTCTGTTGCGTCATGGCGATGCCTTTTTAATCCTTGTAAGAAATCTCATCAAAATCAACATTTTCAGGTAAAGTCGATTTTTCACTTGTGCAGTTGTGTAAATTCCTGTTAACACTTTTGCTACATATTTTCAGGATTGTTTGAACACAAAAGATAATTAATACGTTTTTAAAAATACAAAACCTATATGCCTTTCTTTTTGGGGATAGTATAGAAACTAATCTGCCACGATGAGGAGGACAAAGACCAGTCGACTGGGTGTATATTCTGTGGAGTATTCATGATAACCACCGGTTTGTTATTACAGTTCAGTCTGGTATAAGCATTCCCCGACACTTAAACCCCATATCACATCACCTCCACAGATGCGGACATCGACATTTCTCACAACTTAGACAAAGGATGCACAATGGCAGTATTCTTCGTAAAACGAAGTGTATGCCAAGGTATTAGAGATCGATGTATCATTATGACGACTTTGTTGAACTAAGACACTGGCTGATTGTGTGCCATCTCACACGAGAGCTACAACAATGCCAACATTCATTGTAGTTTCACTGTGTAGTGTATTAGAGGAACAGCACAAAGCCATCTCATACCGATAATTCCTGTTGACATGTTTTATAACCTTCAAAATCGGGTTGAAACAACATGCGACCAATCACTGCTTTGATCAATCTGAACATTTGCCCATTCAAAGGAATGGAGAATTGTCCAATACACTGAAGGAAATATATCCGGTTACTTTGCTGATTGACCAAATGTTCAAATTTGACCAATATGTTGAGCGTGTGACTGTTGATGTGCGCGGTACCCCATCGGCTGATTAACGCTATGCGGGTTTGGGGCCTCTTGCTTGTCTTATCAGTCGAACCCCGTTTATCCGGTCATTTTGGTTGCACTCGGAAATCGCCCGGATAGCGAGGCGTATGGTGTATTGCTGCACACACGATGTTGGAAATGTAAGTAGAATGCAATACTGTCGACACTTGAATGTGTTGTATATACCTCATACAATGGGGTTTTCAAGGTTTGACCACGTTCACCTCAGGTCTTATTCTTCTGGTGACACTATTTTCAAAATGACCTGGTCCTTGTTTTTTATTTCGTATTGTATCAGCGGTACTCAAAGGTACTATCAAAGACCAAGGCGTACTTGTAGGATGCAACGGATTTATTCGAATGGACGCGGAGTACTTCAAGGTAGTTCAGATCTGCCCTAAAAATACATTATTTAATAGTAAACATCATTGGTATTGGCAGTACATAGGCACAAGATAACAATATGAGTATAATACATCTACGATTAACAGTTCATTCCTATTGGCTTATATATACTTTAACAAATCCCTTTTAGATAAACATATTTCACTTTTTAGGGAGATCCTGCACGTGCAATAAAACATAAATATATTACTTCGTCTGAGGGACGCATTCTTGAATGCCTCACAGATGTACAGTGCTTAACCCTGCACAAATATATATATACCATATATTAATATAGTATAGTCTCAGCTACGTTAGCATGTACAGAATACGCGCATTATAACTTTCCAAAATATTACACACATACATGATACATAGGATACTTCTATGACCCTCACATTCTATGATGTACACTTGGCATATACATCTGTCAAATACACAGGTAGGATGAGAAAACATTACAATATAACACTTAAATTTGTAGCTAAAATATTATATATAACACCAATGCTTAAAATACAGAGCAACCAAACCTAAGTTTCCAGATAAAGGTATAATTATATGAACTTACCCTGTATGTTTTAGTGCAGAGAATGTGCTCACAACATGCAGAAGAAATATGTTGACTGTCCAGCAAAAGCTGAAAGGACCAGGATATCTACATAAATGAAACAATCATGTGCAACAGAGAACAATAGGAACCTAATCACAGGCAAGTCTGTGACTGACCGAGTGACAATAGCCATGAACCTACAATGCAAAGGCTGAACTATCCAAGCTTTATACAGAAACCAGCTTACCTATGAATTAGTAGATTTGTGCCAGTGTTGAAGTTAACACAAGTATTTAAAGAAAATAAATGGTACATATTTAGGTTTAGGTTATTGATTTAATTCGTGTTAGTTTACTTGATGATACTTTAAAATCTAACAATACACTATTGACAAACATACTGCTACATTACGAATGACCAGTAAACTGTAAATGAGATTTAATGACAGTTTGGGTTAAGGACAAAAAACCCTGACGATTCTGGAGAAATCTAACTGCATTTTCATTTCACTGGCAAAAATCCGTCAATGATGCTATTCACATTTTAAGTTTCGACAACTTTTCCGGAAGCATAACACCACTCGAATTGTCTGTTATTGTTACATGAGGAGGCAACCATTGTACGTATTGTGTATACAGAGAGAAGTAACTGGTTCTTCCCTATCCTCCCACTGGTTATGTTTCGGATGTGTTCATTTGCAGCATATTAGTGGACATACGCGCGTTTTTGTGTCTGAGTAGAATTATGTATACTGGGAACAGACCATCTGATATTCTGGTGGGGGTATAACAAATAAAAGAAATTGTCCATGAAAGTGTGAGGGACATCTAGTTAGAAATACCACCTGTTCTTAATTTGATATCGATGAGGATATCTAAAATATCGATTCCAAAACAATTATTTTGGTATTAAATGGACACCAGACTCTCTGGGCTAGGTGAGATATACCCACCAAGGCATATTACTCTTGGTTTCAGTTCCATTACTGTTGGCTTAGGGGGATCGATACTTGTGAAAATGTATGAGATTTTTAAAAGGCAAAGACGTAAGGCATGATCAAGACAAAGTATCATACTATGAGATAGGCGTCTAGTCTGTTTATAAGTATACGAAGAAAGTCGATCAAATCAACTGGTGGTAAGATATGGTAATCGAAATATACTAGATATTGGATTGGTTTAATCAATCTCATTGACAAAAGCGTCTGTGCTTCGTAGAGAAGACGCCGGATGACAGTGGACTAACGGTAACCCTCACTCCCCCGTCAATTTGTTAAATAAGGCAGATAAATTGGTGGGCGGCCTCGTTGCCCACCGGGAGGGTCGGGACAGCGAGAGCCCATCATTGAGTGATAGGTAGTCAAAGATCTAATTGATTCCAGCTAAGAAGCTGTTTCAATTACATGACTTATTTCCTACGAAGGATGGAGAAAATCAACAACGTCCTCAGTATCACCTAAAACCATATTGGGACGTGACTGGGAACAAAATACCCTGTAAACAAATTGATGTTCTGAACATCAGATATCTCATTATGATGCTGCTGTTTGATCGTTTTTTTGGTATCGGTATCAGCCTTAAGGAAGTTACTCTCGATAGGACAAAGGGATCCATGTCAGCTTTGCCCTGCTGTTCAATCTGCTGAAGGTAAAACCTATCCCTGTAAGTTGCCGTTGGGGACCAGGGTTTTACGTTTCGACAAGAAGAATAGTTGATAAGACCTACACGATCACACCAATCCTTCCTTGTTTTGGAAACAGAAGTGGAACTCCCGACACCTCATTAATGTCTGAGCTGCAAACTTATCTGATAGGGTTGGTTGGTTTATTGTTTAACGCCGCACTCAGCAATATACCAGCTATATGGCGACGGTCTGTAAATAATCAAGTCTGGACCAGACAATCCAGTGATCAACAGTATGAACATCGATCTACATAATTTGGATACGATGACACGTGTCAACCAAGTCAGCGAGCCCGACCACTCGATCCCGTTAGTCGCCTGTTACGACAAGCATGGGTTCCTGAAGACCAATTCTAACCCGGATTTTCACGGGTCTCAACAGGTATTACGCTAATTGTGTATTTGTAGGTTTATTGTTTCTGTTTTGTATTTAAAATGTCCCAGCATGACGTATCTGTATTTGGGGTTTAAAACGTGTATAATAATGTAGTTTTAAAAGATATACTGTATACTTTCTATGTTTCCCATGAATAGTTTTGCTGGAACTACATTTTTACGATTCATGAGCCATATAACAAATTAGGCCTCTACACATATTGAGTTTTATCATAGTCTCATGTACCTAGATGCGACCTATAATCTGAGGTACAATGTACTGCATTTCAGTTCCAGCAGAAGTCTCGAAATGATTCCAGATCAAAACTTTTACTTCATGTTAAATATGTAGTTTATCGGCTTCAACAGAACTATCTAAATATCAACTACCAGTATTTCAAGGACACATGATCATAGCAGATGAATATAGGTGGGTAAGTGAAAGAAGGTATTTGAACGACTTAATTACACCACTACGTAAATAATGTGTTTCAACACCCACCACTGTACATCAGTCACCTCTGTGTGGTACTGTTGGCAGCTGGCAGTCTAGTATGAGCATCACCTCACACTGAAGCCCATTTCACATCACCTACATAGAGGCGGACATTACAATTTCTCACAACCTACACACAAGTTTTTCAACGTTAGTATTTGTAACAGGGCTAACTGAAGTTTATGTCAAGTTATTCGAGAAAGCTGTATCAAGAAGACGATTTGGTTGAAATGAATGACTGATTGTGAGTCATCTCACATCAGGTCTTTCACTATGGGGCGACAGCTTGGTTTGGCTGTAACAACATGAGATGAATGATTACTTTAATCAATGCTAATATTCATGCACATAGGAGAAATTAGAGTGGTCCAATACACGAGAAGGAACTACATCCGCTTTCTTTGCTGATTGACCAAATGTTTAAATTTGACCAGTATATTTAGCGTGTGACTGTGTGGTCAGCTGATTACACCTGTGGGGTTTGGGGGTTTCTCGATTGTCTTATATAGCAACTAATTCGGTATTCATAATGTGTAATTCGGTGTTTCCACACCGTTGCAGACAACCACATTATTAGAAAACAACACTGAGAACTGTGATAAGTTTGATGCATTCAAATTCATTTATATCCTGATGATGCGAGTACAGATATGTCAGAGAAAGAATGCGGAATAGTGTTTTGTTTCAAAACAAATATATATCGATGGATATAGATATAACAATAATACAAAACAAGACATCGACGACTTGTTAAAATATTAAATGTTCACATGACTGTAATGCTTGACTGTTGACAATTTGGATTAGGTCAAAATAGTGAGTGACTTTTTCACAACTTTAGCGATTTCCAGCAATATCCCGGCGGGAGGCACCTGAAATGGGCTTCACACATTGTACCCATGTGGGGAATCGAACCCGGGTCTTCGGCGTGACGAGCGAACGCTTTAACCACAAGGCTACCCCGCCGCCCTATTAGGTAATAAAACATGTTATAATCACCACCTCTTGTTACTATTCTTGATTGAATGATTTTGCTTTCAAATCAGGAAGCATAAAACGACCTTGTACGCGGACCTACCTCCATAAAACACTCTGATTATCCATCCATCCACGGAATTCAGGAAATTGCGGACGTTGTAAGGTAAAGGCTGCTTTATCACGCAATGATATTACACAGAGATACTATCGCATCTAAACCATCACAATACTGGCACTTAAAGTGCTGCATACAGCTCCATTTAGACAGCATGCTCCATCACTGAGCGGCCTCACTGGTATAAACCTGTATATATGTAAAGCAGATGTAGACCTTCTACCCTCCATGTCTTGTGTTGGTATGAACTCATTAGGCAATTGGCTTCATGTTCAGAAGCTGGTAAGTCGAGAGGCGATAGTTCGTGGAAACTGAATCCAAATCCCAAAATACCTTGAAGGTGATGGAGAAAGACATAGCTGCTTCAAGAACTGGAGTAAATGCTTCCTAGTGTGACCAAAGATCTATTCTGTGTGATGCTCCCATTACTCAGTCCTTTGACACTAAATATTGGAGAAGGACCGTGTCATCTTGGTATTTCTGCAGACGATATACTGGAAATGGAATGACGAGCTCTCTACTGAGCTCTGTAGGGGCCATACAATGTGATATTTTGAACATTTAAGTGAATATGCTCTCACAAAACCCATCAGGTTTTCATCGTTCCATTATTTTCTCCTCAGATATAAACATTCTAATAGTAAGAGTGTCATCAAATGGACCAGTTCAGAAGACTTTGTTGTTATTAATTCAGGAAAAAATAGGTAGTAATTCAGGCTAACTCTTCAGCATATGTGATGACTAAAGTTGAGTAACATAGTTCGATAAGTTGAGAATATGCATATGGAGAAACATTTATATTTTTATGACGCTAATAAAATACTGCTTACATTTGCAGATACTACACTTAACTTATCTTTCCATCGCCTTATGAGCATGACACAACCGCCTGTCTGTAGGGGAAAGGTTTTTCCCACAAAGCCGAGCTCAGTGTATATGTGTTATTACCAGAAATGAGCTTCACACATCGCACCCATGCTGAACATTCTCCAGTATCCACACAAAAGGCCAGTCTTCCCTCCAGGAGTATCTAAAGGAAGCTCTCTTTGCGGGATAATCATATGATTATTTATGTGATGTAGCCGGGGAGGTGGGATTCCATATACTATATTTACTAGTATATAATAGCATTATATCCTGGACAAGGGGAACTTGTCTTTGATGGATTGAGCAACTGTAATGTTACAGCAGTATTATACAAATTTGTTTTCAATAAAACCTCATAGGACTGAGGTATGTCAGGTTGTGTAATGGGAAATGGGACAGATGGGAAGTTGTTCGTCACTTAGAGAGTAAATGGAGATACGGGATAGGTGGAAGTTCTAGATTACAAAATGATGCGAGATTTATTTATTCTGATGTACCATTGTTTCCTTTTTTATATTGATAAGTGTTTCTTTAGACACCGATTCGAAAAAAATATCTTCTGAATGAAAATGGACACCAGACGAACGACATGACAAACACCAGTTAAAATGTGCTTCGTCACTCCATTTGTTTCAATACCAGGATTCCACGCTTAGGACCTGACTGACTGAGTTTGGTTTTACGCCGCTTTGTTTCAATACCAGGATTCCACGCTTAGGAGGGTCAATACTGAGAATATGTATTTGATCTTGAAAAGCCATAGTCAAGACAAAGTATCATTCTATAGCTTCTGGTTTAATTATCAACGGGCGAATAAGGTCGATAACATTCAATGGTGGTAAGATATGGTAATCGAAATATACTAGATACTGGATGTAGGTTTAATCAGTCTCACTGGCAATAGCGTCTGTGCTTCGTTCTAAAGACGCAGGATGACAGGTTATTGACGGTAACACATTCTTCCCCGTCAATTTGTGAAAATGAGGCAGATACATCCGTGCCTGGCCTCTCCCCCACCACGTGGGTCGGATCAGCGAGAGCCCATCATTTAGTGATAGGTAGTCAAGAACGTAATTGATAATTTCAGAAGCTGTTTCAATTGCATGAACTCATGTCGTGCGTAAGCCGGATAATATTAACATCTCTCCCAAAAAGCAATGTTGGAACCAAACAAATTATAATTCCGGTTTTCTGTCAAAAAATATCTGATTATCATGCTGCTCTTTGCTTTTTTCCACCGCTCGGTATGAGCTCGGTATTAGAAGGTAGAGGTTCATGTCATTCATATTAGATTTAATCATTACTGCTGAATGTGGCTGTCAGTGTCTGTTTGGCAGCTTGGATTATATGCTATGAATATTCCAGAGATATGACATCTCGAAACATTCAACCCATGTATAGGCCATGACGAGTCAATGCTATATCCATTTGGCTACATCACCACCCCTTGTTGCTTTTTGGAATACTTCATCGTGATATTGCTTGGATATTACTAAAAGCGGCGTAGGTCTAAACTAACTCACGCCATTTTTCGTGAAATGTATCAGTTTGATGCTCATTTCTTTTCGTCGTGTATTTTGGGGGACAATTTCTTCTTTTCGATATAATCCTAGCCCACATTCATTCATTTGATGTGAAGTGTTATTTTCAAATCGCTTTAAGATTAGTACACATACACACGGCCGAACCCGTTCCACATCTGTAAGAAGTCTCTTCTAGAAGCATAGTCGATTGTACAATTCAGACTATATAATGTGCATGTGTTGTTTGTAGGTTTGACGCCATACTCAGCAATGTTATAGCTGTATTATGGCCGTCTATAAGGAAAAAGGGACAGTATGACATAGCCTGTGTTTATGAATCATTATTAGATATTGATGATGCCCGGCAAATCAACCTAAATGGTTTGGTATGCTTTGGCTATCGACCAATCAGAATTCCACAAATTCATCTTAAGGGTAATAAGTTATATCATCAGTTACAAACGTTTCCTGTGTTCAAACTATTCATCTTTAACCTGGTCGAGTGAACAAACGATTTTTTGTTTCACCTTCAATTCGCTCATTATCCTTCAACTTGCTCATGCAAAAACCATGCAATGATCTCCACCCCTTGTAACTATTTTGCTTTCAAATCAAACCTGAAAAGGGAACCTGTGTACCCTTCTGTAATTCGATTTACCTCCATTTCACCCTTATATGCTACCAGTCCCATCCACTGAATTCAGGTAATGGCGGACATTGTGCTTCATAAGGTGCTCTGTCACGCTACATTATTACCATTGAGATTGTATAACATAACAAACTATCACAATATTGACACTTATAGTACCACATATAGCTCCAGTAAGACAACATAAACAATAATATTTCAAATTTCTAGAAACGCATATATATATATATATATATATATATATATATATATATATATATATATATATATATACTGAGTCAAAAAGAAACTTCACAAAATGTCATTTGAAAAAAATGAATAATTTTTCTCTGATGATACATCTATGTATCCGAAATGGGATCCCTATCTTTCGACACTAGAAAAACGTTAGCAAAACCCACTCAAACCCATCCATTCGTCTTGCAAATGACGTTAGTGCCAAATCAGGTTTTGCACGTGCAGTCGATCACGTGATCTTCGCATCGACGTTTTCTTCGTATGCACGTGTTTGCATTGGCCTCAAGAATTGAAAAAACACTTTTAAACCACAGTTCTAACGGTACTTGAAATGCCACCATTGTCAAATGTGCAACGTGAACGTGCCGTTGGCATGTTGCAAGCGGGAAGATCAGTTATTGACGTCGCAAGAGCAATGGGATGCAGCCGTCGTACTGTGTATGACTTGCGAGGTCGTCTACAACAAACTGGCACCACTTCTGATCGCCCAAGGTCGGGTCGTCCACGTGTGACGTCACGAGCAGAAGACCGTCAAATCGTCCTACGTCACCTACGTGACAGATTTCTGCCGGCTACACGAACCAGGGCTGAGATGTTTAGAGGTCGACTGTCCTCACAGACCATTCGAAATCGGTTGCGGGCTGCCAATCTCCATTCTCGACGTCCATATCGTGGGCCAATATTGACGCCGTTTCATCAACGTCAACGTCTGCTGTGGGCCCAACGTCACCTCCAATGGACCCAGAGAGACTGGAATCGAGTCGTCTTTAGCGATGAATCCAGGTTTACCCTCAGATTCGTGGACGGCAGGCATAGAGTCTGGAGACGACGTCGTGAACGGTATGCCCAATGTTGTGTACAGGAAGTCGACAGATTCGGGGGCGGAAGTTGCATGGTGTGGGGTGCCTCTGTGGGAACAACAGTTCCCGACTTCTGGTCATCCGTGGAAACCTCACAGCTGCTGCTTACCGCGACCAGGTGCTCACCCCTGAACTCGTTCCTTTCATGGCGGCTCATGGCCCAGGTCTACAGTTCCAGCATGATAATGCTCGGCCGCATACAGCGATGTTGTCACAAAATTTCCTTCAAAACGCTGGAATCAACGTCATGGACTGGCCATCGAGGTCCCCTGACCTTAATCCAATAGAGCACGTTTGGGATGCACTTGGGAGAAGGCTTCGTGGTCTTAGGAACCAACCTCAGAATTTGAAGGAACTTGTTCCCTGGCATGGAGACCTACCTTCAGCTGCTGGTCATCTCCAGCCCGTTTTTATATTGTAGTGTCAATAATATTTGTTTGATTTAAAAATTACGTGCTAGATCTAAATCTCTATCTTTGAAAATCTAGCTTTTTTACTGTCCTTCGTCGACAGGTTTTTATAATTTAATTGCGTTTATTATAAATTTTTAAAGTAAGGATATGGCTGAAATATTGCCGATGTGACTATGAATCTCAACTGACTCATTGGGCAAATGTCTTGATATTGGGTAGTTAATAAGTCAATAGGCGAGAGATCCTGGAAACTGAACTGATTTAGTATCCCCAAATACTTGGAAGCCGACGGAGAAGGGCATCACGACATCGAGAACCGGATAACCTGTTGGGTAAATGCTTCCTATTGTGTGATCGATTACCTATTTTGTGTAATGCTCCTAGATTTATCTCTCTGTTGATACAGAATCCAGAGCCTTCTGGGTCATTTTCACTGGGTATTTCTGCAGACTATATACTTGAAATGAATTGATTTTTAACCTCCATGCAGTAAACTTTCTCGGGGCCATTAATGTGAACAGGTAAGACAAAGCTCTCTATCTAATTAGATATTCAACGCTTGACTGCTTTCACCTACGGCCTTAAATGTTCTTATGATAAGATTCTTTTCAAATTGACCAGGTCAGAAGACTTTGATGGCAAACTTTGGGTAAGAAAAACAGACCACTGGGGATTCTTGAGGAAACTTGATGATTTTTAAGGCCTTTACCAAAAAATTATTTACATTTAGTGATACTTCATATTGTTTGACTATATATCGCGTTAGCATGAGCATGATGCTAAACCCGGCGTGCCAGGGAGAATGATTACACAACAAATCACGGAAATAGAGGCAGAGAGAGTGAGCGCGTGCGTGAATATGGTTTAACACCGCTTTTAGCAATATTCCAGCAATATCTCGGCGCGAACACAACAAATGGGCTTCACACATTGTCGTCATGTGAGGAATCGAACCCTGGTATTCAGAATGACGAGCGAACGCTTTAACCATTAGGCTACCCACAGCCTCTAAATTATAGAGGCGGAGAAAAATTGATTGAGCCTTTGACGACGAGTGGACGATAGTATTCGAGACAGATAGTGTGTGACTGTAGGTTATTGGGGGTTGGACTGTGATTTTCTTATAAAAATATTGTCCCTGGAAATTTCTGAAAAAATAATTTGGCTGCAGAGTGGTGACAAAAAGACGAAATTGCCACATAAATTACATTGTATCAGAAGTGTTTTTGGTAAATATACTCACCATCAAAATTTTAGACTCACTAGTGTAAATGTAGCCACCTACTTAAGTCAACTCTTCTAAACTAGATTTTGTAAAAATTTTTCATACTGTTTAAAGGTACTGTTTACACATGAACTGATGTATTGTAAAACAAATTCGTAACTTTGAAAAGATTATTGTCATGGATTAGTGAGTGTATAAATTAAAATTTATAGTCACATCGGCAATATTTCAGCCATATTGTGACTTAAAAAGTTATAAATTAACAATAAACACAATTACATTATAAAACACCTGTCGACGAAGGACAGTAAAAAAACCTAGATTATCACAGAAATAAATTTCTTGTAATTAAATCTAAAAATATTTTACCTATAAATGACCAGGGTTAAAAACCTGATGAAACTGAGTGAAAATTGGCAAATTTGTAACAAAATTTTACACCACAATACAGCTGTTCACATGCACGATATTTGCACATGTTTTTTTAGCAATTTAATGCATGATCCTCGTGCAATTCATCCTCAAAAAGTTTGCAGTTGGTACCCCAAAGTTAGTGAAGAAATTCATCTTCGATGTAACCACACATATATGCGTAACATATAGTGAGTGCTTTAAGTGAGTCAAAACTTTGGATGGGTAGTATATATGTATTTTCATTGATTCAATGGAAATATTATGTTTTTGCGACTAAATCTCAGCCCCCTCTTTCCCGAGTATTTAATGGAAGGTCTATTCGACAGATCATAGAGATTAGTCTTGATTATGTGTCTCCATTTATGTTAGATTACATATTACTCATACATATTCCAAATACCATGCTAGTGGCAAAAGTGTCATTATCAGAATGACATCTTTACTTTCAAAAGATTGAAAAAAACCCACATTTTAAGTATCTGGTTTAGCAGGTATGACTGAAAACAATTATCCAGTCTCCACACAAAATCTCAGCCTCCCTCCCACAGTATTTCTTTGAAGAGATCTGGTGTGATAATGGAAATGATTTTTGTGTCTGTATGTGATGTTAGCTATAATGGTGGGTTCGTGTGATATAGTCTCGTGCTCATTCCAATATAATATACGGGTGGTAAAGTATTATTATGTTTGAATAGATTGAGTAACTGTGTTAGAGCATTAGATCTCGAGCCGGCCTGGATGGCAAGGCAAAATGCAAACCAACAGAATCAGTTTGTACCTTCTGTATCCTGTAAAACAGAACTCGCCAAAGTCTGGTAAAACCGTACCATTTTTTTCAACAGCCTGAAGGATAAACATTATTTCAAGCATTAAAATTCCTCAAGACTGGTGTGTCACGTTGGAGGAACGGGAACGTGGGATAGGTAAAAGTTCTTGATTTGAAAATGATACGAGAGACATAGAATTGGATGTTCATTCTTTCAGAACTGACAGTGATAAGTTTATCTGTAGATATGGATACGGAAACAATTGTTCTGAATGACAATGGACACCAGGTGCTTCGAATCAGGTGACAAATACCAACTAAGATGCGTATAGTCAATACAGCCACTCCACGCTTAAGAGGGCCAATACTGGTGAAAATGTGTTAGATCTTGAAAAGACAAAGACGTACGTAAAACATAGTCAAGTATTATTATATGATATTATCTTCTGGTTTGAAGCGAATATCGTAGACCAAATCAACTGGTGGTAACATACGGTAAACAGAATATACTGGAGGCTGAATTGGTTTAATCTCACTGGCAATAGCATCTGTACAGCTTTGTGAAGACGCCGGATGACAATCGACTGACGGTAACCCACACTCCACCGTCAATTTGTTAAATGAGGCAGATACATCCGTGACCGGGCTCTCGACCGCCAGGAGGTTCGGGCAGCGAGCCCATCATTGAGTGATAGCTAGGTAGTCAAAGACCTAATTGATTCCAGCTAAGAAGCTGTTTCAATTACATGAACTTATTTCCTTCGAAGGCCAGAGAATATCGACAACTTCCTCACTCTCCCCAAAGCAACGTTTGGCCGTAACTTACGAACAAATTATGATTCCAGTTTTGTGTCAAATAATATCTCATCAATATGCGTCTGTTTATTCGTTCTTCTTTTGGCACCGTTCGCTATCAATCGTAAAGAAAGTTAATCTCGAGATCCATGTCATTTTTACCTGTTTCTAATCCCTCCTGCTGAAACTAAAATCTATTCCAGTCAGTTGCTGTTGGGGACCATGTTTTTTGCGTTTATATTTCAGAACACACCATCACCCCTTCTTATTTTCTGTCGTTAATAGTCTGTAAACGGAACTGGAACTCCTCTCACCTCGTGAGTGTCTGAGCGTCACGATCTGCTCATCACTATGTTGGTGATGTCGAGCAGGTATTCACTGTGTACTTTTTGCTTTATCGTTTCAGTGTTGTATATTGCATGATGCCCGTGGTATCAGTACTTGGGTAATAAATACACGTACTAACGTCGAGATCAGATATCAGAGTACCAGATACCAGAATGGTATACTTTGTGTACGTCCCATTGATATACTGCCTGGCCTGCCCGTCGGGAGTTTTAAGAGAGTCCTCTTGGCCACATCCGACTTTTAATCTGATGTACCTTGTATTGTATTTCAATCCTAGCAGACACCACGAAATGATTCCAGGTTCGAACTTTGACCCCTACGTAAAATGTGCACCTTGTAGGTTCCAAAAGAAGTATCCAAATACGAACAACCAGTACTACAAGGTCAAATAGTAGATGGATATAAATGGATTAAAGGAAGAAGTTATTTGGAAGATTTAATTACATCACTGAGTAAGTAATATTTTCCCACACTTTGGCCTCCACAATGCATCGGCATCAGTCACGTTGGCGTGATACTGTAGGCGACTGACAACGCCTGCCAGACACCACTGAATGATAAGGTTCCGATTTTTATTGTGTGTTCCTTTTCATATGATCGATGGTCAGTGCAGCGTCAGTAATGAAAATGCCGTCCTGTACATCACAGAATATATTTTTAGGGTTTGAAAATAGTGCTACCACCGATTGATTACTTGATCTCCCAGGGGCAGGTTGTGGAAGCTCGTTACGACAGTGTGTAAATCATACGTGGCAGTAATTGCTTCTTTGTCTTTACCCTTGTTCAGTTAAGAGTGTGAATCCATCTACAGTTTCTGGAAGTGTGTAGTGTAAATCGATGGGTGGACACTGAATTCTTCCTATGGTCTGTGTTCCTCTGAGCCCATCCTTAGGTGTCGATGGAATATGTTAGTTTCTGTACGTTGACCTCAGCTATCGTTCTTCCTTCATTGATAGCTGGTAAAATCAGTTACAATCCTTTCTTTGGCAATATTATTCGCTTATACTGGGTCAAACAAAGAAACGATTTCCTCACTGTATATTTAGTTATGGTGAGATACACGAACGACTTTCCTCTCACCTTCTACTCCCTCACTTGATCGAACAATATCCCTGTCTTTGCGTAAATAATCAAACGATGTTGTCTTCACCATCTACACGCTTCCCCCAAAGGAGCCACAGTATTAACAAATTGTAATGCCCAAAAACACAGCTAAAAAGAAAACAACTGGTATTTTACAAAATTCTTTAATATAGTAGGCAGTATCAGAATAGGGACGTGTGTCTTAAATTACACTCTCGTCCATTACAAGTCCTCAGGATCCATGAACGAATCACTACTTCCGGTTGACGTCATCATGACCTCGCTGGTGACAAGTCTTCCACCTGACTGATACAGTTCATCATGAAAGTCACACTGGGCACAGTTAGCTTGGGTAATGTCTTCATAGTATTCGTTATAGTCAGGGTCACATGTCAAGCCATCCTCGGAGTCGGGTTGTCCGACCAGCCCTGTGACAGAGTCCGTGTCAAACAAAGGATTGGGTGATCCGCTCGTAGTTTGTGTAGTCACGTATACTTACTCTGGTAACACTCCTATAACAGTTTATTTGCTCATTTGCTGCTACCAAATTCATGCATACTGACAAAAATGAGCTAATGACGTTTTCTTTCCACCCAAAATATACTAGAGTAAACTACTTCTTTGAGTGGCATTTAGAGGTTGGTGTGATGAACAACGGGAGAGTTCTATGTATAAACAACTTCTTCATTATTAATATGAGAAACATTTCGGTGTAGCTACTCGAACCCTTCACATGGTGTTTGTAGCTACACTGAAAGCAAGAGGACGCTCTGTTTCAACTGCATTTATTACTTCGCCAAACGTTTAACTTCACCAGGAGTCAAGTTTCTATAAGTAATTACATCTGACTTCATCACAGCCTTCATCATCATCATCTGACACGTGACCCCCATACTCCCAAGATCAATCCCTTGTCTGTCTCTGACGTCAAAACTTTTCTTTGTCTGAGGAAGTCTATAACAGCAGGAAAAAATTTATGAACAGGTGTAATAATGACAGACCCACGATCTAAATCAGTGCAAATATCAGAAAGCACGATTGTCGGAACCCGCACAATTCCGCAGTACCAGAAGACAGAAGTTCTGGGTTAGACTTGGTTTTCAGCAAACAACAGACAACAGGAGAAGAACACAAACAACCTAAGCATGGTTGATAACAGACTTAAATCAGTGCAAACAGCACAATTCTGATCTATCAGAAGGAATATATCCCCATCATGAACCTCGTTCAGATCTTATTCGAGATGAGAATGTGACAAAAGAACCACACTACTTAAAGCACATATCTCACATCAGAAAACATCGCAAATATCCTTCATACTCTTCCAAAGGCATGTATACTCGTATATACACCGTGTATAACCATTTAAGAAGACCATTTGCTTAGTGCTTATAGCTATCTTCACGATGCACAATGGTAGTATTATTCACTGGACTACCGTAGTGTATGCCAATGTACCACAGATCGATGTCTCACAAAGATGATTTGGTCAACCTGAGCCTCTGGTTGATTGTGCGTCATCTCACACAAGAACTAGAGCCATGCCAACATTCACTGTAGTTTCACTGCAAGCTAAACAACACAAAGCCGTTGTATACCGACAAATCATACTGACGCATAGAAATGGTTCTATATAGCCTCGGTCACTGGTCTTAAGAGTACGAGGCAAAGTATTTGAATATTCATGCATATGGTTGTTGACCAAATGTTCAGATTTGACCAATATTGTTTAACGTGTGACTGTCACCGTGAGTGCTGCGCCATTACTCGTTGAGACTTCAATTGTCTTTTAATAACCGAATATTAAATGTAAAATCGAGAAAATCATTCAAAATTCCTCCAAAGACACGTATGTATACATCTGTTTAAGAAGAACATCTATCTGAAATACTTGAAACCAAACAATGCTAGACAACATTTGTCATTTGCCAAGACGAACATTTGCCCGAGACTACCAGATGAGTATCCCAAATAGCCCGTGGGAAATCTGTATGTGTTGTCGGAGTCCTGACCTTTCATTTGAGTCTTTCAGTCCTGTGATTCCATCAGTAACGTGGACGTGTAACGTAAACTACGGCCAGCTACAGCATGTTCAGATTGACCTGATCAAGTGAATACTAATGAATTGCGTGACCGTATCACACAACTGGTTGGGTCTATTATTGTGAAGGGGTGCACCTTTGTCAGATGATTGGTGTAAACGAGTGGACTGATTGTTGTGTCCATGTTGAAAATTTGGAAAGCGACTACTGGGACAGAAATATTGCAGTTGAACATGAAATAGAAAAAGGGATAATTGAACTGGGTGTAAAGAGTGATAGCGAGAGTGAATCGGATTGTGAAAGTAACTGAAGTCTGTAAGTTGTAAAGTTAGCAAACCAAACTAGATAGCATATGACTGTATAAACAATTCAATTAAAACATGACATGATTGGTTTTTTTTCAGAAGTGTTGTTTTCCGGGACAAATTCTATAACGAATCTATGTATGCATGCTTCGCATGAACGCAACATTAAAAACATCCTCTGCACCCCTACTAATTGAAGATAACCCGATCTGCCGTTTGTGCTATTTGACCTCCCGGGTCATGCATATGTAGTGTAGCTCAGGTCAAGCTGAACAAGCTGTACGTCATGTTTTAATGAACACTTGGTAAATGTACAGGATAAAAGAGAAGAGATACTGATGACGGGCGCGCCTCAAAGCTCAAACCTCATCCGAAATTTAGCAATAGCTACTGCGATTTATAACATATGATTTGATTAAGACGATACAGTACACTCGCAACAAACATATGTAATTCCAATATCGTCAGTGTTGAAAATTAGGTCAATGTGGAAGATAAGAATCTACATGCACTGGTTGGGAGCTTTACCTTGTAATAAAACTGGTTTACATAAGTACAGTTCATTATGGCTTCCGCTACAAATCCCCCAGACTGGCACTTATAGGTTTCTGAATACATACAACTGTGATAGAAACAAATAGTTCCATTTAAACTGGGAAAGAGCACCAGAGAGATGGGGGATGCAGAACCCGATTTATTTCATTAAGAGCTTTAGCATTGCAGAAAGGACCGGGCGGAAGGGACCATAATGCGGTTCAGGAACTGTGAGACAGAATACAAACCTCCAAGCGGTTACTTAAGAAATACAGTTCGCTCTACCACCATGTATAGTGTAATAAAACACACTTTTGCCCTGAACTATTATAGTTAAAGCACGAGGACGCTTGCGTCCGAGTGCTTTAACGTCATAATAGTTCAGGGAGAAAGTGTGTTGACAACTGACATGCGATGACAACTGACATGCATCGTGACGTCGCTTACATTGTGACGTAATGTAAAATGGTTCGATTACGAGGGGGCACACTAGAATGGCGCAGTGACGGGATAACGTCATTCAATTGTTACGTCATCAAAAAAACTATACCTCTATTGTCTGATAATGTATGTTTTGTTCGATTGTTCTAAGCGCTAAGCATCTTAGAATACTGGGTAGAAGGGCACCAAGCATGTGAACGGGTTGAGTTTGACGGTGCTTTGAACAATATTTCAGTTCACCACAGCATGCCAACTTGATTTGAGAATACAGACTAAACTGATGCAGATCTCAGACATTTACTATGCTGGTGAACCCGACGAGCACAGGCATAATGCTGATAAAGCTAGAAACATAATCGGGCGGAACCTGGATTCGAGCCCACGAGCGAGCGAGTGAGTGGGTTTAGTTTTACGCCGCTTTTAGTAATATTCCAGCAATATCACGCCGGGGGACACCAGAAATGAGTTTCACAGGGGAATCGAACCCGCGGCGTGGGAACCATCTGAGAAAATAGCAAAACGGCTGTATGTTCAATAAAACAACAATCTCGTTTAAATGCCAACATAATCACACATCACCATTCTCCAGTATCAGTGTCATGATTTATCGTTTTTCTTGACATATATTGCAATTTCGAATTGTTTGTCAACTAACAAAAGGGACGTTGATTTTCTGATTTATTGCTACATTTAGATATTGAAATAGTGCATTGAATTACTTGTATCGTTTTTGATTAGATCAGTGATCAAATGGTTTGTCGTGACGTATGGAAAATAATCATCTTACTACTTCGTTCAACGTCAACGCTATCGTTATTACAGAAGTGTCCTGTGTTTATGGCCGTTAATATGGCCGTTATTATACACTCGTAGTGTGGTGTTGATGTCGTGATGAAAATGTCCAGTGCTTCTGCTGTTGAAGGACTATCTTTTGCTTTTGTGTGGTAGATTTGACTTGCTTCAAAATGTCTTCAGTGAATGTCAGTATTGTTCGGTAACCATTGTATCTTTTCCCCGATGAGTGATTGATAACGACTTTGGTCCAATCTTTTGATTGACAAGTTTCTTTTCAAATTCCGATGATTGTTTATTTCTGATGCTCTTACGTACTGAAAATAACACCCTCCCCTAATGCTTGTCATATGTTTATGACTCTCTCTGAAATACCAAAATCCAGAATTACTTTAGATTTTAACATAGAAAGGCAATTTCTAGTTCTTTCATGACCCGTTTCCCACAGAATGTATCTTGTCATTGTCATCATATTATTCAGTTGGTAACGGGAGATTTCGCTTCGTTTTCAAAACCAATTCATTTTTAAAAAATCACTATATAGTGTAAGCAACGATACAGAAAGTACTCTAAGTTGCATGCATGTATAAAATGACCACCATACATTAATGGTGTGACTTCTTTAAGTACGTTAATCCACGATATACACAGTAGAGTGAAAGAAAGTGCACCCTTGAAAATTGGATTTCAACACAGTATAACAAACGTTTTCAAAAACGTTTCAAAGCCGGAAGTCTTCGAAACACTGCGAATGTAAGGGTCAAAACTACCTTTATCACAAATCACTGGGTATCGCATGTATGTATCCGTGAAGATCCGGGTTAGAAGTTGTCATCGCAACCAATGCTTGCCATTCTATCTCAGTTGCGTAGGTCGATGATCATACTGTTGATCACTGGATTGTCTGGTCCAGGCTCGATTATCTACAGACCGCCGACTATTGCCACAACACCCCCCCTCCCCCCAGTACGAAAAAAACCCCACAACATCAAAAACAAAACATACCTACAACAACTAAAAAAACCCAAACACAAGATTAATCACAGTTATCACCATTCACGAAACCGTTACTTGTTACATTTCTAGCCATCATTACACGTGGATAGTTTCTTTCGACCGGAAGGGTACGACAACCGCAGGTACGAGCGAGCGTGTGTACATAAATCAGATAAGTCAAAATTATGTTTGATAATCAAAAACAAATATAAAAAAGGAAAAAAGGGCAAAACATCCATGTGAGATATCGGACGTGCTTTATAGGAACTCCTAATATGCCTCAGGATAAAATCAGATTTCCACAAGAATTCACGCTTCGAGCAAACTTAGATAGGGGCCATCAAGTCGCCGATGTCGTAATAACCTACTTGGCCTGTAAATGACAGGAAATAGTAGTTGATTCCATTATATTTGGATTGACGGTATATAATGACAAGATTCTCCAGAAATAGAGGCAGTAGAAAAGTAGGAGAAACCATTTTTGAAAACTATGATATGATCGAGGTTAGTTGGCAGGTTATACTGTATATAGATGTGAATGGCTTGTCGGAAATATTTCGTGCAAAATATTGTAGTCTAAGAATGGGGGACACGAGATATGGGTATGCTGTGAATTAATGTTAATTATTCTGGCGAAATATATGTCATTCAGGTACACCTCATGCAATAAGAAATAGAAACTTTTAGTTTCAAAAGAATTGAAATGAAAAACAAAACAGGACCCCGCCATTACTCCCAGTGCCACTACTCCAGGCTTAGGAAGATCAGTGCTTGTGCAAATGTATGAGATTTTTAAAAGTCAAAATCATTATGCATGATCAGGACAAAGTATCATTTTATGAAATAGGCGTCTAGTCTGATGAACAGTAGGTGAATAACGTAGATCAAATCAACAAGGTCGTAATCGAAATATAGTAGATATTGGCTAGGATTAAGCATTCTCATTGGCAATAGCGTCTGTGCTTCGTTGAGAAGACGCTGGATGACAGGTAACTGACGGTAACCCACACTCCTTCGTCAATTTGTTAAATGAGGCAGACACCTCGAGGGTTGGGGCAGAGAGAGCCCATCATTGAGCGATAGGTAGGAAAAACCAAATTGATTCCAGTTAAGAAGCTGTTTCAATGACATGAACTTATTTCCTACGAAGGATAGAGAAAATCGACAGCTTCCTCGGTATCCCCAAAAGCCATGTTAGGACGTGACTGCGATGAATTCATGATTCTGGTGCTCTTGACATCAGATATCAAATTATGATACTGCTTTTGGCACACTCTTTCGGCACCGTTCGGTATTGGCCATAGATAAAATGACCATTGAGACATTGAGATCCACAATTATGCAGTAGAGTGGTGACAAAAAACACGAAATTTTTCCTAGAAGTGTTTTGGGGAGATGTATTTATTCTCATTGATTCAATCAAAACTATATCTGCTGCTGCAGCTGTGGCTACACACTAAATCCCAGTGTCCCTTTTCCGGAGTATCTAATGGAAGGTCTTTTGAACATATAATCATAGAGATATCCTTTGATTATGAAAATGTTTTTGTGTCTCTATTTATGTTGCGTCACGTATTACCTACAAATACCATGCTTATGTCAAAAGTATCATTACGAGAGGGACAACTTCTCTGTCAATAGATCGAATAACTGCGTAATACGTTAATAACAGTTATTAAGTCTTCACACAAAATCTCAGCCTCCCTCCGTTAATATCTAACGGTCGGTCTCTTCTGAGAGGGTTCCTATGCTTATGGAAATGTTTTTGTGTTGATGTGATGTTAGCCGGAATGTACGATCATGTGAAACTCGAAGATATTCCACATAATGTGCTGGGGTTTAAGTATCATTATAAGATAGATACTAATCTTTTAATAGATTGAGTGTGACAGAAATAGATCTCGTGCAAAGCAACAGAATCTGTCATCACTTGCACTCTTCTGCATCCTTTACAAGAAGGCCCCACACACACTGATAGGCGACGTGAATGGAAACGCCAAAGTCTGGTAAGACTGTACAATGTTTACAATAGCCTGAAGGATAAGGATTGTTCAAGCATAAAAATACTTGAATACTGTGGTGTGCCACGTTAGAATAACGGCAACACCAGAGAGTTGGGAGGTTGTTCGTCACTTGAGAGTAACGGGAACATGGGAAGGTTGGAAGGTCTTGATTGAAAATATGCGAGAGACATCCAATTGGTCGTACCAGCCCTTCTAATTTGATAATGATAAGTTTATTTCTAGTTATAGATACGATAACAATTGTTCTGAATGGAAATGGACACCAGGCGCTTGGTAGCAGGTGACAAATACCAACTAAGATGCTCCGGTGTAATGCCAGTTGATTAAATATAAGGACACCACGCTAAGGAGGATAAATATTGATGAAAATGTATTTGATCATGAAAAGGCGAGGACGTAATACATATTCAAGACAAAGTATCATCTGAGATTGGCTTCTGGTTTGAGGCGAAGAACGTAGATCAAATCGCCCGGTGGTAAGATGCGGTAAACGGAATATACTGGATGCTGAATTGGTTTAATCAGTCTCATTGGCAATAGTGTCTGGGCTACATTGTGAAGACGCCGGATGACAGTGGACTGACGGTAACACACACTCCACCGTCAATTTGTTAAGTGAGGCAGATACATCCGTGACCGGGCTCTCGACCGCCAGGAGGGTCGGGCAGTGAGCCCTTCATTGAGTGATAGGTAGTCAAAGACCTAATTGATTCCAGCTAAGAAGCTGTTTCAATTACATGAACTTATTTCCTACGAAAGCCAGCGAATATCGACAAATTCTTTACTCCCCCCGAAAAGCCATGTTGGGACGTGAATGTGAACAAGTTATGATTCCGGTTTTCTGTCGAAACCTATCTGATTATTATGCTTCTGTTTGTTCGTTCTTTTTCTCGGCCCCTTTTGCTATCAACCTTAGAGATCTGTGTCATCTTCACTGGTTTCGAATCCTCCTACTGAGAACTAAAAGCTATTGTTCGAGAGCATGGTTTATACATTTTAATTAATTCAGAACACAGTTGATGAGACTTCCCACCTTCAACCAACCCCTTCTTGTTTGTTGTCTTTGATAGTCTCTAAACCAAACTGGAACTCCTGGTCATCTTTATGTTTGTGATGTCGAGCAGGTATTCCGATCACTGTGTGTTTTTTGTTTTATTGTTTATGTGCTGTATATATGTTGCCCCTGCATGATGTCCGTGGTGTCAATACTTTTGTTAATATCTTCACATATTCCTACGTTTGAATGATATCAGAGTACCAGATACCAGAATGGTATACTGTGTATATGTCCCATTGATATACTGCCTGGCCTGCCTATCTGAAGTTTTATCAGAGTCCCCTTGGCCAGATCCGACTTTTAATCTGATCTATATTATACTGTATTTCAGTCCTAGCAGACACCACGAAATGATTCCAGATTCGAACATTCAACCCCATGTACAATGTGCAACAAAATGTTCCATCAGAAGCATCCAAATACGAACAACCGCAGTACTACTAGGACAAATAGCAGATGGATATAAATAGATTTAGTGGGAGAAGTTATTTGGAAGATTTAATTACATCACTGAGTAAGTAATATGTTTCTACACTTTGGCCTCCACAATGCATCGGCATCAGTCACGTTGTCGTGACACTGTAGGCAACTGGCAACGCCTGCCAGACACGAACAAATGATAAGGTTCCGATAGTGGAGCATCAAGAGTCACCTTTTTATTGTGTGTCCCTTTACGTGATAGATGGCCAGTGCACCGTCAGTAATGAAAATGCCGTCCTGTGTTACACAACTGTACATCACAGAATACATTTTTAGGGTTTGAAAATAGTGCTACCACCGATTGATTACTTGGTCTCCCAGGGGTTGGTTATGGAAGCTCGTTACGACAGTGTGTAAACCATACGTGGCAGTAATTGCATTTTGTTTTTATCTTTGTTCAGTTGAGACTTTGAATCCAGCTTAAGTTTCTGGAAGCGTGTAGTGCAGATCGACCTTTTGGACGCTGAATAGTGTCTATGTTCTGTGTTCCCCGTTGAAACTGTTGATGGGGTATGTCAGTTTCTGTACATACACCATTTTCAGTCCGAAAGAAATACTGATATATCGGCGCCATTGTATTATTGGGGAGGAAATATATATATCTTTAACACCATCTTGCTAAGAATTTTTGTTGTTGCGGTGAATGTTTTCAGCAGTCTGATGTATCGTTTATTCTCAAGCATATTCTTGCACAATGTATTTCCCAGCTAAACTCTCCCTCTTCCACGCTCTTATTCTGTCGACGGACCATTACATATCGTGCGGTGAAACGTTTCCGTTATTTACCTTAGAAATGTCCATCAGTTAAAATGGAGGAACGCAAAAGGTTGAAGGCATCTAAATGGCATCAAGAGACACCGTGCTTTGTACCATGTTTTGCTTACCAATCTGTATGTATTGTCACATAGTCTCTGCCGCCATACATAAAATACAGACTAACAGGGAGAAAACAAACAAACAAACATACAGATAGACACAAAGTGTACAAAGTACATACGACTTGAATAAACTCCCAGTACATGGATAAAATGAACAGTAAGTGCAAAATCACTTTATAAGCAAGTGCTATTAGGATAATGTTTTACCAAGTTTCACGTGTATCCTGATAGAAAGATATTATTTGTCTTACGATATCTAACTACCCGGCAGACTCTTGCGAGACCTTTCATGTTTTAGATACGAAAGGTTCTTGACACCTTGTCAAAGAACGGTCTGATATTCAAAGTATTCCCCTCTCTGCACTCATGACTGAATAAGATCCATTGCTATTTGCCAAGCTGTCTGTTTTGTAACATCTTGTCACAGAACATGTTTCGTTGTCTGAACTATTTCCATTTTGGACAGTTGGTTTGTCAAGTGACAGAATTTTAAGATAAATGCGTTTTTGCCAAGATGAAAAAAAAATATGATGTCTTATTTTCGTAACGTTTTACACTAGTGTATGTTACGAGAACAAAGGAAGAACCGAAATTAAAAAAAGACCTTTCGTATGACTTGAAGTATATCATGTTCGAGACGCCATCACGGTTAGGTCTCATCCAGTTCTTCCTTCAACGATAGCAGGTATAATGGGTTTCAACCCCTTCTTTGGCAACATTATTCGCTTATACTCGGCCAGACAAAGGTGAGGTGAGGTGAGGTGAAATTGGGTTTAACGTCGTCCTTGAGAATATTTCGCTCATATGACGACGTGCATGCGTGTGTATGTGTAAGTGCGGCTGCTTGTACTAGCCCAGACTGAAGCTGGTTTTATAGTGCTAGCCCACTGAGATACCATGCCGCAGTGAAGCATGAATACCCCACTCAGACACATTATACTGACTCCGAGCCGACCAGTCCTTATTGTACCCATTAATGCCGAGCGCCAGGCAGGGACCAGCAAGTACCATATGTTAACGTCTTTTGGTATGACGCGGTCGGGGATCGAACCCGCGACCTTCCGCTCTCCGGGCGGACGCTCTAACCACTACACCACGGAGGCGGTCTCGACCAGACAAAGAAGCGATTTCCTTACTGTATGTTTAGTTATGGTGAGATGAACGAACGATTTTCCTTTCACATTCTTGTCCCTCACTTGAACGAACAATATGCTCCACCTATTCGACCAAATGAACAAACAAATTTTGTTTCACCTACTAGCTCAAATAAACAAACGATTTTCCCTTCACCATCTACACACTTTGCCCAAAGGAGCCACTTCAGTATTAAAAAATTGTAATCTCTGAAAAACAGCTAAAAGGGAAACAACTGGTATTTTACAAAATTCTTTTGATATAGGAGGCAGTATCAGAATAGAGACGTGTGTCATAAATTACTCTCCATTATATGGTGTTCTAAGTCCTCTGAATCCATGAACGAATCACTACTTCCGGTTGACGTCATCATGACCCCGCTGGTGACAAGTCTTCCACCTGACTGATACAGGTCATCATGGACGTCACACTGGGCCCAGTTAGCTTAGGTAATGTCTTCATAGTATTCGTCATAGTTAGGGTCACATGTCAAGCCATCCTCGGAGTCAGGTTGTCCGACCAGCTCTGTGACAGAGTCCGTGTCAAACATGGGATTGTGTGATCCAGAAGTCCCGCACTGGGAGTTTGTGTAATCACGTATGCTTACTTTATGACACTACATACAAACTGGTGCATTTAACTTCAACTTCAGTGAAGAAATACGAGAAGTGTTTAGATTTTTCTCATGATGTGTGACGATTTGCTTCAAGTCGACAAATCTGGTTCTGTTATATCCGTGTAAAACAAGTATAATATTTATCCTGTAAAATATGCAATATGACAGGATTTACACAAAACTATTATTCCATTATCAAATCTGTACCTCATTTGCTGCTACCGAATGCGTGCATACTGACAAAATCAAACAGGTTACCTGGATCATGTTAAAAATGAGCTAATGGTGTTTTCCTTCCACCCAAAATATAATACACTACTTCTCTGAGTGGCTTTTAGAGGTTGGTGTGATGTACAACGGGGAGAGTTCTATGGAAATACAACTTCCATATTTTTAATATGAGCGACGTTTCGGTGTAGCTACTTACACCAAGTCAAGGGTTCAGGTGCTTGCTTGATAACTGTGTTAGTAACTACACCGAAACGTCGCTCATGTTAACAACATAGAAGTATATCCATAGAGCACTCCCCGTTGTTCACATTAAACTACGTTTATACTGAACAAGCATGGTCCCAGACACCTGCTCCCCGTTGTTCACAGTAAACTACGTTTATACTGAACAAGCATGGTCCCAGACACCTGCTCCCCGTTGTTCACAGTAAACTACGTTTATACTGAACAAGCATGGTCCCAGACACCTGCTCCCCGTTGTTCACAGTAAACTACGTTTATACTGAACAAGCATGGTCCCAGACACCTGCTCCCCGTTGTTCACAGTAAACTACGTTTATACTGAACAAGCATGGTCCCAGACACCTGCTGTATATTTCAGTCTGAACCGAAAATAATAGTCTCTTTGAGTTCCTTATAACCGTAGTTTACTATGATACACTATCTTATATGAAACAAAATAGTAGTCCATGTGTTAACATTTGACAATAGGTTGAAGTTCTTGAGCCACTGGTGCCTTAGGCCTACAACACACATATTGAGAATGATCTTTTTGCATTCCTCTCTGTCACCGTCTTGTAGCAGACTGTACAGAAGAGGATTAATCAAATCCGGAAGTGACGTAGCAAGCAGTCCATACATTATGGTGGCCTCGTTGACGTCCACGTCAGCTTTCTGAAATGTTATCATGATCTGAAAACCAAGAGGGTATTCTGTTACATCTACATTTATTTACTTCGTATAACTTGTATGAAACGAAGAAAAACAGCTATCGATATTCCACATGGCCATCACAAAAAATATATATATTATAACTTCATCAAGTATCCATCACCTCCCGTCTCCCAGAATCAATCCCTGTCTCTATCTGACGTTCTGTTTGTCTGAGAAAGTCACAAACAACAGTGGAAGAAAACAACTTAACCATGCGTGATGACAGTCTTCAATCAGTGCAAACAACTGAAAGCACAATTGACAGGTGGATACAGCACATTTCTGCTCCACCAGAAGCAATAAATCCCTGTCATGAACCTCGTTCAGATCTTATTTGAGATGAGAATGTGACAAAAGAACCACACTACTTAGAGAATAGCACACATCACACATCAGAAATCATCGCAAAAATGCTTTATACTCTTCCAGTCAAGGTTTCAGATATCGATGTATCACTGAGATGATTTGGTCAAACTGAGCCACTGGTTGATTGTGTGTCATCTCACACGAGATCAAGAGCCATGCCAACATTGCTATTCACTGCAAGGGAAACAACAAAATATCGTTGCATATGGACACATCATATTGACGCATAGTTTTACATAGTCTAGGCCTTAGACATCGTCTAGGTCTCAATAGTATGAAGCAAATGATTGGAATATTCATGCAAATACAAGTTTGTTGACCTAAAGTTCAGACTTGACCAATATATTTAGCGTTTGACTGTAGCCGTGCGGAATTAGTCAAACTGTCTCCAGTATCATATATCTAATGAACGACCGCGAAAATCATTCGTACTCCTCCAAAGAGAGTGAGTGAGTTAAAATTGTAAGTCACATCGGCAGTATTTCAGCCATATCGTGACTAAAACAGGTTATAATTTCACAATAAATGAAGGTAAAATATAAACACATGTCAGCGAAGGACAGTAAAAACATTTAGAATATCACAGATATGAATATAAAACTCGTATGTCAATCTAAAATATTTCAATTACAGAAGACAATACAATAATATAAACAGGCTATATATTGCCAACAACTGAAGGTAGATCACCATACTAGGGACAATGGGGACTTACAGTACATTTGCTGCCTGCATAGACCCTAGCTGGATTTACAACATCCCTTCAGCTGTTAGCAATGTTAGATAATCTAGCCGTAAATTGAAATAACATATATACTACGATTAAAAATAGTAATGGGTTTAAATTTACTTATACTTTTACAATACTTTAAAGGTTACAGCTACGAACAATTTCAGTTGCTAATCTAAACTACCAATAATAAAATATTCATCTATTTACAAACCATTCATCAAATTTATCTAATAATTCTATTTCTTTTAAAAATTCAATAATTAAATGAAAATTAACAGCACTGAAAAGATCCTTAACGGTTTTCACATTGAAATACTTATCCCTTGTGATGGAAAAATCAATACAGTTAAGCAGGACATGCTTGACCGTGATTCTCCCATCACAAGGGATACAAAACGGAGGATCCTCACCTTTTAATAAGTATTCATGTGTATATCGCGTATAGGCAATGCGACATCGTCGCATAATGACCTCCCAAATCTGGACTGACAACCAATATTATTTTGTAACCAATAGTTGGTTTAGTTTGATGTAATTTATTGATACCTTCTTGGGAGTCCCACTTATTTTGCATCAGATCACGGATGTACAATCTATTCAGAGCTTTGTATAATCAGAGTATGGAATAAGAAGTGGTGCCTTAGCAGCAAATTTAGCAAATTGCGTTACCAGAATTCCAACGTGGCTTCGTAACCAACAGAAGACGATGTCGTATTGGCCAGTAGCAAGATCATTATATAGTTCAATAATTTCTATTAAAAGCGGGTGTTTGCAAGAAAGATTTTTAATAGCCTGAAGGCACGAAAGAGAGTCTGAAAAATGATATATTGTTTGTATTTAGGGTGTCTATTAATATATTTAAGAGTTGTTAGTATTGCGTTGGCTGCTGCTGTAAAATAGAGCTATTATCCGGTAATCTAGAAGATATCGTTCTGGTTCCAACTGCGCCACCGTCCTTGGGCCCATCTGTAAATAAGGATCTGTATGCATGATATTTACTTTTTCATTGATTATATTCTTGTTTAATTGTAATTCATTAGTTTTTGATTTTTAAAACTTTGTCAGTGTTAGGTCAACTTTAAATTTTGGCCTCACTAATTGCCAAGGAGGAGAAGAAAGAAGACGTAAGTGAGAGATATTTCCCAGCTCAATGCCGGGGACTGAAGAGGGGACTGAAGACACAGGTATATGCAGGGTTAGATTCGTAACAATATAGTTTTGTTATACACTGTAAAGATAATTTAATCCGTCGTTGGTTAAAAGATGGCTCATCGGCATTTACGTAGAAACTGTTAACAGGAGAAGTTCTAAAGGATCCAAGACATAGTCTTAGACCTTTGTGGTGGACTGAATCTAATAGTTTTAGGTTGCTTTTGGAGGCTACACCATATGCGATGGAGCCGTAATCAAGTTTTGAACGGACCAGTGATCGATATAGGTGTAGGATTGTAGCTTGACCCCCTCCCTACTTTGAATTAGACACGACAAGTCAAGTGCCTTCAGGCATTTATTTTTTAGGTATTTAATATGTGGTAAGAAAGTCAGATGAGAGTCAAACATAAGTCCCAAGAACTTGGCCTCTTTCACAACCTTGATGGATGTGCCATTTAAAGATAGTTCTACAGAAATGTATATAATTTGTTTTGGATATAGAAATATACAAACCGTGTTTAATTGACAATTTATGAAAGGCTGTTTATGTTTTTATATTAAGTAATGTTACAGACAAAATGCTGCCTTGTGGGAAACATTGATCCTGATTATGATGATCAGACATGGTTGATCGCACTCGGACTTGAAATTGCCTGTCTGTTAAAAACCGTGATATAAAAAGAGGTAAACGACCCCTCAAACCAAAATCATGTAAATCTTTTAGAATGCCAGGTAGTATCGTAGGCTTTCTCCAATTGATACTACATGTTGTTTAGTTGCAATCGCATTCTTAACATAGGTTTCCAATCGTACTAAATGTGCCTCGATTTTTCCGGAAGCCACATTGTATATTTGTAATTAAGTTATTGGTTTCAAGATACCAAATCAATCTGTTATTTACCATTCGTTCCATGGTCTTACAGACGCAGCTGGTTAAAGATATCGGCCTGTAATTTGATGGATCTGTGTGATCCCGGCCAGGTTTTGGAATGGGGACTTCAACTGCATTACGCACGAAGGAGGAAAATTCCGAGATGTCCATATTTGGTCAAATATATCTAGTGTGGCCAGACATGGTTTAGGTAGTGTTTCGGTAGCTGGTAATGTATATTGTCATCATCCGCTTGCAGTCCGCAGTGTCATCAGCTTGCTCAAGAGTTGTATGTAGCTCATGTAATGAAAACCCTTCATTGTAATCTTTACCGTAATTTGATTCAAAATTAAGTTTTGCATATTCCTGTTGTTTCCGATATCTCTGAAACTAATTTGCCGATGATGAATTTTTGGTAAGAGTTTAGCCAATTTTATTTGCAATTTTAGATTCGTCAGTAATGAAATTATCACCATCTTTTAGATGGTGAACAGCAGATTTTGAACCTTTGCCTTTAATTCTTTGAACCATGTTCAATACCTTATATACTGGTGTGCGTGAATTAATTTTGGAGACATAGTTTTCCAAATTGCCGTTTTTATGTTTGAAGGTACGACGCGCCTTTGCATTGAGTATTTTAAATCTATTTACGTTATGGACGGTTGGATGGTGGCGTAAATAATGCTCCGCCCTTTTACCCCGCTTGTCTGGCTTGTCTACAATCTGTATAAAACCATGGTTTTCGTTCATGTGGAGTCGTAGAGGACTTTGGTACACACACATCAGCTATGTCATTGAAAAACGTTAGCAAAAGTTTGAATGGGATTAGTTATATCACTGAAAAATTCAGGTCGCAGTTTCGATTTACATCTAGTTTGATATAAGCCCCAGTTAGCCTTCGAAAAATCCCATCTTGTATACAATGGAGAATAGAATCTGCAAGAGACAAATCCAGAGAACAATAAGTGCCAGTTGCAGGATGCAGATAAGTGCTTAAGTCATCATTGTATATACACAGGTCATTATTGGAAATGAAATCTTCCAGTATTTTACCTTTCGTATTAGTGTTGGTACTGTCCCAGAGCGGGATGTGACCGTTTAGGTCACCCATAATAGCACAGGGCTTCAGGAGTTGATCATAGAGTGCTGAATTGCCGATGAAGGCGGAGTATATAGAGAGCATAATGTAAATGCTACATCCAGAGTACAATGCACAGCAACAGCTTGGAGATTAGTGTTACGTGTAACTGGGTTAATATTTTGGGTGAATTTATCTTATTAATCTCCATCTGCTGTTTCCAAATCGGACAGTCTTTTGAGAATGATGAGTGATTGCCTGCACAGTTGGTACATTTCGTAAAGTCACTGTCACAATCTTCTGTTGTATGTGTCTTCTCACCACAGTGAGCACACACAACAGACAATGTGCAAGTACTAACACCATGACCAAACCTTTGGCATTTAAAACACCTCAAAAGATTTGGAATGTAGGTGTCGACATTAATGTGACAATATTCTGCCTTTACTGATCTAGGAGCATTTGGCGAGGAAAACGAAAACAGGTACGTATTTGTCTGAACGGTTTCTTGGTTTATACATGTTGTAAAACGCTTAACGTATGTGACCCCTTGATCTTACATTTCTGAAACAATATCAAGTTCAGACATGTCGGCGAACAATCGAACAATTATAAGGAATATGTAACGATTCCTTTGCTGGTGTTAAGTGTTCAACGAGGATATACTGATTCCGGAATGCCGACGAACGTTTCAGTAGTCATCAGGTTAGTTGCCTGTTGCCTTTTGCTGCACTCAACGAGTAGTGCACCTGAACGTAAACGTTTGATACCGTTTACGTTACCGGCAATGCCTTGTATGCCTTTTTGTATTGCAAAAGGGTTCAACTTTAATCTTGTGTTATCTTGAGTCTCAATCACGATAAAACGTGGCCAGTAATCAATGGATGTGGACAGTCGTTGGTCGTTAACATCGGGATCAGTGTCAAGTGGACGTTTTGTTTTTTAAGGGGGGTTTCGTAAGCCATGGTTAGTGTTTAATGGTTCATCATCCGAGCTCCCCACCCTCGGACAATGGTAAACGCAAGCGGGACTCCGACTAACAACACCAACGATACTCGGATGATATACTCCAGCAGAAAAAAACTAAAAGATTAATTCTTCCACCAGATTGGCCCATGAGCCACCGCCTTCTGGGCAATGGTTATAGGCAAAGTTCACCATAGACATATAACAAAAATCAAATGGTGTTACGTGAACAAAAGGTGACCAAACTGACCAAAATTGAAACAATTCCAAATCAAATTTTTGTGAAATTACATAAAATCAATGCACAGGGCCTGGCATGACCAGCCGATTGATAGAACCGGACCCATTCTACCACCCGTTTAGGTGATGAAAGGGGTGAAGTGGTGTGTTGGGCAAAAGAACGCTGTTCCTGGAACCAGTGCCCACAACCACCTGACTGCCATCCTCTACCGACGCAGGGGCGCAACCCACGGCAAACAGCTTGCCCAATTAGGTCTTACGGCCAGCAATTGGGTGCTGTGGACCTATATGCCCCCGGGTCCACAACGGGGGGTCGAAGAGCGCTTAGCGTTACCCAGCACCCACCACGAGGAGGTGGCTCTTCAAGGGTGCCCCTCCAAAGAGACGTATACAGTACAACCAGAAATTATTGAGAATTTAAAGATTGTAAATTTTTTATTTTTTTCACTCATTACTCACGTATTAAATGTGAATATTAGCAGAACATAACTCCAGATTCAAAGACAGGTGAACAGTTAGTATTTTGTCAAGTCACCATGGGCAGCAATGCAGGCTTCAATGCGGCGGGGCATACTACTGATCAAAGAAGTTAGAAAGTCGTGGTCCATGCTGTCCCAATATCGGACCCCTCTTCTTTCATTTCAGCAATATTTGTCAGATTTTTCTTATTGACACTTTCCTTCATAAGTCCCCAAACATTTTCTATTGGATTTAGGTCAGGGCTATAGCTTAGCCAATCTAATAATGTCATATTTTGGGTCCGAAACCAGGCCTGTGAATGCTTTGAACGATGTTTTGGGTCGTTGTCCTGCTGGAAAATCCAACAATTTCCATAGAACACGTGAGCAGATGGAAGTAAATGTCCCTCCAGAATATCTGTGTACCGCTCACTGTTCATATTCCCTTCAAACACACAGAGGGGCGTTGCCCCTAACACAGATATGCCACCCCACACGTTAAATTTCGGACTGTACTTTGGGCGCTGATACAAAGGTTTTCAGTTTGTTTGGTCCAGAATTTCAGTGTATTAGGAAACAGCCACACAGAACTTTCCACTGAGAAAATCAATTGTCCCAGTTAAAATTTCTATGCTGTAAGCACCAGTTCAACCTTCGCTCCTTCAGGTTTCATGATCGGTGCTGGAATTCCTCGACTTTTCTGCCAACCCATTGCATGCAGCTCAGTTCTAATTGTCTCCTTACAGACAGCCACAGTTCCTCTATCAATCATATCCAGCCTTAAGTTTTCTAAACTCCTTCGTTTGTTTTTAGAAACAAGAATACCAAACCGCCTCCTGTCACCGACAGTCAATTTTGTGGGCCTACCTGCGCCTCCCTGGTGCTCAATGCCATATCCATTTGCAATATTTTTCAAAACACGATAAACAGTGGACAAAGGGATGCCTGTTCTACTTGAAATCACTTTAGCTGATCTGATGTCCTTGTTATAATATTCTAAAATCAACTTCCTCTTCTCTAAATCATCCATACTGAGGATCACTGAAAATGTCGTCTGCTAGCAAGTAAACAAAGGGGGAGAACTCTTCACAAACTAATAAAAAAGGGATTAACGGAGTTGTCTCTCTTGAATGAAACCAAGCACTTGATAGCTGGTCAAGGTTGTTTATACTAGAAATCCAATTAAACATATTCCTAAAATTATCAATAACTTCTGGTCATACTATATACATCGTGTATAGCTGTTTAAGACGAACATGCGCTTAGTGCTTACAGCTATCTGACATGGTCAATGGTTGTTGTAACCTCACCATGCTAGACACCATTTGGCATTTGCCAAGACGAACATTTGCCTGAGACTACTTTGTTAGTATCCCAAATAGCCCGTTAGGAATCTTTGTAAGTTGCCTAAGCCCCGACCTTTCATTTAAGTGCTTTAGTCCTGTGATTTAATCAATAACGTGTAATGTAAACTACAACCATCTACGTCGTGTGTTCATGTACACTTGGTAAATGTACAAGGTAAAAGAGGGGCGATACTGAAGGCGGGCGCGTCTCAAGGATCAAACCTCATCCGAAATTTATCAATACCTGTATTCATGACATTGCGGTTGATTCGAAACGATCAACTCAAGCTTATAACGTATGATTTAATCAGGAAGATGCAGTCGCAACAAAGGTATGTAATTCCAATCGCCAGTGATGAAAATGAGGTCAATGTGGAAGATAAGAATCTAAGTATACAGCAGCGAGCTATAAATTGCAATAAACCTGGTTTACGTAAGTACAGTTCGTTGTGGCTTCCGCTACAATTCTCCTAGACTAACACTTAAGTCTCTCAATATATACAACTGTGATAGAAACAAATAATCCCATTTAAGTTGGAGACGCGCCCCAGTGAGATGGGGGCTTCAGAACCTGAAGAAGTCTAGACTTGCTTCATTAAGATCTTTATCATTGCAGAAGGGACAATAATGCGGTTCAAGGACTGTGAAACAGACTACAAACGTCTCAGCAGTTACTGCTGGCTGGAAGCACGCCAAGCGTGTGCACACGTTGAGTTTAACGGTGCTTTGAACAATATTTCAGTTCACCACAGCATGCCAACTTGATGTGAGAACATAGACTAAACTGATGCAGCTCTAAGACATTTATTCAGATGGTGAAACCGATGAGCACAGGCATAAAGCAAGAAACATAATCGGGCGGAACAAGAATTCGAGCCAACGAGGCATGACTATAATTTCCTAATTAGGAACCATCGTGCCTAGATGGAGTAGATTTATGTTCATAATATCAGCCCCCATGTTTTGTCTTACCTAGTCCTGAGTGATGACAGCCCAGCATGATGCTACTGTACTGTTACTGTCTGGAATCACTCGCTCAATTAGGAACCGCCGTAGAAAACTGCAAAACGACTGTATGTTCAATGAAACAATCTAGTTCGATTGCCAACATTATAGGCTAGTCAATCTACGGTTTGAGCTCAAACTAATTGCAGCAGAAACAAATCAGACTGATTCATAAATTTTATGCGTCTTTCAACCGTTCACAAAAGATCTCCACATCTGAGATGATCTGCAAGCACAGGATCAGTTTTTGCTCTGTATTCCAATGTAGCAGTAACGTTGCTTTCTTCTCTGTGTGACCACATATTGGGGTACTTTGACGACCACATAAAATAATGGTCTCAACAACTGCTCGTAAAACCACTCGGTTTTTCTCACTTGTACTTTGTAAGTGAGTGTTCAGTTGTTGTTCAATGGGATACTGCTCTCCCTTGAATATAGACATAATATAGACAGTGGGCAGGTGTTTCCAATCAAAGTCAAAGTCAAAGATGTTTATTGTACAAAAGGCCTCCGGCCCATATGCATTGGAGTTATACATATACATTATACATATGGTGCAATAAGTAGTAATTAGTGATCCAAACAGCAAATCATGATACAGGCAGTAAATTATGTACAAGTAGTGAAATACGATGGACATACAACACTTTTTATCAGATTGTTACGTTTAATAAGAGCATAATTGATATAGTACGACAGCTTTATTATTACATGCTGGTCAGTTGATGAAAGAAGTAGTTCAAATGCTAATGTAGGTGGCTTACGTAGATAATATTCAGCTATATATTTCGTACGCAAATCTTTATACAAAGGACATACAAGCAAAAAATGGATTTCATTTTCCACATCTATATTACACAATGGGCACATTCTCTTGCATCGTTCAATATAAAAACGTCTTCCTTCGTTTACCATTATGTTGAACAAACCTAACCTAAAACGTATAAATGGATATCTTAATTTCTTTGATGTTAAAAACGACAGATATTTCTCCGGCTGGAGTAGTGATTTGTATATTCTATAAGAGTCGTACCGTGAACTATTATGTATTACTGAATGCCATTTTTGATTAAACATATTAAGACTTCTTTCTCGAAACTGAGTTAAAAACAAACGTGCATCACCAACTGACTGACTTATCCATACAAAACCATAACCATGTGAAAACAGAAGATTTCTTACATAAGATGCCCACGTCACTTTACCAATTTTGTCCAAATGAACAAGCATGTTATAAGCCTTTTTGGGTAATCTATGTTCTTGCATGGTTTAAGATATTGTGTATGCAAGAACATAGATTACCCAAAAAGGATGTATTTTTTCTATGCATTCATATCTCTGGAATCCCCAAATCTCGGATCCATACAAAAGAATAGGCTGAATTTGACAATCAAATAGTTTAAAGTAAATACTGGGCGTCAACACACCAATTTTACACAAGGCAGATAAAAGACTTATCAATGCTTTCTTAGCTTTCAATGATAAATCACTTACGGGTTATAAAGAAAAAGATGTTTCTTTGCTATAATTCGATCCTTGGTGCGCAATACAATGCATAGGCTGATAGTGACTGACTGACTGACTGAGTTTGGTTTTACGCCGCTTTTAGCAATATTCCAGCAACATCACGGTGGGGGACACCAGAAATGGGCAACACACATTGTACCCATGTGGGGATTCGAACCCGGGTCTTCGGCGGCTGATAGTGTGTGGTGGAAGGGATCAAAAGCAGCTAAACGCATTAAGATCAGACAAGTTTTCTTTTAAAACTCAGAGAGACAAAATGAAATGTCGATTTGATAAAACAAACTCAGTTGAAGTAGCAATAAAATAATCGTTTATTAATACTATCATTCCTGACATAATTTCCATACTACTTCACAGCCCGATAGAGAAGGAGAGCTTGACATGTTCAATTGTTTGAGTAGTGTAGTTAATCGTTATATGTGCAAGTTTCAATCACAATTTCTAATGACGTACTGCTGAACACGAGGCATTGATGTCTGTTACACATTTTATTTGGGATATATGTTTGAAAATATACATTACATATTTTGAATTTAGTGTAATGCCATAAATGTAGCACAGAAGATCTTTCTTTGTGACAAGCTGTCTTCACCGACTATGTGGAAACGTTCTGTAACTATGTCAATGTTGTTTTAAGAAAAGATCATTTGCCCTCAAACTAGCGTTAATATATGTTATTTTTTCAAAATATAGACACTGTGGTTCACTAATTATCAAATGATCACAGTGATCATTTGAACTTTTCCAACTTGCATTATGTGCAAATTAAACATCAAATATCACTCTTGTCGTTGTACATAGTTCCTAAGTTTGTGACGTGCAAGTCGTTGTTTGCTTGATAACTCGACCTTTGACCTTGACAAAAAGACATTTCCCGAATTTTCCTGGCTTCCGATTTTCTGTGTGACATACAGGACACCCCAATCGTGACAAAAACACATACATAAACAATTTCTGTTGCAATTTGTGTGAGATTAGGTCATTTTCCACTTAGAATGACTAGCCTATAATCACACATCACCAGTCTACAATATCAGTGTCATGATTTATCATTTTCTCTGACATATATTGCAATTTGGATAAGTCTGTCAACTAACAAAAAGAACGTTGATTTTCTGATTTATTGCTACATTTTGATATTGAAATAGTGCATTGAATTACTTGTATCGTTTGGTTAGATCAGTGATCAAATGGTTTGTTGTGACGTATGGAAAGTAAAAATAATCCATCATACTACTTCCATCAACGTCAACGCTATCGTTATTACAGAAGTGATATGATTGGTGTCCTATGTTTATGGCCGTTAATATGCTCGTTATTATACACTCGCAGTGCGGTGTTGATGTCGTATTGTGCATTCGATGTTCCTGCTGATGTGTGCATAAACAAAAAATACAAAAAAATGTCCATTGCTTTTGTAGTTGAAGGAATATCTATTGCTTTTGTGTGGTAGAAAATCCTATTTTAAAATTTGTTCAGTAACTGTCATGACTGTTAGGTAACCATCGTATCATTTCCTAGATGGGAGAGATTGATAACGATATTGGTCCCATCTTTTGACTGACACATTTCGTTTCGAATTCCTGGTAATGAGGTCATTTCAAAGATTAGCTCGTGATGAGAAACAGTTTTCACTAACTGACGGACCAATTATCTTTTACAATCGGGCGGAGATTTCTGATGCTGTAATGTACTGAAAATAACAGCCTCCCTTAATGACTGTCATATTTTTTATGACTCACTGAAAAAAAAAAAATGCAGCATCACTTTATATTTTAATGTAGAAAGGCAATTTCTCCATGACCTAGTTTTTTATTGACCATAAAAAACGTCATGACATTTCCCATAGAATTTATTTGGTCATTATGATCATATTATTCGTTGGTAACGGGAGATTTCGCTCGCCTTGGTTTCAAAACCAGTTCATTTTCAAATATCACTTTATGTAGTGTAATCAACAGGGGTCTACTGAATGTCAACGATAAAGAAAGTACTCAAGTCGCATACATATATAATATGACCACCATACATTCAATGATGCGACTTCTTTAAGCACAGCCATCCACGAAATACCCAGTCAACTAAAGGAAAGTATACCCTTGAAAACTGGATTTAAACACATTGTTACAAACATTATCCAAAACGTTTCACAGGCGGAAGTATTTATAAGATTGCGAATGTAAGGTTCAAAACTACCTTAATCACATATGACTGGGTATCGCATATATCTATCCGTGACGATCCGGGTTAGAATTGGTCTCCATCAACCCCGTGCTTGTCATTGTATCTTTCATCACTGGATTGATGCTCGATCACTGAATTATCTGATCCAGACTCGATCTACAGACCGCCACCATATAGCTGGAATATTGTTGAGTGCAGCGTTAAACACCCTCCACCCCCTTTCACGTCAGTATTAATAAATTGTAATGTCTAAATACACAGCTAAAAAAGAAAGCAAATGGTATATTGCAAACTTCTTTTGATACAGCAGGCAGTATCAGAAAAAGGACGTGTGTCTTTAATTACACCGACAAATCATACTGACGCATAGAAGTGGTTTTATATTGTCTCGGTTACAGGCGTCGTATGTATCTTAAGAGTATGAGGCCAAGTAAAACAACAAGAAAAGAAAAGAAAAACAAAACAAAAAAGCCCAACAAAACCAAACCAAAACAAACCTACATTAACTAAAAAACAACAAGCCAAAAACAAATCACATATATATCCTTTGACAAAACCGTTACATTTTAGCCATCATCACACATCGTGGATACTTTCGTGAATACGCCAACCGCAGGTAGGAACGAGCGTGTGTACAGAAATCAGATCAGCACACGAACAATCTCTACCACTCAGATATTTACTCTGTTAAAAATTCTGTTTGATAATGAAAAACAAATATCAAAAAGGGCAAATCCTCTATGTGAGATATCGAACGTGCTTAATAGGAACTCCTAATATGGCCTCAGGATAAAATCAGATTTCCACAAGAATCCACGCTTCAAGCAAACTTGGATAGGCGCCATCAAGTCGGCGATGTCGTAATAACCTACTTGGCCTGTAAATGACAGGAAATAGTAGTTGATTCCATTATATTTGGATTGACCGTATATAATGACAAGATTCTCCAGAAATAGAGACAAAAAAAGTAAAAGAAACCCTCTTTTAAAACTTTGTTATGATCGTGGTTAGTTGGCTGATTCAATGATAGATGTCAATGACTTGCCAGCAATATTTCCTGCAAATGATTGTAGTTAGTGGGTGGGTATGGTTTTTCGCCACTTTTTTTCAGTATTTTATAGCATGTTTTCAATAAGACTGAATAAAAAGAGTAATTGCAAACTTGCTATGGCATCATCTGTTTATTTCCACACTGTCAGCGTTTAGGATTTTAGCTATAAGCTGTTTCATTAATAATGTGTATAGGTGTGGATGACTTCTCAGAAATATTTCCTGCAAACGATTGTAGTCAGAGAATGCGTTAGTGGTTGAGTATGTTTTTGTTGGCACTTTTATCAGTATTCCACCAGTATCAAGGATATTTACTAGCCTGTTTTCAATAAGACTGAATAAACACAGTAATTGCAAACTTTCCATGGGATCATCTGTATATTTCCACACTGTTGTGACAGTGACAGTTTTCGCAACGTTACGTCAGCGTTAAGGATTTTAGCTATAAGCTGTTCTCCATTAATAAGTGTATAGGCGTAGAAGACTTTCTATAAGAAATATTTCGTGTATAAGAAGATTGTAGTCTGAGAAATGCGTTAGTGGTTGAGTATGTTTTTGTCGGCACTTTTATCAGTATTCCACCAGTATCAAGGATATTTACTAGCCTGTTTTCAATAAGACTGAATAAACACAGTAATTGCAAACTTTCCATGGGATCATCTGTTTATTTCCACACTATTGTGACAGTTTTCGCAACGTTACGTCAGCGTTTGGGATTTTTGTTATAAGCTAAACCGTCAATGACCAACAAAACAAAACAAAATAATGACATAAATTTTTTAAAAATACTTCAGAAAGTAACAATTTAACATATTGGCATAGACCGGTCTTACAAAACCTCTGCTCAAGACGCAATAGCATGTCAAAATGAGGAAACGCAGAACATATCTAATCCAATTCACCCAACTTCCGACATTGGCACATAGTTTTTTGTTATACTGATTAATTCAGAAGTATCTCCCTCGATATTAAATTTCCAAGAACATGTGTTCTGTCCGCCCTAAGTAAAGCTGGATTATGTCTCTAAGCTGCAGGCCGTTTCATCTGCGATAAATTTGAGAGATGTGGCGTCAGATGAATTTTAGAATTGCTTCTTGTCTGGTGAAAACGCTAATATCAGGACAAAGTAGAAGCTAGGAAGTTTCAAAATCAGTTACAAAACTGTTTTCGGTGAAATTTTATTGTTTCAAAATTGTCTGGGTAAAGTAATAGAGGCATCTAGTTAATATACATTGACATTACACTCCAGGGTTTTCCAAAAGTGAACTGAAAATAATATTTTTATTTTCTTCGACTCGATTCGATATGGATGATTCGGATGAAATCGCAAGTCGTGTCTATTATCTGTACACGTGCGCTGTTTACAACGTTTTGTGAAGGCCATCAGACTTAAGGGTCCTCAGGGGAACTTTAAGTGGCCACACCACATATTCATTATTGGGTTGCTGGCCGCTCAGTAACTTAATTAATAATCCCACTGTTGAGTTTCCGGAATATATGATGATCTTCGTTCATTATCAAATACCTGTTTTTTGACCGCATAAATATGCACTCTGCTTATAGGCTTAAATCCAGTGTAGGATTAGTAGAGATTATTACCCTCCCTTTTCCATATCTTGCCCCGTATCATCCCGAGACGCCCATATCTTACAAACCCGGTGTTGAGAAACCCATGTGAGAAAACTGGTATCACACATATGTGTGAGATCGATTTCTAATCCCGTGATTGGCTCCCCCATGGTGACGGACTGTTTTCCTGGTGACGGACTGTTTTCCTGATTAAAATTCATTGATAAGTTACTCGTGCTTCAATCGAACAGAAACCTGTTACTCGGGCCAAACACCTTTACAACGACCTGCTATTTTAGCGATTGCAACATAAACAGGTATGTATACAATAAAACATAATTAGAATAAATATAACACGAATCTAGTTGTTTTCTAATTCCCTTTATTAAAAACATTTGATTCTAGTCATGGATACAAAATGGCTCGAACAATCAGTGATACCTGTGTAAACAATTATGTGAATACCGCCGTTAGAGATAAAGGCCGGGATTCCCTTCGAAAAATACCTGACACGATAACGTCAGTGCTTGCATGAGCATTGTGAGATGGATTTTCCTCGTGGTTTCCTTGATGAATTGATGAAATGACATTTTTCAATGATAAACATGATGAGTTTTTCGATAAAGATCCACTTCCAGCTTCGAGCTACTATGTGATTCCAATGTTATCAAATTCACTCATGACAATCAGAACCCAAACACACTCCTTGAAACAATGTACAACATGGAACGTTTGCAAGGCTTCATGAGTGCAAATGGCGACACACGTCACACCATCGAACATATGTACAGGAACGGTTTATCTACACACAAGTCATCGTTTAAGATATTCCTCAGACGCATTATAATGCAAATTTCATGTCTTTTTAACATGCAGAATGTAATCAACTCACATTTCATACTGGCAACATTGTAACATCAGTCACATTCAAAGTGGCAGTGTTTGGCTTGGGAAAACGGGAAGGGTTTGGCGAAGAAGAGTAGTCCCCCATTGATGGTGAACGTAACCTCAGCAATGTCGCATTCAAGCACACAGGTTACACCTAATTACACTCACTCAATAAGATTTGGCTCCGGTCGATGGGAGAACATTTCAAACGTAAACTGGTACACAAGTACAGATTCCCAAAGTGCAGAGATATCCAAAACAATCTTCCAACCACCAAACGATAACGATGACGTCACTTGCTCAAATATTTTATGCTTTTACATGGTAATATCATTATTGTAAAGTGTATAATGAATTTTTTGTGATATTATTTATTTTGCATTATCATTATAGCCTTGATGACGCGAAGATGTGGCAGAAACTATTTTGTGGAGGGTCACCTTAGGGATGAGTAGTGATTAGGAAGCCAAGTGACGTCACTCATTCAAAAACGTTACATTTTGTGTATTATTAAGTTGGTGCGATTGTATGGTGTGTAAGAAACAGATTACTGTACTAGTGTCTGTCAGATACCATTTATCTTACGACTCGTTCTTTCAAATCGTATTTAACTCGCTTTCGCTCGTTGAATACCTTTTGAAACATCTCGTTGTAAGATAAATGGGATATCTGACAGACACTCGTTTAGTAATCTCTGTATCTGACTGAGGCCGTTAGGCGTCGTTCGGGATGATAGGTCCAGATATGAACACACATCCGAGCGATTCCATAGTCCCATTATTTAGGGTCTAAACCTGTTTTAGTTTTCCTGAACAGTTAAACGTGATTAGGGTGCAAATGTCGGGAAACCTGTACATGTGAATTTGTTTGCACATCTGATTTAAGTGCATGTTTTAAATATTTTAAACATGTATAGATTATTAGGATTCTACACTGTGATTCTTCATCGTTAACATTTTTAAACATGTAAAGGAGAGAAGATTAATTTTATTTCTTTAGACACCACATGTGTTTCAATTATTTCTGTAAAACACCTAAATGTGTCATTCGTTTAGGATTTAAACACATTCCTAAACAGTTCTAAAACGGAACACGTCTGAATCATGTAGTACTTTCTAAACACAAGTCATTCCACAGTGTACTCCTGTAAACGAAAAGTTATGTAGGTTATTAATAGTTGCAGCACCAGCAGCAACAGCAGCAGGAGGAGGAGGAGTAGAAGTTAAAGTATGGTCACTATAGCACTGTTCATACACTATACCGTGTTCTTTTTTGTGTTTTGGTAATATTCTGTGAAATGTCTGTATTTCAAACATCCCCCTCAAAACAATTACAGATACGGACAGCCTAAAATGTTCAAATGGCGTAATTGGCCCAAGCGCGAGCCTGGTTTTTGGGCACAAGTCGCACTTCAAATGCAAAAACATGCTAGCTCATCTCTGAGAAAGAGTTTGCTTTTCCAAGTCAATGATTTGTCAACTAAGTGCAATATTTGTTGAAAACATGTCACAAGATGATATTTGTTTTTAGACGTAAATATGATAAATATGTCCAAATAGGACACCCCTGAACCAGAAATCTGGATCTTCGTATGCTGTATGCATATGGATTTTCTGTATATAACACCATTCTAAAAACACATGCAGCAAAATGTCAAACTTCTGGCATACCATCAAGAGTTTAAACTCACTAGTGTAAATGTAGCCACTTACTTCAGGCAACTGTTCTGAACTGGAATTTGCAAAACATTCCATACTGTTTAAAGATACTATTTACACATTAACTGAAGTATTGTAAAACAACTTCTTAAAGTTGAAAAGACTATTATAATGAGTTCAATAAATGATGAAACTGAGTGAAAATAGGTGAATTCTTAACGAAGTTTTACACCGAAGCGCAGCTGTTCTCATGCATGATATCTGCACATGCTTTTCATCAATTTGATGCCTGATCCTAGTGCAATCTATCTGCATAAAGTTTGCAGTTGGTTCCCACAAGTTATCAGAGAAATTCATCTTGGATGTAACCATATATATATACATAACAGATAGTGAGTGCTTTAAATGACTCTAAACTTTTGATGGGTAGTATAGAACTGTCTGAAAGCGGGGACGAAGTAATATGTAAAGAATTTTGACACTGATTAATACCTCAAGCCAAAGAGAGCCCTGGTTTATTTACTTCCGTGTACAAAAACATGGTATTCAATTAGAATTGGTTTCCAATCGATAAAAAACGTGCAGTATACCTGGACTATATAAAAAGAGAGAGGGGAAAGGTTGTAGATTGTGATACCAACTTCCCATCTCTCAGTCCTGCCACAATATCACCTATGTATCTCTCAGTACATATACGTTCTTTGTCCATCGCCTAAGAAATAATACAAAGTGATATAGCTGGTGTATATCTAAACTGTAACTTTCAGGACCAACATGTCACATGTCAGCGCAAAACATCCAAACGTAGATTAGACTGGGAGCAAGAAGATCTGGTGATCAATGAAGAATACAAGTGACAGGTTCAATTACAGCCATGATATGAATGCTCTCCGGGCTGCCAGATCGATGAGGTATAACTGATTGATGACTGATTCTGTTGTGTGCATGGTTCCTGAGGGGCACATTCTGACACCGGTTGCATATGAATTGTAGGGAATTTTTGTCGTAATCACCACATTTATCACTGAAGTAAGGGCAATAGCAGCTTTCTATTGAACCGCAAATTTATCGCACAATTTCATTCTGGGAATGTGAGTGCTTTGCAAGAAACTTTGATGTGGTTCCTTGCCGTTCTCTTGCGTTAACAAGTGTTATCAACTGACCTCGTAGCATCACTTCTAGAATCTGTTGTACTTCAGAAGGATGGATGTCAAATTCAGCAAAATAGGATGCGACTAAAATTATATGTCCTTTAGGCCCAAACGGACAATATCAATGGTGATATTTATGAGCATCAGAAGTTTGTCTTGGTACAAATTTGCTTTGTTAAAAATGAAAGAAAGCTTCTCATCATATTAAAGGTCATTACAGGCTTTTTTTGAAGGTGATCGATAATGTTTAGTTTTGTCTAGTTAATCGATATGATAAATTATTGGTTTTAACAGTAATTGCAATAGTTATGTTGAACTATGGGGAATGTTTCTCTCAGTCTTGAATGAATACATAAATTCATATATCAACGACAAACTCGATTATAAAATGGCAAACGCTGTCGACAGAGTTTAAGCATGTTCTGTGCAACATTTTTCCCTTTTCATAAAATATTATTTGCAAGGACACAAAATAATCTTCAATAATCATTGAAAATAAACGGAAATAATATCATGGCATGACGACAAGTGTCTATCAACCAGAATTTATCAAGACAAACACGAGTCATCTTTCTATGCACAAACTGTATTCAAATGTTCGCAAACGGATTTCCTGCCTACTGGTGTAGAAACCGTATATATTTCATAATCGAAAGGAATGTTCAAGAATCTTTGTTTGAGAAGAGGATGGATCACAATATTCCTCTCCATGCGTTAAACGCGATTTCATGTGAACTTGTATTAATAATTTGTTAAAGAAACAACTTAAGTATCTTTCATCACGTGAAAGAATGTTCAAGAATCAATATGTTTGTTTCAGGATGGATCAGAATATGCCGATCCGCCCCGTCCAACAGGGGAAACTTGACCTTCTAAGATGTGCATGTCTCAGGTGTCATCAAAATCCTTTCGGAAGTTGCATGTTAATAGAAAACCTTCTCACCCTGTTAGTTATTCTTGGCGGAAGAGACCAGGGGAGAGAACTGTGTGCGACAAACTTATTACCGCTCTGTGTGTGACGTTCATATTTTCAGCGCTCGTTCCATCACCGCTTGGATTAGTTTCGTATTTTTATGGGAGTTGGTACGGCGGGACGGGAACTTCCGAGTGTTATCAAGTGACGTCTGCTTAGTGTACATTATCTTCCATGGTGCTGATCACCTGTGTATAGATCGCCACGTGGATCCCATTTTGTTGGTAAGATCAATTACCACCTGCACATTTATATACATAGAGGGTCACTCCAGAATGTCTCTTGATAGCAAAGTTGTGTAAGCAGGGCGTTCAAGATTATGTTTACGAATGAGCATATGTCTGAAGAAATACAAGTTGTTACAATTTATAACATATTGTAATATAGATAATAACTTTATTTGTGAAAAATTTTCGGTTGCTTTGATAAAAAGCATATAAAAGGTTACATTGGTACACAGTGAGTGAATTGTGTTTTACGCCGCTTTGAGCACGATCTCAGTTAAAGCATAGTGTACATGCTTTGAGTACGATCTTGGTTCTGTCAGAAAGTACACGTTCAAAGTCCCACAGTCTAAGGATAGATACGTTTGTCTTTTGGTGTGCATGGGTGCAAAGAAGATAGTTTCAGTAATGCTGCACCTATTATTATCAATTATTTGTCTAACTTCATGCAGAGTGGAACTGTTAATTTTTTTATCCTGGACGTTTATAAAACGTCAAAACCAGCAATGATCCAGTGTCACTTAGCCGCCGAAACTAGGCCATTATATCTATGACAATTATATGAATTGATCGTGGGAAATTAGTAATGACACAAGGACTGGTATTCGCAAAAACATGTATTTGATAATAAACGAAGATCATCATACATTCCGGAAACTCAACAGTGAGATTATTAATTAAGTTACTGAGCAGCCACCAACCCAATAATGAATACGTGGTGTGGCCATTTAAAGTTCCCCTGAGGAGCCTCAAGTCTGATGGCCTTCACAAAACATTGTAAACAGGCACTTGTACAGATAATAGACACGTCTTGCGATTTCATCCGAGAGGATCGAATCCAGTCGAAGAAAATAGAAATATTAGTTTTTGTAATTGTAACTGATTTTAAGAGCCCATGTATGTAGTTGTAATTGATTTTAAGAGCCCATGCATGTAGTTGTAATTGATTTTAAGAGACCATGTATGTAGTTGTAATTGATTTTAAGAGACCATGTATGCAGTGTCTGTCTATATATTCATAGGAACATCACTACACGCCTCTATTACGTAACCCAGAATGTTCTGAAACACTAAAATGTCACCGAAAACAGTTTTGTAACTGATGTTGAAAGTTCCCATCTTCTAGTGGTCTCTGAAATTAGCGTTCTCATCAGGCAAGAGCCATTTTTAAAAGTCGTGTGAAGCCACATCTCTCAAATTTATCGCAGATGAAATGGCTTGCAGCTAAGAGACATAATCCAGCTTTACTTAGGGCGGACAGGATAATATGTGCCGATGTCGGAAGGTGAATTGAATTAGATCTGTTCTGCGTTTCTTCATTTTAGACGTGCTGTTGCGTCTTGTGCAAAGGTTTTGTAAGACCAGCCTATACCCAATATGTTAAATTGTTACTTTCTAATGTAATTTTTTAAAAACAATTTTTTTTATTATTTTTTTTTCTGTCATTGATGGCTTAGCTTATAACTAAAATCCCAAACGCTAACGTAAGGTTGCGAAAACTGTCACAACAGTGTGGAAACAAACAGATGATCCCATAAGTTTTCATTTACTATGTGTATTCAGTGTTATTGAAAAAAGGCTAGGAAATAGGCTAGTCCTTGATACTGGTGGGATACTGATAAAAGTGCCGACAAAAGCATACTCAACCACTAACGCATTCTCAGACTACAATCGTTTGCACGAAATATTTCTGAGAAGTCTTCCATACCTATACACATTATTAATGAAACAACTTATAGCTAAAATCCTAAACGCTGACGTAACGTAGCGAAAACTGTCACTGTCGCAACAGTGTGGAAATAAACAGATGATGCCATGGAAAGTTTGCAATTACTGTGTTTATTCAGTCTTATGGAAAACATGCAAAGAAATACTGATAAAAGTAGCGAAAAACCATACTCACCCACTAACTCATTCTCAGACTACAATCATTTGCAGAAAATATTGCTGACAAGTCATAGACATCTATCACTGAATCAGCCAACTAACCACGATCATAACAAAGTTTTAAAAAAATGTTTCTTCTACTTTTGCCTCTATTTCTGGAGAATCTTGTCATTATATACCGTCAATCTAAATATGATGGAATCAACTACTATTTCCTGTCATTTACAGGCCAAGTAGGTTATTACAACATCGCCGACTTGATGGCGCCTATCTAAGTTTGCTTGAAGCGTGGATTTTTGTGGAAATCTGATTTTATTCTGAGGCCATATTAGAAGTTCCTATTAATCACGTCCGATAGCTCACATAGAGGATTTGCCATTATTTTTATATTTGCTTTTCGTTATTAAAGAGAATTTTGACAGAGTAAATATCTGAGTGTTAGAGACGGTTCTTCAGCTGATCTGATTTCTGTACACAAGCTCGCTTTGGGAGTAATGTTGTTTAATGCCTTACTCAGCAATATTCCAGCTATATGGTGGCGGCTTTAGATAATCGGGTCAATCCAGTGATCAACAGTATGATCATTGACCTACGCAACTGGGATATATTGACAAGCATGGGTTTCTGAAGACCAATTCTAACCGGGGTCTTCGACATACATGCGATACCCAGTCATATGTGATAAAGGTAATCTTACATTCACAGTCTTTCGAAGACCTGCAGCTTTGAAACGCTTTTGATAACGTTTGTAATACTGTGTTGAAATCCATTTTTGAAGGATACACTTCCTTTTACCCGAATATTTAATTCGTGGATTAACGTGCTTAAAAAAGTCGCATCATTGAATGTATGGTGGTCATATTATGTATGTATGCAACTTAGAGTACTTTCTTTATCGTTGACATTTCAGCAGACCCCTATTGCTTACACTATATAAAGTGATATTTTAAAAATGAATTGGTCTTGAAACCGAAGTGAAATCTCCCGTTATCAAATGAACAATATGATGGTAATGACCAGATACATTCTGTGGGAAACGGGTCATGAAGTCATCACACAAGTCATCGTTTAAGATATTCCTGAGACGCAATATAATGCAAATTTCATGTTTTCTTAACATGTACAATATAATCAACTCACATTTCATACCGGCAACATTGTAACATCAGTAACATTCAAAGTGGCAGTTTTTGGCTTGGGAAAACGGGAAGGGTTTGGCGAAGAAGAGTAGTCCCCCATTGATAGTGAACGTAACCTCAGCAATGTCGCATTCAAGCACACAGGTTACACCTAATTACACTCACTCAATAAGATTTGGCTCTGGTCGATGGGAGAACATTTCAAACGTATACTGGTACACAAATACAGATTCCCAAAGTGCAGAGATATCCAAAACAATCTTCCAACCACCAAACGATAACGATGACGTCACTTGCTCAAATATTTTATGCTTGCAAGAATTAAAATCATCCACATTTTACATGGTAATATCATTATTGTAACGAGTATAATGAATTTTTTGTGATATTATTTATTTTGCATTATTATTATAGCCTTGATGACGCAAAGATGTGGCAGAAACTATTTTGTGGAGGGTCACCTTAGGGATGAGTAGTGATTCGAAGCCAAGTGACGTCACTCATTCAAAAACGTTACATTTTGTGTATTATTAAGTTGGTGCGATTGTATGGTGTGTAAGAAACAACTTACTGTACTAGTGTCTGTCAGATACCATTTATCTTACGACTCCTTGTTTCAAATCGCATTTAACTCGCTTTCGCTCGTTAAATACCTTTTGAAACATCTCGTTGTAAGATAAATGGGATATCTGACAGACACTCGTTTAGTAATCTCTGTATCTGACTGAGGCCGTGAGGCGTCTCGGGATGATTGGTCCAGATATGAACACACATCCGAGCGATTCCATAGTCCCATTATTTAGGGTCTAAACCTGTTTTAGTTTTCTTGAACAGTTAAACGTGATTAGGGTGCAAATGTTGGAAAACCTGTACATGTGAATTTGTTTGCACATCTGATTTAAGTGCATGTTTTAAATATTTTAAACATGTATAGATTATTAGGATTCTACACTGTGATTCTTCATCGTTAACATTTTTAAACATGTAAAGGAGAGAAGATTAATTTTATTTCTTTAGACACCACATGTGTTTCAATTATTTCTGTAAAACACCTAAATGTGTCATTCGTTTAGGATTTAAACACATTCCTAAACAGATCTAAAACGGAACACGTCTGAATCATGTAGTACTTTCTAAACACAAGTCATTCCACAGTGTACTCCTGTAAACGAAAAGTTATGTAGGTTATGAATAGTTGCAGCACCAGCAGCAGGAGGAGGAGGAGTAGAAGTTAAAGTATGGTCACTATAGCACTGTTCATACACTATACCGTGTTCTTTTTTGTGTTTTGGTAATATTCTGTGAAATGTCTGTATTTCAAACATCCCCCTGAAAACAATTACAGATACGGACAGCCTAAAATGTTCAAATGGCGTAATTGGCCCAAGCGTGAGCCTGGTTTTGGGGCACAAGGAGTCGCATTTCAAATGCAAAAACATGCCAGCTCATCTCTGAGAAAGAGTTTGCTTTTCCAAGTCAATGATTTGTCAACTAAGTGCAATACATGTTGAAAACATGTCACAAGATGATATTTGTTTTTAGACGTAAATATGATAAATATGTCCAAATAGGACACCCCTGAACCAGAAATCGGGATCTGCGTATGCTGTATGCATATGGATTGTCTGTATATAACACCATTCTAAAAACACTTGTAGCAAAATGTCAATTCTGGCATACCATCAAAAGTTTAGACTCACTAGTGTAAATGTAGCCACTTACTTCAGGCAACTGTTTTGTTCTGAACTAGAATTTGCAAAACATTCCATACTGTATAAAGATACTATTTACACATTAACTGAAGTATTGTTAAACAAATTCGTAACGTTGAAAAGACTATTATAATGAGTTCAATAAATGATGAACTGAGTGAATATTGGTGAATTTTTAACGAAGTTTTACACCAAAGCGCAGCTGTTCTCATGCATGATATATGCACATGCTTTTCATCAATTTGATGCCTGATCCTAGTGCAATTCATCTGCATAAAGTTTGCAGTTTGTTCCCACAAGTTAGTGGAGAAATTCATCTTGGATGTAACCATATATATATACATAACATATAGCGAGTGCTTTAAATGACTCTAAACTTTTGATGGGTAGTATATAACTGTCTGAAAACGGGGACGATGTAATATGTAAAGAATTTTGAAACTGATTAATACCTCAAGCCAAAGAGAGCCCCGGTTTCTTTACTTCCGTGTACAAAAACATGGTATTCGATTAGAATTGGTTTCCAATCGATAAAAAACGTGCAGTATACCTGGACTATATAAAAAGAGAGAGGGGAAAGGCTGTAGATTGTGATACCAACTTCCCATCTCTTAGTCCTGCCACAATATCACCTATGTATCTCTCAGTACATATACGTTCTTTGTCCATCGTCTAAGAAATAATACAAAGTGATATAGCTGGTGTATATCTAAACTGTAACTTTCAGGATCAACATGTCACATGTCAGCGCAAAACATCCAAACGTAAATTAGACTGGGAGCAAGAAGGTCTGGTGATCAATGAAGAATACAAGTGACAGGTTCAATTACAGCCATGATATGAATGCTCTCCGGGCTGCCAGATCGATGAGGTATAACTGATTGATGACTGATTCTGTTGTGTGCATGGTTCCTGAGGGGCACATTCTGACACCGGTTGCATATGAATTGTAGGGAATTTTGTCGTAATCACCACATTTATCACTGAAGTAAGGGCAATAGCAGCTTTCTATTGAACCGCAAATTTATCGCACAATTTCATTCTGGGAATGTGAGTGCTTTGCAAGAAACTTTGATGTGGTTCCTTGCCGTTCTCTTGCGTTAACAAGTGTTATCAACTGACCTCGTAGCATCACTTCCAGAATCTGTTGTACTTCAGAAGAGGTGGATGTCAAATTCAGCAAAATAGGATGCGACTAAAATTATATGTCCTTTGGGCCCAAACGGACAATATCAATGGTGATATTTATGAACATCAGAAGTTTGTCTTGGTACAGATTTACTTTGTTAAAAATGAAAGAAAGTTTCTCATCATATTAAAGGTCATTACAGGCTTTTTATTAAGGTGATCGATACTGTTTAGTTTTGTCTAGTTAATCGATATGATAAATTATTGGTTTTAACATTAATTGCAATAGTTATGTTGAACTATGGGGCATGTTTCTCTCAGTCTTGAATGAATACATAAATTCATATATCAACGACAAACTCGATTATCAAATGGCAAACGCTGTCGACAGAGTTTAAGCATATTCAGTGCAACATTTTTTCACTTTTCATAAGATATTAATGCAAGGACAAAAAATAAACTTCAATACTCATTGAAAATAAACTATTGAAAATTCTATGCACAAACTGTATTGAAATGTTCGCAAACGGATTTCCTGCCTACTGGTGTAGAAACCGTATATATTTCATAATCGAAAGGAATGTTCAAGAATCTTTGTTTGAGAAGAGGATGGATCACAACATTCCTCTCCATGCGTTACATGCGATTTCATGCGAACTTGTATTAATAATTTGTTAAAGAAACAACTTAAGTATCTTTCATCACGTGAAAGAATGTTCAAGAATCAATATGTTTGTTTTAGGATGGATCAGAATATGCCGATCCGCCCCGCCAAAGCGCCGTCCAACAGGGGAAACTTGACCTTCTAAGATGTGCATGTCTCAGGTGTCATCAAAATCCTTTCGGAAGTGGCATGTTAATAGAAAACCTTCTCAGCCTGTTACTGATTTTTGGTTGAAGAGACCAGGGGAGAGAACTGTGTGCGAGAAACTTATTACCGCTCTCTGTGTGACGTTCAAATTTTCAGCGCTCGTTCCAGCACCGCTTGGATTAGTTTCGTATTTTTATGGGTTGGTACGGCGGGAAGGGAACTTCCGAGTGTTATCAAGTGATGTCTGCTTAGTGTACATTATCTTCCATGGTACTGATCACCTGTGTATAGATTGCCACGTGGATCCCATTTTGTTGGCAAGATTAATTACCACCTGCACATTTATATACATAGAGGGTCAATCCAGAATGTCTTTTGATAGCAAATAAGCAAGGCGTTAAAGATTATGTTACCGAATGAGCATATGTGTTACAATTTATAACATATTTTTATTTAGATAATAACTTTATTTGTGAAAAGGTTTTCGGTTGCTTTGATAAAAAGTATATAAAAGGTTACATTAGTACACAGTGAGTGAATTGTGTTTTACGCTGCTTTGAGCACGATCTCAGTTAAAGCATAGTGTACATGCTTTGAGTACGATCTTGGTTCTGTCAGAGAGTACACGTTCAAAGTCCCACAGTGTAAGGATAGATACGTTTGTCTTTTTGTGTGCATAGGTGCAAAGAAGATAGTTTCAGTAATGCTGCACCTACTATTATCAATTATTTGTCTAACTTCATGCAGAGTGACAAATAATTAATGAATTAATTTTAACATAAAACATCAAAGCCAGCAATGATCCAGTGTCACTTAGCCGCCGGAACTAGGCCATTATATCTATGACAATTATATGAATGGATCGTGGGAAATTAGTAATGACACCAGGACTGGTATTCGCAAAAACATGTATTTGATAATAAACGAATAGCATCATGTATTCCGGAAACTCAACAGTGAGATTATTAATTAAGTTACTGACCAGCCACCAGCCCAATAATGAATACGTGGTGTGGCCATTTAAAGTTCCCATGAGGACTCTTAAGTCTGATGGCCTTCACAAAACATTGTAAACAGGCACTTGTACAGATAATAGACACGTCTTGCGATTTCATCCGAGAGGATCGAATCCAGTCGAAGAAAATAGAAATATTAGTTTTTGTAATTGTAATTGAATTTAAGAGCCCATGTATGTAGTGTCTGTCTATATATTCATAGGAACATCACTACACGCCTCTATGACGTGAACCCAGAATGTTTTGAAACACTAAAACTTCACCGAAAACAGTTTTGTAACTGATGCTGAAACTTCCCATCTTCTAGTGGTCCCTGAAATTAGCGTTCTCGTCAGGCAAGAGCCATTTTTAAAAGTCGTGTGAGCTACATCTCTCAAATTTATCGCAGAGGAAATGGCTTGCAGCTAAGAGACATAATCCAGCTTTACTTAGGGCGGACAGGACACATTTTCCATGGAAATATAATATTTAGGGAGATATTTCTAAATTCATCAGTATAACAAAAAAATATGTGCCCATGTCGGAGGTTAGGTGAATTGAATTAGATCTGTTCTGCGTTTCTTCATTTTCAACGTGCTATTGCGTCTTGTGCAAAGGTTTTGTAAGGCCAGCCTATACCCGATATGTTAAATTGTTACTTTCTCATGTAATGTTTCTTAAAAAAAATTTTTTTATTTTTTATTCTGTCATTGATGGCTTAGCTTATAACTAAAATCCCAAACGCTGACGTAACGTTGCGAAAACTGTCACAACAGTGTGGAAATATACAGATGATCCCATGGAAAGTTTGCAATTACTGTGTTTATTCAGTCTTATTGAAAACAGGCTAGTAAATATCCTTGATACTGGTGGAATACTGATAAAAGTGCCGACAAAAACATACTCAACCACTAACTCATTCTCTGACTACAATCGTTTGCACGAAATATTTCTGAGAAGTCATCCACATCTATACACATTATTAATGAAACAGCTTATAGCTAAAATCTTAAACGCTGACAGTGTGGAAATAAACAGATGATGCCATAGCAAGTTTGCAATTACTCTTTTTATTCAGTCTTACTGAAAACATGCTATAAAATACTGATAAAAGTAGCGAAAAACTATACTCACCCACTAACTCAGACTACAATCATTTGCAGGAAATATTGCTGACAAGTCATTGACATCTATCATTGAATCAGCCAACTAACCACGATCATAACAAAGTTTTAAAAAAGGGTTTCTTTTACTTTTTTTGTCTCTGTTTCTGGAGAATCTTGTCATTATATACGGTCAATCCAAATATAATAGAATCAACTACTATTTCCTGTCATTTACAGGCCAAGTAGGCTATTACGACATCGCCGACTTGATGGCGCCTATCTAAGTTTGCTTGAAGCGTGGATTTTTGTGGAAATCTGATTTTATTCTGAGGCCATATTAGAAGTTCCTATTAATCACGTCCGATAGCTCACATACAGGATTTGCCATTATTTTTATATTTGCTTTTCGTTATTAAAGAGAATTTTGACAGAGTAAACATCTGAGTGGTAGAGACGGTTCTTCAGCTGATATGATTTCTGTAGACAAATTCGCTTTGGGGTTAATGTTGTTTTTCGCCTTACTCAGCAATATTCCAGCTATATGGTGGCGGTCTGTAGATAATCGGGCCAATCCAGTGATCAACAGCATGATCATGGAACTACGCAACTGGGATACAGTGACAAGCATGGGTTTCTGAAGACCAGTTCAATCCGGGGTCTTCGACATACATGCGATACCCAGTCATATGTGATAAAGGTAATCTTACATTCACAGTCTTTCGAAGACCTCCAGCTTTGAAACGGTTATGATAACGTTTGTAATACTGTGTTGAAATCCATTTTTGAAGGATACACTTTCTTTTACCCGAATGTGTATTTCGTGGAATAACGTGCTTAAAAACGTCGCATCATTGAATGTATGGTGGTCATATTATGTATGTATGCAACTTACAGTACCTTCTTTATCGTTGACATTTCAGCAGACCCCTATTGCTTACACTATATAAAGTGATATTTTAAAATGAATTGGTCTTGAAACCGAAGAAAAATCTCCAGTTATCTAATGAATAATATGATGGTAATGATCAGATACATTCTGTGGGAAACGGGTCATGAAAAAACTAGGTCAAGGAAACATTGCCTTTTTATATTTAATGTTAAAGTGATTCTGGATTTTGGTTATTTTCAGTATGTTACAACACTAGAAACCTTCATCCGATTATGAAACATGATCACTTCGTCAGTTAGTGAAAACTGTTTCTCGTCACGAACCAATCTATAAACTGACATCGTTACCAGGAATTTGAAATGAAATTATTCAATCCAAAGATTGGACTAAAGTCGTTATCAATCACTCATCGAGGAAAAGATACAATGGTTACCGAACAATATTGACATTCAGTGAACATATCTTAAAACAGGATTTTCTACCACACACAAGCAAAATGATATCCCTTCAGCTAAAGAAGCAATGGACATTTTGCAATCTTTGCTTATACACACATCACCAGGAACATCGAATACACAATCAGACATCAACACCACACTACGAGTGTATAATAACGAGCATATTAACGGCCATAAACATAGGACACCGATCATATCACTTCTGTAATAACGATAGCGTTGACGTTGATGGAAGTAGTATGATGGATTATTTTTATTTTCCATACGTCACGACAAACCATTTGATCACTGATCTAACCAAAAACGATACAAGTAATTCAATGCACTATTTCAATATCTAAATGTAGCAATAAATCAGAAAATCAACGTCCCTTTTGTATGTTGACAGATTAGTCCAAATTGCAATACATGTCAGAGAAAATGATAAATCATGACACTGATACTGGAGAATGGTGATGTCGGATTATGTTGGTCATTATAAGTGATTGTCTTATTGAACATACGGCCAGTTTGCTGTTTTCTCATATGGTTCCCAATTGAGCGAGTGATTCCAGCCAGTAATAATGCAGCAGGACAAGGCAAGACAAACCATGGTGGTTGATGTTATGAACACGTATTTACTCTACGCCTGATGATTCCTAATTAGTCACTCCAACAGGAAATTATAGTCATATGCTCGTGGGCTCCAATCCTGGTCCCGCCGAATTATGTTCCTAGGTTTGCCAGCTTTTTGCTCTTGCGCACCATTATAGGAAATGTCTGATACCAGCATCAGTTTAGTGTGTATTCTCACATCAAGCTGGCATGCTGAATGAACTAAATATTGTTCAAAGCAGCGTTAAACCCAACTTGCTCACAGCCCTGACGTCCTTCTAACTAGTGGTAACCGCTGAGTGGTTTGTAGTCTCATAGTCAAATGTCATCACGGAATAGAGAATGCTGATGTTGTTTCAAGTTAACTTCTTGACAAAACATACATTCCTTCCAGTCAATAGGGTTGAACATGAGGGTTTCACTTACATTTTGTAACTGAAAATGCAGTATATTATTCATTCTATTGTCTTTTATTTGCCCTTATTGAAAGTAGATACACCATTTAAAAGAATATCAATGTAACCTTATTGCAAGGAATACTTGCAATAATTGCACCAGCAACTTGGCATGTCTTAGAAAGGCAGTCATGTAAAGTACAGGGACCGTTCATTATTTTGAATTGTCAAATTACCACCTTTTAAAAAAACCACTAAAAACAATTACAACTGTGTTCAGTAATGTTTCATAATGTGTTGCTAACCATCTGAATTATGTAACAACTAAAACGTTTTGATAACAACTTATTCCTAACAATCTATGACAATTTTGATAAAATACATTTAAAAAATAATTTGGGATGAAATAAATGTTTTGAACAAAATCCAATTTGTTTATTGATTTTAATGAAAGGCAGTTCTATATCTTGTGGTGACAACAATATTAACATTTTAATTGTAGAGTGGTCATATATGTTTCAAGATATACCGATGTAAGCATTCAGTATTTTTTCCACCATAAAGGTGATTTGACGGCCATTTTGTTTTTCAATTTTGAGGTTCATAAACAATTATTTTCAGTTGGTATCCTATTGTTTCGTGATCAACACCTTTAAATGTTAAAAAGAGTCTTAAAAATTAGAAAATAGATATTCAGTGACAGATGATGATATACCATGCACACTTACCAGTACTTGAGGTGACTATGGCGGCAATTTTGTTTTTCAATTTTTGAGGGTCCAAAAACATTTTTCAGCTTGGAATCCTATTTATTTAAGATAAGCGATCTTTAAATGTCTTAAAAAGTCAGGTTTCCAAAAGTTGAAAATAGAGATAGTCATAGGCGAAAATACAGTGCACAACTACCACTATTTTAGGCGATTTTGGCGGCCATTTTGTTTTTCAGTTTGGGAGGTCAAAAACACTTTTTTTCAGCTTGGGATCTCTTTTTTCGTGATCAGCACCATTTAAATAGGTAAATTAGCCTGCATACCAAATCCTACTAAAAAAATGCCTCAACATCTTTTATTTGAGCATTTTCCCAGAATTGGGCCTAATCTAGTATAGGTATTGATAAATTTCGGAGGAAGTTTGAGCCTTAAGGCGCGCCCGGCTTCAGAATCTCCCTCCTTTAACTTTGTATATTTACCAAGTGTATTAATACATGACGTAGCTGATCGTAATTTACGTTAGACGCTAACCTTATTGATGAAATGACAATACCCAAACACTCAAATGAAAGGTCACGACTCAGACAACACATATCAGGTAGTCTCAGGCAAATGTTCGTCTTGGTAAATGACAAATGTTGTCTAACAGCGTTTGGTTACAATAATTTCAGATAGCTATAACCACTAAGCACGCGTTCTTCTTAAACATCCTTCGATGACTGATTATTTAGCAACTTAAATTTATTGTTTATGTAAAACATTTCTAGTCACTATATGGCTGAAATATTGTCGAGGTGACGTTAAATTTTAACTCACTCACTCACTCTTCTTAAACAACTATACAGCTGTATACGTACATCCTTCTCGAAGAGTATGAATGGTTTTCCCTATTTTACATGTAATGTTCGGTTATTGAAGACAGTCTTACGAATTCCAACGGGTAATGAAGTAACATGCACAGCGAAAGTCACACTTTAAAGGCACCATATCACACCACGCTTCTCTAAAAAAATAATGCATTTCTCTCAATAATACTAAGTATCAGGGAAGCTACCGTATTATTGATCCCACCAAAATTACGTATTTGATAATAATATTAATCAAAACGTTCGAATGAATTAATGCAACGCTGCATTATGACCTGCAGCTGGTATTATGACTGGAAGCCGTTTTGATGCTGTCTTCCTTATGCTCTCCACCATGTTAACTGCTGCACATTCCGTTGGTAAATAACTGTAACGTTTCACCACACAATATGTAATGGTAAGTCAACAGATTTGGACAGAGAGGTAGGGAGAGTTTAGGTGGGAAAGAAATTGTGCAAGAATATGCTTGGAAATCGATAGAAAACATTCACTGCCACCAAAAATAGTTCAGGTGTTAAAGAAATATATATTTAAGCCCTTCCTCCCCAATAATACAATGGCCGGTCCATAGCGCTGATATATCAGTTTGTCTTTCAGACTGACGATGGCGTATGTACAGAAACTAACATACTTCATCGACACTTAAGAGTGAGTGAGTGAGTATGATTTTACGCCGCTTTTAGCAATATTCCAGCAATATCACGGCGGGAGACACCAGAAATGGGCTTCACACATTGTACCCATGTGGGGAATCGAACCCGGGTCTTCGGCGTGACGAGCGAACGCTTTAAGCACTAGGCTACCCCACCGCCCCTCATCGACACTTAAGAAGGGGCTCAGAGGAACACAGACCATAGAGAGAACTCAACGTCCTCAACAAATCCATTTGCACTACAATCTTCCAGAACCCGTAGGTGGATTCAAAGTCTCAACTGAACAAGGGTCAAAACAAAAATGCAATTACTGCCACGTATGGTTTACACACTGTCGTAACGCGCTTCCACAAACAACCCCTGGGAGATCAAGTAATAAATCAGTAGTAACACTATTTTCAAACCATCGAAATGTATTCTGTGATGTACAGTTGTGTAACTCTGGTCGGTATTTTCATTATTGACGGTGGACTGACCATCTATCAAATAAAGGAACACCAATAAAAAGGTGACTCTTGATGGTCTACTATCTGAACCTTTTCATTCAGTCGTGTCTGGCAGGCGTTGTCAGTGGCTTACAGTATCACGCCAACGTGACCGATGCATTGCGGAGGCCAAAGTGTAGAAACAATACTCTTTGATGTAATCAAATCTTCCAAATGTCTTCCACAAATCCATTTATATCCATCTACAATTTGTCCTTGAAGTACTGATAAGAGGTGCACATTTTACGTGGGGCAACGTTTTGTGGTCTAATCTGGAGTTATCTTGTGGCCTGTTTTTGGATTGAAAGACAGTACAATGTGTATGTGATTGAAGGTCGCATCTTGACAAAATGAATGTCAAACTCCCGATATGCAGTCTTGGCTGTCATATTCCTTATGTTTTCCTTAGTAATTGATCTAAAGTTCCAGCAAAAATAATAATGGGACATAAACAAAGTATTATACCATTCTGATATCTTCAACGCGACGTTAGACATATGTGTATTAATACCAAAAGTACTGATACCACTCGGGGCGGTGGGGTAGCCTAGTGGTTCAAGCGTTAGCTCGCCAAGCCGTAGACCCGGGTTCGATTCCCCACATGGGTACAATGTGTGAAGACCGTTTCTGGTGTTCCCCGCCGTTACATTGCTGGAATATTGCTAAATGCGGCGTAAAACCATACTCACTCACTGATACCACTCACATCATGCCGGGACATTATATTTACAACACTGAAACATTAAACAATACACAATAATTTGACTACCAACTCGACATCACCAACATAACGATGATCAGTGCTTACCGCTCAGACGCTATGTCTTATTGAGATTAACTTTCTTCAAGGCTGATAGCGAACTCTGCCAAAAGAAGAACGAATTAACAGAAGAATAATAATCAGATATTATTCGACACAAAACTGGAATCATAATTTGTTCGAAGTCACGTCCAAACATTGCTTTTGGGGATACTGAGGAAGTTGTCGATATTCTCTGGCCTTCGAAGGAAATACGTTCATGTAATTGAAACAGCTTCTTAGCTGGAATCAATTAGGTCTTTGACTACCTATCACTCAGTGATGGGCTCACTGCCCGACCCTCCTGGCGGTCGAGAGCCCCGTCACGGATGTATCTGCCTCATTTAACAAATTGACGGTGGAGTGTGTGTTACCGTCAGTCGACTGTCATCCGGCGTCTTCACAACGCAGCACAGACGCTTTTGTCAATGGGACTGATTAAACCTACTCAGCATCCGGTATATTCCGTTTACTGTATCTATTCACGATGCATATGTCTTTTGCTAAAAAGCGAGCTCTCTTTGCAAGATACTGAAAGGTGTAAATGCTGACTGGATACTGGATAATTGTTTTCAGCCATACCTGCTAAACCAGATACTTTTCAATCTTTTTTAAAAGACACGTTGTCCTTCTGGTAATCATACTTTTGGCACTAGCATGGTATTTGGAATATTTGTCAGTAATCCAACGTGATCCAACATAAAAGGAGACACAAAAAACATTTTTATATTCTAAGCAAATCTCTATGATTAAATACTCGGGGATGAGGAGACCGAGATTTAATGTGGAGACTGAATTTTCAGAAACACCTGCAAAAACAGATATATTTTTATTGAATCAATGAGAATACATATATTTACCAATAACGTTTCTGATAAAATACATAACCCGTGAAGGTCCGGGGTAGAATTGATCTTCAGTAACCCATGCTTGTCGTAAGAGGCGAGTAACGGGATCGGGTGGTCAGGCTCGCTGACTTGGTTGACACATGTCATCGTATCCCAATTGCGCAGATCGATGCTCATGCTGTTGATCACTGGATTGTCTGGTCCAGACTCGATTATTTACAGACCGCCGCCATATAGCTGGAATATTTTGAGTGTGGCGTAAAACTAAACTCACTCACTCACTCTGAATACCAGGCAACGTGAATGCCTCCATATAGTTTTAACACGCTGATACATTTAACGAAAAGGACATGCCATAACACCATGGCACCCCAAATGTTATATCCTATATTAGGACTACCCAATGTACATGATGTTTTCAGCAAGGCAACAATGGGTAGTAATGTAGACAACTGGATATACCGTGGATTCAAAATGAACTATACCTGGGTTCAATGTTTGAGCATATTTTCACGGCATAAAATCCAAACTGCCAAACAGCTACTGACAACCATCTTCAGCAGGACTGATTGAATCCAATATAAATGACATGTATCTCTACGTCATGAGGAGATTGCGTTCCAATATGGCCCATACCGAGCAATGGAAAAACGCAAAAAAGCAGAGAACCAGGATAATAATCTGTTCACAGTTTGGTCCCAACATTGGTTTTTGGGAGAGATGTTAATATTATCCTGCTTTCAAACGACATGAGATCATACAGTTGAAACAGCTTCTGAAATTATCAATTACGTTCTTGACTACCTATCACTCAATGATGGGCTCTCGCTGATCCGACCCACGTAGTGGGGGAGAGGCCAGGCACGGATGTATCTGCCTCATTTCACAAATTGACGGGGGAGAATGTGTTTCTGTCAATAACATGTCATCCTGCGTCTTTAGAACGAAGCACAGACGCTATTGCCAGTGAGACTGATTAAACCTACATCCAGTATCTAGTATATTTCGATTACCATATCTTACCACCATTGAATGTTATCGACCTTATTCGCCCGTTGATAATTAAACCAGAAGCTATAGAATGATACTTTGTCTTGACTATGGCTTTTCAAGATCAAATACATTTCCCCCAGTATTGGCCCTCCTAAGCGCGGAGTCCTGAAACTAGTGGCGTGACTACGCTCATCTTAACTGATGTTTGTCACATGGTTCAAAGCATCTGGGGTCCATTTTCATTCAGAAGACTTATTTTCGAATCGCTGTCTAAAGATACACTTATCAATATCAAATAAGAACGAATGGTACATTCAAATAAATATATAACTCTCGCTTCATTTTCAAATCCAGAACTTCCACCTCTCCCGTGTCCCGTTACTCTCTAAGTGACGAACTACTTCCCATCTGTCCCATGTCCCATTACACAACCTGACATACCTCAGTCCTATGGGATTTTATTTTCTAATGCTGTAACATTACAGTTGCTTAATCCAGTAAAGACAGGTTCCCCATGTCCAGGTCATAATGCTATTACCACTAGTATATATGGAATCCCACCTCCCCGGCTACATCACATAAATAATCATATGATTATCCCGCAAAGAGAGCTTCCTTTAGATACTTCTGGAAGGAAGACTGACCGTTTGTGTGGAGACTGGATAATCTTCAGCAACAGCTAACTTAATCCTCACTGCCTCTATTTATAGAAGACCGGGTTCGATTCCACTTTTTATTGGCCTCAGCTTTGTGGTGGTAACCTTTTTCCTGGCAGATCCGGAGTTGTGTGATGCTCATGCTAAGGCGATGGAAAGTTAAGTTAAGTGTAGAATTTTCAAATGTAAACAGTATTTTATGGGCTTTATAATAATAAAAAATTATCCACTTGGTCCATTTCATGACACTCTTACCATAGGAATGTTGTATACGTGAGGGGAAAATAGTCGAACGATGAACACCTGATTGGACAAGTGACAGCACATTCACTTCGATATCCATATCACATTGTATGACCTCTTGAGCGTTCAGTAGATGGAGGCAAATGCCCCTTCATTTCCGGTATATCGTCTGCAGATATACCGCATCCAGATGACACGGCTTGTCTCGAATACTATGTATCAACGGATTGAGTAATGAGAGCATCACACAGTATACATCTTCGGCCAAACAATAGGAAGCATTTATTCCAGTAGAACATCTACTTCTTGAAGCCCTGATGTCGTCCGCAGTCACTTTTCACGCTTGTAGTGATATGGAATGAGTTCCAACGAATTATCGCCTCTCAACTTACCAACTTCTGAACATGAAGCCATTTGCCTAATACTTTTTATATTTATATCCATCAAAAGTTTAGACTCACTTAAAGCACTCAATTTATGTTATGTACATATATATGGTTACATCGAAGATGAATTTCTCCACTAACTTGGGCGAACTATCTGCAAACTTTATGCAGATGAATTGCACGAGGATTATGCATAAACTTGCTGAAAAGCATGTGCAAACATCGTGAACGTGAACAGCTGCGTTTTGGTGTAAAGTTTTGTTAAGGATTCGCCAATTTCACCGAGTTTCATCATTTATTGAACTCATGACAATAATCTCTTCAACGTTACGAATTTGTTTTACAATACATCAGTTCATGTGTAGACAGTACCTGAAAACAGTATGGAATATTTTGCAAAATCTAGTTCTGAACAGGTGACTGAAGTAAGTGGCTATATCTTCACTAGTGAGTCTAAACCTTCGATGGTTAGTAAATATTTTTTCAAATTACCGAATTAGTTGGAATATAAGACATGCGAGAGACCCCAACCCCCACAGGTTAATCAGCTAATGTGTTACCACACAGTCACACACTGAATGTATTGGTCAAGTCTAAACATCTCGTCAATCAGCAAAGAAAACGGATATATTTCCTCGCTCCTATCTTTTATATGTATGAATATTCACATTGATGAAAGGAATGATTCAACTCATGTTGTTGCAACCAAACCAAGCTGTCATCCCACAGTGAAAGAATTGACAGGCCACTCATTTCAACTAAGTCGTCTTAATTCCTAGACGTCAGTTGGTCGTGTAAAAAATACTACCGTTGAACATCTTGTGTCTCGGTTGCGAAAATTTCTGGTGACCGCTTCTACATGCATGTACATCTGCATGATGTAACATGGGCTTAAGGCGTGAGCGGATGCTCATACTGGACTGCCAGCTGCCCACAGTACCACACAGAGGTGACGGAGTATTGATGCACAGTGAAGGCCAAGGTGTTGAAACACATTATTTACTAAGTGGTGTCTTTCAAATACGTTCTTTCACTAATCCACCTATATTCATCTGCTATGATCATTTGTCCGGAAGTTGATATTTAGGTAGTTCTGTTGAAGCCTATAAGCTACAAATTTAACGTCAGGTCAAAGTTCACCGGAATCATTTCGAGACTTCTGCTGGAACTGAAATGCAGTACAGCGTACTTCAGATTATAGGTCGGATCTGTGTACAGGACACTATCATTTAACACGCAAAATGTGCAGAGTGTCATATTTGTTATCTGGCTCATGAATCGTAAAAAATGTAGTTCCAGGAAAACTATTCATGGGACATATAGAAAGTAAACAGTAAATCTTTAAAACATACATTATAATACACGTTTTATAAGCACTGAATGCTGATACATCATGCTGGGACATTTTATATACAACAAAGAAACAAACCTACAAAACCACAGTGAGCGGAAGACCTGTCCAGACGTGGAAAATCCAGGATAGAATTGGTCTTCAGGAACCCATGCTTGTCGTAACAGGCGACTAACGGGATCGGGTGGTCGGGCTCGCTAACTTGGTTGATCCATGTCATTGTATCCCAATTGCATAGATCGATGCTCATGATGTTGATTACTGGTCCAGACTGCCGCCATACAGCTGGACTATTGCTGAGTGCGGCGTTAAACAACACCCAAACCAACCTGTTCAGTATCACAAATGCAACCATCAGAAAAGTTTGCAGCTCAGACATTCACGAGGTGAATGGAGTTCCACTTCTGTTTACAAAACAAGGAAGGGGTGGTGTGATCGTGGAGGTCTTATCAACTATTCTTCTTATCGAATCTATCTTCTTATAACCGTGTTCCCCAGCAGCTTACAGGGATAGGTTTTAGCTTCAGCAGATTGATTAAAAACAGGGCGAAGATGACATGGATCCTTTTGTCCTAGAGTAACTTCCTTTAAGGCTGATACCAGTACCAAAAGAGAACGATCAAACAGCAGCGTGATAATGAGATATCTGATGTCCAGAACATCAATTTGTTTACAGGGTATTTTGTTCCCAGTCACGTCCCAATATGGTTTTTGGTGATACTGAGGACGTTGTTGATTTTCTCCATCCTTCGTAGGAAATAAGTCATGTAATTGAAACAGCTTCTTAGCTGGAATCAATTAGGTCTTTGACTACCTATCACTCAGTGATGAGCTCTTGCTGCCCCGACCCTCCTGGTGGGGAAATAGGTCGCTCACGAATGCATCTGGCTTGTTTAACAAATTGACAGGGGAGTGAGGGTTACCGTTAGTCCACTGTCATCCGGCCTCTTTCCAACGAAGCACAGACGCTTTTGTCAATGAGACTGATTAAACCAATCCAATATCTAGTATATTTCGATTACCATATCTTACCACCAGTTGATTTGATCGACGTTCTTCGCCTACTGTTAATCAGACTAGACGCCTATCTCATAGAATGATACTTTGTCTTGATTATGCCTTACGTCTTTGCCTTTTAAAAATCTCATACATTTTCACAAGAATTGATCCCCTTCTAAGCCTACAGTAATGGAACTGAAACTAAGAGTAATATGCCTTCGTTGGTATTTGTCAGCTAGCCCAAAGAGTCTGGTGCCCATTTAAAACCAGAAGATTTGTTTGGGGATCGATATCTTAGATAAACTCATCAATATCAAATAATAAACAAATAGTATTTCCAACCACATTTCCCTGACAATTCCATTAAAAATTTGTTTTATTTTTTATACCCCCACCAGAATATCAGACGGTCTGTTCCCACTATACATAATTCTACTCAGACACAAAAACGCGTGTATGCCCACTAAGATGCTGCAAATGAACATATCCGAAACATGGCAAGTGGGAGGATAGGGAAGAACCAGTTTCTGCGGCTAAGTGACACTGGATCATTGCTGGTTTTGACGTTTTATAAACGTCCAGGATAAAATTAATTCAACAGTTCCACTCTACATGAAGTTAGACAAATAATTGATAATAATAGGTGCAGCATTACTGAAACTATCTTCTTTGCACCTATGCACACCAAAAGACAAGCGTATCTATCCTTACACTGTGGGACTTTGAACGTGTACTTTCTGACAGAACCAAGATCATACTCAAAGCATGTACACTATGCTTTAACTGAGATCGTGCTCAAAGCAGCGTAAAACACAATTCACTCACTGTGTACCAATGTAACCTTTTATATGCTTTTTATCAAAGCAACCGAAAACCTTTTCACAAATAAAGTTATTATCTAAATTAAAATATGTTATAAATTGTATGTCTTCAGACATATGCTCATTCGTAAACATAATCTTGAACGCCCTGCTTACACAACTTTGCTATCAAAAGACATTCTGGAGTGACCCTCTATGTATATAAATGTGCAGGTGGTTATGGATCTTACCAACAAATGGGATCCACGTGGCTATCTATACACAGGTGATCAGTACCATGGAAGATAATGTACACTAAGCAGACGTCACTTGATAACACTCGCAACTTCCCTCACGCCGTACCAACTTCCATAAAAATACGAAACTAATCCAAGCAGTGCTGGAACGAGCGTTAAAAATATGAACGTCACACACAGAGCGGTAATAAGTTTGTGGCACACAGCTAGGCTCTTCCACCAAAGAATCACTAACAGGGTGAAAAGGTTTTCTATTAACAATGGCACTTCCAGAATGATTGTGATGACACCTAACACATGCGCATCTTGGAAGGTCACTGTTCCTTTAACAAATTATTAATGCATTTTTTAAGTTCGCATGAAATCGTGAGTTAAGCGTGTGGCGGAATGTTGCTATCCATTCTTTCCTGAAACAAACATTAAGAGTTTTGATAATGAACTGTATATGGTTTCTTTAACAAATGTTGAACAACTTAGGACAAACTTCTCATGTACATAAATGTCTCTTTTCATATTCTCTGCTTCGACCTAAAGGCCATATCATTTTAGTCGCATCCTAATTTGCTGCATTTCACGTTCAGCTCGTCCGAAGGACAACATTTCCTGGAAGTGATATCACTAGGCCGGTTGATAACACTTGTTAATGCAAGACATTGGCAAGGAACCGCATCCCAGAATGAAATTGTGCGATAAATTTACGGTTGAATAGAAAGATGCTATTGCCCTTTCTTCAGTGATAGAGGTGGTGATTACGACAAGAATTCCCTGCAATTCATATGCAACCGGTGTCAGAATGTGCCCCTCAGGAAGCATGCACACAACAGAATCAGTCATCAATCAGTTATACCTCATCGATCTGGCAGCCCGGAGAGCATTCATATCATGGCTGTAATTGAACCTGTCACTTGTATTCTTCATTGATCACCAGACCTTCTTGCAGTTTTGGATGTTTTGCACTGACATGTGACATGTTGGTCCTTGAAGTTACATTTTAGATATACACCAGCTATATCACTTTGTGTTCAGACTGTGTTTGTGCATTCCTCGAACGAAACAATCATATACTGCCCGTCACACACACAGTGCATGATTGGCTTATTTGTTTATCATTAAACTGAAGCTTCACGCTGGGTCCCCAATACACTATGCTTGTCGGAATAGCTAGCTGAAATGGGAATTGGTTGGCTGAAGGATACATAGGTCATATTGTCGCAGTACGTAGAGATGGACCAAGAACGTATCTGTACAATGAGAGATACATGGGTCATATTGTCGCAAGAACGCAAAGAACGTATCTGTACTGTGAGATGGGAAGTTGGTATCCCAATTCACTTACGTACAGACTCTACCGCCTATTCTCTCGTTATATATATATATAGTTCAGATATTCTGCACGGCTTTTTTCCTTTCATCTACTGGAATTCTAATTGAATGCCATGTTTTTGGACACGGAAGTACGGAAAACAAACCAGGGTTGATTTTTCCATTTAGGTATGAATCAGTGTCAAATTTCTTTACATATTACTTCGTCCCCGTTTTCAGACAGTGATATGCCAGAGGGTTGACATTTTGCTGCATGTGGTTTTCACTGGTTTTATATACAGATTGTTACTTGTTACTGTGTAATGATACCGACTTACACCGATTTGGCTATCATTTATCATTCGAAATAATATTGTTTAAACATTCTAGTTATTATTGTTGAAGCTCTAACATTATCTAAAGCAGGAGGGCGCCAAGTTTTATGACACACTTTGGGTTTTTATCTTTTCGTGAAACCCGTTTGTGCTTCTGTGAAATGATATATCACGTGCAGTGTACTTGGACAAAGTACTGTGACTATGTGTCCCAGTCCACCCAGCTGTGAATGGGTACCTCGTAAGGATGAGAAAGCCACAATAACTCAGTGCGCCTAGGAGTTGAGATTGATAATACGATGTGCCGTTGAGATTGACATCCCATGATCGACGGAAACATTAACAGCGCCATGAGCATGCACCAGTTGCTTGGTATATGCGCTATATAAATATCCTATAATAATAAAATACTCACTTTGAAGTCTTATTATGATGTTTTAAAGTAAAAACTAAATGCATCCATTTCCTCTTGATATAGAAAACTTCATTTCCAGTTAAATTTAGCACAATAACGTCTTTACAAAAATCAACAAATCAATTGCTGTTGCTTCTTCCAGTGAATAACTTTCCGACAACAATCTCGTTTCGTTTGGTATTTGCTCGCGGGTGTAACTGTGTCGTAATATATTTCCTATTCAATGAAGGATTCATGAAGAAAAAGTCTAGATTCTACTCGGTTTGGTTTTGTCCATGATCAATCCATTTAGCCCCAGATGAGATCAACATACCGTGAATTATGTGATAGTATAATTCATCAAAAGTATGTTCCACAGTATTAACTTTCTTGAAAATATTTTGTTTTCCAATTTCATGCGTCGTAATTCTAAGGTTAATTTTGTTTCAAATGTTTTTTTTCTCCCTTTTATCTAAAATATTCTCCAGTGGATAAATAGTAAACAGTATTACCTCTACTCATTAATAATAAGGCTTCCCTAAGTTATTGGTCACAGATGAAATTACAAACAATACCATCACAAATCTACTTCAAACACAACAGAGATGAACATTTACTATATTGTATAGTTTAGTATATTTTCTTTCTTGTAGAGGATACTTAATAAATTTCCAGGAGCCTGTTCCACACAATAAACTAGCTATAGGGACAAAGCAATGGGACACTGATCAGATCTGATGCTTGGAAATATCGCAAGTGATTTGCGATAATGTTAAATCACGTGAAATCAGGAAAAAGTCAAGCTAGGCCTGCTTTATTAGGGTATGTTGACGTTACGACTACGTTTTTAATAGTGAACTAATAATTCATAATCAAGCCATCGGTCCTTTAAATCTCAAATTTGACTTTCAATGTTTTCTGTTGAAACAACAAAACGCCATAAGTGCCGCAAGAATATCAATGCAATTTTCTGCAGCGATGAATATTTCAAGAGTCCATAATATTTACGAAACATTGAGGGACACGTCCAGGATATGACAAGCAAACAAGGCACCACTCAGATTACGTAGGTTCTAAATGGCTTGAGATTGCCGCCACATATTGCTAACAGAATCACGTATTGACACATTTTAAAAAAAATGCATCTCTTCATAGAGCAAGCCATTTAAACATGCTGTGTACATAATTTTCCCAGGGAGATCAATATTATTTCCTTTTCTCTGATACATAATCCAATTTTGATATCAGTTTTGATAATGTCAAAATCGTTATGCCGTGTCAGTATGGTTTCTTACAACTGTTTAATGAGAGAAAAATAAAAATAAGGCTGTTTGTAGTTAATATAAACTTTTGTTGAGAATTTTATGCTGGTCAATAACACAAATATGCCACTTACAAAGACCGAAACAGGGATTAAGTGTATATCTAATCTGTACGTGTTCTTTAAGATTTGACATGGCGATGACGATGGGTGATACTCACCAAATAAAGTTTGTGATGTGCTCTGAAGGGAAAGGTTCTGTATGCTGGGCGCTTGGCGCAGGGGCATTGACTGAATTATTGACTGACTGATTGATTTATTACAACATACCCAAACCCTTAATCCAGTTGGGAAGATATGAATAATCGGAAAACATGATCTAAAGTGTACACTGCGGTGGATTTGAAGGATGGTGGACAAGAGACGGTGGCAGCAGCCATGTTTATTATGGATGGGGAATAATGGTAGAAATGGTACATTAGATGGAAATCACGTGACAGAACGCACATCGGGGACCGAGTGGCCAATGTTCCCGATGTGGAGACCCGCTCTGTCACTTACACACATTCAGAAGTCAGACGGCGATTCTTCATCGTTAACGTAGTCGTTGGTGAGGCTACGGCCTTGGCCGACTAGCCGCACAGTCCGTCCGCTTCTGTCGATGATCTGGGCCCGTCTCCTCGCCTCGTCTCTGACTGGTCTCCCTGCTTGGTCTCCCTGAGTGACCATATCAGTCAGGTTTTATACATAGGGACCTTACGCCACGTTATGCAAGGTCACTGACCCATGCACATGTACATACGTAAGATCCGCCGACGTTGAAAGGAGTTGAGTGGCATTTACTGATAGCATTAAGAGTTAAGGGTCCTGCCTGGAGGGGGGGTTTATGATAAAAGGGCTACACCGAATGATTGCTGAATACATTAAACAGACAGAGTGGATAAAGTTTCGGTGCACTTTGGATATATTCTGAGTCAAAAAAGAAACTTCACAAAATGTAATTTGAAAAATAATGAATATTTTTTTCTGATGATACATCTATGTATCCGAAATGGGATCCCTATCTTTCGACACTAGAAAAACGTTAGCAAAACCCACTCAAACCCATCCATTCGTCGTGCAAATGACTTTAGTGCCAAATCAGGTTTTGCACGTGCAGTCGATCACGTGATCTTCGCATCGAAGTTTTCTTCATATGCACGTGTTTGCATTGGCCTCAAGAATTGAAAAAAACACTTTTAAACCACAGTTCTAACGGTACTTGAAATGCTACGATTGTCAAATGTGCAACGTGAACGTGCCGTTGGCATGTTGCAAGCGGGAAGATCAGTTATTGGCGTCGTAAGAGCAATGGGATGCAGCCGTCGTACTGTGTATGACTTGCGAGGTCGTCTACAACAAACTGGCACCACTTCTGATCGCCCAAGGTCGGGTCGTCCACGTGTGACGTCACGAGCAGAAGACCGACAAATCGTCCTACGTCACCTACGTGACAGATTTCTGCCGGCTACACGAACCAGGGCTGAGATGTTTAGAGGTCGACTGTCCTCACAGACCATTCGAAATCGGTTGCGGGCTGCCAATCTCCATTCTCGACGTCCATATCGTGGGCCAATATTGACGCCGTTTCATCGACGTCAACGTCTGCTCTAGGCCCAACGTCACCTCCGATGGACCCAGAGAGACTGGAATCGAGTCGTTTTTTAGCGACGAATCAAGGTTTACCCTCAGATTCGCGGACGGCAGGCATAGAGTCTGGAGACGACGTCGTGAACGGTATGCCCAATGTTGTGTACAGGAAGTCGACAGATTCGGGGGCGGAAGTTGCATGGTGTGGGGTGCTTTCTGTGGGAACAACCGTTCCCGACTTCTGGTCATCCGTGGAAACCTCACAGCTGCTGCTTACCGCGACCAGGTGCTCACCCCTGAACTCGTTCCTTTCATGGCGGCTCATGGCCCAGGTCTACAGTTCCAGCAGGATAATGCTCGGCCGCATACCGCGATGTTGACACGAAATTTCCTTCAAAACGCTGGAATCAACGTCATGGACTGGCCATCGAGGTCCCCTGACCTTAATCCAATAGAGCACGTTTGGGATGCACTTGGGAGAAGGCTTCGTGGTCTTAGGAACCAACCTCAGAATTTGCAAGAACTTGGCTCTGCCTTGGCGCAGAATCCCCAACCACGTGTTCACAAGCATCAGGCAGTCGATGAGGAGACGGTGTTTGGCAGTGGTGAATGCGCGGGGCGGCCATACACGATATTGAACTGAGAAATTTCGCATTTTTATTCTTGTGGCTTGACATTCTGTATACCAATGTTTTGGAACGGCGGTGTAGCCTAATGGAACTGATTATGGCACTGTCAGTGTATCGAGTACATCACACAGATCTCAGCAATGAAATAATAACAATTTAACCATCTTACCATCTCTTGTTTAAGAAATACACTTCGCTCTACCACCATGTATAGTGTAATAAAACACACTTTTGCCCTGAACTATTATAGTTAAAGCACGAGGACGCTTGCGTCCGAGTGCTTTTTAACGTTATAATAGTTCAGGGCGAAAGTGTGTTTTATTGCACTATACATGGTGGTAGGGCGAAGTGTATTTCTTTTCTAAGATGCCAAATTTAATACTTTCTAAAGATAATTACGATTAATTTAAGGCAGAAAACAAACGACGGTGTCGGTGACCTAAATTAAGAATCCTCGCACAGGGCTAACTGGCGCGCTGTTCTATTGATGTGTCTGCCCCCTACGTTAAGACGAACGTTACCAGAAAAAACAAATAACAGTTTGATGACGGTTTACGTTCGGATTAAATATCTTCTCTGAATTATTTTAATTACATCTGTCATTAACGTAAACCATATGGGGCAATATGAACGTTGCATTTCTACTACCAGCGTAAGTTTAGATCAGTACATCCAGAGGAAGTTGAGTAGTCAAGCGACATTCCACAATTGCATTGTGGGAATGTAAACATTACGAACGTTACCGTGTCGCTGAAAACTTGTGAGTCGAAATGACACATTTTAACCGTCGTAAAACATAAACGTAATGTTTCCACCAGTGATGTTAGCTGCGTGAAGCAACAGCAAACCAAGAAACTGGATGCAACGGTGTAGTTTACTGTAGGAGGCCGTACGAGGCGATGACAACTGACATGCATCGTGACGTCGCTTACATTGTGACGTAATGTAAAATGGTTCGATTACGAGGGGGCACACTAGAATGGCGCAGTGACGGGATAACGTCATTCAATTGTTACGTCATCAAAAAACTATACCTTTATTGTCTGATAATGTATTTTTTTTTCGATTGTTCTAACCGCTAGGCATCTTAGAATCTTTTATAGTGCCCTGAAGAAAGAATGTGAAGTTTCCTTTTTGACTCAGTATATATTGAAACAATTATGTTGTTTGAATATATGAAGTTTTACAGAAACTTATTGAATTGTTTACTCTATGGCACATCTGTAAATAGATGTCTATGACATTCGTGTCTGCCTTCCATGAGATCGTCTTGGGTCTCTTTACACCAAGCCTTCTTGTTGAAAAGAAAGAAACTGAAGGTATAGTATTTCCAGAAATTATTGCGAAAGTTGTTTCTGCAAATATATAACGCATGTATATAAACTATAGAAGTTTTACTTAAATGGATATGTTGAGATATGAGATATGTTAGTGAGGCCTCCTTGCCTTGCAATACATGACTGAATGCGCAGTACACTACCAGATCAAAGCTCACTTCTTTCTTCATATTCTCAATATTTCTAATTCCGGTTTGGTTCATTCAGTTCTTCATTAGTCCCAGTAATTTTTCCATTGAAAATACACAACGGCGTCACTCCACATGATGATATTCCACCACACATGTGAAATTTCGGGATATGTTTTGGTTATCTACGTTGGTAGGTAGGTTTCACGGTATCATTTGTCCAAATTTTCACACAGTTCCGAAAGAGCCAGACAGAACTTTTATCAGAAAAGAAAACATTATTCCAATCTTAATCTTCGCCTATTCACAATCTGACCAAGTCGCCGGCGATCCGTAGTACTGAACTTCCTTGCCCTCCTGTCACTGCCTTGTGCTCAATCCAAACTTCTGACTGAATATTCTTCAACGTTTTGTATACTGTAGACAGAGGAATGTCATGCCTACCAGCTTACTCTTTTGCATTAGTCACGCCCTTCTCAAAATCATGTAGAACCAGCTTTCGTTTCTCTTCTGCTGTCAAATCTGCCATGTAAACAAAGGAAGCCGTCAGCTACACCAGGGAAGATAATGTGTAAGGTTCATTCTCAAGCCTACAATATTGCCTCCATATTGACTACCTTACCACATAATGTAACACCTATTTTATAATTCTATTATCAATATTAGGAAATAAAGATTTTCTCAATAATTTCTGGTAAAACTGTAAGTGACTTGCAGCAATCGTCCTTCAAAGCCCTTTATAGTTTCCATTGGATTTCTGTTTTATTTATTCATACTTTTGGAACCTTGCACATCTTTCACCATCCATCACTACACAGTGAAGGGTGTTCTGGTGCAGCAGTAGAAGCAGCATGTCGGCGGTAAAACGCTGCCTGCTTTTCCGAGGAGATGACATTACCATGTCTGAGTGTCAGTATTACAGTTTTGCATGATTTGTCTGAATATCGGCTCTGGGACATCACCATGCAAAATTCAACAGACACCACCACAACCGAACCCCTTCGTTATTCCTCGTTAGACTTAATTGCACCTTTTATTGAACTTGGCTTAGGTCCTACAAACATTATCCAGCACAATATTCTGTATGCAAATAGTAAGAGTATTTATTACTGATCGGTTAAACTGATGGTTAAATGCATCGTCGGAACAAGGGCGAACAGTGTCCAGAATCTTCTATCTCGATGAATTGCAGAAAGCAGAATATATGACAATCTTCGTTGTAGAGACGCCATCAGTCTTGTCACATTAGACCTCTTATATTCATGTATGTTTGAATACGATTACTTGGGGACGGCAGATAATAATTGGCCTGATTGTGGAGAGGGTAAGGGATGCAGACAGAAGATGTAGATGAAAGCTGGCTTATATTGATTGTGGCTTTGTAATCAAGGTGATGTCTTCCACCATGTTAATTCACTTTGTTCAATCTATCCTTCGTGATTCTTAGGAGAGATACCAGTTAGAAAAGCAAATTATTTAGGTTTCCAGTTATTTAGATATTTGCTTCAATGTATGTCGTACGACATTTTGGTACCTATCAGTATCACGTAATCTACGAACAGTGGGATAAAAATGATGGGATAAAACAATCTCCCTACTCCCAATAGATGGATAAATAAGAACAGTAAGAGTAAAATCACTTTTTAAGCAAGTGCTATCAGGATAATGTATTTACCAAGTTTTACCTGTACCCTCTCACACACACACGCACACACGCACGCACGCACGTGCGCGCACACACATTTGAGGAATTTGAAACAGAAAAACTTGACATCTTTTTTTTTTTAATTTAACGTTTTTATTTCCCAGTACATGTATACATGGCATTATAATTATTATAGATGTTCACATATACAAGGCTTACATAAATAGATAGTATTTACAGGCCTTAGCATAGGGCCTTAGTCGGTGTTACATTGACCATTCTTTCTTTGCAGATATTACATAGATAAGTAGGCATATATTAGATAAGTAGGCATAACTATCAGGCGGTTTGCTCCCCACTTTCAACATATGCATTAAGTAGAAAAGTATCCATCCCTTAAAGAAGGGTATACTACATATATATAAGTATCAATTATACAAAACGGGGATCTGGGTAAAAATTGTAGAAAGTACATCAAATTTAATTAACATCACAAGCTAACATAGTTAGTTTTACTAGTGCTCCAAGGTACTGTGTTTCTTATTATCGCCATCAGCTACACTACCATATTACAGAAAGAAGTACAGCTGTATACACTCATATATTACTTGGTATTTCCTTGATATTATCAGGAACTTTCGTAAACACAAAAAATGGCAATAAGTATAGACCATGACTATTCTCACACAAATTCACCTTTTGGAGGTTACAAACCATAAACCATAGTATAGATACACCTCAATAAACTCACATGGTTTACTATATCCTTAGTATTATGTGGAGCATACGTAATGTATATATGTGAACACAAAAGATAGAAGGCTGTAGGTATCCTTGTCGTTATGAGGAGCATAAACTTGACATGTTGATACAGCATATCTTCTGCCGAACGCTGATGCTAGAAGTATTTCCACTCTCTGCACTTAACTACTATGCGTCAATAGGATTCCATTGTTATTTTCCAAGATCTAACAAATACAATGTCTGTTTTATAACTTCTTGCCACAGAACATCTCTCGTTAGTGGAACTATTTCCATTTTGAACAACTGGTTTGTCAGGTGAACGAATATTGATATAACAAATTTGATGACGTGTATTTTTGTAACGTTTAACGCCGGTAGATTTTACAATAACTGACTGACTGACTGACTGAGTTTGGTTTTACGCCGCTTTTAGCAATATTCCAGCAATATCACGGCGGGGGACACCAGAAATGGGCTTCACTCATTGTACCCATGTCGGGATTCGAACCCGGATCTTCGGCGTGACGAGCCAACGCTTTAACCACTAGACTACAATAACTAAGGTAGAACCGAGCTTGGGGAAAACAGACAGACGAAGTACTTCAAGTATATCCTAGTCGGGACGCCATCACGGTAAGGCCTCATCCATAGTTTTTCCAACAACGATAGCTAAATTCCGTTACATCCATTTCTTTGGCAACATTGTTAGCTTCTACTCTGTCAAAGAAAGAAGAGATTTCCTTACCTTATATTTAGTGAGTGAGGGAGTGATTGAGTTTAGTTTTACGCCGCACTCAGCAATATTCCAGCGATATGGCGGCGGTCTGTAAATAATCGAGTCTGGACCAGACAATCCAGTGATCAACAGCATGAGCATCGATCTGTGCAATTGGGAACCGATGACATGTGTCAACCAAGTCAGCGAGCCTGACCACCCGATCCCGTTACTCGCCTCTTACGACAAGCATAGTCGCCTTTTGTGGCAAGAATGGGTTGCTGAAGACCTATTCTATCTTATATTTAGTTATGATGAGATGAACAAATGGTTTCAGTTTCACCTTTCTTATTTGCTCAGATTTACAAACAATTTCTGTTTACTTACTACCTTAAATAATCAAAGGGTTTCTCTGGCAAATCAAAAGATTTCTATATCCGCTAAAAGGAGCCACTATATCAGAAAACAACTGATGAGGAGATGAACAGGCGGCTCAAACTTACAAAGAATTTCTGTTTCACTTACAAGCTCCAACAATCAAAGGATGTTATCTTCACCATCTATTTTGACAAATCCAAACACATGTAAAAAAGAAAACAACTGACAACTTCTTTGAGTGGCATTTTAGAAGTTGGGAAGTACAATATAGAACAAACTTTATGGATAACAACTTCTTATTATTCTATAAAACAACTGACATTTCACAAAATAGCAGGCAGTATCAGAATAGGGTCTTAAATTACACTTTCATCCATTACATGGTGTTCTATGTCCTCTGAATCCATGAACGAATCATTACTTCCGGTTGACGTCATTATGACCTCGCTGGTGACAAGTCTTCCACCTTGATACAGGTCATGATGGACGTCACACTGGGCACAGTTAGCTTGGGTAATGTCTTCATAGTATTCGCAATAGTCAGGTCCCATGTCAAGCCATCCTCGGAGTCAGGTTGTCCGACCAGCTCTGTGACAGAGTCCATGTTAAAGGTCACATGCAACGTAAAATTGCAACGATTCTGATACCTTTCGGTATGGACTTACAGATACAAATCATCAAAAATGCAAATTCAACTTATAAAGTTGAAAAATAACGCGATAAAAAAACCCATGGGAATCGGAGTTCAAACGATTCACTAAATTCACCCCAGCGCTTGGGGTGAAAAGTGGTTTCAACAGCTGTGCTGCGCTGCGCTGGGCTGCGCTCATAGCGCATGCGCAGTGAAATAGGTTCGCGCAGCTTGGAAGCGGGATGTCCGGATTTAATATAAGGTCGTGAGCAGAAGTAGTCTAATCAAAACAAATAGTAAATAATCTATTAATTACATAAAAGAACCTTGTTAGGATCTAGATCTACTCAGCTATGTGTCAACCAGTGAGGCGTTCGACATTTCAAAACGGAAAACCTTCGCTGGCGGTGAATACTCGGTGAAGGCTTTGATGTGAGCTATTTTTCTAATGTTTTGTTGATATTTCACAGGCGCGAGCTTTTTATATGTTATGACAGTAGATTACCGATTTAACTGTTTATATGATTTCATTTGTCTATTTCACCACACGTTCTTCTTACCGAGTCACTTTCTCAGTTCGATACTTAAAAGCAATGTCATTATTTAGCGTTGACAGAATTTCTAACTGTGATATAGATATGTCGTTGTCACAGACAAAACTCAATGTCTGTTTTATTGACACTTATGTGTCTGCCTGCCTGTCTGCTAATGACAATATTCAATACACAACTTCGATCACTGACCACATGCAATTTGAACTTAACACCTATCAGGCTATACACCATAAACAAAACGCATTGATGTATGGCCCGAAAGGTCTCTGTCACATTATGTAATTACACAGACAGGCAGGTGTGATACTTGTACACATGACATGTTATGATGTGTGTTGATTGCAAAATGTTATACACAAAAAATGAGCATGTATTTACAAAACCCAACATCTCTATATACACACACAATGAGCCGTGAGGGGCATCGGCAAATGAACCAGCCAATGAAAGACCTCGTTACACTTGAGTGCACACCATTCGCTCTGACTGGGTTCGGTATCCCGGCTGCTTCATTTCGAGGGAAGTAAACCCAAGTACAAAATATTGCACTTTTGATTTGCGATTGAACGCTTATAATTTTGTTTATATTTGTTTTAATAATCAGCAATGTATATTATATGTCATGAATAAGTGATAATTGTGTTTTAATTATTTTTGATTTTTTGGTTGCATGTGACCTTTAAACATAGGATTGTGTGATCTCGAAGACCCGCACTGGTTGTTCGTGCAATCACGTATGCTTACTTTTGTAAGTCTCTTCCTCTCCGACAGTTTTACAGCACATCATTCGAGGGGTAAATTCAACTTCAATAACATGATGTTTGGCGATTTCCTTCTTGTCGACAAGTACTGTTCGGTTTTGTTTGTGTAAGAACAAGTACAATATTAATTCTGCGATTGTACAAAATGTCAGGATTTAAAAAGAAATCTTATTCCCTTTACCAGTTTTCCTTATCAAGAAATATTTAATACAATACGTTTATACCGAACACGCATATAACTAACTGACGGATATAGCGGATATATATATACGGTGATAACGAACTGAAATTAATGGTCTTTTAAAGATCATTATACTGTGATGCACTAGGTTCTTTTATACAAAATATGTCTTTCATATGTTAACCTTAGATATACCTTTAAGTTCTTGAGTCTCTGGCGCCTTGGGCCTACAACACACACCGACCTTGAGGATAATCTTCTTGTATCCCTCTCTGTAACTGTCCAATAGCAGACCGTGTGCACCTCGGGATGATATGGCCTATTAAGTGGACAAACGTTCATGAACCATATCGCCCTAAGGTGATATCACACCCAAATATCCAGATGCCTAGATGGATTAAAGACCTGTTCATAATATCAACCACCACGGCTTGTCTTGCCTTGTCCTGTTTATTTACAGCCCAACACGATGTTGCTGGACCATTACTGCCATGACTCACTTAGTTAGTAAGCCAGTTTGAACCATCGGAGAAAAGAAGGAAACAGCAAAACGACTGTATGTTCAATAAAACAACAATCTAGTTCCATAATCTAGCCAACATAATCACACATCACTCTTCTCCTATATCAGCTTTAAGTGTCATATTTTTCGTATTTCATGACATACATTGCAATTTGGACTACACTGTCAACTAATAAAATGGACGTTGATTTTCTGCTATAGCTTTTTTCGTTACATTTATATGGGAATAGAACCTTAACAAAATGATTACAACATTTCGATATTGAAACAGCGCATTGAATTATTTGTATCGTTTTGGAAAAACTAAGAATATTACGTTTTACTTCTTTCTTTAACGTCAACGCCATCGTTATTACAGAAGTGATATGATCGGAATCTTATGTTTATGGCCGTTAATATGCTCGTTATTATACACTCGTAGTGTGGTGTTGATGTCTGATTGTGCATTCGATGTTGCTGATGATGTGTGCATAAACAAAAAATACAAAAATGCCCAGTGCTTCTTTAGTTGAAGGAATATCTATTGCTTTTGTGTGGTAGAAAATCCTGTTTTAAAATTTGTTCAGTGAATGTCAATATTGTTCGGTAACCATCGTATCTTTTCCTCGATGGGAGTGATTGAAACGACTTTGGTCCTATCTTTTGACAGACAAATTTCGTTTTGAATTCCTGGTAGCGAGGTCATTTTAAGATTAGTTCGTGATGAGAAACAATTTTCACAAACTGACGAACCCGTTATGTTTTAGAATCGGACGGAGATTTCTGATGCTGTTATGTATCGAAAATAACAGCGTTCCCTAATGGCTGTCATATTTTTCTCTGTCTCTCTCTGAAAACCCCAAAATACTGCATCACTTAATATTTTATTATTAAAAGGCAATGTCTCCCCGACATCGTTTTTCATAACCCGTTTCCCACAGAATGTGTTTGGTCATTATGATCATTCATTTGGAAACGAGAAATTTCGCTTCGTTTTCAAGACGAATTCAGTTTGAAAATCACAGAATACAGTTTAACCAACAGGGGTCTGTTCAAATGTCAATGGAGCGGTGGGGTAGCCTAGTGGTTAAAGCGTTCGCTCGTCACGCCGAAGATCCAGGTTCGATTCCCCTTATGGGCACAATGTGTGAAGCCCATTTTGGTATCCCCAGCCCTAATATTGCTGAAATATTGCTAAAAGCAACGTAAAACTAAACTCACTCATTCACTTACTGAAATTCAATGATTTGGCCTCATAAAGCACACTTATCCATCAAACTTTCAACCGGACAAAAGAATGCATACCCTTGAAAACTGGATTTGAACACAGTATTAGAAACATTATCAAAAACGTTCCAATGCTGCGAGCGTAATGTTCAAAGCTCTTGTATCCCATATTACTCGGTATCACACATTCCTATCCATAAAGATTCGGGTCAGAACCCATGCTTGTCGTAAGAGGCGACTAACGGGATCGGGAGGTCAGGCTCGCTGGCTTGGTTGACACATGTCATCGGTTCCTAATTGCGCATATCGATGCTCATGCTGTTGATCACTGGATTGTCTGGTCCAGACTCGATTATTTTCAGACCGCCGCGATATCGCTGGAATATTGCTGAGTGCGGCGTAAAACTAAACTCACTCACTCGTGCTGTGGATCACTGGATACTCTTGACCAGACATGATTATTTAGACCGCCGCCACATAGCTAGACTATTGCTGAGTGGCATGTTAAACAAGAAAGAAAGAAGGAAAAGTCACATATATCACCATTGACTAAACTGCTACTTGTTCCATTTTAACCATCATCACAAATGGGTGATACTTTCATTTGTTCGGTAGGGTTCATCAACCTCACTATCCCAGGTATAACCTGCTAGTGTACATAATAAGAGCGACACAAGAACCGTCTTTACCATTCAGATATTTACTCTGTAAAAATCTGTTTGATAAAGAAAAACATGTATAAATAGTGGCAACTCCTCTTTGTGAGATATCGGACGCGCTTAATAGGAACTCCTAATATGGCCTAAGGGTAAAATCAGATTACCACCACAAGAGTCCACGCTTCGAGCAAACTTTGATAGGCCCCATCAAGTCGTCGGTGTCGTAATGGCCTACTTGGTCTGTAAATGACATGAAATAGTAGTTGATTCTATCATATTTGGATTGACGGTACTTAAGGACAAGATTCTTCAGAAATAGAGGCAGAAGAAAAGTAGAAGAAACCATTTTTTAAACTTTGGTATGGTCCCGGTTAGTTGGCTGATTCAGTGGCAATGAATGTTGATGTTGACCGTTTTTCAGAAATATTTCGTGCAAAACGATTGTAGTCACACAATGAGTAAGTAGGTCAGTATGGCTTTTCACCACTTTTATCAGTTTTCAACCAATGTCAAGACAGGGGACACGAGATATGGGCTTTTCGTATGTCACCCATGTGAATAAATGTTATTTCTACTGTTGAAATCTGTTTAATAACAGAAAAAAACAAAAACATTAAATTTAAAAAGTAAAGAAAAGAAAAAGAGAAAAATACCTCCCACCCCCACAGGAAATACATCAAGGTAAATCAACAAGGGAACATCCCAAAATGACACATTAAAAACCAACAAGAATCAAACAAAAATCAAACTCCAAGCCTGAATGGGATTCTTGGTTTCATCCCGAGTAAACTGCGTTTGGCAAGGCTACAAACCGAGCAGGACGGACAAGCTTGGTGTTTGTGGTATTTGTTGCTGTACTAGCCGATGGCTACATAATATCCATCACAGGTTTGTCCTGACGATTGTATGCAACCACACGTCACAGGTGGAATAGAGTAAGGCATGACACCAAAGTGCTTGAGAATCCAGTCCAAACAAACCTTTTTGTCGTATCAGCAAGGTGTCTGAGTACTGAAGAAATGGATGGGACTTGGTATATTCCCTGGTATGTTTTCAACGAGACTGAATAAAAGATAGTAATCCTGGTGCAAACTTCCAATGGGATCATGTGTTTATTTGCACACTGTTGTGACAGGTTTTGCAATGTTACGTCAGCGTTTAGGTTAGCAATTATAAACAATCGATGACTTTAGAAAGTAACAATTTAACATATCTGAGATAGCCTCGTCTTGTAAAACCCCTGCGCAAGACGCTATAGCACGTCGAAATGAAGGATCGCAGAACAGATCATTCCATCCAATTCACCCACCTTCCAACTTGGCACATCGTTTCTTTTGTTATACTGATCAGTTCAGAAGTATCTCCCTCGATATTTTATTTCCATGGACATGTGTTCTGTCCTCCCTAAGTGAAGCTGGATTAAGTCTCTTAACTGCAGGCCGTTTCATCTGCGAAAAAATTTGAGAGATGTGGCGTCACAGGACTTTTGAAAATGGCTCTTGTCTGATGAAAACGCTAATTTCAGGGCACGCTAGAAGATGGGGAGTTTTTCATTGAAATGTTGAAATTGCTTCAAACGTAACAGAGGCATGTGGCGATGTTCCGAAGAATATATACGTAGACATTACACACAGGGGCTTTTAAAAAAGTTCACTATAAATAATATTTTTATTTTCCTCGACTGGATTCCATTCTCTCAGATGAAATCCCCAGCCGTGTCTTTTATATGTACACGTGCGCTGATTACAATGTTTTGTAAAGGTTTGCAGACAAAAGGGTCCTCATGGGTATTGTAACTGAATTCATTATTGAGTTGGTGACCGCTCAATAACTTAATTGATAATCTCACCATTGAGTTACCGGAATTTATGATCGTCTTTGTTTATAATCAAATACCGCTTTTTGTGAGCAACAGTCCCTGTTTCATCACTAATTTCCCTTGATTCATTCATATGATTGTCATAGATATATTGGCTTTTGCGCCCTATGGAATCAGTTTCAGTGGCAAAGCGAAACTGATTCTTTTCCGTATTGGCGTTTTATAAACAGTTCTATACTCTGCATGAAGTTAGACACATAAGCGATAATAAAAGGTGCACCGTTCCTAAAACAATCTTTAGCTTCCCAGCGCCTGCTCACTAAACGACAGACGTATACATGTATATCCTTACACTGTGGGACATTGCTTGTGGACTCTCTGACACATCCAAGCAAAACAGCACAAAACACATCTCATTCATCTTACACAGAAACCTTTCATCTCCTCTGTAACACAGGCAAGTATAATTCAGTTCCCATATAAACCCTCTTCTTCATACCATAAAATTCTGTTTCTGAGTATTACTCGGTATCACACATTCCTATCCATAAAGATTCGGGTCAGAACCCATGCTTGTCGTAAGAGGCGACTAACGGGATCGGGAGGTCAGGCTCGCTGGCTTGGTTGACACATGTCATCGGTTCCTAATTGCGCATATCGATGCTCATGCTGTTGATCACTGGATTGTCTGGTCCAGACTCGATTATTTTCAGACCGCCGCGATATCGCTGGAATATTGCTGAGTGCGGCGTAAAACTAAACTCACTCACTCGTGCTGTGGATCACTGGATACTCTTGACCAGACATGATTATTTAGACCGCCGCCACATAGCTAGACTATTGCTGAGTGGCATGTTAAACAAGAAAGAAAGAAGGAAAAGTCACATATATCACCATTGACTAAACTGCTACTTGTTCCATTTTAACCATCATCACAAATGGGTGATACTTTCATTTGTTCGGTAGGGTTCATCAACCTCACTATCCCAGGTATAACCTGCTAGTGTACATAATAAGAGCGACACAAGAACCGTCTTTACCATTCAGATATTTACTCTGTAAAAAATCTGTTTGATAAAGAAAAACATGTATAAATAGTGGCAACTCCTCTTTGTGAGATATCGGACGCGCTTAATAGGAACTCCTAATATGGCCTAAGGGTAAAATCAGATTACCACCACAAGAGTCCACGCTTCGAGCAAACTTTGATAGGCCCCATCAAGTCGTCGGTGTCGTAATGGCCTACTTGGTCTGTAAATGACATGAAATAGTAGTTGATTCTATCATATTTGGATTGACGGTACTTAAGGACAAGATTCTTCAGAAATAGAGGCAGAAGAAAAGTAGAAGAAACCATTTTTTAAACTTTGGTATGGTCCCGGTTAGTTGGCTGATTCAGTGGCAATGAATGTTGATGTTGACCGTTTTTCAGAAATATTTCGTGCAAAACGATTGTAGTCACACAATGAGTAAGTAGGTCAGTATGGCTTTTCACCACTTTTATCAGTTTTCAACCAATGTCAAGACAGGGGACACGAGATATGGGCTTTTCGTATGTCACCCATGTGAATAAATGTTATTTCTACTGTTGAAATCTGTTTAATAACAGAAAAAAACAAAAACATTAAATTTAAAAAGTAAAGAAAAGAAAAAGAGAAAAATACCTCCCACCCCCACAGGAAATACATCAAGGTAAATCAACAAGGGAACATCCCAAAATGACACATTAAAAACCAACAAGAATCAAACAAAAATCAAACTCCAAGCCTGAATGGGATTCTTGGTTTCATCCCGAGTAAACTGCGTTTGGCAAGGCTACAAACCGAGCAGGACGGACAAGCTTGGTGTTTGTGGTATTTGTTGCTGTACTAGCCGATGGCTACATAATATCCATCACAGGTTTGTCCTGACGATTGTATGCAACCACACGTCACAGGTGGAATAGAGTAAGGCATGACACCAAAGTGCTTGAGAATCCAGTCCAAACAAACCTTTTTTTGTCGTATCAGCAAGGTGTCTGAGTACTGAAGAAATGGATGGGACTTGGTATATTCCTGGTATGTTTTCAACGAGACTGAATAAAAGATAGTAATCCTGGTGCAAACTTCCAATGGGATCATGTGTTTATTTGCACACTGTTGTGACAGGTTTTGCAATGTTACGTCAGCGTTTAGGTTAGCAATTATAAACAATCGATGACTTTAGAAAGTAACAATTTAACATATCTGAGATAGCCTCGTCTTGTAAAACCCCTGCGCAAGACGCTATAGCACGTCGAAATGAAGGATCGCAGAACAGATCATTCCATCCAATTCACCCACCTTCCAACTTGGCACATCGTTTCTTTTGTTATACTGATCAGTTCAGAAGTATCTCCCTCGATATTTTATTTCCATGGACATGTGTTCTGTCCTCCCTAAGTGAAGCTGGATTAAGTCTCTTAACTGCAGGCCGTTTCATCTGCGAAAAAATTTGAGAGATGTGGCGTCACAGGACTTTTGAAAATGGCTCTTGTCTGATAAAAACGCTAATTTCAGGGCACGCTAGAAGATGGGGAGTTTTTCATTGAAATGTTGAAATTGCTTCAAACGTAACAGAGGCATGTGGCGATGTTCCGAAGAATATATACGTAGACATTACACACAGGGGCTTTTAAAAAAGTTCACTATAAATAATATTTTTATTTTCCTCGACTGGATTCCATTCTCTCAGATGAAATCCCCAGCCGTGTCTTTTATATGTACACGTGCGCTGATTACAATGTTTTGTAAAGGTTTGCAGACAAAAGGGTCCTCATGGGTATTGTAACTGAATTCATTATTGAGTTGGTGACCGCTCAATAACTTAATTGATAATCTCACCATTGAGTTACCGGAATTTATGATCGTCTTTGTTTATAATCAAATACCGCTTTTTGTGAGCAACAGTCCCTGTTTCATCACTAATTTCCCTTGATTCATTCATATGATTGTCATAGATATATTGGCTTTTGCGCCCTATGGAATCAGTTTCAGTGGCAAAGCGAAACTGATTCTTTTCCGTATTGGCGTTTTATAAACAGTTCTATACTCTGCATGAAGTTAGACACATAAGCGATAATAAAAGGTGCACCGTTCCTAAAACAATCTTTAGCTTCCCAGCGCGCCTGCTCACTAAACGACAGACGTATACATGTATATCCTTACACTGTGGGACATTGCTTGTGGACTCTCTGACACATCCAAGCAAAACAGCACAAAACACATCTCATTCATCTTACACAGAAACCTTTCATCTCCTCTGTAACACAGGCAAGTATAATTCAGTTCCCATATAAACCCTCTTCTTCATACCATAAAATTCTGTTTCTGAGTTGCATTCCTCTTATCTCTTCTCCCTTAATTTGTTGTAGTTCTGATTTAAATTTAGAAAGTTCAGATAGTAAGGCTCCATCTACGTTTTGAAAATCTTTTCTAATAATATCTTCACAGTCTCTTATTTTAGTTTCTAATTCATTAGATGTTTCATTTGTCTTGTTTATAAGATAAGATGAAAAAGATATTGATTAACCTCGAACATTCATCAGAAATGTTTCTAAGAGTAAGCTGTCTTCTGTCTTAAGTTTGATATCTGAGTCACTCACATTCTCAACATAAGAGTCACTATCTGAGTATTCTTTAGTTGTCTCCCTTAAGATTGATCTGACTAAATGAGCATATTCGGGATGTAAGAGTAAAGAAGTATTGAATTTCCAGTAACCCCTCGTTCTTTTTTAATTGATAGTGTTTGAGAAGGTAAAGCTAATAGGTGAATGGTCTGTTTTATAGCCATGTATGATGTAAGAATCCAGTGAAAGATATAAAACATGTCCTGCGAAATTAGAAAAAGGTCCAGTCTTGCTTGCTCTCGAGGTCAGGATTTAGGATATCAATAAGATCTAAGGATTCAATTTAGTCGAAACCTATATCTCTGGCCTTGGGGTTGTTAATATTTGTGTAATTTTCCAAATCATTGGAAGGATCCAGAATCAGATTCCACTCACCAACAATAGCTACGAATTCATTGTCAAAATTACAGATGTTTTCAAATATTTTAAAATAAAAATCCCCATTCGTATTTCACTCTGTTAATATCTTCTTTAGTCACATGGATGTCTTGTAAACAAACTATAGAATATTCTTTTTATTTAAATACATTCATCACTTCCTTTCTTTTACTTTTGTCAGCTAAGCCTTTACAGTCAGTTAAAATCATTCTAATTTTCTTTGTCTTATCCATAGTCAGATGATAACACAATAGTTCTTAAATACAGTGACATAAAAATAAAATAATCATAAGGGATAGAAAAAAAGGGCCTTGAGAAATATGTTACAGTAGTTGTTTTAATATATTGGGCTATTGTTACAAGTAAAGGCGAGATTTGTACTGGGATGTTGGGAACAAACTTTATTTTTGAATAACAAAGATAAAGAGAACAGAGAAAGATACAATACAACGAAATGCGAAATGCGAAATTTGTACTGGAGTATTGGAAACAAAATATTTATGCATAAGAAAACTAATGAGGAAAGAGAAAGATAAAAACAACGAAAAGGGCGACATAGATGCTTGTCTGCAGGACACCCCCCACCCCCCCAAAAAAAGAAAGAAAAGAAACAAATTTATAACAAAACAAAACTAGCGGTATAAACTAAGAAAAAGGGTGGGTTTGTCCACCTCTCTACCAAACCCAGCCATTATTTGTTATTATTAAGTGCAGATATATTTTCCATCAATCAATAAGGTAAAGAAGCTCACGAAATGGTTTGCTCACAAACTGTACCGGCTGAGTATCAGTCCCAGCGGTAATTACTATGATAACCTCGTTCATGCGGTATAAAAGCATAGCAAATGGAATGTATTGCATGCGGACAAAATATCTAACATAAGTTAGATTCAAAAGTAAGTAGTAACTCACGTGAAGAGCCCTATCGACTACAACATCCGGTATTGTGAGCGGATATGCGCACTAGATGTCACTTTGTGTAAAAAAACAGATTTCACAAATCAGGGAAACAGACTGAGTGCAGTTTCATGGTTACGACAGTTCTCACATAGTCTGTTCAAATGTCAATGGGGCGGAGGGATAGCCTTGTGGTTAAGGCGTTCGCTTGTCACGCCGAAGACTCGAGTTCGATTCCCCACATGGGTGCAATGTGTGAAGCCCACTTCTGGTGTTCCCCGCCGTGATATTTCTTGAATATTGCTCGAAGCGGCATAAAACCATACTCACTCTCTCTTTCGAGTTCTTGCAGCTTGCGTAAGGACACAATGTCTGGTGGCGATCTATACACATGCAGGTGACCATCGCCATTGAAGATATTGTACACGTCACTTGATAACACTCGCAAGTTCCCTTCCCGCCGTACCAACTCACATAAAAATTCGAAACTAATCCAAGCGGTGCTGGAACGAGCGCTGAAAATGTGAACGTCACACACAGAGCTGAAATAAGTTTGTCGTACACAGTTCTCTCCCCTGGTCTCTTCCACCAAAGAATCGCTAACAGGGTGAGAAGGTTTTCTATTAACAATGCCACTTCCAGAATGATTGTGATGACGCCTGACACATGCACATCTTGGAAGGTCAAGTTTCTCCTGTTGATCGGCGCTGTGGGTGGGGCGTGGATACTTCAAAGCTAATATCGTTATTGATGAAGTTTTCAATTGTTCTGAGGGCTCTCGTGCACCTCGTCGTTTCAGAAGCAGTTAAGTTCCCGGCTGAATCGTCTTGGATGTATACAAGGCCAGTTATGGATTCAATCCGACGCCCCTACCATATGGAGATGATGGCACTTCCTCGTTCTTCTCCCTGGCCTTCATCGATGCATTAATTAGATTCATGGATGCATGAATATGTGGAGACCTGGCTTTACAGTTGCGGCTTTGTGTCAGTATGAACTATTGAAGGATATCCGATTGGAGAGTGTATGGAGGACATCTGATGGACTCTCGCGTTTGTCGCATTCTTTCATCTATGATCCAGATCACGTGTTGATGCCCTCTTGGAATATATACTTTAGAAATATACCTGTTCGCTTTCGAGGCTTGGTAGACAGCACCCTATATTACGAGTATGTTGCAGTTGGTAAATATTTTATGTTCGTTTGAGCGGTTCGTTATGGTTTATTATCTTTCGTCATGCAATGATCGTATTCTTATTATTGACAATGGGTATTGAAGACTATGTTGTGTCCTTGCAAATAATATTTTTATGAAAAGCGAAACATATTGTACTGAACAAGCTTAAAATCTTTCGAGAGCGTTTGCCTCTTAAAAGTCGAGATTGTAGTAAACATTCGAAATTATGTATTCATTCAAAACTGAGTGGAAAAGGGCCCTTAGTTCAACATAGATATTGTAATGTTTGTTAAAAATCAATCGCTTAAGCAGACAAAACTAAACATTATCGATCACCATAAAGAGGGTTTGCAATGACCTTTAATTTGATCAGAAACATTCTTTTATTTTTTTACTCGGACAAACTTCTGATGTACGTGACTGCCTCTTTTCATATTCTCTGTTTCGACCTAAAGGCCATTTCAAATTAGTTGCGTCCTATTTTGCTGCATTTGACGTTCAGCTCGTCCAAAGGACAACAGTTCCTGGAAGTGATATCACGAAGTCGGTTGATAACACTTGTTAATGCAAAACATCGGCAAGGAACCGCATCAAAGTATCTCGCAAATCACTTACATTCCCAGAATGAAATTGTGCGATAAATTTGCGGTTGAATAGAAAGATGCTATTGCCCTTTCTTCAGTGATAGAGGTGGTGATTACGACAGAAATTCCCTGCAATTCATATGCAACCGGTGTCAGAATGTGCCCCTCAGGAAGCATGCACACAACAGAATCAGTCATCAATCAATTATACCTCATCGATCTGGCAGCCCGGAAAGCATTCATATCATGGCTGTAATTGAACCTGTCACTTGTATTCTTCGTTGATCACCAGACCTTCTTGCTCCAGTCTAATCTACGTTTGGATGTTTTGCAGTGACATGTAACATGCTGGTCATGTTTAGCTACAGTTCAGATATACACCAGCGAACGAAGCAATCATATATTATCCTACACACAAAGAGTGCATGATTGGGGGATTTATTTTTTTTACTAAACTGAAACTATGTCCCTAATAATACACGATGCTTGTCGGAATAGCTAACTGAGATGGGCATTGGTTGGAAGATACAAAGGTTATATTGTCGCTGTACTGAGGGTTGGGACAAAGATCTCTATCTCTCTCTCTCTCCCCCCCCCCTCTCTCTCTATCTTGACATTTTGCTGCATGTGGTTTTCTTTGGTGTTATATACAGACAATCCTTTTGTCAATAAGCCGGACTCACCCTTAGTGCCCATTGAGCATTTTAGGCTGTCAGTCTTCTGATTGTGATCAGTGGACAGTTTCAAGAGAATGACATTTTACTATTACACAAAAAGAACACGGTGCATGGTGTGCGTATTGCTATAGAGACCATAGTTTACTTTTACTACTACTACTACTACTACTACTACTACTACTACTACTACTACTACTCCTCCCGCTGCTGACGTTGCTGCAACAACTATAAATACTCCTATATAACCGTTCTTCAACATGTGAACACTGTAAAATGTGTTTAGAAAGTACTACATGATTCGAACAGGTTTCGTTCTAAAACTGTTTAGGAATGTGTTCAAATCCTAAATGGATACCACATTTAGGGGTTCTACAGTATTAATTGATACACGTTTGGTGTTAATTGTCTCTACTTTGCATGTTTAAACGTGCTAACGATGAAGACATCCTATAATCTTAACATGTTTAAAATATTTATTACACGCACTAAAAGCAGGTGTGCAAACATATTCACATGTACAATGTTTCCACATTTACACCCTAAACACCTTTAACTGTTCAAGAAAACTAAAACGGGTTTAGACCCCAAAAGCGTCAATTACTGGGACAATGGACGCGCTTGGAAATGTGTGCATACTATTATTTGGAATCTACCCACATTGTCTACATTTGAAGGATAAGTAGACACTGATAGTTTACACATCACAATTTCGAAATAGCACAAATAGCAGCGTCGAGGAACTGTGAAAAAATCTCCAACACGATATAACATTTAGTAGTGCCATAAAATCGATCAAGTGTATGGACATGTTTTGAATGTGTTGCTTTGTATTGCAGCTAAAATAGTTTACTAAAGTAATAAACTAGTGGCACTTAAAGGATGCCTCTACTTTAGTTTTATCATCTCACTTAATTTTATTATATTCTACTTGGAATATAATGTTTTACGGAATAAAAGCTTATTTCCGATTCCTGATTTATTAAGTACAGTTACACAATCCACCGAGATGAGTCGATATATACAGTATTATCAAGGCATTGTCTATTCTGGAGGAAATTTTTAATAATCCTATACTGGATTTAAGCCAATAAGGAGAGTGCGTATTTGTGCGGTTATGTTAAAAACTTTCAATTGAGTAAATTGACACTTTAATATTAGTTCCCATCTGGAATTGTCTAATAGCTTTACATAGTTTCAATTGAGAAAGTAGTGTGCAGATGTTTACTTACGTGTGTAGAGCTGCCAGCAAGATGACAGTTATCTGCCCTTTCTCCTCACGTACCAGGTCGTTTACTATTCGTGTAAACGTGTGAACCTCCTTGGTATTTCATTCACTCCAATTTCAAAAGATTGAAGTTGCACCATTTGTTCGGATTAGTTTCCAGTTTTACATATTCCACCATGTTCAAGATGAAACATCTAACCTAATTTTAAGTATGTTTGTTTGTTTGTTGTTTAACGCTGCACTCAGCAATATTCCATCTGTATTGTGGCGGTCTGTAAATAATCTGGACCAGACAATCCAGTGATCAACAGTATGAGCATCGATCTACGCAAGTAGGATACGATGACATTTGTCAACCAAGTCAGGTAACCTGACCACCAGATTCCGTTAGTTGCCGCTTACGACAAGCATGGGTTGCAGAAGACCAATTCTAACTCGAACCTTCATGGATAGATATATGTGATACCGAGTAATATAGGATCTTCACGAGTCCATTTTAATTATCAGAATGACACCTATATTAGTGAATGGAAGAGTTGTTTGGGCAGTAGATGATTCCATTTTGAAAGTATGAACGACTTAAGAACAGTATTGTTGTCCAGAGGTGTTGAGGTTCAAGATGACCGTAAATATTTAATAAATAAAGTTTTTTCAATTTGTGCTAGGTTTTTCTTCCAGTCTTTTTCAATTCCATAGTTTATTCTCTTTAGTGTAAACTATGTGACCATTCGAAATTCCATTATGTGAACATAGTGTATCTTATTCTCCTTCTGATACCAAATCATGTATCAGTTTTTATTCATTAATAATCACCCTAAACCTGTAAAACTACAAAACAAGCAGATATTTTAGTTCCGTATAAAGTAAGCATTGTATCACCAGCTTAATGAGTCATATACTTAGTCTAAAATTGAAAACTATTAAACTATTTATTAAATATATTCTATCTACTAAATCAAAGCTTTCTTAAAGTCACTATTGTGCATCTGTGAAATTGATTATAGTCACATTATGATGTTTTAAGTGAAAACTCTTCTAAAACTTTTCTAAAACTATCCGATCTTTGACTTTTATGTTTTGATGTGTTTCAGGGCTTTTGATAGTTCACAAATGATTACATATCATTCATGATTACAATTCATTCTGGTTCCAGTTATATTTAGCACATTAATGCCTAAGTTTGCAATAATAAAAAAATCCATTTATGTGGCTTCCTCAAGTGTGTATCTTTCCATAAAATCTCGTTACGTTTGGTATTTGCTCGCGGCTATAACAGTGCCGTAGTTTATTTCCAATTTAATGAAGGATTCATGGAGAAAGTTACTAGAATCTACTTACAAAATGCATTTGATTTTGTTTTCTCCATGTTCAATCCATTTAGCCCTAGATGTGATCAACATTCCATGAATTATGTGATAATAACTTCCTTAACTTCCTTGAAAATATTTTGTTTTCCAATTTCAACAGTCGTAATTCTAAGGTTTCAAATACTTTTTCTTCAAAGAGCAAGTCAATTAGTCATTTTTTGTTCATAATTTTCCCACGGATATCAATATTATTTCTTTTTGTCCAGTACATAATCCAATTTTTATATCAGTTTTGATAATGTTTAAATATTCGTGCCGTGTCGGTACGGGGTTTTTCACCTCTGTTTCATGAGAAAAAGTAAAGGCTGGTTATCGTTAATATGAACTTTTGAGGAAGTATTGTTCAGGTCAATAACACAAACATGCCTCTTAACAAGGACTGACACATACATACACATGTATTTTAAAATATCAAATCTGTACGTGTTTTTTAAGATTTGACAAGACGATGATTCTGGGTGATACTTCCCAAATAAAATTTGGAATGTGCCGTTGGATTCTATCTCTGAAGGGAAAGGTTCAGAACGCTGGAGGCCGGGGCATTGATTGAAACTGCAGACTCCAGTGATGTTTGTTTATGACAACCCTACCCAAACCTCAATCCGAGTTGAGAAGTGTCTGTTTCGATGTGAATAATCCCCGAAGTGTAAACATTAAATATGATCTAAACATGCTGTACAATGCACCTTGCATTCATCTGTAAATAGATGTCTAGGACGTTCGTGTCTGCCTTCCGTAAGATCCAGCGAGGAGACGCGGAGAGAAATTAACCGAAGCTGATTTATTCCCTCTTGTGTCTCTTTACACCCAGCACAAGTGTTATCAGGTATTGTTGTCTTATGCTATTTAACTACTCAGTAGGCTATTGTGGGACCTTATATGTTATGGCAATCAGGTTTTTGTTCTGAGGATATTGAAACAAAGAAACTTGACACCTTGTAACAGAATATCTCCTGTGCGTCATATCTCTTAATGCGTCATTACTGAATATCTTGTCACAATAGATCTCTCGTTGGCTGAACTATTTCTTCTTTGGACAACTGAACAAACGGTTTCAATTTAACCTTTCTTATTTGCTCAAATTTACAAAGAATTTCTGTTTCACTTACTAGCTCAAATAATCAAAGGGTGAACTCTTCACCATCTACATATGACAAATCAAAAGATTTCTATATCCCCCAAAGGAGCCACTATATCAATATAAGTAATATTATCAACAAATTGCAATGTCCATAAAACACATCTAAGAAAGAAAAAAACTGATATTTTACAAAATTCTTTTAATATAGCAGGCAGTATCAGAATAGGGACGTGTGTCTTAAATTACACTTTCGTCCATTATATGGTGTTCTAAGTCCTCTGAATCCATGAACGAATCACTACTTCCGGTTGACGTCATCATGACCTCGCTGGTGACAAGTCTTCCACCTGACTGATACAGCTCATCATGGACGTCACACTGGGCACAGTTAGCTTGGGTAATGTCTTCATAGTATTCGTCATAGTCAGGGTCACATGTCAAGCCATCCTCGGAGTCAGGTTGTCCAACCAGCTCTGTGACAGAGTCCGTGTCAAACATAGGATTGTGTGATCCGGAAGGTCCGGATTGGGAGTTCGTATAATCACGTATGCTTACTTTTGTAAGTCTCTTCCTCTCTGACGTCAAGAGCCCGCGTGATGACGCCACACCTGCAACAGTGTTATAGCACATCACTTGAACGGTGAACTGAACTTCAATAAAAAAGAGAAAAGAAACTTATGTGTGGCGATTTCCTTCCTGTCGACAACTATTGTTCGGTTTTGTCATTGTGAGAACAAAAATATACAAAATGTCAGGATTCAAAATCAAAGGTTATTCCCTTATCCAGCCTTTACCTCATTCAATGCATGCATGCATGCATGCATTATACTTATCTTGGTATCCAGTTTACATCCACTATGAATTGGAAATCATCTGCTACTGAATTATCATTGAAAGCTAAGAAAGCATTGATAAGTTTTTTTATCTGCCTTGTATGAAATTGGTGTGTTGACGCCCAGTATTTACTTTAAACTATTTCATTGTCAAATTCAACCCATTCTTTTGTATGGAGATCTGGGGATATGAATGCATAGAAAAATACACCCTTTTGCAAGAAATGGGGTTTAGAAGTCAAGTTACAAAAAAACAAATGTCATTGTATTCAGAAATGGAGGCAAAATTGCTAAACATGAACATTGGGCATATGACATTGTTCCTTAACAAAGTAAGACATATTATGAGTATTTAGGATTAGTTATATCTTCTAGATTATCATGGTCAGTATCTTGTAAACAATTAGCATGTCAAGCATCTAAAGCTGTTATTTCAGTATATACATTTTTAACAAAAACTTGTAAATGTTCCATTTTCTACAGCATGTTCTATTTTTGATGGTAAAATTGCACCGATTTTGTTATATGGTGCAGAGATATGGGGCACTAAATATAATGAGGCAATAGAAAAAGTCCAATCATCTTATTTTAAACGCTTTTTACGGGTTGGGAGTTTGCTACAAATTAGGCCATTTTAGGCGATACAGGGCGTTATCCTCTTTTCATTCTCAGCCAAGTAAGAGTGGTTAAATACTGGTGTAAATTACTAAAGATGGAACGACAACGATAACCTTATCAATGCTATAATTTATTAAAATCTCTTGATGGTAATGGTAAGACCAGTTGTAATTGGGTTTCAAATGTTAGATCCTTGCTTTTTACTTGTGGGTATTCTTTTGTTTGCATTGCGCAAGACTTTGATGATGATGAGTTAATTCTATTTTCATTAAAACAAAGATTAAAAGATATGTATTATCAAAACTGGCACAATAGTATTTCATCTTCATCCTGTTTATGTCATTATAATTCGAATAAGTCAGCTGTAGAACCAGAGAAATTTTTGACATCATTAGAAAATAAGCATTTGATAAGAGCCACGTGTAAATTTAGACTTTCCCTACACAATTTTAATGTCAATTTTCTAGAAGACATAAACAGAACGATATTGATCTAATTAAATGTGCAAACTGTAAATTGGTTTTTATTGAAGATGAATTTCATGTATTATTAGTTTGTGATAAATATAAAGATATGAGAGAGAAATATCTTCCACATATTAAACATGTCCATAAAGACAATATGTTAATGGTAAACTTATTAAACTCACAAAATCCTCTTGTTATACATGCAGATGCAACATTGTTAAAACAAATATTTATTGCTAGATAATTACTTCAATTTGTGCTCACGTGACATTATATACATTATATATTAACTGTAAAATGGGCCATAAGGCCGTATATTACCGAATAAAGTGTGTGTCGGTCTGTCTGTCTGTCTGAAAAATACATCTGATGGCCTGTAAGATATTTTTAAATGTTGGACCATCTACACCGAATTGTATGGTATACGGTGAATGTGGCAGGTATCCCCTGTACATAAATGCTCATATTCGATGTATAAAATTCTGGTTTAAGATATTGTGTATGCAAGAAAATAGATTACCTAAAAAGTCTTACAACATGCTTGTTCATTTGGACAACATTGTTAAAGTGACGTGGGCATCTTATATGAGAAAACATGGTTTTTAACTCAGTTTCGAGAAAGGAGTCTTAATATGTTTAATCAAGACTGGCATTCAGTATATATAATAGTTCACGGTATGACTCTTGTAGAATATACAAATCATTACTCCAGCCGGAGAAATATCCATCGTTTGTAACATCAAAGACATTAAGAGATCCATTTCTACGTTTAAGGTTAGGCTTGATCAACATAATAGTAAACGAAGAAAGACGTTTTTATATTGAAAGATGCAAGTGAAGATGCCCTCTGTGTAATTTCGATGTGGAAAATGAAATTCATTTTTTACTTGTATGTCCTTTTTATAACGTACGAAATATATAGCTGAATAATATCTATTTAAGCAACCTTCATTAGCTTTTAAACTACTTCTTTCATCAACTGACGATCATGAAATAATAAAGCTGTCGTACTATATTAATTATGCTCTTATTAAACGTAACAATCTGATATAAAGTTTTATAGGCCCATCGTATTTCACTACTTATACGTAATTTCCTGCCTGTAACATGACTTGCTGCTTGGATCACTAATTACTACTTATTGCAACATATGTATAACTATGTATAACTCCAATGTATATGGGCGGAGGCCTTTTGTACAATAAACATCTTTGACAAAACCAAACAAGTTACTTGTGATCACATTAAAAATGAGCTAGTGCAGTTTTCCCCACCAAAACACATATAATACAGTACGTTTATACCGAACACGCATATAACTGACGGATATAGCGGAAAGTGTTTTGGTCCTGAGCAATTGCTGTGTATTTTAGTCGAAATGTGATTAATGTCTCTGAGAGGTCGTTATATCCGTAGTTAACTGTGATACACTATGTTCTGTCATACCAAATGTGTTTTCCATATGTTAACCTTTGACAATACCTTTAAGTTCTTGAGTCTCTGGCGCCTTGGGCCTACAACACACACATATTTTGAGAATGATCTTCTTGTATCCCTCTCTGTAACTGTCCAATAGCAGACCGTACAGCAGAGGGTTCAGCAAACCCGGAAGTGACGTAGCAAGCAGCCCATACATCATGGCGGCCTCGCTGACGTCCACGCCTGCCTTCTGAAATGTTATCATGATCTGAAACCAAGAGGACACTCTATTACAATTGCATTTATTACTTCGCCAAACTTGTATCAAACGAAGAAATAGCTATCGAAATTTCACATGTCTATCACATCCGATTTAAAAAAATGTCTTATAATTACATCTGACGTCATCACAGTCTTTATCGCCATCATCTGACACGTCACCATCAGACTCACAGATTCAATCCCTGTCTCTATCTGACGGCACCAACGTCTTTCTTTGTCTGAGGAAGTCATCAACAGCAGGAGAAGGATATATACAACATAGACATGGGTAATGACAGATTTAAGATCTAAACCAATGCAAACATCACAAAGCACGATTGATGGATCAGAAGTAATATTCCCCAATCACGAACCTCGTTCAGATTGTATTTGAGATTGTAATGTGACAATGAACCACATTACTTGAGGAATAACACTTATCACACATTAGAGAAAACCATGAAAACCATTCATACTCTTCCAAAGACACGTATATATACATCGTGTAAGAAGAACATGTGCTTAGTGCTTATAGCTATCATTAAGATGCACAATAGTAGTAGAATTCAAAGGACTACGGAAGTCAATCTCAAGGGCCACTGGCCGATTGTGTGTCATCCAACATGAGACCAAGAGCCATGCCAACATTCATTGTAATTTCACTGTAAGCAAAACAATACAAAACCATTGCCTACCGACAAATCATATTGAAGTGGTTCTATATGGTCTCGGTCTCAGGCGCCATCTATGCCTCAACAGAACGAGGCGAATTGTTTGAATATTTATGCATATGCATGTTGCCCAAATGCTTAGCCTTGACCAGTAATTTTAGCGTGTGACCTTTGCCGTGTGTTCTACGGCCATTACCCGTCGAAATTCATGAAACAGTCTTCAACAACCGAAGATATAATGTACGATCGCAAACATCATTCCTGCACATCAAAAGGTTCCTGTGTATACATCGTGTATAACTGTTTAAGACGAACGTTTCTTTGTGCTTATAGCATCTGAAATGGTCAATGGTTGTTATAACCTTACAGTGCGAGACATCAATTGGCATTTGTCAAGACGAACATTTGCCTGAGACTACCTGATGAGTATGTGTTGTCTGAGCCCTGACCTTTCATTTGAGTGTTTGAATAATGTGATTTCATCAATAACGTGGACGTGTCACTGCGATTAGCTATTACTGACTGACTGACTGAGTTTGGTTTTACGCCGCTTTTAGCAATATTGCAACAACATCACGGCGGGGGAAACCAGAAAAATGGGCTTTACACGCGGTTAGATATTAATGTACACTTGGTGAAATGAGCACGAGCCTGATGCTGGCAAGCCTAGGGACATAATCGGGCGGGACCCGGGTGGGACCCAACGAGCATCACTACAATTACATATGGAGTGTCTAATCAGCAATCATGGTGCATAGATGGATTAAATACATGTTCACAATATCAACCACTGTGGTTTGTCTTGCCTTGTCCTAATCTAGCCAACATAATCACACATCACCATTCTCCCATATCAGTTGTAAGTGTCATTATTTTCGTATTTCCTGACATACATTGCAATTTGGACTGCACTGTTAACTGACAAAATGGACGTTGACTTTCTGCTATAGCTTTTATTGTTACATTTATATGGAAATAGAACGTTACAAAATGATTGCAAGAAACATTTCGATATTGACATAGCGCATTGAATTACTTGTATCATTTGGGAAAAATAAACTGTTCCGTTATACTTCAACGTCAACGCTATCGTCTTTACATTTGTGATATGATCGGTGTCCTATGTTTATGGTCGTTAATATGCTCGTTATTATACACTCGCAGTGTGGTGTTGATGTCTGATTGTGCACTCGATGTTCCTGATGATGTGTGCATAAACAAAAATGGAAAAATTCCATGTGCTTCTTTAGTTGAAGGAATATGTTTTGCCTTTGTATGTTAGAAAATCCTGTTTTAATATTTGTTCAGTGAATGTCAACATTGCTCGGTAACCATCGTATCTTTTCCTCGAGTGATTAATAACGACTTTGGTCCAATCTGTTGACTGACAAATTTCGTTTTAAATTCCTGGTAACGAGGTCATTTTAAAGATTAGTTCGTGATGAGAAACAATTTTCACTAACTGACGAACCCATTATGTTTTACAACCGGGCGGAAATTTCTGATGATGTAATGTACTGAAAATAACAGCCTCCCATAATGACTGTCATATTTTTATGACTCTGCCTGAAAACCTAAATCCAGCATCAATTTATATTTCAATATAAATATGCAATGTCTCCATGACCTAGAGACCCGAGGAGATCCGGGTCAGAATTGGTCTTCAGTAACTCATGCTTGTCGTAAGTGCCGACTAATGGGATCGGTTGGTCAGGCTCGTTCACTTGGTTGATGCATGTCATCGTATCTCAATTGCGTAGATCGATGCTCATGATGTTGATCACTGGATTGTCTGGTCCAGACTCGATTATTTTCAGACCGCTGCCATATAGCTAGACTATTGTTGATTGGGTGGTGTGGGGTGTTGTTGGGGGTTGGGGGGAGGGGGTTTAAACAGCAAAGAAAGAAAAACAAGTCACGTATATCACCACTGACGAAACTGTTACTTGTTCCATTTTAACCATCATCACAAATGGGTGATACTTTCATTTGCTCGGTAGGGTTCATCAACCTCACTATCCCAGGTATAGAGCGCTAGTGTACAGTATAAGAGCGACACAAGAACCGTCTTTACCCTTCAGATATTTACTCTGTCAAAATTCTGTTTGAATAAAAAAAATGGCAAATCCTCTTTGTGAGATATCGAACGCGCTTAATAGGAACTCCTAATATGGCCTCAGGGTAAATCAGATTTCCACAAGAATCCACGCTTCAAGCAAACTTTGATAGGCGCCATCAAAGTCGTCGATGTCGTAATAGTCTACTTGGCCTGTAAATGACAGGAAATAGTAGTTGATTCCATTATTTGGATTTACGCTACATAATGACAAGATTCTCCACAAATAGAGCCAGTAGAAAAGAAGAAGAAACCCTTTTTTAAACTTTGTTATGGTCGCGGTTAGTTGGCTCTATAAGTGATAATGGATATAGATTCTGTTGGTTTGTCAGAAATATTTGGTGCAAAATTGTGTAGTCTCAGAATGAGTAAGTCGTGAGTATGTTTTTTCTGCCACTTTTATCAGTATTTCACCATATATAAACACAAGATATGGGCTTCTCTTATGTTACCAGTGTGAATGAATGTTATTTCTGCTGTCGAAATCTATTTCCTAACAAAGAAATACAAATTTCTAATTTCACAAGAAAAGAAAAGAAAAAGAAAACAATATCCCTCACCCCCAAAAAGGAAAAAAACAACACAAAGTAAATCAACAAGGAAACAAAAACAAGAACCCACTCTTCCACCCCAAAATGAAATAATAATTTAAAAAAACCAGACACACAAATCAGAGCTTAATCATGGTGGGTACTATTGGCTTCTTCCAGAGTACAGTACGTATGTTGTGGAGAAGCTACAAACCGAACGGGATGGGCAGGCTTGATGATTTATTTGTTGTTATAGTAGCCGATGGCTACATAATAGTCAACACTGGTTTGTAGGGTCCTCACGATTAAACATGCAAACGGACGTCACATGTGGATTAGTGTGAGTGAGGCGTGACACGGCGTGACACAGCGTGCCACCGTGCTTGAGTTCCAGCCCAAACAGAACCTTTTTAGCAAGATGTCTGAGTAATGAAGAAATAAATTGATGGGACTTCCCCAGCAAGTTTTCTGCGAGACTGAATAAAAACAGTAATATTATGCGAACTTGCCATGGGATCATCTGTATATTTCCACACCGTTGATCTGTCTATTTCCACACTATTGTGACAGTTTTGGCAACGCTACCTCAGCGTTTAGCTTCGTAATTTAAAGCCATCGATGAGCAAAAAATCTTCAGAAAGTAACAATTTAACATATCTGAGATAGCCTTGTCTTACAAAAGCTTGTCTTACAAGATCTTCAGACTACTGGCCCAACTATTTTTATGAGCACATAACGATTCGACAGAGGAGTAAGGTGGGGGAGACAGTGAGATGTGTGAGAGGGGCAGGAGAGAGAGAGAGAGAGAGAGAGAGAGAGAGAGAGAGAGAGAGAGAGAGAGAGAGAGAGAGAGAGAGAGAGAGAGAGAGAGAGAGAGAGAGAGAGAGAGAGAGAGAGAGAGAGAGAGAGAGAGAGAGAGAGAGAGAGAGAGAGAGAGAGAGAGAGAGGCTTTTCAAAAAGTTAAAAAAATTACCATTTTCGTCGAGTGGATTCGAGTCTCTCATATGATGTCGTTTATGCACCTGCATGCGCTGTTTACAATGTTTTGTGTAGGTTTTCAGATCTTAAAAGGTCCCCATAGGAATTTTAAGTGGCCACATCGCGAATTCATCATTGAGTTGGTGACCGCTCAAGAACATAATTGATAATCACACCGTTGAGGTGCCGGAATACATGGTCGTCTTCGTTTAGAATCATATACTTGTTTTTATGAACACCAGTCCCGGTGTCATTACTAGTTTCCCTTGACTTTTACTTGACATAGATATACTGGCTTTTGCGCCCTATGGAATCAGTTTCGGAGGCTAAGTCAGACTGGCTCTTTTCTCTATTGACGTTTTATAAACAGTTCCACTTTGCACGCAGCTAGGTGCAACGTTCCTTAACAATCTTCCCAGCGCGCCTGCTCACTAAAAGACAAACGTTTATACCCTTACACCAGTGTGGACTCTCTATCACAACCAAGATAGTGCTCAAGGCAGACCCGCCGTGATTTAACTGAGATAGTGGTAAAAGCGGCGTCAAATACAATTCACACATTCCTACAGTGAAACCTTTTATGTGCTCTGTAACACAGTCAAGCATAATTCATTTCTCTCATAGAGTAACATTTTTTCATCTCCATGTCAAGCCAAACCTGCTGGAGTGATCCTCTCTACATACATGTGCAGATGGTACTTAATCTTACCAACAATGGGATCCACGTGAGCTGCACGAGGAGCACGAGCGATACTATCATCCATGACGTATTTTCTTCCGGACGTTGATGACGTAGCAACTGAGAAACGCCTTCTTCTACGGGGATCCGTGTCTTTTTCATCCTGTCAGCTAAATCCGGTTTGTGCAGCAACACGAAAATGAAAATACTTGAACACGTCGATAAAAGTATGTTGAGGAACCCAAATATCAAAAACGAAATAAAATACCACTGTCGACGTCCGGAAGAAGGCGTAAGTACTATCCATGAGTCACACGTTGTGTTTCCTTTCATTATTTCAGGACCCAAGCCTATGACGGGTAACGTTGCTATGGCCAAGGTCACCGTGTAGATCAACATAACCACAATTCCAACGTTTTCTCGACAGTCTTCCGAGTTCTTGCAGCTAGGGCAAGGACACAATGTCTGGTGGCGATCTATACACATGTAGGTGACCAGCGCCATTGAAGATAATGTACACCAAGTAGACGTCACTTGATAACACTCGCAAGTTCCCTTCCCGCCGTACCAACTCCCATAAAAATACGAAACTAATCCAAGCGGTGCTGGAACGAGCGCTGAAAATATGAACGTCACACACAGAGCTGTAATAAGTTTGTCGCACACAGTTCTCTCTCCTGGTCTCTTCCACCAAAGAATCACTAACAGGGGGAGAAGGTTTTCTATCAACAATGCCACTTCCAGAATGATTGTGATGACGCCTGACACATGCACATCTTGGAAGGTCAAGTTTCTCCTGTTGGTCGGTGCTGTGGGTGGGGCGCGGATCGGAATATTTTGATCCATCCTCTCCTGAAACAAAGATTATGATTCCTGAACATTGATTCTTGAACATAATTAAGCTGTCTATTCAACAAAATTATAAATGCATTCTCCAAGCTCGCATGAAATCGTGAGTTAAGTGCGGGGCGGAATTTTGTGATCCATCCTTTCCTGAAATAAACATTATGATTTTTTTAACATTCCTTTAGGAAAAATAAGTGTTTTTTATACAAATCTCCTCAGTAGGGAGAAAAGATCACGTTTGTGCTGATAAAAAAGTCTTTTGCAGTTATTTACGGTTTATTATCTCTTGCCATGCAATGACCGTATTCTATCATTTGTATTGGGTATTGAAGATTAAATTGTGTCCTTGCAAATTATATTTTACGAAAAGCGAAACATATTGCACTGAACAAGCTTAAACTCTTTCGAGAGCATTTGTTATTTGATAGTCGAGATTGTAATTGACATTCGAAAATATGTGTTCTGTATTCAAAACTGTGAGGAAAAGAGCCCTTTGTTTAAAATAGTTATTGTAATTGATAGTAAAAATCGATTGCTTACAAAGGATTTTGTAATGACCTTTAATTTGATGAGGAACATTCTTTCATTTTTAACGAGGCACATTTTTACTCAGATAAACTTGTGATGTACATAAATGTCTCTTTTCATATTCTCTGCTTCGACCTAAAGCTCATATCATTTGACGTCCAGCTCGTCCGAAGTACAGCAGTTCCTGGAAGTGATATCACGAGGTCGCTTGATGACACTTGTTAACGCAGGACATCGGCAAGGAACAGCATCGAAGCATCTCGCAAATAACTTACATTCCCAGAATGAAATTGTGCGATACATTTGCGGTTGAATAGAAAGATGCTATTGCCCTTTCTTCAGTGATAGAGGTGGTGATTACGACAAAAATTCCCTGCAATTCATATGCAACCGGTGTCAGAATGTGCCCCTCAGGAAGCATGCACACAACAGAATCAGTCATCAATCAGTTATACCTCATCGATCTGGCAGCCCGGAAAGCATTCATATCATGGCTGTAATTGAACCTGTCACTTGTATTCTTCATTGATCACCAGACCTTCTTGCTACCAGTCTAATCTACGTTTGGATCTTTTGCGCTGACATGTGGTATGTTGGTCCATTTTAGCTACAGTTTAGATATACACCAGCTATATCACTTTGTGTTATTTCTTAGGCTGCGTCTGTGCATCTCTCGACTGAAGCAATCACATATTATCCTTCACACATGTTTTGGACACGGAAGTAAAAAAAACAAACCGGGGTTCACTTTGGCTTGAGGTATTGGTCAGTGTCAAATTTATTCACATATTACTTCGTTCCCATTTTCAGACAGTCATGTGCCAGAGGGTTAACATTTTTCTGCATGTGTTTTTCAACGGTGTTATATACAGAGAGTTCGCATACATACATCATATGCAGGTCCAGATGTATGATGCAGGGAACACAAGCAGACATGTTTAATTCCGTCTAATGGAAGCGTTGTATCATCAGCTTAATGAGCCAATATTTACGCCATATATCCTAGATTTATTCCCTTGTTTTCTTATCATTACTAGTACACCCGACATTAAGAAAAAGTGAGGAGCTACGGAATCTCCTTGGAGGCTTCCTCTTCCTTTATTTGAAAGATAGTGAGGCAAATTCACCGACGACGCTGTACAAACCATTTCATCAAAAGCCAAATAATTGGTCCAAAATTGAAAACTATCAAAATATTTATTAAATATATTGTGTCTACTGAATCGAAGCTTTCTTAAAGTCACTTAGAAGTAGTAAACCGAGAGTTTAAAACCTTCAGTGTGTTCTACTATATGATAGGTTGTTACTTGTTAACTTTGTAATGATACCGTCTTACACCCATTCGCCATCATTTATCATTCGAAATAATATTTTCTAAACATTCTAGTTGTTATTGTTGAAACTCTAACATTATATAAGGCATTTAAAAACGAAGGGGGCTCCAAGTTTTATGATGCTCTTTGGGTTTTCATCTTTTCGTAAAACACTTTTGTGTTTCTGTGAAATTGATATATTACCCTCTTTGAAGTCACATTATGATGTTTTAAGTAAAAGTTAAATGCTTACATTTCCTCTAGACATAGAAAACTTCATTTTCAGTTAAATTTAGCACATTAATACCTTTAAAAAAATCAGTAACTCAGTGGGTGTTGCTTCTTCCAGTGAATAAGTTTCCGAAAGTTTCTAGATTCTACTTCCAAACTTGCATTTGGTTTGGTTTTCTCCATGCTCAGTGCATTTAACTCTACATGAGATCAACATACCGTGAATTATGTGATAATATAATTCATCAAAATTGTGTTCCACAGCATTAACTTTCTTGAAATATTTTGTTTTCCAATTTCATTCGTCGTAATTTTGAGGTTAATGTTATTTCAAATGGGTTTTTCTTTTATCTAAAATATTTTCCAGTCGATATACAGTATTACCTCTACTCGTTAATAATAAGATTTCCCTAAGTAATTGGTCATAGATGAAATTACAGGCAATACCATCAGAACACTACTTCATACACCGAGGGATGAACGTGTAGTATATTGTATAAGATACTTAATGGATTTCCAAAGCCTGTTCCTCACGATAAACTAGGGGAGCAATGGGAGACTGTTCAGATCTGATGCTTGGAAATATCGCAAGTGATTACCGATAATATTAAATCATGTGAAATCAGAAAAAATGTCTTTAAAAGGGTATGCTGACGCTTCGAGTCCGTTTTTAATGATGAACTAATAATTCATCTCCAGCCACCAGTCCTTTAAATCTCAGAGCTGACTTTCAATGTTTTCTGTTGACATGAGAAAACGCCATAAGTGCCGCAAGAATATGAATACAATCTTCTGTTGTGATGAATATTTCACGAGTCGATATATATTTACGAAACATTGAGCGACAGGTCCAGGATATGACAAGCAAACAAGCACCACACAGATTTGGTAGGTACAAAATGGCTTGAGATTGTGGTCACATATTGTTAGTAACATTTTCTTCCTACAAAATCACGTATTGACGCAGAGACGTGCTTTGAAAAACAAATGTATCTCTTCATAGAGCAAGTCAGTTAGACATGGTGTGTACATAGTTTTCCTAAGGAGATCAATATTATTTCGTTTTGTCTGATACAATTTTTATATGAGTTTTGATAATGTCTAAATCGCCATGCCGTGTTTGTATGGTTTCTTACAACTCTGTTTAATGGGGAAAACATAGACTGGTTATCGTTAATATAAACTTTTGATGAGGATTTTATTCGGGTCAGTAACACAAGTATGCCACTTAACAAAGACTGAACGTTAGATATAAATGCACTATCTAAACTGTAAGTGTTCTTTTGTCACGGCGATGACGATGGGTGATACTCACCAAACAAGTTTGGGATGTGCTATTTGTTTAGAGTGAGTGAGTTTAGTTTTACGCCGCACTCAGCAATATTCCAGCTATATGGCGGCGGTTTGTAAATAATCGAGTCTGGACAAGACAATCCAGTGATCAACAGCATGATCATCGATCTGCGCAATTGGGAACCGATGACATGTGTCAACCAAGTCAGCGAAACTGACCACCCGATCCCGTTAGTCGCCTCTTACGACAAGCATGGGTTGCTGAAGACCTCTTCTACTCCGCATCTTCACGGGTCTTTGTTTACATCTATGAAGGGGCATTTTCAGTAGGCTTGGGGCTAGCGGCTGGAGGCTGGGGGCTGGAAGCTGGGGACTGGGGCTAGGGCTGGGGGTTTGTGGGCTTGTGGGCAAATAGGTTTGTGGGCCTTGGCACAGATTGTAATATAGATTGACTGATTGATTTGTGACAACATACCCAAACCTCTAATCCTAGCTGAGAAGTGTCCGTTTCGATGTAAATTATCCCCGAAGTGTAAGTATTAAATATGATCTAAACATGCTGTACAATGCACCTTGCATTCATCTGTAAATAGATGTCTAGGACGTTCGTGTCTGCCTTCCGTGAGATCCAGCGAGGAGATGCGGAGAGTAATTAACCGAAGCTGATTTATTCCCTCTTGTGTCTCCTTACACCAAGCCTCCTGGTTGAAAAGAAGGAGACTAAACGTAAGTGACTTGCAGCAATCGTCCTGCTAAATCCTTTATATTCCCCTTTTCATTTCTGTTTTATTTATTCATACATTTGGAACCTTGCACATCTTTCACCATCCATCACTACACAGTGAAGGGTGTTCTGGTGCAGCAGTAGAAGCAGCATGTCGGCGGTATAACGCTGCCTGCTTTCCGAGGAGATGACATTACCATGTCTGAGTGTCAGTATTACAGTTTTGCATGATTTGTCTGACTATAGGCTCTGGGCCACCACAATGCATCATTCAACAGACACCACCACAATCAAACCCCTTCGTTATTCCTCGTTAGATTTAATTGCACCTTTAATTGAACTTGGCTTAGGTCCTGCAGACGCTATCCAGCACAATTTTCTGTATGAAAATAGTAAGTGTATTTATTACGGATCATTTAAACTGATACTTAAATATATCGTCGTAACAAGAGCCAACAGTGTCCAGAATCTTCTATCTCAATGAATTGCAGAAAGCAGAATATATGACAATCATCGTTGTAAAGACGCCATCAGTCTTGTCACATTAGACCTCTTATATTCATGTATGTTTGACATGTAAATACGATTACTTCGAGACGGCAGATAATAATTGGCCTGATTGTGGATAGGGTAAGGGATGCAAGAGTTGCGGACAGAAGATGTAGATGAAAGCTGGCTTATATTGATTGTGGCTTTGTAATCAAGCTGATGTCTTCCACCACGTTAATTCACTTTGTTCGATCTATCCTTCGTGATGCCTCGGAGAGATACCAGTGAGAAAAGCAAATTATTTAGGCTTCCTATTATTTAGATATTTGCTTCAATGTATGAAACGGTTGATATTTGTACTTTGTCTTGGTACTAGGGTTCCCACAGTCTAGCCAACTACATGCAGAAATTATGAAAATGGTGGGAGTAAACAATGTCCCTTATATATTATTGACCTGAGATTTATGGCTATACCATGTCTGAACTTGATTCAAGCGATGTACATGTTTAAACAGCTTCAGACCAGCTGAACTATTTCAGGCACATACATGGATATCCTCTAAATATTGGATGTGTTAATAGTGACTCTAAATCTGTCGTTCTTATTTCGTAGGCAGAGATTATGATAACGTTCAGAGACAAAACAGACTTTTCATAATTTTAAATATGAAACAATAAAATTTGTAATATTAACACGTATTTTTATATTATTTGTTTAGTTTCTTGCACAAGGTCGAATATTCAAATCATGAGTTTGCAATTTGGGAACACGACGAAACGCAACATCGGAATAGATTATATATGTTATTTACACGTCGAGTATTATTGACATAAAAATAGACATTCCCAAACTAGGATCAGGGGCCGCACAGGGTCGCTATAAACAAACACGACAGACGTCTGTGATTTCAATCAATGGCTCTCGCTGAATTCTTCCCCGTAGAGGCGCGAGGGCAAACCTTCGCCATCCAAAGCAAACCCCAAATATTTGATATTAAACTTTATACGGTGTGTACTATGAAGAACCATTCGATGACAAATTATGAGGTTAGCGGTTTTGCTGCCCCAGACCTACTTAGGCCATGGAAGGAAAATAATTTTATAATGTTTTTCATCAGAAAAGGCCGGATCAACTGTATTTGTTCTGGGGATGCCTAGTTTAGTTACAAAAACTTATACTTGCCTTCTGAACAAATCCAACAAATGCTGATCTCCGAACAAAATCATTTAGACATTTTTGGTGAAATTTAATTAGAAATAACAAAACATTAATGCTCTACCGGGTAACAAGGTGAAATGCATGTATGTGGGCATTTATTATATTTAAGATTTTGTAAGAGAAGATATTTTCAATTAAATAAATTTAATTAAATATACATGTTTCTTTGGAGAAAGAGTAACAAATTATTTTTCGAACATTTTCAGAATCAGGTGTCTTTTGCATAAGATCCCAAAACTATTGTTGGATATCCAAATGTATCAGATGATGACAAACCAATCTGTTTTGTTTCCATATTATACGACATATGCTGGCAAAGAATTCTTACATCTTTCATTACTTCAGTAATGTTTCCAGCTGATGACGTTTGTGTTCTTGTATTAATCCATTACGTCATTGATTTAGTGCCAATCAAGGAATGAAATACGTTATATAATGTCTCAGGTTTCGTGGTTGTTCTGGTGGGTTAATGTAGGCCAGAGCGCAGTATTTGAGCCATATTTTGACTGTTATGGTTGAGTGAGTGAGTTAGTATGATTTTACGCCGCTTTTAGCAATATTCCAGCAAAATCACGGCGGGGAACACAAGACATGGGCTTCACACATTGTACCCATGTGGGGAAACGAACCCGGGTGTTTAGCGTGACGAGCCAACTTTTTGACCACTAGGCTACCCCTCCGCCCCATTATGGCTGTGATAGAGTAAGGTCTCCAAGTAATATCATATCAGGGTGCACCAGGTACACATCGACTTTCACATTTTCAAACCATGCGGCTATCAATCCTGAATCTTCGGCTATCAAACCTGAATCTTCGGCTGTCAAACCTGAATCGTCAGCTATCAAACCTCAAACCTGAAACTTCGGCTATCAAACGTGAATCGTCGGATATCAAACCTGAATCGTCGGCTATCAAACCGGATTCTTCGGCTATCAAACCTTAACCCTGAATCTTCGGCTATCAAACCGGAATCTTCGGCTATCAAACCTGAATCTTCGGCTATCAAACCAGAATTGTCGGCTATGAAACCTCAAACCTGAATCTTCAGGCTATCAAACCTGAATCGGCGTGGCGAGTCAACCCGTTATCCAAACCCTTTCTTGTGTTGTTGTATTGGATACATTTTCTCTTAAACAGTAAACTTTGAATTCCAATTATCTTAAAGTCATGTTAACACGACATCATGTCCCACATGTTTCAATAGTCCACGTGGCTCGCACGCAGCATCAGCAACAAGACGACATATATTGCTAATATGAGGTTTTTAAACGAACCCTCCTGTGGTTATCCAATACTATTCAAATTTTGATTGTTCAATTGAAACGGCATGTGGATATGAATACATCAGAATCGTTATTGCTTGCAGAGCGATCTCCGAACCGCGATATATATACTGTTTTAGACTTGCCTTTTCATGAACTGATGCGCGTCTTCAAAAGGAGTTAGCAAAGTCATGAAACTGCCAGGTCATGAAGACCGTTACGGCAAGGGATCTCAAGGAAAGCATGAGTTGAGTCCCTTGGGCACAACAGGAACCAATGATCGTGGGTTCGAATCCCAATACTCTACGATTAGGTTTGCCAGTACTATGCCAGTTGTCCTTGGTTTGAGGCTAGCATCACTTCAGGGTTTCCTTCTTCATTAAGCTGATATATAACGGCGTTAAACCAACTCACTCACTCACAAGAGGTGACTAAATTGGATAAGGAACGCCCTTTTCCGGCCACTGTTTTCGATAGTCAGTACTTTGACATCGACATGATATAACTGGATTACCACTGATTCGGCTGGAATACAACTGACATACCACATATATAATTGGAATACAACAGGAATTCAACTGAATACAACTAATAAACCAATACAACTGAAATCCCACTGATACGAATGTTGAGTGATAAACCTGGAATACAGCTGATACAACTGGAATATAACTAATACAATTAGAATACAACTGATACAGCTGTCTGCAGCGTTGACCAACATTCTTTCATCCACTCAGAGCCCGTTCAAGACTCCAGTGAAATGAGATTTCCTAATCTTCAATGCTTTATTGGACTACATGTATTTGTAAAACTTTAAATGAAAAACTCCGTAAAAGTGCATTCATGTACTGTACATTGCAAACGACACAACTGACGTCGATGACATTTCGACGGAGAAAACTGAACCCACTCTGAATACTAATTAATCCGACATTAATCATTACACAAATCCTTACAGAATATGTATATTTCCCGGTAATGATCATGTAGATAAAAAAGTAATTATTGATGTTACGTCTTTCAACAGAGCTCGCCACGCTTTGACTTCTAATGGCTTCATGACTGTACTTAATCAATAAGGCGGATTTAAACTCCATCGTCGAGATATAGATTTGTCTATCTCCAGTTACATGAAGGAAAAAACATACTTAAGACGAAAAATTCATATTACGGTGTCTGCAAAATTATTTAAGTACTCGTAAACTTACGAAGATGTTTGAAGTGTAAATACATAGAGGTATAGTGGAATCGGGCAAGCAAAAATTGTGATTCTGATGTATACCAGATGTGTTATTGCAGCGTGTAATTATTGGTGTAATTATTTATCATATATATTACTATATATATGGCTATATTACGTTGTTAGTTGAACACTTAATTTTAGTTTTCGTTTCACATTCTTGCACCTAAGAGCATCTATTCAAGTCATTGTTATGGGAGAAAAAATGACTCTGCCGTGGAACGATATTCATTCATTCTTCTGTAAGCAGTGCCGCTGTCTTTTAATCTACAGAACAAAAATCAAACTCGAAAACAGCTGTTACTGTCTCAGACTAAGCGCTTGCATTGCTACCCATGTATGTTAATTTCAGCTGCTAAATTCAACCTAGCTAGGACAATAAATTATTTATAACCCTACCATCTGACACCTTCGTGCATATTATATTGTAATCGTCAAATGATAAATCTAATATCAATACTCACATGCACTTATTGTCAGGCGTCTCTCATCGTATATCTGTTGAAAGTGATCTGAACCCTTAGCACAGTCTTCAACGAATTGTTCATATTTCCGAATCCAATGTAAAACGTTCCCATGGTTGTGTTAAACATACAACAAGCAAGCAACTAAGAACGGTACACATAGCTGGCATTTCACATTTCATTCTCAGAAAGAAATTTCCATCCATCGACGTACTGTTGCAGACTAATATTTTAATTGGCGTTCCACCAACACAGGAATTGTTTGGAATGTTGACGGAGGCGCTGTGGAATAACTCCGACGTTTTAAATGAAGGAATATTAAATCTGGTGAGATTTTACCCAACCTATCGTCCGTACACACAACTCTCAGGTTTTGGCCCTATATTAACAACAGCCAGCTCAGCCCCCTTTGTACTGCAGCCAAGAAACGAAAATCTTCACAACGTGTTCTCAACAATCCAACGCTGTCCGTCACGAGGCGATCGCTAGAGCGAAGTTCTCTGCGCTTCCGTGAAGACATCCAAACATGCTTCTGGATGTGGAACATCAAAGGCTTGGATGAAAGATGCTTTATGTTGTTATACCAAACTCAATGTCTAACATCCCATTGGCCCTTCAGCCGGTCCCGCAAACACTCATTTTCCAAGTCTTTATGGACGATCTGCACTGCAGAATCTGGTGTTGATGTTTCGGCTAATCCCCTGGTGGTTGATACGATGAAACTCACGTATGGCTTTCCGAAACCAGCTTTGAAATAGTTAGAGGGATGACCACTATAAACATGACACGATCGGGTGGTTAAAATAACAGCCGGAAAATGCAAACATCCTGCACCAAACATCACTGTAGAGAAACATTTGGCAAATTTTCAGGGACTGCATTTCAGATTTCAATCATTGGTGCACTTGTTGGAAATATTCTGTAAGATACGTGATCTATACGCTAACCGTATTTGTTGTCATACGATAGTGGAATCTGTGTGTGGGACAAGCGTCCACTGTTGAGGAGCAGTCTTGTGATCAATAGCAATATGTATCGATCACCGTTTTTCATGAGACGTTCAATCAGTTGGAGCTGTTCAGCTACTCCACAAACAAAGTGAGAAGAGTGTAACAACGTATAATTGTTTGCTATCTCTTGTCTTGTGAGATTAGAACTACTCCCATCATTCTGAGACCCTCTTCTTCACCACGTCCAGGAGTTAGTGTGGGCCCAGCCCGCCGCCCAGGGTCAGGTCGATATCACAACGTGGGAGGGAACCTAGACACACAGAGCGGGATGGGGGTAGGGATAGTGGAGAGAAGGGAGGGAGAACAGAACATTGGACATCATGGCATCGGAAATCAAGAAACACAACGGAACCAGATGTGCAAGTCTACACACTCGCGACTGAAGGAATTCCCCTTCATTTTATATATGCGTATATGTGGCAGGAAGATGTGATCTGTAACATCTGAAGATATTAACGCACCACTTACTGAAGACGCTGTCAGTATGAAGCAAAGCTCGACTAAAACAGGATATTCGAAATACGTCCATCACTTCTTCATTTTACCAAACCCTGGATCGCCATGCTATAGTAAAGACCTCGTAAATTACAGCACGCGTTGAACATATACAGATACAAGTATTGAGTGAGTGAGTTAAACTTTAACGTCGTATTGGCATTGTTTCAGGCATGTAGCAACAGGAACAAGTTCCCGAATACTGGTAATGGTAGCTGTAGTTAAAACAGGATTTGTGGCACTAGATGCCATGGCCGAGATATGTCTAGAAACACCGAACGAGACGTGCAGGCCTGCATCCTCCATTGATCTTTAAAGGCTCAAGGCACATGGCTGTCACATGGACGTGTTCACACGCCAGGGACTGAGTTCTCTTTATGCATGTATATAAGATCTGAAACGACAGCTGGCGGTATAGTGCATGCTGCTTAAGGCGATTTGATAAAACACACGGAACGAGATTTGCAAGACTACTGTTTCTGTGACCTTTCAAGTGGCGTAAATGTTCACGAAAAACATGGTATTTGCATGCATATTACATGGAGATATCTCTCTCCAAGATATGCGTGTTTCAGAATTGTCATATTGAATGATTTATGCTGCATGGCTGCTTGTAACTTTATCCGAAGTCTCTCAAAGCTATTTCTGTATGTACAGAATATCTACTTAAGCAATTGCAACTATTTACCAGTTCTAAATGACTATTTGGGTATCATCAATATGGGTATTGCCTCTAGGTAATTATACATTCTGGATAACAGAACACACGTATATAGAAGAGTGTTGGATGATTTGAAAGTCTACACAGAGATAATCTGTGTTATGAAAACGCGTGGACGTGTTCCGCGAAACCCGATCGAAACAAAGGTCCACATGATGAGTAGTTCATGCTTCAGGTTTGTATTATGTCAAGGAAGCGCGTATACCTGAAATATTTTATATCATAATACTTAACTTTTATTTTTTTATCATGTATGTATATAGTTAGCAAACCTATATTTTAAAGAAAAGGTGTATAACTTTTAAAATTGTGTACATATATGTAGTAGTTCTTTTACAGTCTCTCATAACCCTAAATGGGTGGCTCGTTAATGTATTTTACTGTACTGTATATATGTTCTTATGTACGAGGTGAGACTTTGATAAAATATCTGGCTGTCCTGAAAATTATAAATAAACCTGATCAAATGTGACATCGCTAAACACGTTGTTTATTTGACGAATACATGTTGTTTATTTTCAGCCTTTGAAGGAAATCGAGTCAGGACCAGATGAATAACTTTTTGTTAGTACTTGAACAGGTGTGGGTTCGAATCCCGGATGAGACTAAGCCTAAGAAAAGTTTTAGAATCTGCACTGAGCAAGTGTAATCCAAAATATAACATTTATTACCACTTCCAAATGGCTTCGTGTATTCATCACAAAGTCAGTTACACATTGTACATATATGTCCATACCTGATAGGTCAACTTTACGACTCGGTGTATTGATTACCTATTCTAACACCCAATTCTGGAAGCATCTACGTGAGTTGCATGACTGTTAATCATCTCGGTGTCTGCACATCCATCAGTATCACAATCTGCAGGTTACAAGCGTACACTTTGATATCAACCTGATTACCATGTCGTGGGCTACTTGAAACATAAATAAACCATAAAACATAAAACTAAAATACATTTCTCTCTTCGCTAAGGAAAAGGCATTTACGTTTGTCGATTGGACACCAAGCTTTCAGGGAAAGGCTTCACTGGTTCTAAACGTCTCGGAGGTGCCAAGATCCTCTGAGAACTGTCCAGAGTTAGCTGAACTGGTGAGATTGTCTTACACACGAACACTCGAGAATCTCTGTTGCAAACCACGCAATAACCTTTGCACTACTCAATCCAAATGTTTGGTTGTCTAAGACTAGACAAGTGGACACTGTGAACCAGTGTTTAAATGTAAATATTCACCTACTGGGTGTCCTCAACGACACATGTAGCTGAGAAAGATCCATGCCTTGAATAAACGTTACGAGGAAAGAAAATGTTCTTTACATGAAATAGGAAGAATCACTGACCCGTGTTTTCCTCCAATGAGGCAGATATTGTTGGTCAGCTACACACTCACATTTCCTCTGGTCTCCTAAATGCCACAACTGTGTTCCGAAAATACAACCTCAAATATTCCGGTTATCATCGGTGTCACTGCACTGAAAGATCTCCGCTTGAGCAAAACGACAGGCTATATCCAGTTTGATGCGGGGTTAATGGAGGCCACATCAATGATTCAACACAACTTGACAAGCCTTTCTCTATAGCGATTCTGAACCCCGGTCTAGCCTCATGTCTGACACACAGACATGCAAAGAGTCTTAACACTGACAGCATTCTGTCTGATACACCAACGTACAGAGACTTCCTAAACCCTTGTATATCATTCTGTTAGATACACAAACATACACAGATAGGTCTGATATACGAACGTACACCACTATTCTAACCCCTTGTATATCATTCTGTCTGATACAACAACGTACACAGATATTCTGAACCCTTGTCTATCATTCTGCCTCATACACATACATGAACAGATAATCAGGGTGCTTATCTACAAAACAACCTTAGCGCTAAGACTACCTTAAGTCTATGTTAAGGTATGGGAGTTACGGTCACCTTAGCGCTAAGATCGCTTTGTACAACGGCACCCTGAACATTAACGTAACATTAAGTATACAACCATTATAAACCCTTGAATACACAATGTCTAAACCCTTTTCCAGCATCATGGATAAAAGAAAGACATAAGTTAAGATTCTAAACATTGATCTAGCATTATGTTTAATTCAGACATTAGAGACACTCGTATGTTGAAATCTAAACAATGACAAAGCATCATGCCTGGTACACAAAAGAAGGATTTTGACCAAGTCTTTCAGAAATGAGATGTTACACTCAGGTCAGGTCTCTCGTCTGATATATAGGAGATTTTACACTCCGACCATGTCCCTCGTCTTATACGCACGCACGCACACACACACACACACACGATATTTTAAGCCTTGATGAAGTCTCGTAAGCAAATCTGATCCACCCACGTACGTGGAGTCTTATTCCCTCGTCCTTGCATTCTCGAATTACAGAAATGTCCTTCTCTTATGAGAAACATCTAACGATTAGTAAGATCCCACAGGGCATGGGTTCACATCTGCCAGCACACAAGCTATTTGTACTTTCACACTGGCCTCGACGCCACCTTTTCGTTCATGTTACATATGATTTTAACCCATGAATAACCATTTATATCCATATCCTAATCATACCATTCATTGAATTTAGATGTGTATGTGCTGCGATCAAAGGTGAGCATCGCGTGGAACACGTGTAATATGTAAACTTACTTTCGATAATTTGGAAAATCAATTGATTTTGTTGTTGATGAGAAAGTATGCCCAAATATGTCAAGTGTTTGGTATGTGGAATACTGGCAAGTCATTTAGGGCTATTGCAAGAGATGTTGGTTGTCATCATTCGACTATCAGCCGATTGGCCAGAAAACATCTGCAAAATAATAACGTTAAGGTCGAAGACGAGTGGTAACCCCAATGGAGAATACAGCCTTTCGCAAATTCACAGACTCCATGTCAAGTTTCGTGTGAAAGACAAAGTGGCTTCCGTATCGTCGTTTGTCCAACATAATGGTCCGAAATCGCCTAAAACGGGCCAAGTATAGAGCCGGACACCTATCAGACGTATGTTGTTAGCCCCAGGCCTCAAAGCAGCACGACTAGAATGGTGTCAAGCTCGACGTCACTGGAGGTTCGGATTGGCTTCTCTGCCATCGTTAATGATAACACATTCATACTACGAAAAATATGGAGTGTTTCGATACTTTTTGCATGTGTGTATATATTGAGAGTAGTGAATCATTTCGTAAGTAAAGGGCACATATACTAATAATTAACAAAGTAATCTTGCCACCAAAAATAAACTTACTTCCCTGACGCCTTTTTGTGTACAAAAATGCATCGTTCGGCGCCTTCTGTCCTAAGACACTGATTGAATGCCGTGAAAACGTGGCAGAAAAATAAGTGTGTCTTCAGAAACCCCCTGGCAGACCGTTTGTGTAATTCCAGTAATTGTATTATGTTGCTGTGACGGTAACGAAGACCAGCATTCAATCCCACACATTCAGAAATGGGTATGCGTGATTAGTTACTTAAGGGCATCGCTCAGAAACCATAAGGATTCAGTGTTACATACGAGGTCATTGCTCGTTTAGAAACTTATAAAGACAGAACATTACAGGCGAGGTTAGAGCTCACTCAGAAGGCTATCAGGTTCCACCTAACCATCCATCTATCCATCCACCCATCCATCCATCCAACCACACACTCACACATCCATGCATCGATCCATCCATCGATCCATACCTACCTACCTACATACATACCTACCTACCTACCTACCTACCAACCTACATACATACCTACCATACATACATACATACATACATACATACATACATACATACATACATACATACATACATACATACATACATACATACATACATACATACATACATACATACATACATTCTAAGTAATACTTGGATAGGTTGAGCATTCACACGTATTTTTCAAGAACAATCACGAGTTCATGATGACATGATGTCATCTGGAAACAAAAACCATTTACCCAGTTGTTTCTTGAATAATATATAGAGGGAGCCCGATAAATGTTGCATGATCCTACATATCCGAGATATCGTCATCTTAATGGCAATATTTTGGTGACAAGATCGGTGACTCTGGCATCGGTATCAAAGGCTGTCGATAGTAAAAAGTAGAATTCAAGTCTTAATCAAGGGGTCGAAACACGCCTACAGCACACCGCGAGTATCAGATAACGAGTTGGCAACACAAGAGATGCCCTGTGAGTTGCAGAGACTCGTTTCCTGAAAACTGGAACCTGTTATGAGATAACATGGAATGGAAGGCAACACGTTTCCTGGGATGGATGTGGAAACAGAACATCCTAAAGAATAGCCCGCGCGCGCGTGTGTGTGTGGTTTTTTTTTTTTCTTTTCTATAGCTTTAATTGAAATTAGACGCCATGACACACGACATGCATGCCAGATCAGTATGTTATATCAGATTGTTAGAGCCTTACAAATGGTAATGTGTCAATAACTCTCTATTTGACCGTTTGCAAATAAAGGTTTAGCTCCCATATAGTGTGGTTACATTTAAGATAGTACTTTTGAAAACATATGTGGAAAACGCTTCGTCTAAGATAAAATATAAATAGAAGATAGCTACAATGAAGTATCAAAGGCCTATTTTACATCGCTTTCTACACTGTGTTAAGAAAACCTAACAATAACATCACATCCACATACGTAACAATCTATGACATCAATTAATCAATCAATCAATATACCTTATACTAATAACGATTTACAAGATTTGTCCTGGCAATATATTATGTTTTGTTCAACATTAAGCATTGTTCAGCAAATGCTTAATTCTATAAACAGTACAAGTAGAATGGTGCAACGTCTGTGTCGTTATTGATGCATGTCTTCAGTTGATATTGAATTCAATGTTATCAATAGTAGCACATACAATTAAGAAACCGATATTCATCCTTGGTACCAGGATCCCGCAAACAATGTCACCTCAATCACATAATAATCAGTTTCTCACGCATATGCCAATTTTTTGGTTAAAGGTCACATGCAACGTAAAACACAACTTTGCAGATTCTGATACCTTTCGGTATGGACTTACCGAAACAAATCGTCAAAAATGCAAATTCAACTTATAAAGTTGAAAAATAATGCAATGAAAAAAACCGCGCGAAATCGGAGTTCAAACGTTTCACTAATTTTCCCCAGACTTTTCTGGGGAAAACGGGTTTCAACAGCTGGGCTGCGCTCATAGCACGTGCGCAGTGAAATAGGTTCGCGCAGCTTGGAAGTGGGCTGTCCGGTGAATACTCGGTGAAGGCTTTGGTGTGAGCTATTTTTCTAATGTTTTGTTGATATCTCACAGCGCGAGCTTTTTATATGTTATGACAGTAAATTAACTGTTTATATAATTTCACCACACGTTCTTCTTACCGAGTCACTTTCTCAGCTCGATACTGAAAAGCAGTGTCATTATTTAGCGTTGACAGAATTTCTAACTGTGATATAGATATGTCGTTGTCACAGACAAAACTCAATGTCTTGTTTTATTGACACCTGTGTGTCTGCCTGCCTGTCTGCTAATGACAATATTCAATACACAGCTGCTGTCACTGACCACATGCAATTTGAACTTAACACCAATCAGGCTATACACCATAAACAAAATGCATTGATTTATGACCCGAGTTCGGTCTCTGTCACATTATGTAATTACACAGACAGGCAGGTGTGATAGTTGAACACATGATATGTTTTGATGTCTGTTGATTGCAAAATGTTATACACAAAAAATGAGCATGTATTTACAAAACTCAACATCTCTACACATACACACACAATAAGCCGTGAGGGCATCTGCAAATGAACCAGCCGTTACACTTGAGTGCACACCCACCCGCTCTGACTGGGTTCGGTATCCCGGCTGCTTCGTTTCTTGGGAAGTAAACCGAAGTACACAATATTGCACTTTTGATTTGCGATTGTACGCTTATAATTTTGTTTATATGTTTTTTCATAACCAGCAATGTATATTATATGTCATGAATAAGTGATAATTGTGTTTTAATTATGTTTGATTTTTTGGTTGCATGTGACTTTTAAAAATCTGCATTATTTCTCCACAGTAATAGTATCACCCTAAGTTCCACTAAGATGTTTCGGAGGTTCAATTTACTAATTGCATAAAGACAAGTTCCATGTTGTAAAAGACTTTTATATTCTCTTAAAGGTTATATCTCGAGCTGCTGTTCCCGTTGTTAACTGAGTTTAGTGAAACGCATTAATAGCACAATCATTCAAGATGTCTATCAAACATATTTAATCTCAAATGGACGTGCACGGAATATTTCTGATCATTTTTTCGTATGCCACACTATACCAAAATCATTCCATAACATAGCTCTTGTATAGTTAAAATCCGATGTGTCTAAGAGGTTCCTTAAACTGCAGGATCGTTACATTACCGTTATATTACTAAGAGAGGATTCAGTGATATTTGCAAATATGTATCACCAACACCAATGATGCGTCGTGGATATTTAGACAAGCAAGTACATATTTCTCGCGTATTAACATTTCTAACAAACCCATCAACAAAACAATAAAACCAACCTTCTTGCTCGTGTTCCACAAGTCTTTATCTACATGGTACTCCAAGAACACGACTCTCCCTTGTGTTTAGTGCGGCTTTCTCAGTCACGAGTTGAGTCTCAACGACCCAGTACAGAAATCCTTGCTGAAACTTGTGATTGATTTGTTCTACATATACATGATATGCGTCCTCTTAATGGCACGCATGGGGATAATAGTCGCAACGCGTCACTTACATGTCTTGGAGGAGAGGACCACTGATGTAGTGGTCACGACGAGACACTGAAATATCGGCAATATATGTGTGTTGTTGGTGTGGTAAAGCACCAGTTAGCATTGCTGTAAGTATTAGTATTAAAATATTAATGTTGTTTTAGAGGATAGTATTTGAAGCTTTGACTTGTAGTTTGGCTAGATAGACATTGCGGTATCTATAGGCTAGATAGGCATTATTGTATCTATAGGCTAGATAGGCATTATTGTATCTATAGGCTAGATAGACATTGTTGTATCTATAGGCTAGATAGGCATTGCTGTATCTATAGGCTACATAGGCATTGTTGTATATATAGGCTGGATAGGCATTGTTGTATCTATAGGCTGGATAGGCATTGATGTATCTATAGGCTAGATAGACATGGTTGTATCTATAGGCTAGTTAGACATTGTTGTATCTATAGGCTAGATAGGCATTGTTGTATCTATAGGTTAGACAGGCATTGTTGTAACTATAGGCTAGATAGACATCCTTGTGTCTATAGGCTAGATAGACATTGTTGTATCTACAGGCTAGATAGACATTGTATGTACAGGCTAGATAGGCATTGTTGTAACTATTGGCTAGATAGGCATTGTTGTATCTATAGGCTAGATAGGTATTGTTATATCTAAAGGCTAGATAGGCATTGTTGTATCTATAAGTTAGAAAGGCTTTGTTGTAACTATAGGGTAGATAGACATTGTTGTATATATAGGCTAGATAGACATTGTTGTATCTATAGGCTAGATAGGTATTGTTGTATCTATAGGCTAGATAGGTATTGTTGTATCTATACATGTCAGTCATATTTGAATCAGGTTAACTCAGTGCCTAACTATACTACCCATCAAAAGTTTAGACTCACTTGTGTAAATATAGCCACTTCAGGCAACTGTTCTAAACTAAAGTTTGCAAAATATTCCATACTGTTAAAAGGTACTGTTTACACATGAACTGATGTATTATAAAACACATTCGTAACGTTGAAAAGATTATTGTCATGAGTTCAGTAAATGATAAAAATCAGTGAAAATTGGCGAATTTTAAACAAAACTTTACACCAAAACGCAGCTGTTCACATGCACGATATTTTCACATGCTTGCTTTTCAGAAATTTGATGCATGATCCTCGTGCAATTCATCTGCATACGGTTTGCAGTTAGTTCCCCTAGGTTAGTGGAGAAATTCATGTTCGATGTAACCATATATATACGCATAACATATAGCGAGTGCTTTAAGTGATGGGTAGTATATGTTCTGATGATCGGATCCCTGATCATGGCGTCGTCATCTGTGTTGTATTTGCATCACTCTCTGTCAGCTTAAAGGACTCAGGTACACGATCGTTATTTCAAACACACATGTGTGCAAAGAACCGGCGTATCAATATCGAGGCGATCACATGATCATCGAATCCTGGAAAGCATAAGGGACGCAACTCTGCATAATGAATCGAATGAGTGGCTTGATTGGTGTATATTGTGTTTTCGTAGCCCAGGTTTCGCTGAGGATGAATGCTCAACGTATCATTTACATTTCATTCAGAAAGAAACTCCCCATCACCATGTTAAACAGATTATCCACAACAAACCACCATCAAATAATAGGCTTGAAAGTTCGATTGAAGCATAAATTACAAACTTCATCAAAATGTTACTGAGCTGAAAACAGTTACCAAAATACTGCAAACTTTACTCCCAAAGCTGTAATAATGACGCTAGTATGAAACATATTCCCCTTTTGGTCTTATTTTAATTCCACCGTCTAAAATGTATCAAATCCCATATCTTTGATCAGCAGTTTTATTGTATTTCTTTGTTGACAATAGGGAAAACAGAATAAGCCTGAAACCTGTTACATAAGTACTTGGAACCTGTTGGCATTTAGCATCGTGCTGTCATCGTATAGTATCGAATTGTTCTGAGGATACTCGAATCGTCTAGCTGAGGATTAGTCTGGGAACGCTTTCCATGACACAGTTGGAAATGCACGGATCGTATTTCGACATTCCACCTCGTTTAAAAGACACCTTGTTGCATTGATCTGAGATAATGTTTTAACGAAGAGCTCTATAGTTCTCTAGTTGTAAGCGAGGCTGTGGATTTCAGTCCGTTCACGATACACGGCCCACGCGGTGGATCTGAACGATTTCCTAATCACCCAATTGAATACAACTAAGAGATGATACCATAGTTGTTTCTTAAATAATATATAGAGCTGACAATATAATTTAATTGATGATGCGAGATATCGTTATCTTAATGGCAATATTTGGTAGGCGAGATGGGAACTGATTTGGCGTCGGTATCAAAGGCTGTTGATAGCAAATGAACACGGTTGTCAAGTCTTAATCAAGGGGTCGAAACACGCCTACAGCACACCGTGGGTATCAGATAACGAGTTGGCAACACAAAAAATGCCCATGTGAGTTGCAAAGACTCGTTTCATGAAAACTGGAACCTGGTATGAGATAACATGGAATGGAAGGTTACACGTTTCCTGGGATGAATGTGGAAGCAGAACAACCTAAAGAATAGCGTGGGGTACTGCAGTATGTGTGTGTTTCTATGTCAGTGCGTGTGCCCGATAGCTTGAACTAAAATTCTATTCAGATGAACTAGACCGCCACGTCCTCATATTAGTGGAATTTTAGAAGTGCTGATGTACCAATGGTAAAGATTAACAGACGAAAAACGTTTCCTGATATAGTATGGTTACTGTTATAGTGAACAGTGAAAGAAAAATCGGTTTATATTTCAAGTCAAATACAAGATTGCAATACAGGCTTCATGGAAATCCCCAAGCTAGGTTTCATCCCTTTGTCTACTGAGTGAAGCACACACAATCAGTCAGTATAAAGGTCATAGTCCCACATAAAAATACCAGTGTACAAGTGTACCAGAGTACAAATACTGATCGTATTTCGACATTCCATACTGGCATGCTAGCTACAACTGAATACGGGTTAACAGACACCATCTTTTTTCTAAAAGCATACATCTGTTTAAAGCACATTGAACAAACAGTTATAATGGTTATATTTGTGTTGTATCGTTTGTGGAATTTCTGTTAATATGTATGTGTAATTACGTTAGTGACACGTCTTTTGTCGATATATAATTCTCAAAAACCAAAAGCTGCATATACAGCATTCATCCTCTGGACACAAAGGACATTTTCTCACGCTAATAATGAACTTGTACCACCTACCTGCATTATTTCTCAACCGTAATAGCCCACACTGAACTTTACAAAACGTTTAACAAATTTAATTCCTAATTCCACAAATACACGTTAGTCTTCTTAACACTCATTGGTATTTTTGATAAAGGTTATGTTACAAGCATACCCATTAAACATTTTGTATCTCTAATGTGAGCGTAAGTATTTATGACTATCTTGCGTATCCCAGTCCAGAGGTGAAGGTGGAGATGGAATTGGGTTTAACGTCGTGCTTGAGAATATTTCGCTCATATGACGACGTGCATGCGTGTATATGTGGGTGTGCGGCTGCTTGTACTAGCCCAGACTTAAGCTGGTTTTATAGTGATAACCCACTGAGATATCATGCCGCAGTGAAGCATGAATACCCCACCCAGACACATTATACTGACTCCGAGTCGACCAGTCCTTGTTGTACCCATTAATGCCGAGCGACAGGCAGGGACCAACAAGTACCATATTTTAAGGTCGTTTGGTATGACGCGGTCGGGGATCGAACCCGCGACCTTCCTCTCTCCGGGCGAACGCTCTAACCACTACACCACGGAGACGGTCTCCCAGTCCAGACCACAAACTACCCACAACATAGTTATTGCAAAGATGAATATTGTTATTGGAAGATGAATATCATGTATTATTTGTGTGTAAACAATACGCAACCATAAGAAGCACCTATATCAGTATCACATCAGTCTTTTATAACTATTATGGCATCAGATAAATGTAGTGTTGTCTATGATATTGGTCAGTTTTTACTTAAGGTGTATAAACTTAGAATTGCCCTTACACGTGAAATGGGTGTGTGATAAGTGTACATATTACAGATAAATCTATATGCATGGCAACTCTTGCATGGAATAATTCATGGACTCTGAACTGGGTATTTATGAAAGTAAATCCAAGATTGTATTTTGGGCCAACGGCCTTGATATTGGAATAAAATGTCTGTCTGCAAAGTTAAAATCCGATGACTCTGAGGGTTTCCTTACCACGACAGTGCAGCAGCATTACCACGAGAGCTCTATGGAAGTGTATGCCGAGGGGCTTACTTAACATTACTGCACTTGACGATAGAGCAAATATGACACGACTATAAATACAGACTTTAAGGATGTTGACCAGTATATATGACAAGACCTCTGCTGGTTTTCGTCGATTGTTAGACGAACAAGTAGAACTTATGGAGTATAAACATTGCTCACAAATCCACACATGTAATAAAGAAAACAATAATACCAACCTTCTTGCTCGTGTTCCACAAGTCTTTATCTACATGGTACTCCAAGAACACGACTCTCCCTTGTGTGTTGTGTAACTGGAGTAGTCACGAGTTGTGTATCAACGACCCGGCACAGAAATCCTTGCTGAAACTTGTGATTGATTTGTTCTACATATACATGATATGCGTCCTCTTAATGGCACGCATGGGGATAATAGTCGCAACGCGTCACTTACAGGACTTGGTTAAAGGAGCCGGTTACTGATGTAGTGGTCACGACGAGAAGCGTTGGAGTATCTGCAGTTTATGTGTTTGTTGTTTAACGCCGCACTTGGCAATATTCCAGCTATATAGGGCGGCGGTCTGTAAATAATCGAGTCTTGACCAGACAATCCAGTGATCAACTGCATGAGCATCGACCTACGCAAATGGGATGCGATGACATTTGTCAACCAAGTCAGCAAGCCTGACCACCCGATCCCGTTAGTCGCCTATTACGAGTAGAATGGGTTGCTGAAGACAAATTCCAACCGGGTGCAGTATGCGTGTGTTGCTTAGTGTGATAAAGCACTAATTAGAAGTATTACAGTCGTTTTAGAGGACCGTGTTAGAAGTTGTGACTTGTAAGTTTGGGTCAACTCAGGTACAAGATATAAATCAGTAAAAAAACCGTAAGCTTACAAACCGAACATCGACATGGAGCTATCCCGTCATCACCGGATCCTGGAAAGCGTAAGGGATGCAACTACTTGGATCAGGATCAGTGGCTTCGTTTGTTTTCACTGTTCTCGTAGACAAGCAGTCGCAGTGGAATATTGCCCCAGGTATTATTTACGTGAGTGAATGAGCTGGGTTTTACATCGCTTTTAGCAAAATTGCAGCCATATCACGGCGGTGGACACCGGAAGTGGGCTGCACACATTGTACCCATGTTGGAAATCGAACCGGATCTTTAGCGTGACAAGCGAACGTTTTAACCACTAGGCTTTCCTACCGCGCCTATTACTTACGCTTCGAAACTACTCACCGCTTACCATGGCGAAATAAACTGCCAGTCAAAAGAAAGCATATACTTGTAAGCTATATTGACCATTAAATATCAACGTGATGACAATGTTACTTAGCTGGTGTTTATTTTCGATTGCTGTTCAGTTTGCAATCTATATGTCTTTGCAGGCAGTAGTGAAATTGGGAATGTACATGAAGGCTGTTATGTAACTACATGTAACTTGGCATTTGGCAGCCTCCTTTAATGGAACAATATCACGTAGCTCTAAGAATGCTCCATCTGAGGATTAGTCTGGAACGCTTTCCATTACACAATCGGAAATACACCGATCACTTTCCGGCATTCCAACTCTTCCAAAAGACACCTTGTTGCATTGATCTGATGTTTTCCCCATAAAACGAAGAGCTGCGCTCTAGTTCTCGAGTTGTAATGGAGACTCCAGTACGGACCATGAAACACACCATAGCCAGGTCGTTTGCGCGATGTCTGCGTGAGACACTGTGTATATAGTAAATTCGAACGATTTCTATTGTATAAATATGCTTCGATGAATGTAATGAAGTATTTGGTGAGCGTATTTGTAATACGTTCCAGTTTATTACAGATATGGTAATATGGCGTTGTCTAATGACGGACATGGGGTAAATAAGTTGACTGGATGAGTGAGAGGCTGACATCGCAGTAGGCAGTACTCTCTCTACTCTCTCTCTCTCTCCGCGCTCTCTCTCTGTCTCTCCCTCATCTCTCTCACTCTCTCTCCTCCCTCTCTCACATCTCACTCTCTTCTCCACCTTACTGCTCCGCCTCCCTCCCCATCTCTCTCTCCGACCTTCTCGCATCTCTCCCTCCTGCACCTCTCCTCCTTCTCTCTCTCTAGTCCTCCCCTTTCTCTCATCTCTCATCCCCCTTCTCTCCCCTCCCCATGTTCTCCTATCACTTTCCACACGTCTATCTCATCTCTTTCTCCTCCCCTATTTCTCTCATCTATCTCTCCCTCTCCTCTCTTCTCTCTTATATCTCTGATCCATCTCTCTCTCATCGTTCTCTCCACCGCCCCTCTCTCTCTCTAAGTCTCTCTCATTTCTCTCAGTCTGTCTGTCGAATCGTTATGAGCTCATTAAAAATAGTTGAGCCAGTACTCTGAAGATCGGGATTCTGTTCGGAAACTTCAATGATCAAACGTTAACCAAATCAACTGCTGGAGTATAAGTTACATCTGTGAATGACAAATTGAGTGTCGTTGGTAGATGCAGCGTTTGAACAGAACTGATTTGTAGTCGCTCTGTTGAGGATAAGTGGCGTATTGAGAAATGACACAAGTTTCTCTCTCAGGACCTGTGGGTCATAGATGAAAAAACAAATACGAATACATGTAATACAACAAGTATGGTCCCAAATTGTTTCCGAATTATATGCTGGGCTAGTTCTATAAATGTTATATGATTTTAAATACTCAAGCTATTGTTGTCTCAATGTCAATGTGATATGAAGTATACCTCCCTAAACAGTTTCCAGGTAGTACAGATAGAAGTACAGATGGCACTAGTCATATATTTTGTGTCACACTGCACTGTACAGCATACTTAATGAGATATAATAGTTCTAAAATGTGTCAATCAATTTCTCTGTTTCCACACAACCAGTACCCTTCCTTTGTCGACCAATACAACTCCCAAAGACCGACAGGTCTTTCACCGGACTTACCTGCAAAAATCTCTTGGACATTTACAGAACCTGACCTCAGAAATTACTAAGCCTTATGCCAAACCTTAACGTACATATAATCGGACCTACAGCTTGTTCAGCTTGACCTGATCAAGTGAATACTAATGTATTGCGTGACCGTGTCACAACTGGTTGGGTGTATTATTGTGAAGGGGAGCACCTTTGTAAGTTGATTGTCAGCATGTCCGAACAGCCGAGACAAGGTCGCCGTTTAACATCTGTGTCAAGAAATCGTCAGCAAGGTCCTAACTTTCTTTGAAAAAGAAGCTACAGATGGTTTAATGTTTCCGGTTCGGGATTTTAGGCAGCGAGCAGCAGCAGCAACATTAATAACATTCTCTGCTCCCCTACTTAATGAAGTTAACTCCACCTGCCGTTTGTGCCATTTGACCTCCCGGGACATGCATATATAGAGTAGCTCAGGTCAAGCTGAACACGCTGTACTATCGAACCTGGCCTCTGATTTCTTATACCGAATTCAACATGAAACATCGACAGGCCTTATATCGAGCCTACCCTCAAACACTAAAATAACATCAACATCAAAGCTGAACACTATAAGGTCTAACATAACACACTCCACAGCTCGGTCGATCTAACTCGACATACAAATCCGTATTTGAAAGACAAAACACACAGCTCTTACTTGTTATACAGGTAGATGAATGGTTCTGATTCTTCCATCTCTTTGAATAATTAATCATCAAGTATCGATCACAAGGCTGCATTTACCATTATAGCACAATGTGCCTTCTGCCATATGTTAGCTGACATTTAGCTATTGGAAAATCACTGACATGTCATTAAGCAGGAGACACGAAGATGTATTGTGAAGTACAGGACTCTACCTTTGATGGTTTGTTCTTCTGGATGTGCTCAAAGGAATATGTTACTGTGATCATAGAGATCTAATAAGCCTTGTGATACGGAAGCTATGGCTTCAAAGATTGATCACACTTCACAATACATAAAACGTTAGTTGCCGTAATGCGTATTAACATAACAAAATGTCCACATATGATGTCCGTGCCTTCAAAAACTGCTACATATCCCCATGGGAAACGATTTCAGTGAGTATGGTTTTACGGCTCTCCCAGCAATACTACAGCATCATCAAAGCAGGGGGCACCAGAAATGGTCTTCACACATTGTACCCTCGTGGGGAACGAACCCGTGTCTTTGTTGTGACGTTTTTACCACTAGCCAAGTGGTTAAAGCGTTCTTTTGCAATATTCGTCACGCCGAAGGCACCAGGGTTCACACATTGATTCCCCACATGGGTTTAAAACTAGGCTACACCACCGCCCCTGAAGCCCAAATTTTAACTGGTGGTCTTCCCCTGAGTGCTTGGATGGTTGGTTTGTTGTTTAACGCCGCAGTGGAAATCCAGTGATCAACAGCATGAGCAATAGTGCCGTAAACCTCACACACGGTCACCATCACCAGGACAATAAACAAGAACCCTTTACAAAAGTATGTTGTTCGCTGCTATGCGAAATGTTTGCTTCTTACAATCGAAAACCTTCTCACTCACTCACTCAAGCATGATAATAGGGACATGATCACGACACTATAACCTCTGTGTACATGACAAAGTGGACTTAGTCAGCAATATGAGACATGACTGTAACTCACACCGACATACACACCGTGAAGTAAAGTGCTCGTACACAAATATCTATATTAAATTATGTCTGGCAACTTCCAACCTGAGCCCTACCTTATTACAGTGTCGTAGGGGCGATATCAAGTGAACCCAACCTGTTTGTGTGTACATGTCATGTTGAAGCATATACAATAACTAATAGATGAGATTATGGTAAGGAAACAGATATTTTTAAATTATATTAGAACGGTCTACATGTTATCTAACACATATCTTCAACTATATTCCAGTTGCATGAAGATGAATCGAATCTGGATTAGACCAACCAATGACTGATATTATGAGCAGGCAGTCTAATCACCTAGCATAACCAGTTCATCGCAGACAGCAAGCATACAATCTGAATACCTATTCTAGCCCTGTTTTTAGAGGTCTCCAGCAGCGCCACGAAGGCAACATTGACCGGCCTCCGACCTGTCCATACGTATCGATGGACATTGGCTCTATCCATATGGACCTCTGATGGGGGTAAGGAGACCATCAACCACGGAGTCCAGCACTGAGTGATATTGATTGAGATCCCCTACAAAGTTGCACGAAGCACCGGATGAGAAACTAAGCAATTGTTTATGGGTTTCAATTACACCACGCGACCGTATCAGGAGAAACTGCACGTGACATGTTTATGAGGAAAACACTTTTAAACCTAGTTCTATGCCAATCAGCTTCAACACAACGGGCGCCCTACTTGCCCGATAAGGGAAAGACAGCATAACTGCAACAATATGATTTGAATAGCTAAACGTGCGGAAAGACATCGACTTGTTCCCCATCAAAGATTTACTCTCTATGTGGATTTAACAAACCATAGGAAATGAGTAAGTGAGTCGGAAATCAGGCCGTGCTTGGCAATATCCCAGGAAAATCACGACTGGGGACAATCAATAGAGAGATATCCATAGTGTGCACATCATGGGAATCGAACCCAGGAATTCGACGTGATAACCCAACATCTTACCCACGAGGCTACCGTAGAACTATTTGTACCATCAAATGATTAACATCTTTTATTCGTTGAAGTTAAGAAGTTTAGTCCAAAATACATTGTTTTGAAAATATAGTACCAATGCCTAAATGATATTATGGAATAAATTACAAATGACGAGAAGTGTGAGTTTGTTGTTTTACGCCGCACTATCCACAATATATATCGAGTCTAGATCTGTAATCTGTAATCCATGTATAATGTTAATGTACTTTTACGGAATACCGTTAAGATATTAAACATGATGCACATAATAAACATTTAAAAACAACATTATGACAACCAAATAAAAATAACATCAACCATACACAAGAATTTCCATTACGATTCATATGTGATTAATCTTATGTTTCCCAAGAACACCGTGGACAATAAGTTAAAAGAAAGGGGCATCATGCAGCCAATGGGTGAGTGAGTGAGTTTAGTTTTACGCCGCACTCAGCAATATTCCATCTATATGGCGGCGGTCTGTAAATAATCGAATCTGGACCGGACTATCCAGTGATCAACAGCATGGTCATCGATCTACGCAATTGGGAACCGATGACATGTGTCAACCAAGTCAACGAGCCTGACCACCCGATCCCGTTAGTCGCCTTGTACGACAAGCACGGGTTACTGAAGGCTCATTCATTCTAACCCGGACCATCACGGGTCTGTAGCCAATGGGATGTACGAGATTGGTCCTTCTTCCTCAGAGCCATTTCAGAACTGAGACTACCGAAAGTCCCATTTTTTTAACATGGGTCAAAGATAGACAAAACGCCCTGATTGCTTTGTGGGCTGGACCCGTGAAGATCCGGGTTAGAATTGATCTTCAGTAACCCATGCTTGTCGTAAGATGCTCATGCTGTTGATCACTGTATAGGCTGGTCCTGCCTCGATTATTTACAGACCGCCGCCATATAGCTGCAATATTGCTGAGTGTGGCGTAAAACTAAACTCACGCACTCACTAGACCTCTTTAAGTATCATCAGTCTCAAACCAATCGGTGCCTGTCTGTCCATTGATCAGTTTGGTACGCTTTAATTTAAGGCATCTCTGCACGCGATACCAGGAACCATTATGGTACCGACAGGATTCAGAAAGGTTGTTTCCTCGATGGTGCTGAACTCAATTTAATACAAATTGTGTGAGTGAATATTGTTTTACGTCAGCTATCGCATCGGTCTGTAAATAATAGTCTCTGGGCAAGGCATGGAAGTGGCAGATATAAGCAGGAATCTATGTCATCCACATGCAATCAGACACGCTATCAGTTACATTGTGACCATTCCATCCACGGGATTGGTTTCAAGATACTAGTGATGGTATTCAAATGTCTACATATACTCGTTCCGGCATATCTCGCAGACCTCATTCAACCCTACCAGGCAACACAACATTTGCGGTCACAAGATCAACTGCTTCTCTGTGTCCCTTCCAACAGAACCAGAACATTTGGTGACAGATTTTTCGACATATCCGGACCTACTCTATGGAACAGTCAGCCTGAGGTCACATCTTGAACTGTCAGCGTTCAAAGGGATTCTAAAGACCTATATTTTCGAAAGGCATACGATGTTTCCTCAATAAGACCCTTAACACGTTTTCAACTGCCAGTCCCTAGCTCAGTACAACGCTTTTGAGTGGTTCAGCCAGATCCAAGCGCTCTAAAGGTATTTTTTATAGATAGATAGATATTCTTTTTTTCAACAAACATTAGCTAAAAGATTGTGACCCAGAATTCCCAAGGCCAGCTAGCGAAGTAATTAAATTTCTTGGAATATCAATAACAGTTCGATTTTTACAAAGCCTTCATACCAAATGGTGGTATACTTTCAACCCTATGGAATCACTGAACAGCAGAATCGGATTCCGCCCTCCAGTCGGAAAGGAGCGGGGCGGTGGGGTAGCCTAGTGGTTAAAGGGTTGGCTCGTCAAGCCGAAGACCCAGGTTAGTTTCCCCACATGGGTACAGTGTGTGAGGGCAATGTCAGGTGTTCCCCGCCTTGATATTGCTGGAATATTGCTCAAGGCGCCGTAAAGTCATACTCACTCATTCACAACCATAACGGTCAAAATATGGCTACTGTGTTCTAACCTAATCTAACTCACCAGAACAACCCCGAAACCTGCGACATCGTATTTCAGTTTCTTGATTGGCACTAAATCAATGCTGTAATGGATTAATACAAGAACACAGACGTCATCAGCTGGAAACATTACTGAAGTAATGAAATATGTAAGAATTCTTTGCCGGAATATCTCGTATAATATGGAAACAGAACAGATTCTGGTGTCCATTCTGGTGTCCCCGCTTTGATATTACTGGAATATTACTAACTCACTCACACTCACTGAAAGAGTGAGTGAGTGAGTTTAGTTTTGCGCCTCACTCAGCATTATTCCAGCTATATGGCGGTGGTCTGTAAATATTTGAGTCTGGACAAGACAATCCAGTGATCAACAGCATGAGCATCGATCTGCGCAATTGGGAACCGATGACATGTGTCAACCAAGTCAGCGAGCCTGACCATCCGATCCCGTTAGTCGCCTCTTACGACAAGCATGGGTTACTGAAGATCAATATTCTAACCCGGACCTTCACTGGTCTCACTGAAAGAAGCACACCCGACAGGAATCTTCATACATTTAGCAATAACATGGAAATGTTATCAAATAAGATACAAATATAATGTACCACAACGCCAAGATCTGTACTCACATGACTGTAATGCCGTTATGTCAATGCCGCTATGTTTAATAACAGTCAAATAACAATTTTGACAAGAATTCTTCAGCTAGAGAGTTTCTCTAATGATCTTTGGATTGGAATCACTGTTTCATTCATCTTGATTATCCTTAACGTTGAATGGAAAACACTGACAGGCAGCATCCCGATGATCCTTTGACTATTGAACGGGATACGAAAAGGGCAGTGAGAGAATCGTAATTCGTTCCATCACTTGAAAAGTAAATGTAATTCGTTCAATAGAATTTCAGGGTATACCTCTTTCTGTTCCCATTGCTTGTTCCTGAGAAAGAATTGATTTTTCTTACTTGACTCTTATGTTTTGCATGAGATAGGTTTACTATCATAAGTTATTAAAAGCAAAATAATTCTCATTTTCCGTTCCGAAGACAATAATGTGAAATTTCAATGTCCGTTTTGCACAATTGTACTGCTAACATGACCTTTGAATTACATAGATTTGAAATATACACCATTGATATACAGTAAAGTCACGTGCAAGATAAAACCCCAGAACATACCAAAATGTGCTCATTTAACTCGCATGTATGTGAAATGCATTCCCGTCATTTTTAATGTAAAGCTTGAGGGGTGCAAATGAAGTCGGCAGTTCAGCTTTTTGATAGCACGTTTTCTCCATTCGTTGGTGGCTGGGATGTAATTGAGTGATTAAAATGTTACCCAGTCACACTAGTGTCCTGGTTCGAGGGAATCCACATTGTTCCAATGTATGAATCGCCTTTCTGGTCCCAATATCTCTTTGCGCACTCACTCAGTCTTGGTTTCTTTGGGGGCGGTGGGGGTAGACTAGTGGTTAAAGCGTTCGCTCGTCACGCCGAAGAGTCGGGTTCGATGCCCCACATGAATACAATGTGTGAAGCCCATTTCTGGTATTTCCCCGCCGTGATATTGCTGGAGAATTGCTAAAAGCGGCGTAAAACCCAACTCACTCACTCACTCTCTTGGCTTCTTTAAGGATACGGAATCGCTAAACAGCTGATTTTGATTCCGCACACATTACTGAGAACGAACTGAGTTTTGTAACTTGACCTGATAATTACTTAGAATTGAGAGATGTCGCTGGAGTTTGCAGTAAAGCCATGTGTGAGAAATGGAAAACAGTACCAAAATGTGCTCATTTAACTTGCAAGTATGAGAGACGTATCACTTTCATTTTTAATGTAAAACTGGAGGAGGGGGGGAACTGAAATCTGCGGTTCAGCTTTTTTGACGGTGCGTGTGTATCTTAGGTTGGTGGCGGGGACGCAGGTAAGTGATTAAAGTTACCCAGTCACGCTAGGGCTCTGGTAGAGAGAATCCACACTGTTCCAGTGTATAGATCGCCTGTCTGGTCTCAACTGCCGTAATATGTCACACTCACACCAACTTGGCTTCTTGGCAGGAATCGCGCACAATAGACTTAGATGGCTTTTAAATCCCATGGATTAGGTCTTGAGAGATGCATTATGTGTGTGTACTCTCTGAATCTCTCCGAATTCCCATGAGCACGACTTCTCATAGCAGTGTAATGCGACCAAAATTACTTTAATTTGCATTTCACGAAACTTTAAAATATTTCATCGCACAACGAGGCTTCATTTCATTACACGCAGGGACATCGAGTACTTAAACAATTGATTTGATGGATTTTTATGTGTGTAACTTTCGACAAAGAAATCCTAACGTGATACTATTGGCTCAACAGATTTTCATTTATGGACACGTTATGCTTCACAGACGGAAGCTGGATAAAGGGGGAACAGTCTTTTTAGGTCCTTCATCTTGTGGGATGACTGTATAAGGACTTAGGCTACTTAAAACAATTTTTGCTTGTCGTTATATAACTTGATGGGAAGGTTGAAATTTTAAATAATTTTTAATGTCGATATCCCATCCACAGGGACCTTAACTCACTATTGTATGAAAACATCCCATAGTTGCTAGCTTAACAACATCAGGACTCACGTTTCTGGAGAGTCTCACCCCTCGTTTGTTCGGTTGTTGTTTTATGCCGCACTCAGCAATATTTCAGTTACATGACGGTTTGCTGTAAATAGTCGAGTCTGGACGAGACAGTTTAGTAATGATGACGACACCATAATTTACGAATTTACGCAATTGCTAGTCAGCTCCAAAGGAAGGGTTGCTGAAGACAAATTCAAATTGTCAGGTCAACACCTAAAGTTTCCCAAATAAAGGCCAAGAGTGAGTGAGTGAGTGAGTATGGTTTTACGCCGCTTTTAGCAATATTCCAGCAATATCACGGCTCAGGACACCAGAAATGGGCTTCACACATTATACCCATGTGGGGAATCGAACCTCGGTCTTCGGCGTGACGAGCGAACGCTTTAACCACTAGGCTACCCCACTGCCCTGATAGTATACGCAAGGAAGATGATTTACATAGTACTGTCACGATATTGTATCTTATTTGTTTGTTTAACGTCTTATTCACCAACATTCCAGCTATAATACGGCATCTAAGAGAGTCAGTATCATTTACGTGGTTGATATTGTAAGCAGCGATTCAAACAGTCGGGGTACAAGGATACGCTATCAAACCAATTAACACACCTGACAAGTCGATCTACTTGATCACACTCACAGCATGCACAGGTGGCTGGGTACCAGTTTTATTTAGAATCTCCCCAGGGAGCAGATATTATGAGTTAATATGAGTACTGTTAATAGTACCACCCGATCCCGTTAGTCGCCTCTTACAACAAACATGGGTTGATAGGGACCAATTCTAACTCGGATCTTCACTGGTTGACCATAGTGACTGTTTTGGTGAAATGTTCTATAGCTGTTGGAATGGCGAGACCCCTTCGCACAAAATGGTGATTGCATTTGCAATTGTTATGACAGTAACCGTGATTGTTTCGGAGAATCGCATTCAAATAGTGCCATGAAGAATGTCCAGACTAAAAAGCTTTCAAGCATAACAATAGTGATTTCCCTTTGGAATTTTCAGATTCTCCTCCTCACTTTTCCATATTGCATAAATGAGTTTTCCTGTCTCAGTAAACATATATGTGTCACAATGCCTGTATGAAGGACGTCAAGTTAATCCACAGGGTAATCTACAAAATGTACATTATCCCTACTGTCTGCATTTATCCGCCGTTGAATAAACAGGATCACAATTCACATCAGGTTCACGAGACAATACACTTTTTACTAATTGTCAGACTGACGTGAATGAAACGTACCTGAAAGCTGGGTTTGGTTACACGCACGGTGCATATTCCTACACTTCGTGCACACATGTTTAAGGAATCCGAAGTCACCTTGACATGGGAACGTCAATCATTTTCCCCGTCGATTAAGGAACCGTAAATCGCTGTACGGAGCTTGGTCACTATGGCGTACTAAACACACATAATCAACGTTGTGCGCCCTTATTACGGCAATAGGTTTGCCGGCACCATATCCGTGCTCGTGGGTTACACCAAAGTGGTAAAAATGTCTGAGACACGCATCGCTTTGGGCTTTCCTCCCACACCGTGATATCACAGTGTCACTCATATCTGACATGTTGGTACCGTCATACGGGAGTGTATGACGTATAGGTTTCACAGTGTTGACATATGATATGTTGGTACCGTCATACGGGAGTATATGACGTATAGGTGTCACAGTCCTGACATGTAGGTACCGACCAGAGGCACCACAGTCACAGCGAGCCTGACATGTTGGTACCGTCATACACTATTACATAGGAAAGTATGACAAATCACTCTCTTTGTCTTTGCAATGTCAGTTTACGAGGCATCAACGATAAAGATTCACTTTAAAACGTTTGAATTAATTGGCTGCTGGCTCTCGATTAATCAGTTAACAGTTTAAATATAACTTCAAAACTTCCTATAAAACAATCCCAACGCTATTTGCCGCATGGCTACACGTTTAATTAACTAACGGAGCCGGGACCAATCGGCCTCTGAAGCGCCTGCTGGCACAGCATAAACTCATGGCTGTGTGTCCGGCAGGGAAATACCACCAGTCATCTTTGGTTACTGCCGTTACTCGAAAGTTAATGATTAACGTTAAAGAGAATCCAGACAAACAGCTATCAAAGACAGTCCGATAATAAACAATCTCAATAAACTTGCTCAGGTAGCAGTTAGGATCAAGGCGAGCCTTTGGAACGTTATGTTCATGATCCCGATCCACAAAGCGTTCGTTACTTTACGACCTGTCGTAACTCTACGATTTGTAACAGATGCCCTAGATCTATAATTATATACTCCTTTTGTGAACACTGCAGCTTCTGTGAACACCCAACCTTCCATGCATCTGTGTTACGTCAATCCCAGCATGCAGTTTGTGTCACCATCTAATCTCTTTAGTCAAGCCAGCTCTCTGTATACATATTCTTATGCCCATCCTTTTAATTGTGTACACCTTATATCCTCTACCAATGTACCGGTTAAGCATGAATAAAAGATGTAAAATGTGGATGCCTATCAACAAAAAAAATCGTTTCAAGTCGTTCAAACGATGCTTTCCCAAATCGTACTCTTATTTCTAACCTATTTCGCCACAGATACAATGCCTCAGCTTCCTTCGAGGGTTAACTGAGCCTCACACAGAAGAACGGTTGGCCCCCATCTATGCCACGATAAACAGGAGGGAGGGCATTTAAGCATGGCTATGAGAGCTTTAAGACAAACCTACCCTCACACGTCAAAAACAAAAGAAATAATGTTGAGAATCCATGATATGGTGATGACCGGCCGATTGACTGTTATCTTTATAACTAAATGCTATCTTGCTAGTTCATAAATCATCTGATAAGCAAACGCACCTTGTTAATACAACGTCTCCTTAGATTCTATCTCTGTCTGAAGCTGATCCAGAAAGATGTTTCCTGAAACGATTTTGGAAGAAAGCTCCGTTCTGGCTTCCCCAAGCTCCATCTGCTCCCAAAGCATTAAGAAAACCGATTTCGATTTCAACGAAAATGACATAGCAGTCCAGAAGATCATTTCGTACCAGAGAAGGACACAAGCGTAGTTGGGACCAGAACCCTAAACTGTCTTTGACAAAGTGTGGAAGAGGATTATCCTGAAAAGAAAAATCATTACAAATTCTTTAAGTTAAGACTATCCATGTGGCAATAGACAGAACCTATATCAACAAAAGTATACACAGACTGAAAATGAATTTGACTCCTGAACAACACCCTTGGATGAAACAGGCACGTGTGAACTTAAAAGAACACAGCTTCTGTCTTCCCTAAAAAAACATCACATGGTGAAAGGTTAGCATGATTTGAAACCTCATTATATATATTTTATCTCTTCCAAAGTAAGACAACTGGCAAAACTTAAGTGAATAATGACATTAAATAGTAATTGTGTGTTCTGAGCTTTTAGCTAAAAACCTTAACACGTGTCAGATTTATTCTGAGGAACATGTCGAGCGCTCAAATCAGCTATGTGATAGAAGAAAAAAATGTTTTAATTTTCATCAGTCTTTAGTCTCTTTCATAAATGTTGCTCTGTCAGATTCGATCAATACAGAGTGCATTCTGAGAAAATAGTCTATTTTCATCTGGGAGAGGATCACAGTAAAAAGCAGAGGAATATCAATGGGCTGCGGATATGCTTAATTCCGTCATTACACGAACCATGTAAAATCCATGGGGGAACTCAGATGCTGCTGATGCTGCTGGTGTTGACCTGCCGGAACACAACGAGAACACTGATTATGTGTGTGGAGAACTGGTAGTAAGACACGCTGGCAACATCGAAGTTAAGCTGCACTCAAATTAGGCAAGTTTCGCTTCACAAGGACCATCCGGAGAAATGGCAAACTCACTTGACTTTAAATTTATTGCTTTTAGATGAAGTAAAATGAAACTGATGTCTTGACCACCATTTGTATTTTGTTTGAAGATTTCACGTGATCCTCTACCAACTTGGGTTCCTACTTAACCACCATGCCCCATACATCGAGAGTGGTAGTGGTCTCCAGTATTGTAAAAAGTATAATACTGCATTTTTGTTTGACCTCCTGTTTCGACACTTGAAAGCCTTTTCTAGTAACAATCGGTAAAAAGGTTTAACCCTGTACTAAATGTGTCTGACACACTAAAGAACATCAAGAAGTCTATTTAAATGTCTTGAGACCCGTGAAGATCCGGGTTATAATTGATCTTCAGTAAAACATGCTTGTCGTAAGAGGCGACTAACGGGATCGGGTGGTCAGATTCGCTGATTTGGTTGACACATATCATCGTATCCCAATTGCATAGATCGATGCTCATGCTGTTGATCACTGGATTGTCTGGTCCAGACTTGATTATATACAGACCGTCGCCATATAAGCTGAGCGCGGCGTAAAACTAAACTCTCTCACTCTAAACTTTCTTGAAATGAGGAAAATTTTGAAACTAAATTACGGAGGAATATTTTGTTTTCAGAAACTGAATTTTAATGCTCACTTTTGTCAATTATACTGCGTCTATCAATGTTAAAAAACAGACCCAAAACGGCCAAACTATTTCCATATTCATCAGAAATCTCTGCCCAGTGCAGAGTCGATTGTACAATCATGTCCTAAATTACGGTTGGATTATCCTCTTCAAACTTCATGACCTGAAATTGAATCTTCATGCACAATTTGCTGAATGCCCCTGATTCTATTAATATGTATATATCATTATTTCCAAGTTGATGCCTCTATACGCGTCATGATCCACTCATCCTTAGTTCGAATCCTGGCTTAGCTCTGAACATGATCATCGGTTTATTAGAAACTACACTTCAATGTTCATCTATTTCCGTGGCTCTAAAGGAGTAATCCTGTCGTGTACTAACCCAAACCACCCTTCCCCGTCCCCTCTACCCCCTATATTTAAACACTAAAACAGACTATATACCCTGTCTGGCATCCTCTTTACGAGCGTCAGTAGGTCACGTTTAGGAATAATTTGATTATATACAAATATTCTTATAACCTTGTTATTTTGCAAAAGTCTTTATACATTATTTGATGAAACTGTCAACTTTGGTAATATATCAAATCCATGAATGTTATATAAATTCTTACTAAATCCCATTACCTAGCCCGCATCCGGTACGCTGCGTGACGCAATTCCATTACGTGCCTACAGGCTGCATCGGGCACTAAATGCTGCCATTGATGTACAGCGTTAATGAAATGCCAGCAGAATTGATATCCAACGGAATGACAAAAATATGAAACATTCCCTTACACATGTCTAGATTTTGAAAGGCAGATCAGAGGGCTTTACTTTGATCAGCCAATGATGACAGTATTGTTTTAAGCTCACTTTTGCAATGAAAAACAGTTTCTCGTGTGTGAAGAATACTTTCAAAATGACAAGATCACCCGGAGTACTTTGATGTTTTACCTTCAGAAGACAACGTAATTATTGCAATCAAAACATTGAAACATGACAGCAGCCGTGTTGGTATGATGTATACACATGGAAAAAAAGGTTTCGCAACACCTATGATATGTGATCCCCATATTGTCATTTATATTTATACGCTAATTATATTTGTTTGTATGGTTATTTTGACCCTTCCATACATTGATGTCAGATATGCACGTGCTACGATGACGTGTGTCCGTCATGTTTGAGTAAGCTGCTTTTACAACTTGGTAAATTGGAAAGTCCATTAATTTCGTTGTTGCCTCAGCAACTCAAGATGGAAAGGTATTGGTATGCGGAATGCGGGCATATTATTGAGAGCTATTGCAAAAGATGTTGGTTGTCATCCACCGACTATCAGATCAGCAAACTACTGACTGTCAGTGTTCACGTCGCAATAATACATCCTACAGCCCTTCCAACAGAACAGTACAAAATCGGGTACAGAGCCAGGCGACAGGGCCGATGTCCATTGTTATACCCAGACCTCAAAGCACCACGATAGACTTGATGTGAAACTTGACGTCAATGGAAAGGTCCAATAGTCAGAAGAAAATATGTTCATGATCGAGCTCGCGTTTGGCTGTATATGTACAATTTACCTTTGCATTATTCCTTGAGGGTATATTTAACCATAGATTACGTTAAATTGACGTTTGGATAACTTCCTTTACTATGGTTAATTAATACTATGAAACATATGGTGGCTGTTGCGATACTTTTTGCCGTGTATATATTTCAGGCAAGATAAGAAAATGCTAGTTTCATCGGCTGTATGACCCCACCCTTCTTCTGGAGTTGCCATGACACACGCTATATAGCGAGGGTCATGACCCCATCCTTCAGAAGGTAACACATAGCACCTTCCAAACTTTTGCAAAAATTACAAAAACAAATAAAAACAAACAAACAAAAAAACAAATCAAAGAAACAACAACAAACATACAAAACAAACAAACGAAGAAACAAAACAAACTCCCCAACTACCCCATAAAAAACCAAAAAAAACCCCAAAACAAAAAGCAAAACAAAAATACCCACCCCAGAATAATATAAATATACGAAAACAAAAACAAATGAACAAAAAATCAACAAACAATCAAACAAACAAAAATAGATGACCCACTCTTTATGCTGCTATCTCGTCTTCTTCTTAAACATTCTACGGGTACCATTGTCCTATTGTTTGTCTTAGGGTGTCATGACGCTTGCGTTCAAATACGACGGAATGCTAGTTTTGTCTGAGCAATAGCCACAAGGTTGCATATTATATTACACAGGTATGAATGTAAATGATATAAAGTCAGTAGCAAAGTAGCTAATAGTAGGAATCCAACCTTTTCCTAATAGGTTAAACACACTGCAAACGAGGCTTCATCCAACGGATATCAATATGTATTCTCGGCTAATTTGTGTAAAAACATTTTTTAACCTATATTTTACCCATGTCTCAGGTGTGATATATCTCGTTGCCCAGCAACGATGCATATTCTATGTATGTCATCCCGACTACAAACTTAAATGGCACACCTGAAACAGCGTATACTATCATACTGCACGACAGGAAAGTAATAGGCATTAGGTTGGCGTCCTTACAAGGAGGTTGTAAAGGGGAACGGTCTTCATCGTTATACAGAAATGCATCCCATGTCCGTACAAGGATCTGCTGGTCGTTTGTTTCAGCGATTTAGCGAGTGCTGCTTATTGCCACAGTCGGGAATAGTCCAAATATCACGGCATCCTGTTGCGACAGAGTCAGGCATACCAGTGGTTGAAAGAATGAGCAACAATGATACACAATCTGCCATACCGCATGTAAATCCCCTATTAATCGAATAGGAGGTATTTGACATCTCTTCTGGTCAGGAATCCCCACAGTTTACTATAAGCAATTACTTAGGACATGAGGACACACCATCTTCGGTGTTGCATATGTATACTTTAAAAGGTCATAAAAAGGCGCAAACAGAAACAATATTTGAATTTAAAAAGAAATAATGAGTCAGTGGACCTTTACACTTTCTACTTGGAATATCGACATCTGCTTCGTTCCTGACTGGATTATTTACAGAACGCTGTCATATTCCTAGTAAATTATTGAAGGTGGCATTAAAAAATAAAACAAAATATACACCCACAAAAAAGGCCGCAAACAACGATAAGTAGTACATCGTATTCATGTCACAAGACATTGCAGCTATTTGTGGATGAAGCCCAGTGCAGATAAATCATCCCTTCAGCCTTAGATGACCCTACAATCTCTCCATCGAGGTGCGTCGATTTGGAAAACGCAGTTCAATCAGAATCGCTCAGCCAGCACGTGGGAATACCGCGCCATCCTGCAAGGGCACGCGACCCCCATTTCATCAATAGGATAAGAGGGTGCAAGTGGAAGGGCTAATCATGTAAAACAGTCCGAGAAATTCGAAGAAACTTTTATTAGGAATGGTGATTTATTAAATCGTTGCTCCTCCTTACTGACTATGATATTATCATGCCAACACTTCCTGGAAAGTGGCTAGATAAATTATGAAATACTTTGACATTGCTATTCATGATCAAATATGAATGACTGTTTTCAAATCTGATGTCTCAAATTGATTTCTTGACTGAGTGAAATTTTCGAATAGAAGCATTTGAAATCGATAAATGGTAGTTCATTTAAAGCAAAGGATGACATATTAACCAACCCAATAAAATGCATCAAGATTCCCAAGTGTTTTTTGTTGTACACACGCTCTTCGTCAGTTGAAACGATTCCTGTCGTTTAAAGCGTTCTGTAAATCTAAAAAGTAACTGAACATATTAGACTACAATGCTATGTCAGTGTGACATTCAGTGTACGCTGTATTACAATGCTATGTCAGTGTGACATTCAGTTACGATGTACTACGATGCTATGTCAGTGTGACATTCAGTGTACGCTGTATTACAATGTTATGTCAGTGTGACATTCAGTTACGCTGTACTACAATGCTATGTCAGTGTGAAATTCAGTGTACGCTGTATTACAATGCTATGTCAGTGTGACATTCAGTTACGATGTACTACGATGCTATGTCAGTGTGACATTCAGTGTACGCTGTATTACAATGTTATGTCAGTTCGACATTCAGTTACGCTGTACTACAATGTTATGTCAGTGTGACATTCAGTGTACGCTGTATTACAATGTTATGTCAGTGTGACATTTAGTGTACGCTGTATTACAATGTTATGTCAGTGTGGCATTTAGTGTACGCTGTATGACAATGTTATGTCAATGGGACATTCAGTGTACGCTGTATTACAATGTTATGTCAGTGTGACATTCAGTGTACGCTGTATTACAATGTTATGTCAGTGTGACATTTAGTGTACACTGTATTACAATGTTATGTCAGTGGGACATTCGGTGTACGCTGTTACAATGTTGTATCAGTGTGACAATCTGTGTACGCTGTATTACAATAATGTGTCAGTGTGACATTCAGTGTACGCTGTATGACAATGTTATGTCAGCGGGACATTCAGTGTACGCTGTATGACAATGTTATGTCAGCGGGACATTCAGTGTACGCTGTGTTACAATGTTATGTCAGTGGGACATTCAGTGTACGCTGTGTTACAATGTTATGTCAGTGGGACATTCAGTGTACGCTGTGTTACAATGTTATGTCAGTGTGACATTCAGTGTACACTGTATTACAATGTTATGTCAGCGGGACATTCAGTGTACGCTGTATTACAATGTTATGTCAGCGGGACATTCAGTGTACGCTGTGTTACAATGTTATGTCAGTGGGACATTCAGTGTACGCTGTGTTACAATGTTATGTCAGTGTGACATTCAGTGTACGTTGTATTACAATGTTATGTCAGTGTGACATTCATTGTACGCTGTGTTACAATGTTATGTCAGTGTGACATTCAGTGTACGCTGTTACAATGTTGTGTCAGTGTGACATTCAGTGTACGCTGTGTTTACAATGTTATGTCAGTGTGACATTCAGTGTACGCTTTGTTACAATGTTGTGTCAGTGGGACATTCAGTGTACGCTGTGTTAGAATGTTATGTCAGTGGGACATTCAGTGTACGCTGTATTACAATGTTATGTCAGTGTGACATTTAGTGTACGTTGGTTTACACAGCTGTGTCAGTGTGTCACTTAGTGTACGTTCTATTACAGAGTTGTGTCAGTGTTGGATCTAGTGTTACTGTTTTGCACAATGATGTTAGTGTGGCATCTAGTGTACGTTCTATTACAGAGTTGTGTCAGTGTGGGATCTAGTGTTACTGTCTTGCACAATGATGTTAGTGTGACATCTAGTGTACGTTCTATTACAGACTTGTGTCAGTGTGGGATCTAGTGTTACTGTTTTGCACAATGATGTTAGTGTGACATCTAGTGTACGTTTTATTACAAAGTTGTGTCAGTGTGGGATCTAGTGTTGTTCTGCAGAATGATGTTATCGTGACATCTAGTGTACGTTCTATTACAGAGTTGTGTCAGTTTTTTTATCTGAAGTTGATACTAAGTTATGGAGGCCTGTCAGAGGGTTGTGTAAGAACAAACGCAAGAAGCGATCTACATGTAAATGAACTGTGTCAGTATTATTCTTGTCACTGTCCACCAACATCCAGTGTCATCAGTCCATGCACGCAACTAGCACACGCCCTTGTGGTGAACGATTGTCCTTAGATAGGTCATTATTAACGTCGGTTGTATCTTGAATCTAAACGATATCTATCAGCTGTTTTTCAACACTCTGACGGAGTTCTGTCTCAATTTAAGCGGTGGGGCTCAACATCGTGCTTATGTGGAACGTGTGTGAAATAATGAAATACTGAATGAAATGATGAAATAATTCCATTATTATTGCACTATAATGCAACATGAGGAGACAAAATCAGTTGGTATAAGTACTGGAGGAAGGTTGAAGAGGGCATCACTCGACTTCACAAAAGTATTTTCTAAAGGTAAACAAAATGTCTTATGTGCTGCTAAAGGTCGACTGTAAACATTAGTGCATGGGATGTGTAACAACAGATAACACACCCTCTCGTGCACAGGCGCGCGCGCGCGACACACAAACACACACACACCATGTGTATGTTCGAAATTTGTTAAAGGTATATAATTTACAGTTAGAGTGAGTGTAAATGAGATTAGCAATATTCCAGCTATATGGTGGCGGTCTGTAAATAATCGAGTCGGACCAGACAATCCAGTGATCAACAACATGAGCATCGATCTATGCAATTGGGATACGATGACACGCATCAACCAAGTCAGCGACCCTCACCACCCGATACCATTATTAGTCCCTTAAGGCAAGCCTCGGCTGCTGAAGATCAATTCAATTACGGATCGTTAGAGAAGTCAGGCAAGAATTATGTCAGCTTGTCTGGTTTTAGTTTACATTGATAATTACGTTGAATTACGTCAAACGGACAGTGGCAAATGTATTAATAAAAGAAACTGATTCCATGCCGGCCAATATCTTTTTAATGGCGATATCCAGAGTTTTCTTTCTGTCACGATACAGTTGGCATTTGAGTGAAATGTTTTGTATAAACTCAGATACTGATTTACGTATGAGGTAAGTATTTCAGAGTTATTTTTATTATGTGCAACTCGTTGGGTGAATGTTCTGCGACGCTTGTAGCAGTATCATAGTCATATCTGAGGTACTAGGTTACGTATTGTACCTATAGCTGTTTTTTTTTTAATCGACTTCTGGTTTTCAGTATGACGAGTGAGTGAGTTTAGTTTTCAACCGCTTTTATATTCCAGCAATATTACGAAGGGGGACACAAGAATAGTCTTCACACAATGTGTCCCATGTGGGGAATCGGACCCGGGTCTTTGGTGTGACGATCGAACGCTTTAACCACTAGGCTACCCCACCGCCCCTTCAGTGTGACGAACTGCTTGGCCATCGTTTGCGAAGCTATTAAATGCTCGGCCGTGGTTGCCTTAGGAAATTGCATGTCAGCAACGAGGTTGGGCGGATTATGCATCCCGAGTGATTATTTTTGTTCATTTCCGAGTCTTAAAGAATGACGTCAATCTTCAAATATTTGCGTCAGTGTGGACATCCTATCAAACAATGAAAACAATCGGTCAACTGTTACAATACTATTCAAGTACAATGATTAAAATTAATGTCATATAATATTTGTGTTTTTAGGTGTAATGTTTTTACTGGGAATGCCACTTACTAAGAATCTCTGTAGAAATGTATTCTAAAATTCATGAAATGGAATGGTGCCAATAACCAGCCCTAAAACCACATACTTTGCAATGTAGGGTGTAGCAAAAGCGTTGTTTCTGACAGGCATTATCCTTTTGCAGACAATGTGGCAATACTCCAAGACTTTGTTATTGTAACACAGATATAAGAGAATTTGTTCTTTGTGGTTTCAAGAACAGACTCCCAGCGCTAACATAACAGTGAACGAGTAGCCAATTGTTCGTATGTCACACGGAGAACAGACGGGCATTTTGCTCTTATCTCACAAAGAGAACCGACAACCATGTTGTTCACATCTCACAAAGAAAACCGACTACCATGTTGTTCACATCTCACAGAGAGAACCGACAACCATGTTGTTCACATCTCACAAAGAAAACCGACTCCCATGTTGTTCACATCTCACAGAGAGAACCGACAACCATGTTGTTCACATCTCACAAAGAAAACCGACTACCATGTTGTTCACATCTCACAAAGAGAACCGACAACCACGTTGTTCACATCTCACAAAGAGAACCGACTACCATATTGTTCACATCTCACAAAGAGAACCGACTACCATGTTGTTCATATGTTCATATTTCATACAGAGAACCGACAATCATCGTGTTCATAATTATCTCACACACAGAACCGAATACCACGTTGTTCATATTTTACACAATGAATCGAGCATGTTCATACCTCTCTGAACCAATCAGAGTAGCCTCTTGTTGATATCTTGCACAGTGAACCTAAATAGCACGTTCTCCTACCCACAATGAGAGAATGCAGTGTTGCTAATTTAAAACACAGTGAACCTGGTAGCATGCTGTTCATACCAACCACAGTGGACCGAAAAACAAGTTGTTATTATCTTACACACCGTGCTCATTTCGTGCTCAGTGAACCGAACATCGAACTGTTCATGCCATTGTGGACCGAGCAAAGAGTTTGTTGATACTTACAGTGAACCGAGTTGCGTGACGTTGACATCTTACACAATGAGTAAGGTGTTGTTCATATACCTTTCAGTGACTCGAGTAGCGTGTTGTTCATATACCTTCTGGTGACCCGAGTAGCGTGTTGTTCATACCTTCCGGTGACCCGAGTAGCGTGTTGTTCATACCTTTCAGTGACCCGAGTAGCGTGTTGTTCATATACCTTCTGGTGACCCGAGTAGCGTGTTGTTCATATACCTTCCAATGACACGAGTAGCGTGTTGTTCATACCTTCTGGTGACCCGAGTAGCGTGTTGTTCATACCTTCTGGTGACCCGAGTAGCGTGTTGTTCATACCTTCCAGTGATCCGAGTAGCGTGTTGTTCACACCTTCTGGTGACCCGAGTAGCGTGTTGTTCATACCTTCTGGTGACCCGAGTAGCGTGTTGTTCATATACCTTCCAGTGACCCGAGTAGCTGTTGTTCATACCTTCCGGTGATCCGAGTGGCGTGTTGTTCATACCTTCTGGTGACCCGAGTAGCGTGTTGTTCATATACCTTCCAGTGACCCGAGTAGCTGTTGTTCATACCTTCCGGTGATCCGAGTGGCGTGTTGTTCATACCTTCTGGTGACCCGAGTAGCGTGTTGTTCATATACCTTCTGGTGACCCGAGTAGCGTGTTTTTCATACCTTCCGGTGACCCAAGAGGCGTGTTGTCCATACATTCTGGTGACCCGAGTAGCGTGTTGTTCATATACCTTCCGGTGACCCGAGTAGCGTGTTGTTCATACCTTCTGGTGACCCGAGTAGCGTGTTGTTCATATACCTTCCGGTGACCCGAGTAGCATGTTGTTCATACCTTCTGGTGACCCGAGTAGCGTGTTGTTCATATACCTTCTGGTGACCCGAGTAGCATGTTGTTCATACCTTCTGGTGACCCGAGTAGCGTGTTGTTCATACTTTCCAGTGACCCGAGTAGCGCGTTGTTCATACCTTCCGGTGACCCGAGTAGCGTGCAGTTCATATACTTTTCGCTGACCCGAGTAGCGCGTTGTTTATGTCGTACATACAGAAACCTCCTTAATCATAACTATGCACTAGCCATAGTCGCTAGGATTAATAATTTGTGGATTAACCAATCGCTGACACGGGATAACGCTTCTTTATCTGTATGTTAATCAAAAACACCCCTACCCATCCCTACATCCACCCCACATAATGTCAAGAAAACGGGCTTCAGGACCAACACGGTTTCATTGTACAACTACATGTATCTCAACAGTCCGGGCGAAGTAACAATATCTGAAGACGAACAAAACAACGGGAAATATCCATTTCTTACCTCGCACTCCGAATACAAGACGCCCGCCACTCAGGGAAATGCACATCGACAAACGGAAATCGTCTGCTCGTCAGCAATTCTTCACCTCACCTATCATATGCCCACTCAGTGAAGCCTGCAGGACCTTGTCGGTTATCTCCCTTGTTCCGAGTCGCAGTATCGTTCAAATCTCTCCCTGCCAGGTGCTGTGCCAAAAGGCAGGGAGGAACTATATCATCACGCTGGTCAAAATTGTAAAGTTATCTCCACTGACACATGTTGCCGTGCAAGTACAGCTGATCGTTACTGCAAGGCTCCCTAGCTTATTCAAGCCTATCACCGTTTAGAGTAGCGAGCGCGGGGAAATCTCTTTGATAGAGTTCTCGTTCAGCGAATGGTTAATGAGGCCCCGGGTTCTTTATTTAATTAATGAGAAATAGCGAAGTTCACAATTGCATTCCAAAGCTGACCTTAAACGGTATTGATTGACCCGCCGGTGAACTGATCGAGCCATTTCCCATTACAGGCGCGAGTATAAAACTTCCCTGATACTTTAGCTTCATGTTTCTTGGATCAGTCCTCAGCCAGGGACAAATGTCCGTAAAGGAGTATCAATGACGTCACAAAGTTGTTCCGACGCCAGCGTTTTAACACAATCATCACTGGTCTAAGTGACAAAGCTCTTCACCCAGTCTGGGTCGACTTGCTGAACCTAACACAATTCCCTTCTGTTTACACGTTCGTTTCGCTACAATACGTACTTAGAAGAAGATTTTATTCAAATTGTTCCCTGGTACCACTGACGAGTATGCTGGTGGCTGTTGTTTAAGGTTTTCTTTGGTGGTTCTAACGCGAACAATGGGACCTTCGGTCTGGCTAGAGTGTCACAAGGATCTGATCCTACAGCGCAACGAGTGTTTACAGTCAGAGTACAAGATTAGATTTACATTTAGATGTAGTCGCGACCGAAGAGTCGATGTGGCGGGACGTAGAGGCCGCTCAGAAACTGACTGGCACACACCTCTGTAAATCAACTTCCTGAAGCGTGCTGCTTAACCATGCAAAATGCAAAAACTTCAAAATAAATACCTTTTTTCTTTGTCCGAACGAGACAAATCACACAATCGGATATGATCAATTTGCGTTGCATTGACGTCGATCTAACGGGAATAACCCATATAGTTTAAGGTATTATCTGCGTGGCTGGATTTACTTCTAATAAAGCCCCTATTTTTGTTAATTTTGTAATTCTGAGTCAATTATTTGATGCTTGGAGAGCCGAGGTTCTGTTGTTGGAAAACTAATTGCCCTGCCAGACGATGGAAAACTAAATAAACACCATAAAGGGTTAAAGAAGTTTATGGTAAAAAACCAAATGCAGGACTCCATCTTGAAATGAACTGTTTGATTGACATATACGAAGTTGTACAGGCAAGATATTAAGAGGGGGACAAGTTCATTGTGGCAACGTTTCAGTAGATCCTTATACCGTTGTCAAGCAAATGAGTGAGTGAGTGAGTTAGTTTTACGCCGCACTCAGCAATAGTCCAGCTATATGGCAGCAGTCTATAAATAATCGAGTCTGGACCAGACAATCTAGTGATCAACAGCATGACCATCCATCTACACAATTGGGATACGATGACGTGTCCAAAAATTCAGCGAGCCTGATCTCCGATCCCGTTAGTCACAAGCATGAAACATACTGAAGATCAATTCTAACCCGGAATGAGGTGTGTCAAACAAGAGTGAAATAAGACACCTGGTACACTACGTACTCATATATAGTACAGTTATAGCAAAATGAAAGAGACCACCAAATACCCTAATTTCTGTTAGTAATAACCGTACATCTAATTATAACCCAAACAAGCATTGTCACAAAGGTGACATAATCCCCCGCCATAATCAAATCAAACTTAAAACGTAATGAAAGTTTAAGATGAAGTTAAATGTCAACAAAAACATTTAGTTGTTCAAACACACAAATATTTTCAAACTGACTTTGACTGTGACATGAATGTCATAGTGTATGAAATATGCAAAAATGGTACTAAAGAAATTGCTTATTGAAAAATATTCAAGGGAAGTCTTGAAAGTCTATGAAGAAAATTCAGTGAATTCAGGTTAACATGCTGAAATCTTCAAAGTGTCGCAGTGACCTTGAAAATTATGTAAAGGTCACCAAACTCGACTGGGCCCTGCGCCCTTATTAGATGCAGCTTGGTGTCAAATATGGAAAAAATCCAGAGAATGGTTTTTGCGATATCTTGCTGATTATCTTAACATGCAGTTTAACATGGTGAAATCTTCAAAGTGTCTTTGTGACCTTGAAAATTAAGTGAAGGTCACCAAAATCGACTGGGCCTTGCAGTTTCCCTAGACAAAGCTTGGTGTCAAATATGAAGAAAGTCCAGTGAATGATTATTGAGATATCTCGCTGACCATCTTAACATGCAGGTTAACACACTGAAATCTTCAAAGTGTCACTGTGACCTTGAAAATTAAGTGAAGGTCACCAAAATAAAATGCGCCTTGCGCCTTCCCTGGATGAAGCTTGGTGTTAAATATGAAGAAAATCCAGTGAAAGGTTCTTGAGGTATCTCGCTGACAAGCATAACATGCAGGTTAATATGCTGAAATCTTCAAAGTGTCGCCATGACCTTGAACATTAAGTGACGGTCACCAAAATCAACTGTGCCCTGCGCCTTCCCTAGATAAAGATTGGTGTTGAATATTGAAAAAATCTAGTGAACGGTTCTTGAGGTATCTCGCTGACAAGGGTAAAAAGTCCCCTTGTGACCTTGAAATGAAGGTCAAGGTCACTAAACCTGACTGGGACCTTTCTTATACTGTGATGAACCTAGGTACCAAATATGAAAAGAATGTAGTCTACGGTTCTTAAAGGTCACATGCAACGTAAAACACAACTTTGCAGATTCTGATACCTTTCGGTATGGACTTACCGAAACAAATCATCAAAAATGCAAATTCAAGTCATAAAGTTGAAAAATAACGCGATGAAAAAAACCGCGCGAAATCGGAGTTCAAACGTTTCACTAATTTTGAAACGGGTTTCAACAGCTGGGCTGCGCTCATAGCATGTGCGCAGTGAAACAGGTTCGCGCAACTTGGAAGCGGGCTGTCTGGTGAATACTCGGTGAAGGCTTTGGTGTGAGCTATTTTCATAATGTTTTGTTGATAGCTCACAGGCGCGAGCTTTTTATATGTTATGACAGTAAATAAACTGTTTATATAATTTCATTTGTCTATTTCACCACACGTTCTTCTTACCGAGTCACTTTCTCAGTTCGATACTTAAAAGCAATGTCATTATTTAGCGTTGACAGAATTTCTAACTGTGATATAGATATGTCGTTGTCACAGACAAAACTCAATGTCTTGTTTTATTGACACCTGTGGGTCTGCCTGCCTGTCTGCTAATGACAATATTCAATACACAGCTGCTATCACTGACCACATGCAATTTGAACTTAACACCAATCAGGCTATACACCCTAAACAAAATGCATTGATTTATGGCCCGAGTTCGGTCTCTGTCACATTATGTAATTACACAGACAGGCAGGTGTGATACTTGAACACATGACATGTTATGATGTCTGTTGATTGCAAAATGTTATACACAAAAAAATGAGCATGTATTTACAAAACCCAACATCTCTATATATACACACATAATGAGTCGTGGGGGCGGCATCTGCAAATGAACCAGCCGTTACACTTGAGTGCACACCCACCCGCTCTGACTGGGTTCGGTATCCCGGCTGCTCGGTTTCGAGGGAGGTAAACCCAAGTACAAAATATTGCACTTTTGCTTTGCGATTATACGCTTATAATTTTGTTTATTTGTTTTTTTATAATCAGCAATGCATATTATATGTCATGAAGAAGTGATAATTGTGTTTTAATTATGTTTGATTTTTTGGTTGCATGTGACCTTTAAGATATTCCAATTCGTACGTACGTACGGACGAACGGAGCCTAGTACTATATCCCCCGCTTCGCGCTATACCCCCGGCGGGGAATAATAGTCATCCATACTAATCATTTTTCTATTTACACAAGGTTGAAACGTTTTGCATATATATTCACTCATGCTTGACAGCAGTATAATGACCTGTACTAGCATTGGGTTAGCGCTTAAAATCCATCTAAGCCCTGACCTGTTCAAGCAGCAATACACACGTGTTTCTACAGGCGTGAAATGACTTCGAACGTTAACCACATTTCTCCTAAACTCTTAAACGCATTAGTTGCTAATGTACATTGATATTGACCTAAGCTACTTTAGTCCGGATGCTCACTTAACGGACGATTACTTTTTGGGGACGTTTCTTTTCACAGTGTTACTGAAGGGACATTACAGCCAACGTATGAGTCGTTTATCTGGGAAATTTTGATCGGAACCATTTTTCTTGGAAACGGTATCTGTTTCACTTTCCAGCTGAACCTATCTCACCAAGGGTATCATCTGTGTCACATCTACGTGTGAGTCAATCTCTTTTATCTGACGAGAGTATCTTAAATTAGGTACACAGACAAGTGCAACTGTTATAAGGCATCCGATCAAGACATCGTGAAAAAGGTATGCCAACAAAGCATCCTTGTTAAGGTATGTTACCAAAGCATCTTTACTAAGGTATGCGACCGATAGCATCTAAACTGTAGTATGCTACCATCAGCAGCTTTAGTACGTTATGCGACCAAAGATAATTTTTAACGGTGTATGCGACCAAAATCACCTTTTGTGAGGTATCGGATTAGGAGAATCTTATGTAAAGTGTGCCACCAAAATTATTGGCGTGAGGTATGCGATGAAAACCGTTTCTGTGAGGTATGTCTTAAACCATTTCATGAAGTACACGAGCAAGAAGATCATTCGTGAGAGGTAGCATTTGATATGATATGACCCCATGATAGCTTGCTAAAAAATCTGAAAGGAGAAATTCTTTTCGCTACCACTAATGTAACTTAATGATGCTTTAAACTTTCAAAACATCGAGAAAGTGTTTCTGAATGGAAACTTTGAAAAACTAGAAGAGAACATTGTTTGTGTAATGGACATTCTTCTTTTCACGATGGACCTTTCTCTCAGGAAGGATCTGAATTTCCACCACTACATCTAATTGGGCTTCATACCAGTACATAACACTCTCCACATACAGCCTCCTAACTATCCTTTATTGTTCTGTGTATAACAGAAAGCTTGTCTCCTCCAAATCCCATACTTAACGTTTTTGTCTGGCACCCCAAGCGGAGCGTCAACAATTGTCTGATGTTTTGTACAGGTCCGGTTACACGTCAGAGCTCTCGGAACTCCACGTATAAAGCAGAATGTAGGTTGTCTGAGTCCAATCAACTGGCTTACACGGTGTAAACAAGCATTCACAATTGACCAGAGTTTGTTGTCTAACGCCGCACTCAGTAATACGGCAGCTTTAAGTAGACGGCATGTAATCCTACCCGCACCTTTCGCACTGGTAAAACGTGCTGTATAAGACACACAGCTTTTCCAGTTGATGTATCAGAGCACAGTTTCAAAGTTTCAGAGATACACAGTGTTACATCATATACAGTATTCGTATATATAATTGCCTCTGCAGAAGTTCTGCATGATCATACTCACATGTTCTAGTAACACAAACACTTGTTGAATTTGAATTTAATCCAGAAAAATGCCTAACAATTCAGTGTTGACTCATAGCAAGAATTCCACACGGAGAACATTTCGTCCGTTACCTGTGAAAATAGGGACAGTTTCCTTGTGAGGAAAGGTTCCATATCCTCTGTGAGAATAGTCTGTACCCCGATGAGAAGAGGCCCAAGTTCCCCAGCGAGCACAGGTCCCTATTTCCAAGCTTCAAATGGATAGTTCGATATTGTGGATTAAAAAGGTCAACATATTTAAACGAGTGAGTGAGTATGGTTTTAAGCCACTTTTAGCAATATCCCAGCAATGTCATGTAAATAACAGCATTGTAAATCGTGAGAGATGTCTTGTTTATTGTGACCAGTATGCCCACTGAAGAAAAGGGCTTTTGGGACACGAGAATAGTGGAAAATGAAAATGCAGAGGTCTCCTGGAGGGCGTTTGCCCCAGTTTGTTTGGATAAAGTTGACCCTTGGATCACAACGCCATGATTAGTTCATACGCTGTACTTATGATCCATGAAATCTGATTTCTTCGCGCCGTCAATGCGTCGCCAAATGTTCAATAAACTGTGCGTCAGTGTGATTTAAAAATTGTATCCAGAAGATACGTTTGTGGTGATTCCGAGAGTATTCTTTGTGACTTGATGTTATATTGCGAAATGGATCTTTCAAGAACTGAATAATTATATTTGTAACAGAGCATTCAAATTTTATTTACAAGAGGTACAGAACCAGACAGCAAAATAGGTCCTGATTTTTAACCTTCTCCATAACCAACGATAGTCAAACGCTATGTTACAAATTCTAGACATATGATATTCAGAGCTTCAGACAAACGTTATCTTCCAGATTAAGGACAGATGAGCCCAAGACCTTTCGACAAACGTTATGTGACAAAGTGTAGGCAGATGATATTCAGAGCTCCAGACAAATGTTATCTTTAAGATTAAGGATAGAGAGCCCAAGACCTTTCAACTAACGTTATGTTACATGATTGTAGACAGATGGAATTCAGAGCTTTAGGCAAACGTTATGTTGCAGAATGAGTCCAAGAGCTTTTAAATTTAGTAGACATGACATATTCGGTTAATAAACATGCTACGCACAAAAGAATCGAACTGGTACCTGTCATTACAATATTACAATATCCCCCAGCTGAGCCTGGGACTATTTTTTGTTGTAGCTATGATACTCGTAACATTGTTAGTTAATACAGTATGATTTAGGGGGTTACAGATCTGTGCGATTCCCCACATGGGTACAATGTGTGAAGCCCATTTCTGGTGTCCTGTTTCGTAATATTGCTGGAATCTTACTAAAAGCGGCGTAAAACTAAACTCACTCACTACAGATCTTTGATTATATGTTGCAGTTTCTGCGTGACCTAGAGATAATCTACACATAGTCCAAACAGTACATTTTCAGCAGACCACAAAACACCATAAAGTAACAATTCTTCCGACCAAAATAGAACAACTTCTAAAACGGTGCCTGAACAGAATGCGTAAGTGTGCATTTTCTTTCAAAGAATTGATGCGGTTTACAGCCTTGAGATAGTACTAAACCCACCGAATAGCTTCAATAGAACCTCTACATCAGTGGCTTGCTTGTTGACGAGATTCAAATTGGTACAGCATTACTTTCGACCCAATCTTTTTGTAACATCGACCCACTTGATAAGGAGACCTAACCATAAATCCCAAACAGTGGTGGATGTATCTTGTTATTTCACCAGCTGAAGTAGTGTCCCTCAGACAAATAGCTAAGCATGCGAAAGACACATCTCAACTAGTTGTTCTGAGAAATTCAATAAAAGAACATTGTTAAAAGATAGCAGTAATTTATGCGTTACCTTGTGTGACTATTTGAGTGGCATAGGTACATATTACTGTTACATAAATTTCAAACAGTGATATTTGAAACAACCAGGTCTAGGTTGGTAATGGTCATTAGATTACATATCACAGTCTCTGCTTAAAGGGATATTACAGCTGGTGACTATTTCGGGTATGACCCTGTTAAACCTAGAATGATAAATTAATAAGAAAGACAGTATTCTTACCTTCCTTTATAGCATTTTGCAACGTCCGTCCACTGATCCATCCATCTATCCCAGCCGCCCGCCCAGACGTCCACTCTTCCGTCCGACTATATGAGCACCTACATTTACGAAAGTTATGTACAGTGAATAATGCTATAACGCTATGAAGGGGCGGTGGGGTAGCCTAATGGTTAAAGCGTCGGCTCGATACGCTGACGACCCGGGTTCGAATCCCCACATGGGCACAATGTGTGAAGCCCCGTGATAGTGCTGGAATATTGCTAAAAGCGGCGTAAAACCCAACTCACTCACTCACTCACTATAACGCTATGACGTTTTGACAGCAGTTTGAAAGCAGCCTTCCAACCTTGTTTTCACAGGATCTGTCACAAACACGCCGGTACACTGTCAAACAGGTGTTCTCCCATAAGAACTACATCCCGTAAGAACTACAGCTTAAAACAACACATGTTATGATCCAGGGCACAGATTAACTACATACTGTCACCTGAATCTGCTTAATGGATTTGCCCAACACAAAACAAATAAAACATATATAACATTTTTGCTGTTCATGTTGGTTTTGATAGTAAATAGTTTGCCTTCACAAAATGTAAATTTTGTCAGTTATGATCGAACAAGTTCCGCATCGAGGTGTTTGACTGATAAACCTTTTTTCATGGTATCACTTTTATACAAAATTGGAAGATTTGCTTTTGTAATGGGCATAATTGTACAGTTATTAGGAATGTAGGTACAAACAAATGGAAGAATGTCCATCTCTGTATATGTTTCTGTTCTTGTCTCTCTTGGGACCTTTACTGCTTTATGAACAGCATTTTTCAACTACCTGAGAAGATATGTCTTATATGTCTATTATATATTACATATTACCTATCAATCTGATCCATGTAGAACTAGTTTAGCCCAGCTTCAATAAGTAGCCAACTGCATCGAGGTCCCGGGTTGCAGTCTATAACAATACTATTTTAACTTAAAAACTCATTCGTGTATATTTCACCTTTACTCCAATATACCTTTACCTTTACTCTGATATACTAAGCTTGGCTTGTTTGTTTGTTCTATCATATGTCTACAAGAACATTCACTAACGACAGCATACCCTTAGCTCTTGTCCTTTACTTTCTGGTTATCAGATTACCTTTACAACAACATCATTACTGGTCAATAGGATTTTAAGCATGTATTTCTTCTGGGACAAGTGATGGGCTGTGCTCATTACATGCCATGGGGTGCCTCTACTCACATAATTAATCCCTATTTAATCCCTGTAGTTAATTTGGGATGTAGTTCTTATGGGAGTAACCCGTCAAACAAGATTCCAAAAAATGCAGATGGAGAGTTGTATGCCATCCAGGTTCGCCCACATTTCTATTTAGCACCATATACATTATTGTATTTCAACAGAGTGGTGCATGTCTAAGACAGGCGTCGCCTCGTTAAAGAAATCTCACTTACTGACACCGAGGTGTATGCCAAGACAGGTGAAGGGATTAAAAGTACGTCAGATATCACAAGGAAACCACAACTTAACTACAATCTTAACTGAAGACCCAAACTCTGAATATAGGAATGAGCCACCCATTCCGTCTGTAGAAATGCTTTTGTGCAATTGGGGAAACATGGCATAGGCATGGATATTGATTGAAATAGAATCAATACAAAAGTAAACGAAGCAAGGTGCTATAAACAACCACGAACATCTGTGAAACAAGGTTCAGCCAAAGAGGTATGTTTCAAAGGAGCAGCACATGGTGACATTTACAACAGGAAAGAATGCCCGACTCGCGGAAAGAAGATTGCTGAACCTTGGCTGTGTAATGAGGCTGTGGCCGGAACAGTGCAGGCACACGTCACACAGCGACGTCCGGCACAGTGACAAGATAGGACAGAATTGTGGCAGGGTCGTGCATTCGGCGGACGAACGCCAGACATTCAGATTCACATTCAGACGGTTGAGTTGAACCAGGTCATAGATTAATACAAACACGAATATGAGATAAGAGAGATTTTCATAAGCACTGGTACATCGATGCATTCAATCCCGCTCTGCTGATCGATGTTTTGAAGGTGCCAAAACTTACAAAAATGACAAAGTAGAAATAACTGCTAAAATATTCTGAAACATTATACAGTCATTGATTAATTGTCTTTCATATTTTATTTCTTTAGTGAACAACATCTCTAAACTACATATCCTGACCAGGTTCTTTACCATAATTATTTTCACTTGTAATACCGACTAGGTCAAGGTTTGACAAGAATTCAAGAAATATGACGATGTGTCAATGTGATGGGGAAACCTAAAGTTGCGACGTCCTGAAACCCACGATCAGGAGTATGGCAGTAAGAGAAACAATCATGGCAAACCGTGATTCGAACCAACATAAAGGGGCGCAGCTCTGCTCGTCAGTATATCTTGCACACTCAAAGCAGCACTTAACTCCGCTCATTCAGACACTCACCCCTGTGTTATATACATACTTTGGTGGTGTGTGATCCTGTGCACAGAACTCAGGTCACGAATCAGTTGAAGTTAAGCAACGGCGAGCTCGGACAGCTTGACTCCTGAGTGAGTGAGTGAGTGAGTGAGTGACCTTCACGGGTCCTTGACTCCTGAGAGTTTTTACGACTTCAGTCTTACCCCACAACGAAGCACATCTGATACATGTGGTCTCACCTTAGGCAAGTGAGTTTGTTCAAAATTGCCTCTGTTCACCCAGCAGAAAATGGGTACCCGGTTGGATAAAGTCATGTGACTATAACCTTCTAGCGCCAAACAGGCAGCTTGGTTATCCCATGTAATAATAATCAGATTCTGATTGAGCGCCACGAGTAATCACATAGTGTTTGGAGACCGTGCTATGGAAGATGACTTATTGTTATTATTATACCCATCTACACTGTTCACCTTTTCCAGGGACCTGTTTCTGGCAAAACGATGCTTGTATTATCGACTCACAGAAGCGATATATTTTTATTTCTGGTAATATGTCTCCTTTAGCTTAACGTCAGTTATCTCTCAGTGCAAAGATATCCAAATTCGTCTTTTGGAATTTTCCCATATCGAGTAGAACGCACTAAGAGGAAAATCTTTAAACTGTACACTTTCATCTATCGTATCAACACCGTGCAAAATGACATGGTAACTGAACGATTTCCCTACATTCTGTCATCTCTGACATATCGTTAACGTGCGGCCCCACCAGACTGATGGTGTTTTCCAATCACACATGCTTGACTGATCTTTATGGTGATCTCTCGCACCGGCGGTTACTTGGATTCCCCTTGGAACCGTCTCATCACGACAGATCAGGCCCTCGAAGGGGAAAGATACACTGCAAATATCCACCAACCGGTAGTTTCATGCAACATGAGGAGACAGAATCAATTGGTATAAGTACTCAAGGAAGGATGAAGAGGGCATCACACGACCTTATAAAATTATTTAAAAAGGTCGACTGTAAACATTACTGCATGGGATGTGTAAGAATAGATAACTCACCCTCTCGTGCAGACGCGCGCACATACACGCACCATGAATTTGTTTAAGGTATATAATTTACAGTTAGAGCTAGTGTGAGTGAGTTTATTTTTACGCCGCACTCAGCTATATGGCGGCGGTCTGTAAATAATCGAGTCTGGACCAGACAACCCAGTGATCAACAGCATGAGTATCGATCTACGCAACTGGGATACGATGATGTGTGTCAAGCAAGTCAGCTAGACTGACCATCCGATCTCGTTAGTTACCGTTATGCGTATTGATATCAGTCTCACTGTGTTCAGAGTGCATTATCCAAGTACTTTCTATTATTAGACATTTGTTAGTGTCTTACGTGCGTCATATTTTCATAATAATAATAATTCTTTTTAAATGAATGGGTGTTCCAACCACTGTCACCATAGCTTAAAAATCACATAATCATCTGACTGTACCTGATGTACATAAATAATAATGTGAATGAATATATTTATTTCTGAATCATTCACAATGGAAGATGTTTTCAAGTTCAAGAAATGTTTTGTGAGGTATTTCGGTAATTTCTAGAAATGACTGGGAAAGTCATGAATTGTCCAACCCTAATTGACTCAGCTTTTTAACATTACACTTATACAGTTATTCTCCGTAAAATATCATCATATTGGTCTGTTTCGAATTATCAATATTGATAAATGTTTACTCACCCAAACCCAAGTAAGCTCATACCTTAGTGCATTTTGCACAGCCTCTCCACCACTATCACCATGATAACAGTGGGCAATTCTTCCATCAGGTAATACAGTTTGTAAGAAGACGTTGTTTACTTGTACAAACTTTGTCCATATTTGGTGTGAGCGTAATATTGAAATCAAAGCTCATCAAGTTCGGAACAAAATTACCCCTTTAATTTGCTGAATCCTTTGGAAATAGTTACGCCTGCAGCTGCTAATATCAAGAATAGCTATTGTTGCTGAAATAATGTCAATATGTATTCATGTGTTCACTATAATTCTCCTTTTTCGCCAGTAGTTAAGCACTCTTCACATTGATACACTTCTTTGAAACCCAGTTCTCCTGTCCCGTGCTGGAAGATCTCGTCCTCCTCTATATCTTTCATGACTGCCCCTGTGGTCGAGTGGATGAAGTGTACGTCCGGAGAGCCCAAGGATGGTGGTTTGATTCCCGGCCTCGTCAAACCTAAAGACGACAAGTATGGTATTTACCTTCAAGGCACTCAGAATTCAGGGAATGCAGCAAGGGTTTGTTCTCACTAGGTGAGTATATTCATAGTAACGTGCAGTATTATATATGGCGGGCGCACACTGACAATGAAGGATTAGTCGTTGTTAGTACCAGCTGATACGCACAAACAATATACATTCACACACATATATACACACTTCTACACACGCACACTGACACATACACATATAGACACACAAACGCAAACCTACGCACGGATATAAACACATATAAACCCACACATACACATGCACACGCAAACACATGCATGCACGTGTACATATAAATCTTTTGATAGACTTGACTTATAGAATACAATTCTCGTCATAGTCTACTTCATTTTACATATACACATATACACTCATACACACACAAACACAAACACGCACACAAACACGTAAACACATGCACGCACGTGTACATATAAATCTTTTGATAGACTTGACTTATAGAATACAATTCTCGTCATAGTCTACTTCATTTTACATATACACATATACACTCATACATACACATGCACACAAACACAAACACGCACACAAACACGCAAACACATGCATACACGTGTACATATAAATCTTTTGATAGACTTGACTTATAGAATACAATTCTCGTCATAGTCTACTTCATTTTACATATACACTCATACATACACATGCACACAAACACAAACACGCACACAAACACGCAAACACATGCATACACGTGTACATATAAATCTTTTGATAGACTTGACTTATAGAATACAATTCTCGTCATAGCCTACTTCATTTTACATATACACATATACACTCATACATACACATGCACACAAACACAAACACGCACACAAACACGTAAACACATGCATGCACGTGTACATATAAATGTTTTGATAGACATGACTTATAGAATACAATTCTCGTTATAGTCTACTTCATTTTACATATACACATATACACTCATATATACACATGCACACAAACACAAACACGCACACAAACACGTAAACACATGCATGCACGTGTACATATAAATGTTTTGATAGACATGACTTATAGAATACAATTCTCGTTATAGTCTACTTCATTTTACATATACACATATACACTCATACATACACATGCACACAAACACAAACACGCACACAGACACGCAAACACATGCATACACGTGTACATATGAATCTTTTGATAGAGTTGACCGTCATATTCTACTTCATCTTAAGATCAACCAATTTTACAATACGATTCTCAAAACATTATTGATTTCTTGGTATTTCGATAGGATTATCACGTTTCTGTTTTTGACTTTCTAGTGCACATGTATCCTATCATGTGACGTACATCTATGCAAACTGATGACCAAGGTAGACAATACGTGAATATACTTAAACACATTACCAGTATGTCAACTGCATTGTTTCGAAACTGGAACAGTTTACTTTTCGAATAGTTCCACTGCAATAACCTATATATTTATATATATATATATATATATATGTTTTACAACATTAATGGTTGGATGGTTTTAAGGCCATGGTAAATGTTCGGTGAGGTGAAATTGGGTTTAACGTCGTGCTTGAGAATATTTCGCTCATATGACGACGTGCATGCGTGTGTATGGGTATGTGCGGCTGCTTGTACTAGCCCAGATTTAAGCTGGTTTTATAGTGCTAGCCCACGGAGATACCATGCCGCAGTGAAGCACGAATACCCCACTTAGACACATTACACTGACTCCGAGCCGACCAGTCCTTGCTGTCCCCATTAATGCCGGGCGCCAGGCAGGGACCAACAAGTACCATATTTTAACGTCTTTTGGTATGACGCGGTCGGGGATCGAACCCGCGACCTTCCGCTCTCCGAGCGAACGCTCTAACCACTACACACGCATGCGGTCCATCAGAGTACTTGCTGTTTTATTGTGACTGTCGAGAACAATAGGGAAACTTTAGCCTAGAGACATTTTGAAATCAAAATCCGTGTGTGGCTTCCTGGTATTTGTTCATGAATTTATCAGTAGCACAAAAAAGATCAGGCAACTGCTTGTTTTGAGTGACGTAGCTGACATGAAATACCTAGAGAAGCCATGTCTTTGACGTGTATAATTTACACGCACACAGACAGCAGATGCTTCATGTTGTTGTTTAATATCACATCCTCCCAAGCAAATGTCAAACACATCGAATTACGTTTTCCTTGGGAGACAGGACATGAATTATTTACCTCCCGTGCACACCACGCCCGAATGGAATAACAACTTTTTCTTGCGGTATAAAACATAAAACGCCAGTATCTTCTGTCATAGTTAGGCAGTTGATAGAATCTACATTTTATGTTGGTATCACGAAGGTCACTTCTTGTTACACGATCAATATACTACCTACAGTATTACAGCGTCGGTGTTGGATCTTGTTGCCATACATTTCGTGTTTCTTGGATCCTTCCCGCACTGTGTTTTCCTTTCTATTCTTTAGCACGTATAAGAAATGAATTTTACACTCATATTTCACTTTTCGTCCGACGTTTTGTACATACCATGCTTCTCATAGTGTGCGAAAGACTACCAGGGATGCCAAGACATTATCCAGTTGCTTGATACTTCCAGCCACATGGGGCGTAACCACAAGGGATAATAATCATTATACATTGGAATCAAGTTTAGCAGAAGAAACGTAATTTGTGAACACCACCATAACTACGGTTAAATTCCTCCTTCTGTCACGTAATTACGGCCTTAGAAATACTAATGATAAAACAATGGCTATATTATGCACAAAGATTCTGGAATTTAACCCCATATGCATTTCTATCCACCTAAAGAACAGATTCATGTGCAGGGCAATCACATTCTTAAACATATGAAGATACAGTGGAACTGGATTTTTATAAATGTTATATTTAGAAAAGGCCTGCATGAGTGTCCAAACAGCCCATGCGAAAACTCATTTTTAACCTTTTTTGAATGTCTGTTTCATATAACCAAATTGGAACCAAATTGATAAACTCATTAATCTTAATTGTGAATGCAACTGAATGCTTTTTACCTAATCATGCCAACAAAAACATTTTCTTCGATTGTAGATGCATGATTGAGAATTGTCAGTGTAAATATTGTGTCGTTGTTGCTTTCTGTTATTAAAGTAATAATTGTAAATAAATTGAAGTATATAATCCATGCCATGTACATTTTGTACATCTATGGGACAGGGCGACCCAAGTTGTAATAAATACTGCCCAAATGCCCTTGGATGGGTGACCGTGTTGGCAGCTTAACTCCTGAGAGTTTCTAGGACTTCAGCCCTGCCCCACAACAAAGCACATGTGATACATGTGGTCTCACCGTAGGCAAGTGAGTTTGTTCACAATTACCTCTGTTCACCCAGCAGGAAGTGGGTACCCGGTGAAATAAGTCGTGAGACTACTAACCTTCTAGCGCCTAACAGGCAGCATGGGTTATCCGGGGTAATAATGATCAGATTGAGCGCTTTGAGCAGGGTATCTAGCCTGGAAAAGGCGCGTTATAAATATTCTCATTATTATTATTATCTTTATTAAACATTTAAAGAAAATGTAACATGTTTACTTTTAGGGCTGGGTAAAACGTTTCAACGCCAGTCAGCTCCTGAAAAACAGGAATATGAATATACATGAGGCTCCTGGAGGGCGTTTGTCCCAGTGTTCTAAGGAAACCACAATGTTGACCCATTGAAACGCAACGCTATGAATAGTTCGCACACTGTACTTATGGTCCATGAAATCTGATTTTTTCGCGCCGTCAATGCTTTGCCAAATCATCAGTTTCATGTCATAAACATAGTAGATGTGATATTGGTATCTTCATCATGATATCCGGAAGTAGGCCACATTTAAAGCTAGCGAAGTCTCGCTATGCGAGATCTCACGAGGCAAATTACCCATAAACCCTTCTTCATCATGGCCTCAATGTAGTTAGACACGTGAGCCGGCCGTTCCGGTTATGATCGTTTTCATTTGCATAGATTGATATGAATAACAATTCTTCCATCAAAGGGTCCATACAGGACCCAGATGGTATATCTAAGCAGAAAAATGTGCCCGCAGAGGCGCATAAATCTGCTGCTGATGATATGTCGAAAAACCACGTGGATGGTTTTGACAAGCCCCATCACCCCCAACCATCGGGGTCGGGCAACAAGCGAGACTTGGGGTCGGATAGCCACTCAAAACAGCACAAACGTGCTCGAATATACGCACGTGTGGCTTCTGCTACTGAATTTGAGTCAGATTCAGAATCTTCCCTCTCGAGCAATGAAAGCTCAGACGAATCATACATTGAGCTTGCTACGAATCAACGCGGGGATAAGGGGTTCGTTCCGTCTAAACCGGTGGCTAATAAGACAGGAACAAAAGAGGCTTTCGATGATTACGTCCCCTTCTCATTAGCTGACGCTAAAGACCCATCAGAATGGTGTCTCCCGCATCATATCTCACGACAGACTCAGAGAAATGTCTCTGTCTTCTGCAAGGATTCCAAACTGGAGGTAAATATTCTAGAGGATCTCCCTGTCCCTTCAGAGGAATGTCTACAGACACCTTCTCTGGATCCATATCTAAACGACCTCTTTGACCAATCCCTTCAATTTATTCAAAAGCGGATTCTGAATTCCATGGGGCCACTATGTCACCTGTGGCATAATCTTGATAAGATCCGCAGATGTGAATTCCCTGCCCATTTAGATATTTTTGAGCTGTTGGAATTGGTAGAGAAAACTACCTGTCTTATCGGTCAGGCCAATGTCTCCATGAATTACAACAGAAGGCTAAACATTCTGGCTAAACTTTTTAAGGATGTCAAGAAGGCTAAATGCCTCATTCTCAAGCATGACACAGCTTTGTCAGAGGATAAGGGCTGACTCTTTGGGGATGCCTTTTATGACATCATGCTGAAGGAGGTCAAACGTAAGACTAAAGCCAAATTGATATTTGATGCTGAGAGACGTTTAGCTCGCAGACCTACTTTCAGACACCAAGGGCCCAGTCACCCTGATAGACAGTCCTTTCAGAGAATGCCTTCTCAGGAGGAAGACAATGTTGTGGGGGCACATTCCACATCAAGCCCTCCTTCAACAGAGGTTTCAGAGGCAACTCTTTCAGAGGCAGAGGAAGAGCCGGTCAGCCCGGTCAGAATCGCAGACTCTCATATACCAGGTGGGTCAAATGTCATCAACGCCTGTTCCCACAATGCTCCTCCTTCCTCAGTGCTACATCTACAGGTTATCCCAGCTATTCTAAAGCTAAACCTGGATCTTTTGTTCCACAAGGAAAGCCTTATAGGGGGTCGTCTGGAATACTATTTAAAAACTGGCAAAAGATCACGTTAGATCCATGGATACTTCAGACAGTTTCGGGTTTCGAGGTTGTCAAAACCTATTCAGAATCGTGTGTTAAAACCAAAACTAAAGCTCACAAGACAGATAGCCTTGAGCCAGGAGATCCAATCAATGCTTTGCAAACATGTGATAGAGGTTGTTCCCCAATCTGCTTCGATGGACTCTGATCAGTCCTATGTTCATGGTTCCCAAGAAGGATGGGGGGTCAGAGGCCAATCATAAATCTCAAGGCCCTGAATGCTCACATTCCTTACAAACACTTCAAGTTGGAAGGACTACACCTTCTAAGGGACTTGATCCGCAAAGGGGACTACCTTTGCAAGTTGGATCTAAAGGATGCTTATTTCAGCATCCCAATGGCACCCCACATGAAAAAGCTACTCCGCTTCTCTTGGAAGGGTGTTCTGTATCAGTTCCGATGCATGCCATTTGGACTTGCCCCAGCTCCAAGAGCATTCACATTCCAGTGGTAAGTTTGGCACGGCGAGCAGGCATCCGCTTGATTATATACCTGGACGATATCTTGTGTATAGCGGAATCGCCGACCCTGCTGAGTCAACACAGGGACACCCTCCTCTTTCTCCTCCAGTCCCTAGGCTTTGTCATAAACTGGAAGAAATCAGTTCTGTCACCAACCCAGTCGATCACGTTCCTGGGGTTTCAGATAGACACGGTGGATCGTACTTTGATCTTACCAGAGGAGAAGGTAGAGAACATCGTAGCAACCTGTCGTCACATGATGAGAAGAAACGGGTAAGGATTCGACAACTGGCAAGTTTGATAGGAAAACTGTCAGCTTCAATGAGAGCAATCTTACCAGCTCAACTGCATTGTCGTGACCTGCAGATGCATTCGAGCAGGGAGCTTTTGCGTTCCCAGAGTTACGAGTCAATGATTACTCTGGCTTCGGTGTGTGTGGAGGAATTGAAGTGGTGGATGACCAACCTCACCAATTTCAACGGCAAGCCAATCATGACAGCTCATCCAGATGTAATTCTCCAGACGGATGCAACAAAAAAGGGATGGGGAGCAATATGCGGCCAGAGATCAACAGGAGGCCGCTGGTCAGAGATAGAGCAGAGCATGCACATAAATGTTCTAGAGCTGAAGGCAATTTATCTGGCACTCTTGACCTTTTGCAAGGGGATCAAAGATCAATCCATTATGGTCCAAGTCGACAATCAGACAGCCATGGCTTATGTGAACCGATTTGGGGCGAAATCAGTCAGTCTGCTGCAGGTCACAAAGCAGATATGGGGTTTCTGTCTCCAGAACCGTATGTTCTCAACAGCCGTCTATCTGCCAGGAGTAGAGAACATTCATGCGGACTGGGAGTCTCGCCACTTCAACGACTCGAGCGACTGGATGCTCAATCCAAACATCTTTGCTCAATGCAACCAGATTCTGGGCCCCTTCTCAATGGACCTTTTTGCATCGAGATTCACTTTCCAAATGAAGCTGTTCTGCAGCTGGAGGCCAGACCCCCTTGCACAATCAACAGGTGCGTTTCTAGCTAATTGGAACCAGGGGATTCCTTGTGCCTTTCCCCCGTTCCCACTGGTAGGCAGGTGTCTGTGGAAAATCCGAAAGGACAAAACTCCAGTGTGGCAAGGTCAGTCCTGGTATCCACTCCTCTTGGAGATGGCGGTCACACAACCAATCCTCCCCCCACAGATGAGGGATCTGTTAAACTCCCCACAAAACCTGCCTCATCCACTGATAGAAAACAACACTTTGGTGTTAGCGGCATGGAAGGCTTCCGGCGTAGCATCAAGACCAGAGGAATTTCAGAGGCGACTACACAGCTGCTCTTCTGCCAATGGCGACCTGGCACACAAGGCGCTTACAATGCTTCCTGGAATAGGTGGACTGGGTGGTGCAATCAACGGGGTTTTGATCCCTTTTCAACCTCTGCAGAGTCTATCTTAGACTTTCTCACTCACTTGTACCACGAGAATGATCAGTACAGGACCATAAATACAGCTAGATCTGCTTTGTCTGCTTTTCACCCCACTATCGAGGGCTATAATGTGGGTCGGCACCCACTGGTCAGGAAATTAATGTCAGGGACTTTTAATCAGAATCCTCCTCAACCCAGATACTCCGTGGCCTGGGATGTTATTTTTGGTGCTGCAATATTTGAAAAAATTGAAAGATAATACTTATTTGTCGGTCAAAAAGTTATCTTAGAAGTTGACAATGCTGCTGATGCTAACCTCTGCTAGCAGGTCTTCAGAGTTATCTTCCCTGGATATCAGACACGTGGTAGACAGCGGCACTGAAGTAGAATTTACTCTGATTAAACCAACCAAGCTGACTAAGATAGGAACAAAACCTCATCCCTTGAGTTTCAGTGCCTATGGGAAGGACCCCGGTGCCTTAGAGTATACTTAGAACGCACAGAACCTTGGAGAGATGAATGTAGGTCTGGCCTTCTCTTGAGCTATGTGAAACTGCATAAACCGGTTTCATCCCCAAGTATTGCAAGATGGGTGACAAACCTTATGAGCGAGGCTGGTATTGACACTTCACACTACAAAGCTCATTCTCTCAGAGGAGCTAGTGCTTCAAAGGCATTTGCCAAAGGTGCTTCTGTCACAGACATTTTGAAGTTGGAAAACTGGACCAAGGCCTCTACGTTCAGAACCTTCTATCTGAGAAATACAATCAGCAGTGACCTCTGCTTGTCAAAGATACTTGACACTAACAGGCTTTGAACTAGTGATATTGTGAAATTGTAAAGTGAAATTATAATTTCATTAGTAAACATAGTAGATGTAATATTCCCTACCCTATTCCCTACCCTACTCCCACCCTGAATTGCCAAGATTGTTTTGCATGTCTCAGAATTATTGCATTGCTAAGATTGAGCTTCATTCCAGGAACTTTATTGAATTTATGTCAATCTTAATGGATTTTAACATATTACAGTTTTGGATTGATCTAAGTGATTCAACCAAGTCATAGTTGATAAGGCTTTGCTCTTTGCTTGCAGTTGAGTGCTGTGGGTCTGGACCAGAGTGGAGCTGGCCAGGAAGAGGAGGTCGCTCCACTGGATGACTTGTGTGGCCACTGACCCTATCTAGGGTTTTTTAGTTGGAAGTTTCGAATTCGCGCTCAATAGATCATCTGCATGATCTGATTAAATGTTTTTCCTTTACTCTGTGTTCTTTTCTAATTTCGGCCCTTATGAAGAAGAGTTTATTGGTAATTTGCCTCGCGAGATCTCGCATAGCGAGACTTTGCTAGCTTTAAATATGTCATGCTTCCGGATATCATGATGAAGATACCAATATCACATCTACTATGTTTACTAATGAAATTATAATTTCATTTTACACACTACGTAGCTTCAGACGAACGTTATCTTCCAGATTAAGAACAGGCAAGCCTTAGACCTTTCGACAAACGTCATTTTACACACTGTAGACAGATGAGATTCAGATTCAGGAAACTCCTGAATGGCTCCATTTGTAACAGTGCATTTCAGTTCTTTTCACAAGAGCTACAGAACAAAATATGTCATACAGATTATCTATCTTCTCCATTACTCTCATCTAAGCAGGGGATAGACATTCGTTATGTTACAGACTGAAGCCATAAGCTATATTAGACACGCGTTTTGTTGCAAACTTAAAACCTTGAGCTCCAAAGGTTATCTCCACTGCCATATATGTTTATATTCATGTCATGCATTTATAAATAAACGGAAGTGGTACTTGCTATTACAATATATCAGAAGTTCTCCATCTGAGTGAGTGAGTTAGTGAGTTATTTGTTAACGTCACATCAGCAATATTTCAGCCATATCGTGACGAGAACATTTGACATTGAAATATAATATATATATAGATATTATAAAAACCTGCCGACGAAGGACAGTAAAAATACTAGATAATCACAGATATCAATATAAAACTAGCGAACAAAGCTAAAATATTCCAATTAAAGAAGACAATACAATGTAAAAAATGGGCTATAGATCGCCAACAACTGAAGGTAGATCACCATACTAAGGCCCATGGGGACTTACATTACTTTTGCTACCTGCATGGACCCTAGCTGGATTTACACCATCCCTTCAGCCATTGGCGTTTATACTGAGATTTAGCCAGACATTAAAATGACAAACATACTACGATTAAAAACCTGGTAGACTGAAATTTACTTGAAATGATTTGGGACTTACGTACCCTCTCAGGAGGACAATAATTTTACGGTACTTTAACCCCCTTTGAGGGCACAGCCACTAACAATCTAAGTTAACAATCTAAACTACCAATCATTAAAATACATCTACTTACAGAGCATATTAATCAAAAATCAGTAATCAAATCAATTTCTTTTAAAAAACCAAGAATTAAATGAACATGAACAGTGTTAAAAAGATCCTTAACAGTTTTAACATTAAAATATTTATCCCTTATGATGGAGAATTCGACACAGTCAAGCAGGAGATGCTTGACTGTGACTCTCTCATCACAAGGGATACAAAACGGAGGATCTTCACCTTTCAACAAGTAGTTGTGAGTATACCTTGTATGGCCAATGCGACATCGTCGCATAATGACCTCTTCAAATCTGGACTGACAACCCAAGTGAGTGTAACCAATATAAGGTTTTATTTCATGTAGTTTATTAATACCTACTTGGGTGTCCCACTTCTTCTGCATCAGATCACGGATGTAAGTTCTAATGCAAGCTTTGTAATCAGAGTAAGGAATAAGAAGTGGTGTCACAGATTTGTTGAGTGCTGCCTTAGCAGCAATATCAGCCATTGTGTTCCCAGAAATGCCAACGTGGCTGGGTAACCAACAAAAGACGATGTCGCATTGGCCAGTAGCAAGCTCATTATACAATTCAATAATTTCTAATAAAAGTGGATGTTTACAAGAAAGATTTTTAATAGCCTGAAGACAAGAAAGAGAGTCAGAAAATATTATATATTGTTTATGTTTGGGATGTCGTTGAATATATTTAAGAGCCGTTAATATGGCGTTTGCTTCTGCTGTAAAAATGGAGCTGTTATCTGGTATTCTAGAAGATATTGTTCTGGATCCAATGACCGTGGCACATGACACTGCGCCACCGTCCTTGGACCTATCTGTAAATAAGGATTTGTGTGTGTTATATTTAGTTTTTAGTTGATTATATTGTAATTCATTAGTTTCCGGTTTCTTAAACTTTGTCAAAGTTAGGTCAACTTCAGGCCTAACCAGTTGCCAAGGAGGAGAAGAAAGAAGACGGGGAGGAGCTATATTTCCCAGCTGAATGCCGGCAGCGGACAGGAATGGCTTAATTCTGTGCCCAAGAGGCGGAACAAGAGAAGGTTTTTTGTTGTATAAATCCTCATAGAGGGGATGAAAGACACAGTTATATGCAGGGTTAGACTCATTAGAATATAGTTTAGTAATATATTGTAAAGATAATTTTATACGGCGTTGTGCAAGAGATGGCTCATCTGCCTCAACGTAGAGACTGTCAACAGGAGAAGTTCGAAAGGACCCAAGACAAAGTCTCAGGCCTTGGTGGTGGACAGAATCTAAAAGTTGTAGGTTGCTTCTGCAGGTTCCACCATATACGATGGAGCCATAATCAAGTTTGGAACGGACCAATGATCGATACAGATGTAAGAGGGTAGCTTGATCCCCCTCCCCACTTAGAATTTGAAACGACTTTCATCAAGTCAAGTGCCTTTAGGCATTTATTTTTAAGGGCTTTAATATGTGGTAGAAACGTTAAGTGTGAGTCAAAAATAATACCCAAGAACTTGGCCTCCTTCACAACTTTGATGGGAGTGCCATTTAGAGATAGTTCCGGGGTCTTTATGCGGTTTGTATTTACGGCAGAAATGTATACAATTAGTTTTGGATTTAGAAAATTTAAAGCCATTTTCCAGACACCATTTATCTATCTTGTTTAAGCACAACTGCAGTTGTCGTTCAATAGTATGCATATTCTTACCGCGACAAGAAATATTAAAATCATCCACAAAAAGTGATCCATCTATTGAATCATTTAAAACCTTGGATAAACTGTTTATCTTAATGCTAAACAGTGTGACAGACAAAATACTGCCTTGAGGGACACCCTGATCCTGATTATAATGGTCAGACAGGGTAGAACCCACTCGGACTTGAAATTGTCTGTCATGTAAAAAGTTGGATATAAATTGAGGCAAACGGCCTCGTAATCCAAAATCATGTAAATCTCTTAAGATACCATGTTTCCACGTAGTATCGTATGCTTTTTCTAGATCGAAAAAGATCGACACTGCATGTTGTTTATTAATTATGGCATTTTTCACAAAAGATTCCAAACGCACTAAATGATCAATTGTACTTCTGTTTTTACGGAAACCACACTGTATATCAGTTATTAAGTTGTTGGTTTCCAAGTACCAAACTAATCGATTATTGATCATGCGTTCCATGGTTTTGCAAACGCAGCTAGTGAGTGAAATTGGTCGATAATTAGAAGGATCTGTATGATCACGTCCAGGTTTTGGAATTGGAACAATTATTGCATCACTCCATGAAGACGGAAATCCACCAGACGTCCAAATACTATCAAAGATATGTAAAAGTGTCTCTAAACAGGATTCTGGTAAGTGCTTCAGGAGTTGATAATGTATGTTATCAGCTCCTGCAGCGGTATCGTGAGCTTGGTCAAGAGCTTTATGAAGCTCATGAATAGAAAATAATTCATTATAGTCTTCCCAATTATCCGTGTTGAAATTAATAGGTTTCTTTTCTTGTTGCTGTTGATAGTTTTGAAATTTGGGTACATAGTTAGAGGAGGAAGAGTGCTTAGCCAAAGTTTCACCTAGTTTATTTGCAATATCTGAAGTATCTGTTAATAATTCATTTCCATTTTTAAGATGGCGGATGCCAGTTTTAGAGCCTTTACCTTTGATTTTGTGTACCATATCCCATACCTTGGACATGGGCGTACGTGAATTGATGTTTGATACATAATTTCTCCAGGATTGACGTTTACTTTGTTTAAAAGTACGCCTAGCTTTGGCATTTAAGATCTTAAATTTATTGAGATTATGGACCATAGGATGGCGACGGAAATAGTGTTCAGCTTTTTTCCGTGCCTTCCTTGCTTGTTTGCAGTTGTCATCAAACCATGGTTTTCGTATGTGAGCAACAGCAGAGGACTTGGGAATACATTCATCAGCAATTATATTTAGTTCATCAGAGAAACATTTTATGGGATCAGGGGTGTCCATGAAAAGCTCAGGTTTCAATTTGTTAGTGCAAAGAGTGTCATATAAATGCCAGTCAGCTTTTTTAAAATTCCATCGTGATGACGGAGGAACATCAGATGGGGACACAGGTTTCAAAATAGTTCGAAAGTGGTCACTTCCACACATGTCATCGTGGACTGACCATGTGAATTCACTCAACAAAGTTGAATCTGCAAGTGACAGATCTAGTGATGAATATGCACCTGTACCAAGATGTAAGTACGTTTTTGAGTCATCATTAAAGATGCAAAGGTCGTTATCAGATATGAAATCTTCGACCACTTTTCCTTTTTGATTAATATTTGAACTTCCCCATAACGGATTATGTCCATTTAGGTCACCAATGATGATAAAGGGTTTAGGGAGCTGGTCGCACAATTTTTGGAGTTCAAGCTTCTGAATATTTGAAGAAGGTGGAAGGTATAAGGAACAAAGTGTGAACGTAATTTGCAGTGTAAGACGAACTGCTACAGCTTGGAGGTTTGTGGTCAGGGGAACAGGACTGTGAATAACACCCTGTCGCACCAGAACAGAAGCACCCCCGGTAGCCTTAGCACCCGGTGGAGAAAAAGAATGAAAAGAATTAAAGCGTCTTACATCACAATTATCGGTATTTTTAAGGTACGTTTCCTGTAAACAAATAGCTGATGGGTTTATATCTGTTGTTAATAACTGCAGTTCATGGAAATTATGTCTAAGTCCTCTGCAGTTCCAATGAAGACGACTGGAATGGCTCATGGTGGGTATATAGGTGATCGCTCACGTGAACGTGAAGAGTAGTTATTACTACTCATACGTTCTGAAGATGGAGTAAAATCCATCTCGAGAGGGTCAAAAAAGTTCTGTAGATCCACTGACGTTTCAGTAGGAGTGGCAATCTTAGTTTTAATTTTCTTATTTTGTTTTTTCTTTTGATGTTTTGACACTTTCTCCATCTGAATATGGGTCCAGCGAAGGTGATTGTTACCTTTTTAGAGAATGTATCCAAAGGTAATATGTTTTCTATTTATTCCAGATCTGTGATTATATACTAGTATTACAGTCTGTTTGAGCTGGAGACATGCTACACATAGGTCAATCAGTACTTTTTCGCCAGACCGGTAATACAATAAAATAGTTCTTAAGACAAACCTAGAATACGGTTTGATACGGTCCCTGAATGGATTTGGCTCCCATTAAAAGAGTAATTGTGTTTTTCTTCCAAAGACCTGATGACGTTTAGAGCCTGAAGACAGTTTTGAACCCACCGAATAGCTTTAATAGAACTTCTGCATAAGTGCGACGCTTGTTGACGAGATTCAAATTACCGTAGCATTATTTCCGACCTACTCCTTTTGTAACATCGACCCACTTGTTATGGAGATCTAACCAGCCAGTGGCGGAGGTATCGTGTTATTTCCCCAGCTGAAGTAGTGTTTTGGTCTCTCAGACAACTAACTAAGCATGCAAAAGACACATCTCAACTCGTTGTCCTGTTACATTCGATAGAAGGACATTGTTAAAAGACAGCAATTGCTTCAAGAATTACCCTATGTGTCTATTAACGTTTGAGTGGCATAGGTACGCCTTTTGTACACCAATAATACTCAAATTAATCATGTCTACGACTGTTTGTCCGAAGACCCACGTTCGATTCATTACGCACATGGGTACAATGTGTGAAGCCCGTTTGGTTTCCATCGCCGTGATATTGCTGGAATATTGCTAAAAGCATCTTAAAACTAGATGTGTACACTACAAAATGATATTTTGAACCTTACTTGGAAGCAAACTTCAGTCCTTGCTTTTGAAAGGATCCGTTGCAACAAAGACCCTTGTCAGGACGCACATACACTATCAGACAAGGAACACTAATGCCATTGCAAGTGCCATGACAAATAGTTCGAATCCAAGTTCTCCTTGTTTTAATTTAGGTTGTTAGCACCGTATCCATTATCATTGATTTCACCAGAGTGGTAAATGTCTAAGACTGAGATCAACTCGGGCTTTCCTTCCGCATCAAACAGGCCAACTGTGATAACATTGAAATACCGACCAAACTGGCGTTAAACAAATCTCACACACTCACACTGAGTTTAACACAATTATGCATGTCAAGGCGGGTGAGGGTTTTGGAATTAAAAGTACGTCAGACATCTCAAGGCGTTTCAACTTAAATCCTTTCAGTAAAAGAAATGGAAAGGACGACTTAACTACAGACTTAACTGAGGACCCAAACTCTGAACATATAAATGAGCCACTCTTTCCGTCTGTAGAAATGACTAAAATTGGGGAAACATGGCATTGGCATGGATATTGCTTGATGTATGATCAATACTAAAGTAAACGAAGCAAGGTGCAAAACATCACGGACATCTGTTGGACCACAAATGTCCACAAATGTTGGACCACAAATGTCCGTAAGTTTTTTACACCTTGCTTCGTTTACAAAGAGGTTTGTTTCACATAATGGCATTTACAAAAGGAAAGAAATCAAGACTCTCGGCGAGAAGATGTCTCTACCTTGGCTGTGTAATGAGGCTCTGGTCGGAACAGTGGAGACACACGTCACACAGCGACGTCCAGCAAAGTGACTAGATAGGACAGAATGTGTGGCAGGGTCGTGCACTCAGCGGACGAACATCAGACACAGCCATATTTAGGCGGTTGAGTTGGAACAGGTTATGGATTAATTTATACAAGCATGAATATCAGATGGAACTAGCTCTATTCATGGTGAATCATACCACAAATTAATGTTTAAATCATAACCACTAACACCATTGTCGCACTGAGAGAGAAAACGATTTTTATTGTACTGGTAACTGTTCGTAGTAGTCCCCTGTTTTACGGACAAAAAATAATAGCAACCGAAACTCAGTATGATAAGTGGGAATGATGTTATTTACAATTTATCATCCAAAACTGTGTTCTACAGGAGATATTGCTTGAGTGAGATCAGACGATATCACAATACTATGACATCGCTGCACTGCAAATCTAATGGCAGTACTGTGTTCAGAGATGTACATTTTCATTGAAAACTAATGAAGAGTGATTTTTGATGATAAATAGAATATCACCCTCGCGTCTTTTGATATCAAATATATCAAAACTCGTTGATAAAAGTAAAAATATCCTCGGCAAGCCTCGGATATTTGTTACTTTATCAAAAGACACTCGGGTGAGATTCTCTCTATCTACAGTACGCCCCGTCCAAGATAATACATGCGTGATGACACAGATGACAGATCAACACTTCTACATCAAAGTGTTCTCTCTCCCCTCGGCGGATTAATGCCTATGAAGTTCTACCACAGGTGACTATTGAACATCCCCTACATTTTGGGGCCACCCTTCCCTATAATTCTGGTTCTAAGGAGAATTACACACATGCTGGTGGACAGACGGGCGATCATTACATAAAGAAAAATAATTACTACTAAGAATGTCCATTCACTACTGATTTCATTTTTCTGATACACCTTATCCAATTTCCTCAAGTTGTCGCATTTCTGATTATGTATACTATTCTTCTGATAAAAAAGAAAGAAAAACGAAGAAATGAAAATGCTGTGAAAAATGTCTTGCGTATGTTTCACTGACGAATGCATTCTAGTAATTATTCACGATGTGTATATTTTCTCAGTGCCACTAACCAAGTTCAGAGAATATATCTGTTTTTGTCCGTCACAGAATCCATTTTTTATAATCATTACATGTTAAAAAATACTTTTAACGTAGGATGTAGTGGCTTTTACTTACTCTGTGCTAGCATTACTAACGTCTTCGGTAACGTGCTCATCAGCTTCCGGGCTTCTTCCAGCAAGCCGGGTTACACTGACAATAGCCATCTCTATTCTGGCTGCACTAACAATCGTTAGAAAAACTAATTGTGTGATCGACAAGGAATCCAGCATGTCATCAAAAAACGATCAAGAAGGAGTGCGTCTATTCATGTCTGTCAGCTGAAGACATGATACAATATTTGTTCAGTGCAACAGGATTTCTGAACGCCTTTGGTGCCAGACCAACCAAAGCCAGTCACTTGAATCAATGAATTACTTTTACGTAGGCGTTTCTGTTGTCGTTCTAACCTGTTGTTTTTTGGAATATTTTGCTATCCCACGTGTCCAATTGTTCGTTCATATCAAGGAAGGAAAAGTGCTTCATCAGCGTAATAGGATTATCGTATGTTTTAAATATTCAACAAACTGACAAAAATGACAAAGAAGAAAATAACTGAAAACATGTTCGTAATCATGATATTGTTTTTGTTTAATACCACAAATATCTTTCTTGCCATCTATCCTTTAATAAACAAAAGGTAATGTCTCTAAACTTTAAATTCTGTCCCGGAAAAAGACGAATCCATACCATAATTGTGGTAACATGTCTGGCCGACTGCTGTAAGTTGTAATACCGACTTGATCATGATTTGGAATGTCCAGTTGATGAGGAAACCCAAACCGGGATTCGAACCAAACATTTCTGGCGAGATTAAGGGACGCAACTCTGCACGGCAAAGCTTGAATACTCACTTAACTCCGCACAGCAATGGACACTTGTTCCTTTCTGGGACATGTTTCTGGCAAACAAAGGATGTAATATCGACTCACAGAAGATATATATGTTTATTTCGGGCAATATACCTCCTTCATCTCACAATGGAAAGAAATCCAACTTCGTCTTTTGGAATTTTCCCATACCGAGTAGAACGCACCAAGAGGAAAATCTTTAAACTCGACACATTTATACGTCATATTAATCACATGCACAACATGACGTGGCGACTGAACGATTTCCCTACATTCTGTCATCTCTGACATATCGTTAAAGTACGGCCCCACCAGACTGATAGCTTTTTCCCTATCACACATGCTTGACCGATCTTTATGGTGATCTCTCGCACTGGCGGTTACTTGCTTTGCTCTTGGAATCATCTCATCACGACAGATCAGGCCCTCGAAGGGGAAAGATACACTGCAAATATCCACCAACCGGTAGTTTAATGCAACATGAGGAGACATAATCAATTGGTATAAGTACTCAAGGTAGGATGAAGAGGGCATCACTCGACCTCACAAAATTATTTATAAAGGCTAGCAGAGCAATACCCAAATACTTGCTGTTGACTCTGAATTAATTCCTGACCGTTGGGAACAATAGGGAAACTTTAGTATGGAGATTTTTTTTAAAATCAAATCTCTTTGTGTGGCTTCAAGGTTTTTGTTCATGAATTTATCAGTAGCACAAAAATAAGGCATCTGCCTGTTTTGAGAGACGTAACTGACATGAAATCCTGGATAAACAGTTAGTTTGATGTGTACAACTGACACGTACACAGACGGCAGATACTCTCCCAAATAAATGTCAAACATACTGAATCCAAATTCCATGATTACGTCTTCCTTGGCAGACAGAACATTACATATTTACTCCGAGTGAACACCACGCCCAATGAAATGAAAACTTTATGGTAATGTGTTTTCTTGGAATAAAAACATAAAATGCCAGTACCTCCTGTCATACTAGTTTGGGAGTTGAGAGAGCGAGAGAAGATCACTTCCTGTTACACAATCGATATACCCACTACGATAAGGCAGCGTCGGTGTCCGCAGACTTCTTGTTTCTCGGGTCCTTCTCGCACTTTGTATTCTTTAGCACGTCTAAGAAATGACGTTTTACACATAGATGTCACTTTTCTTCTTACTTGTAGGGACGGCAAGGCATTATCCAGTTGCTTCATACATCCAGTTACAAAGGAATGTCACTGGAATCAAGTTTATCAGAGCGAAGGAGAAAAACCACAATAACAAAGAGTAAGTTCTTCATTCTGTCATGTGAATCAAACCATACATCACGAATGAGGAATGTTCATGTAAATATCACCTCGTATATCTGAGGGATGCAACCGGGAGCATACAATATGAGGTACGAGACTTTATGTATATCTTGATAAAATGTGTGCAGGGAGAATGTTTTTCCTTTACCATTTATGTTCCCTTAAAACTTGCGAAACGTCTAGAAAGGATTTTGAAAACAAACATTGAAAAACAAAGATAAGAACACTGTTTGCGTGATACACATTGTTCTTTTCAGTATGGACCTTTCTCCTTTAGATGACCTGACGTCACAACATCTCATTTAGCTTCATACCAATACATAACACGCCACACGGAATCTGCCATTTACCGTTCTTTGTCTAGAAGAATCCTATGTTTAACAATTTAAAGTGTTTGATGCTTTCTACAACTCAGGTTGAACGTCAGTGAATCCAAGAATGAACCTGAAATGCAGCTGCATCTGTGCCTAAACAATTGGCTTACATGGCGTTATCTAGCATTCACAAACACCAGGATGTATGTAACAGGCATAAAGAGTTCTATCAGAGACACAGTATTGTATCAGGTACGAAGTGCTGTATCAATCACTCAGCTTTGTATCAGGTAACATGTGTTGTATCAGAAACAGTTATTAATCAGGTACAAGGTGTTACACCAAACACAGTTTTTATAATTATGATTAAAAAGTTCTGCATGAGTATACCCACATGTTCTAATACCACTAACACTCGTTGATTATGAAGTAAATTATACCAAGTCAGCGAGCCTGGCCACTCGATTCCGTTATTCGCCTCTTACGACAAGCATGGGCTGCTGAAGATCAATTCTAACCTGGATCTTTAAGGATCCATAAATCAAATTCACAAAAAAACCACCAGAACACGTTTGACTCCAGGGTAAATCTAGGTCTTAAGCACCAAGTGGACAAACAGTTCAGGATTCGCCTGTGGGACCAGGTCCTCAGTTTCCCGATGAGCATCATGATACTTCACGGTGAGAAGAGTTTTTCAGTTAACTGTCAGAATTTGCCCAGTTTCTCTGTGAGGATAAGTCCCATGTTCTCCATTAGAGACGAGGCTTTAGTTCCCTGGTAAGAACAGGCCAATGTTCTTCAGTGAGAAGGGGCTCCTCTTTCCGAGTCAGAAGAGGCATCTGTTCAGCGGTGAGAAGGGGCCCCAGTTCCACGATGAGAAGAGACCCCAGCTGCACGGTGGGAAGGGGCCCCAGTTCCCTGGTGAAAAGTGGTCCCATTTCCATGTGACTACAGGTATTTAGTTTCTCGCTGAGAATTGTGCGATATTTTGGAATAAATATGTCCTTTCTTCAAATCAGTTACATAGTCATCACAAAATCTCCCCTGAGGAAAGGGAAATCTAACTGAAAAGGTGTATGGCAGAGAACAATGATAATGACTCAATTTGTTTCGAAACAAATTCCATAGGACGATAAAACAATAGTAATTATATGAACTGATTACTGAAAATCGGTGATAACAGCTGGTGTTCCCAAGAATATTAAACATGTCCCACCTTACCGTAGCACCCACCTCTCACATGACTAGGATAAACGAGTTTCCTGTGAGAAAATAGCTTTGCTGTGAAGGTTTAATATATTTCAGATCTATCTTTATCCTGAACTATTGTAATAACGATATATATTTGTAAGAGGATGTATTGTAAATCGCCAAAAGCTTCCTTGGTAACTCCAGCCAGGTTGTGGACAAAAAGGGTTTTTTGAAACATGCGAATAGTGGAAATTGAAAATAGAGAGGGCTCTTCGACGGCTTTGGCCCTGAGTATTATAAGGATAACACAAACTTGACCCTTGAATCGCAACGCCATGATTATTTCACACACTGTACTTATGATCCATGCAATCGGATTTCTTTGGGCCGTCAGTGCTTCGCCAAATCTTCAATAAAAGGTTCCACAGCGAATTTTAAAAGTCGTCTGCAGGAAATAAGTGTGTGGTGATTCTGAGGATATTCCTTGTGACATGATGTAATATTGCGAAATGTATCATTTCAGGAAACTCCGGAATGGCTTTATTTGTAACAGTACATTTCCATTCTATTCACAAGCGTTATGGAACCACAAAACTAAATTAGGCAATAAAAGTTTGTTGGAACTTCCTCCGTAACCTGCAAGTTATCTAAGCAGGCGGTGTGGGGTTGATAGACAACGGTTATGATACAGTCTAGAAACAGCTAAGACCCAGAGTTTTCGTCAAAAGTTACGATACAGATTGTGGACAGATGAGACAGTGCTTTGTTGGACAAACGTTTTGTTACAAAATAAAGATGTCTGAAACCTCCTGTTCCAAAGACTATGCTCACTGCCACACATTTGTACGACATATTCCGTCTAGAAACATGTTAATAAAAATGTTTGCACTTGCTACTATGCTTTTGTAATATATATTCTCCAGCTGAGCCTGGGACTAGAGAGGATGACGGTTATATTTTCTGAGAATGTATCAAAAGTTAATACAATATGATTTATAGAAATTGCTGATCTAGGATATTATGTTTTCATGACCTAGAGATATGCTACACGCAGGCCAATCAGTATATTTTCACCAGACCATAACATAGTATAAACTATCAATTCTACCGACGAAAATAGAAGAGATTTTGAAACGGTGGCTGAACAGAATGGCAGCCATCGAAAGTGTAATTCCTCTTCCAAAGTGCTGATGAGGTTTACAGCCTGAAAATAGTTCTGAACCCACCGAATAGCTTCAACAGAACCTCTACATCAGTGGGGCGCTTGTTGACGAGATTCATATTGGTGCAGCATTATTTTCGACCCAGTCCCTGCTTGAATGCTTGAATACAGTCTACATCTGATGCCCGTTTGATACTATTAAACCTAGAATGATAATGAACTTTGTTCACAGGGAGATATATATATATATATATATATATATGTATATATATATATATATATATATATATATATATGGGTTGGTGAAACCGGTTGGGTAAATTATACAGCTCATCTTCGAACTTTTCTGTTTTATCTATCTGTAATGAGGCTGTGGCCGGAACTGTCCAGGCACATGTCATACAGCGACGTCCGGCTCAGTGACAATATAGGACAGAATGTGTGGCAGGGTCGTGCACTCGGCGGACGAACTCCAGTCACAGCCACATTTAGACGGTTGAGCTGAAACAGGTTATAGATTTATAAAAGCATGAATATCAGATGAGAGAGACATTTTCATAAGCACTGATACATCAGTCCCACTCTTCTTTGGTCGGGACAAGACTGAAAAAGAAACAAACGTTATACTAAGAATTACAATCAAACCTGGTCTTTGTACTGGAAAGACTGTCGATCATGTCTTAAATATATTTTTAAAGTGCCACTGATATCATCTTTTCATATTCATGAAAGATTTCACTTGCAATTGCCTAACGCATTCTCTGCAATTGCCTAACGCAGTCTCTTTTCTGATTTGTGGATGCTATTCTAGTGATGATGAAAAAATAGAAAAGCAAAACATCAAAACGTGTGTATGTTCCACCAACGAATGAATTCCAGTAATCATTATTTTCCGTTCTGGTAACATATATATCTCCTTTAGTTTAACATCAGATATCGCAAGTGCAAAGAAATCCAATTCCTCTTTTGGAATTTTCCCATATCGAGTAGAATGCACCAAGAGAAAAATCTTTAACTTGTACGCTTTTATCTATCATATTAATACCATGCGCAAAATGGCATGGTAACTGAACGATTTCCCTACAGTCTGTCATCTCTGACATATCGTTAACGTGCAGCCCCACCAGACTGATGGCCTTTTCCCTATCACACATGCTTGACTGATCTTTGTGGTGATCTCTCGTACTGGCGGTTACTTGCTTTCCCCTTGGAACCGTCTCATCACGACAGATCATACCCTCGAAGGGGAAAGATACACTGCAAATATCCACCAACCGGTAGTTAAATGCAACACGAGAAAATCAATTGGTATAAGTACTAGAAAAAAAAAGGAAGAGGGCATCACTCGACCTCACAAAAGTATTTTTAAAGGTAAACAAAGGTGTTTTTTATATATGCTGCTGAAAAGGTCGACTGTAAACATTACTGCATGGGATGTGTAAGAATAGGTAACCTACCCTCTCGTGCACACACTTTCACACACACACACACACACACCATGTGTATGTTCGAAATGTGTTTAAGGTACATGTATATAACTTACAGTTAGTGTGGGTGTGAGTGAGATTAGCAATATTCAAGCTATATGGCGGCGGTCTGTAAATAATCGAGTCTGGACCAGACAATCCAGTGATCAACATCATGAGCATCGATCTACGCAACTGGGATACGATGACGTGTCAACCAAGTCAGTGAGCCTGACCACCCGATGCAGTTAGTTACAGTTACATGTATTGGTATCAGTCATTATCCAAATAATTTTTTTGATCAGAATCTTGTAAATGTCATATTTTCATATGTTGGTGTGAGGCACCACATTAGTAAGAATAAATGGGAAGTGTTCCAACCACTGTCACCATAGCTTAAAAACCTATAACCATTTCAGTGAGTTTAGCCAGTGACATGGATGTGACTTGGTGTGAGGCACCAAATTATTGAAATGAATGTGTGTTCCAACCATTGTCACCATAGCTTAAACAACACATAATCATCTGACTGTACCTGATGTGCATAAATATTAATATGAACTAATTTATTTATTTCTGAATTATTCATAAGGGAAGATGCTTTCCAGTTCATGAAACGTTTTGTAAGGTATTTCAATAATCCAGTACTTTCTGTTTTATTCTGACTGTAAAGAACAATAGGGAAACTTTAGCCTAGAGACGTTATGTTATCAAAACTCCGTTTGTGGCTTCCAGGTTTTTGTTCATGACTTTATCAGTAGCACAAAAGGATCAGGCAACTGCTTGTTTTGAGTGACGTAATTGACATGAAATCCTAGAGAAGCAGTATCTTTGACGTGTACAAATGACAAGTGCACAGACGGCAGATGCTTCATGTTGTTGTTTAATATCACATCCAAGCAAATGTCAAACACATCGAATTACGTTTTCCTTGGCAGACGGGACATGAATTATTTACCTCCCGTGCACACCACGCCCGAATGAAATAATGACTTTATGGCTGTGTGTTTTCTGCAGTATAAAAAAAACATAAAACGCCACTATCTCCTGCCATAGTTTGCCAGTTGAGAGAGTCTGTATTTTATGTTGGTATCATATAGGTCACGTCTTGTTACACGATCAATATACCACCTACAGCATTACAGCGTCGGTGTTGGATCTTGTTGTCATACATTCGTGTTTCTTGGATCCTTCCCGGAATTTGTAAATTTTATTCTTTAGCACGTCCAAGAAATGAATTTTACACTCACATTTCACTTTTCTTCCAACTTTGTGTACATACCATGCTTCTCATAGTGTGCGAAAGACTACCAGGGATGCCAAGACATTATCCAGTTGCTTGATACTGCCAGCCACATGGGGCGTACTACAAGGGATACCATTATACATTGGAATCAAGTTTAGCAGAGCGTAGGAGAAACGTTATTTGTGAACACCACCATAACTACGATTAAATTCCTCATTCTGTCACGTAAATTATAACATACAACCTTAGACATACTAATATGTAATAAAACAATGGCTATATGATGCACAAAGATTCTGGAAGTCTCGTTTTTACCATCCCCTTTTAAATCATGGACTGCATTATCGTTTGGATAAAGTAAAATGTAACCCCTATCTATTTCTATGCAGTTAAAGAACAGATTGGCACCCGTTAAGAGCCACCTCCTCGTGGTGGGTGCTGGGTAACGCTAAGCGCTCTTCGACCCCCCGTTGTGGACCCGGGGGTATATTTGGTCCACCAACCCGTTTGCCGTGGGTTGCGCCCCTGTGTCGGTGGAGGACGGGATTCTGGTGGTTGAGGGCAATAGGTTCCTGGAACCGTGTTCCTTTTGCCCAACACACCACTCCGGCCCCTACTTCTCCTAGACGGATGGTAGAATCGGCCCGATTCTATCAATCGGCTGGTCACGCCCTGCCCTGTGCATAGAAATTATTTTTGCACATTTAATTATTGGGTATTGGTCATTTTTGATTTGGCATATACAAATGATTGCTATATTAAATTGCCTAGAGTCCTATGCCAGAAGGCGGTGGCTCATGGGCCAATCTTGTGATTATGACCTCTAAATTCTGTATGTCTCCAAGTTTCTGTTAGAGCCGAACCAGCCTGACATTATATTTGGTAGACAAATACAGCTATTTATGTCGTATTTACTGGAGTATATCACCCTTGTATCCCTGGTGTTTGCATGCTGGATATCCGCTGCAGATAAACACTGCCCTTGTTGACACTCGGTGGCGGGTGGGGAGCAGGGGTGCTGAACATCTTCGATACATCATGAGTCAAATACATTCTGGTTCCGCTAGAAATGAGAAGAAAAGGCGTCTGGAGGCTGAAGATATTTCAGTTCCAAAACAACAGGACAACTGGTCAAAATTTATAGTCGTTGAGGCTACAAATGGTGAACCCCTCAAATTAAATCCTTTTTTTGATTTCTAAGACTATCCAATCTATATGTGGAGAAGTCAAAAACGTTTCGTGTCTCCGAGGTGGTCAGCTCCTTGTAGAATGTGCAAGGAGACAACAATCAATTAATCTGTTACAACAACAACAATTTGCAAATGTCAGCGTTAAGGTCACTGAACATAAAACACTCAATTCTAGCAGAGGCATTGTTCGGGACAGAGCCCGTTGTTTGTCGGACATGTCAGTGGAGGAAATCGTTGACGAACTTAAAGATCAACATGTCACGTCTGTAAAGCGCTTCACAGTCAAGAAACAAGATGGTAGAACTGTTCCAAGCAACAATTATCTGTTTACGTTTTCATTGAGAACAGGCCCTAAATCAATAAAAGCTGGTTATTTCAATATCGGAGTGGAGGTGTATATCCCCACTCCACTCCGATGTTATACATGTCAGAAGTTTGGACATGGCTCAGAAATCCTGCCGAAATATTCATCGTTGTCATCGTTGCAGTGAGGATCATGAAGATGCTGACGGCAGCAAAGATCCTAAATGTGTAAACTGCGGCAGTGATCATGTTTCATCTTCAAAAGCCTGCCTGAATGGCAGATTCAATCAAAAATCCTGAAGTTGAAATATGAAAATAATATTTCCTTTTTTGAGGCCAAAAAACAAGTACATCAAATGCAGTCGAAGCCATCTTCGACAGTTAGTTATTCAGCTGCTGTCTCCAGAAAAAACACATCAGTGTCGGTTTCATGCGAAACCGATTTGCCTTGGACTAAATCCAAACATCCTATCTCTGTGCAAACTACTTGTAATAGCCAGACCACTGTGACGCCTCTCAGACTGTCAGCCAATCAGAGCAAACGATTGCTCGGACAACTGTTAATGTTGAGGAAAATGTTGCAGTGTCGAAAGCTCACCTGAACCGCTTTAATCGGATGCAAACATCAAAAACTCCCTCTACTGTAGAGACGCCTGTAACAATAGAGGTTCACAACTCCTTTGAACCCCTGGAGATGGAGGTATCTCCACCTTCAAAACACAAACATAGGAGATCTTCCTCACGTTCTCGTGAGAGACCACCAATAAAACCACCATGAAACAGAATCCTCATCTACTACAATGGAATTGTAAAGGCCTTAAGACCAATTTTAATGATCTACAATTATTATCACAATATTTTAAACCATCAGCCTTTAGTTTACAGGAGACATACATGAAAAGTACAGATAAAATTGATTTTCGTCAGTACAAGTCCTTTCATGCGTTTTCACCCCCAGGTGAGAAAGCCACTGGTGGCGCTTCAATTTTGGTGAGGCGGGGTGTGCTTCATAGCCCTGTCCCTCTTAAAAGCAATCTTCAGACTGTTGCAGTCCGCCTTTTTTTACAAATAACATGCACTCTTTGCTCACTATACATTTTTCCATCTTCGGCTCTTCAGCAGTCCGATCTTCAGGATCTCTTCAATCAGCTTCCCAAACCCTGTATTATCATGGGTGATCTTAACCGACACAACCCTTTGTGAGGAAGTACCGATACTAACAATAAAGGGAAAATCCTCGAAGACTTCATTTCTAATAATAATTTATGCATATTTAATGATGGATCAGCCACTTATTTACATCCTGGATTTGGAACTTATTCTGCACTTGATGTGTCTCTTACAGATCCCAATATTTAGAACGAATTTGAATGGTCAGTCCACGATGACCTGTGTGGAAGTGACCATTTCCCCACAATACTTTCAGCTATAAACCCGAATGTTGATCCACCTGCCACAAGGTGGATTTTCAAACACTGTGTACTGACAACTTGAAATCTGAAATCTTTTACAATGCTCTAGATCCAATTCAGTTATTCTCTGATACACTGAAGACTATTGCTGATGAAACTATACCTAAGTCCTCTTCAATTCGACATATTCGTAAACCATGGTTTAATAATGACTGTAAACAGGCCAGAAAGAATAGGAAGAAGGCAGAACAATATTTTCGCCGACGTCCTACAGTCCATAATTTAGATAAAGTTAAAATTTTGAATGCCAAGGCTCGACGCGCATTTAAACAAAATAAGCGTCAGTCTTGGCGAAACTATGTTTCCAAAATTATTTCTCGCACACCGATGTCAAAGGTCCACAATTTGAAGGATGGTGACAATTTATTGACGGATAAGGCTGATATTGCCAATAAGCTTGGTGAAACTCTCGCCAAACATTCTTCTTCGTCCAATTACGTCCCTGAATTTCAAACATACCAGAAACAACAGGAGAAGAAGCGACTTAATTTTACGTCGGATAATGGCGAAGACTATAATGAATTATTTTCATTACATGAGCTCCACACTGCCCTTGAGCAAGCTCATGATACAGCAATAGGGGCTGATGATATCCATTATCAGCTCTTGAAGCATTTGCCAGAATCATGTCTGCTACATGTTTTTGATACAATATGGACTTCAGGGAAGTTCCCGACTTCCTGGCGTAATGCCATTGTAGTCCCCATTCCAAAACCTGGCCGGGATCATACTGATCCGTCTTATTACAGACCAATCTCTTTAACGAGTTGTGTCTGTAAAACCATGGAACGAATGGTAAACAATAGATTAACATGGTATCTTGAAACCAATAACCTTATAACCAATATTCAATGTGGTTTCAGGAAAAATCGTAGTACCATAGATCATTTGGTACGCTTAGAATCCTTTGTTAAAAATGCTATAGTAAATAAACAACATGCTGTATCGATATTCTTTGACCTTGAGAAAGCATACGATACCACCTGGAAGCATGGCATTTTGAAGGATTTACATGATTTTGGCATAAGGGGTCGTTTCCCTCTATTTATCTCACAGTTTTTAAGAGACAGGCACTTTCAAGTCCGAGTGGGTTCAACCCTGTCTGACCATTACAATCAGGATCAGGGCGTCCCACAAGGCAGTATTTTGTCTGTAACTTTATTTAGTATTAAGATCAACAGTTTATCCAAGGTTTTAAATGATTCAATTGATGGATCACTTTTTTTGTGGATGATTTTAACATTTCTTGTCGCGGTAAGAATATGCATACTATTGAACGGCAACTACAGTTGTGTTTAAACAAGACAAATAAATGGTGTCTTGAAAACGGCTTTAACTTTTCTAAATAAAAAAATAATTGTATACATTTCTGGCGTAAATACAAACCTCATAAAGACCCAGAACTATTTCTAAATGGCACACCCATGAAGGTTGTCAAGGAGGCCAAGTTCTTGGGTATTATTTTCGACTCCCATTTAACTTTTCTTCCGCATATTAAATCCCTAAATCATATATGCCTGAAGGCACTGGATTTGTTAAAAGTTGTTTCCAATTCAAAGTGGGGAGGGGATCAAGCAACCCTCCTTCATTTATACCGATCATTGGTCCGGTCCAAACTTGATTACGGTTCCATCGTATATGGTGGAGTTTGCAAGAGCAACCTAAAATTACTTGATTCTGTCCGCCACCAAAGCCTCAAACTTTGTATTGGGTCTTTCAGAACTTCTCCTGTTGACAGTCTCTACGTCGAGGCTGATGAGCAATCACTTAATCAACGCCGTATCAAATTATCTTTACAATATATTACAAAACTACATGCTAACGAGTCTAACCCTGCTTATAAATGTGTCTTTAATCCTCTTTATGAGGATTTGTATAACAAGAAACCTTCTCTTGTTCCGCCTCTAGGGCTAAGAATTAGGCCATTCATTACTGCTGCCGGCATTGAGCTGGAGAATATATCTCCTTCTCGACTTCTTTCTTCTCCTCCTTGGCAATTGGTGAGGCCTGAAGTTGACCTAACTCTGACAAAGTTTAAGAAATCTGAAACTAATGAATTGCAATACAAGCAAGAATATAATCAATTTAAAAATAAATATAATACATACAAATCCTTATTTACAGATGGGTCCAAGGATGGTGGCGCGGTGGCATGTGCCACTGTCATTGGATCCCGAACAATATCTTTTCGACTACCAAACAACAGCTCTATTTTCACAGCAGAAGCTAAGGCCATATTAACAGCTCTTCAATATATTAATAAACACCGTAAATATAAAGAATACATAATGTTTTCCGATTCTCTTTCGTGTCTTCAGGCTATTAAAAATCTTTCTTGTAAACAACCACTTTTAATAGAAATTATTGAATTGTCTAATGAGCTTGCTACTGGCCAATGCGACATCGTCTTTTGTTGGTTACCCAGCCACGTTGGCATTTCTGGGAATACAATGGCCGATCTTGCTGCTAAGGCAACACTCAACAAATCTGTGACACCACTTCTTATTCCATACTCTGATTACAAAGCTTGCATTAGAACTTACATCCGCGATCTGATGCAGAAGAAGGGGGACACCCAAGTAGGTATTAATAAATTACATGAAATAAAACCCTATATTGGTTACACCTACTTGGGTTGTCTGTCCAGATTTGAAGAGGTCATCATGCGACGATGTCGTATTGGCCATACAAGGTACACTCACAAATATTTGTTAAAAGGTGAAGATCCTCCGTTTTGTATCCCTTGTGATGAGAGAGTCACAGTCAAGCATCTCCTTGCGAGTCCCATGCGGGATTCGAACCTACAACCTCAGAGTCAGGCACCTAATCACCAGCACACAAAGTCGAAATCTGTGAATACACGCTGACATTTACAAAGTGGTAAATGTAAGATACGTTATATTTATATGTTATATTTCACCACTTTCTAAATGGCATTGTGTAATCATGGATTTTCAAAACGTTATATTTTGAAAAAGCCTGCACGATGATCCAAAACAGTCGATGGGACGACCCATGCGAAAACCCATTTTACTTTTTCTATTGGTTTTTATTGAATATCCGTTTCATATAACAGTTGGAAACAATTTGATAAACTCATTAATCTTAATTGTGAAATGCAACTGGGTGCTTGTTACCTGACCAAAACATTTCCTTCGATTGAGGATTGTCAGTGTGAATATTTGTCTATATGTCGTTGTTGCTTCAGTTATTTAAAGTAATAAGTGTAAATAAATTGAAGTATGCAATCCATGTCATGTACACCTATGATACAGGGCGACCCAAATTTGTCAAGAAATTGCTCATGTTTAGTTTCAGGGCTGGGTAAAAAGCACAGTCAGTTCCCGAGAAACAGGAATGTGATTCAACTTACGTACCTTACATCGTCGTCCAGCAACACAAAGCCTCATGCCATTTACAATCTACCCTTCTTTTCAACATTGCACAACATGGATCAATCCCAAACGTGTTCTAAGGTTACTTGTGACTAAATGAACTTAATGAGAACTGATCAGTGATAGCTATTGTTTTATTTTCTAAATAGCGTACCATATTTATCAGCCTTCAAACTGCTTCCACAATGGGTAATTTGTAATGACAGATACTTCCCCCACTTGAATATGTTGTCATGCGTTTTGAGGGCAAAAGGAGAGTCCCATCTTACATTCTTTAAAATCAGTGTTTGGAGATATAAATAACCGGACAGTTGTGTAAACTAGTATTTAGTTCATATGGCATTAAGTGCTTGCTCAGGTGAACACTTGACGTTTGTGCTGATACCATCAGTTGAGCAGTGTAGTTGTACCTTATTGCAAATACCAAGTAACACAATTATTCCATAGTGGTGTATAAGTACACGCTTGTGATATTGTCGGAATCGTACAACTTTATTTACTTTTGTATGGCATTTGAAAGGTTTTGTTGCTGTATCTGAAAGTCACAACTCGGATAAACGTATTTATCAAAAACTACTATAATCACAATTGACTCTTGAATGAAACTGATATATTATATTGTTATTAGAAGCTTTGAAAATCGTGAGAGGTGTACTGGTAACAGTGGCAAGAATTATCAAATGGAAACAAGGGGCTTCTGAAATATGAGAATAGTGGAAAATGAAAATACACAGGGCTCCTGGCCCCAGTTTTATTAGGATAACAAAACGTTGCCCTTAAATCGCAACGCCATGATTAATTCACACATTGAACATATGATCCATGAAATCTGATTTCTACTCGCCGTCAATGCTTCGCCAAATCATCAATGAAGTGTGCGTCGGTGTGTTTTAAAATTATATCCAGTAGATGAGGCCACAGTGATTCCGAGAGTATTTTTTGTGGCTTGATATAATAGTGCGGATTATATCTTTTCAGGAAACTCCTGAATGACTTTATTTGTAACAGCACATTTAAATTCTGTTCACAAGAGTTACAGAATCAGACAAAAAGAAATAGGTCATGATTTTTAACCTTCTCCATAACAAGCAAGCCATCTAAGCAGACGATGTGGATAGACAAACGTAGTGTTACAGATTGAAGACAGCTAAGACACTGAGCTTGAGACAAACGTTATCAACCACATAAAGGACAGGCGATGTGGATAGGTGAGGTGAGGTGAAATTGGGTTTAATGTCGTGCTTGAGAATATTTCGCTCATATGACGACGTGCATGCGTGTGTATGTGTATGTGCGGCTGCTTGTACTAGCCCAGACTTAAGCTGGTTTTATAGTGCTAGCCCACTGAGATACCATGCCGCAGTGAAGCATGAATACCCCACTCAGACACATTATACTGACTCCGAGCCGACCAGTCCTTGTTGTACCCATTAATGCCGAGCGCCAGGCAGGGACCAACAAGTAGCATATTTTAACGTCTTTTGGTATGACGCGGTCGGGGATCGAACCCGCGACCTTCCTCTCTCCGGGCGGACGCTCTAACCACTACACCACGGGGGCGGTCCGATGTGGATAAACATACGTCATGTTACAAATTGCAGACAGATGAGATTCAGATTTGATGTAATAGTGCTGTATCATTTCAGGAAACTCCTGAATGACTATATTTGTTACAATACATTTCAATTCTATTCACAAGCGCTACAGAACTACACAAAGTAGGTCATACAGATTGTTTATTTTCGCCATAACCGTCATCTAAGCGGGCGATAGACAAACGTTATGGTACAGATTGAAGCCGAGAGCTATATTAGACACACGTTCGTTACAGAATGAAGGCCGTGAGCTCCAAGGGTTATCTCCACTGCTACACGTGTTTATGTTCAGGTTAAGCATTAATAAACAGAACTGGTATTTGCTATTACAATACAATGTATAATAATACCAGACGTTCTTCATCTGAATGTATGTCCAGCAAAGGTGATTGTTACCTTTTAAGAAAATGCATCAAGTCATAATTCCAATTATATTCATTCCGGATCTGTGATTATATGTTACAGCATGTTTGAGCTAGAGATGTGCTACACATAGGTTAATCAGTACATTTTCGCCAGGCCGTAAATACCATAAAATACCAGCTCTTCAGACAAAACTAGAATAAGGTTTGATACGGTCACTCACTCACTCACTCAATAACATACATTTCACTCACTCCATAACATACATTTCACTCCTCCCTAACACCAGCGACGTGTTTAACTCACTCACTTTATGGTTTCTACAGCATAAAACAACTATACACGCCTCCCTAATCTAGCATCATGACTCACTCACTAAAACTCCCACCCACCCTCTCACTCGCTTCTATGCAAACAATGCTCGCCGAACATGGCTCTTTTCTTGGTAAAAAGTTGTAAGTCTACAACACATCGCAAAATGGACGTGGACATCCAACCAGATGCCCCACGTCGACCCCATGACAATAACAGGTGCTTCATGCACGTGGAAACATTTTGATATATGATATGCGTGCATATGCCTCTTTCTCCGTGTGTGAGAAACGGGATGCACAGACCAAACCCGTGTGTTATGAAATCGGAGCTGTTTTGTCTCCCGCCACACGCATGGGGATTAGCTTCGGGAGGCTTAAAGGGTGGGAAAATGTGACGACATACGCACGTGTTGCACATGAGGTGAAAGCTAAGACACAGGGCTTTCAATCCATAGTAAATCCAAAAACCTGTGGTCGATGTACGAAACAAGTACCTGCAGCGTGAAAAACTGCCGTCCCTGGGCTAACTCCAGCTTCCAAGCGCCCCGGCGTCGAGCCTGCAAACGACAGGTCACTTCTGATGATACCACCAGTTAGCCATGGGATTCAGCTTCACGTCGATGTGCAACATGTGAATGGGTTGTATGTATTCAACGTCCACGCGACGTTTAAACGACGGCACCGAGCGTGTCTGGCCCCTGTAAGCGTCCCTGAATAGATTTGGCTGCCATTGAAAGCGTAATTGTGTTTTTTCTCCAAAGAGCTGATGAGGTTTACAGCCTGAAGATAGTTCTGAACCCACCGAATAGCTTTAATAGAACCTCTACATCAGTGTGGCGCTTGTTGACGAGATTCAAATTACCGTAGCATTAATTCCGACCTACTCTTTTTGAAACATCGACCCACTTGATAAGGAAATCTAACCAGCCAGTGGCGGAGGTATCGTGTTATTTCACCAGCTGAAGTAGTGTTTTGTCTCTCAGACAACTAACTAAGCATGCAAAAGACACATCTCAACTCGTTGTCTTGTTACATTTGATAGAAGGACATTGTTAAAGACAGCAATTGCTTCAGGAGTACTCTGTGTGACTATTAACGTTTGAGTGGAATAGGTACGCCTTTTGTACACAAATAATACTCAAATACCTCTGGTATTTTGATCTGGCTGACCGTTTGTCCTAAGATCCACGTTCGATTCCCCACATAGGTACAATGTGTGAAGGCCATTTCTGCTTTCCGCCGCCGTGATATTGCTGGAATAGTGCTAAAAGCATCGTAAAACTAGATGTGTGCCCTAAAATGCCAAAACGCAATGACATTTTGAACCTTGCTTGGAAGCAAACTTCAGTCCTTGCTTTTGAAAACAATCCGTTGCAACAAAAAACCCTGGTCAGGACGCACATACACTATCATACAAGGAACACTAATGCCATTGTGAGTGCCATGACAAATAGTTTGAGGAATTGTGGTCTAATTATCCACGATTCCAAAATTTGGAAAGGAGAATTGTATCCCATTTGGGTTCGAATTCCATGTTCTCCTTGATTTAATTTAGGTTGTTAGCACCGTATCCATTATCATTGATTTCACCAGAGTGGTAAACGTCTAAGACTGAGATCACCCCGGGCTCTCCTTCCACATGAAACAGATGAACTGTGATACCGACCAAACTGGCGTTAAGCAAATCGCACACACTCACACCGAGTTCAACACAATTATGCATGCCAAGGCGGGTGAGGGTTTCGGAATTAAAAGTACGTCAGATATCTCAAGGCGTTTCAACTTTAATCCTTTGAGTGAAAGAAATGGAAACGACGACATAACTACAAACTAACCTGAGGATCCAAACTCTGAACATATGAATTAGCTACTCTTTCCGTCTGTAGAAATGACTGAAATTGGGGACATATGGCATCGCCATGGATATTGATTGAGATGTGATCAATACAAAAGTAAACGAAGCAAGGTGCAAAAGAATCACGGACATTTGTTGGCCCACAAATGTCCACAAATGTTGGACCACAAATGTCCGTGAGTTTTTTTATATCTTGCTTCGTGTACAAAGAGGTTTGTTTCAAAAGACGTAGCACATGGTGGCATTTACAAAAGGAAAGAAATCCAGACTCTCGGCAAAAATTGTCTCTACCTTGGCTGTGTAATGAGGCTCTGGCCGGAACAGTGCAGTCACACAGCGACGTCCGGTTCAGTGACAAGATGGGACAGAATGTGTGGCAGGGTCGTGCACTCGGCGGGCGAACACCAGACACAGCCACATTTAGGCAGTTGAGTTGGAACAGGTTATGGATTTATACAAGCATGAATATCAGATGGAACTAGCGCTATTCATGGTGAATCGTACCACAAATTAATGTTTAATTCATAACCACTAACATCACTGTCGCATTGAGAGAGAAAACGATTTGTTTGTTTGTACTGGTAACTGTTCGTAATAGTCCCCTTTGTTATGGACAAAACATAACAGCAAACGAAACTCAGTATCATGTATGGGAATGCTGTTATTTACAATATCTACAGTACGCCCCGTCCAAGATAATACATGCGTGATGACACAGATCATAGTATTCAACTTTTACATGAGAGTGTCCTTTCTCCGCTCGGCGGATCAATGCCTATAAAGTTATACCACAGTTTACTATTGAAAATCCCCTACATTTTGGGGCCACCCTTCCCTATAATTCTGGTTCTAAGGAGAACTGCACCCATGGTGGTGGACAGACGGGCGATCATTACATAAAGGAAAATAAGTACTACTGAGAATGTCCATTCACTACTGATTTCACTTTTCTGATAAAACTTATCCAATTTCCCTAAGTTGTCGCATTTCTGATTATGTATACTATTCTTCTGATAGAAAAAGAAGGAAAAACGAAAAAATGAAAATGCTGTGAAAAATGTCTTGCGTATGTTCCACTGACGAATGCATTCTCGTAATAATGCACGATGTGTATATTTCCTCAGTGCCACTAACCAAGTTCAAAGAATATATTTGTTCTTGTCCGTCAATAATCATTACATGTTTAAAAATACTTATAATGTAGGATGCTGTGGCTTTTCTCAATGCTAGCATTACTAACGCCTTCGGGAACGTGCTCAGCAGTTTCCGTGCTTCTTCGAGCAAGCCGGGTTACACTGACAATAGCCATCTCTATTCTGGCTGCATTAACAATCGTTAGAAAAACTGATTGTTTGTTCGATAGGAATCCAGGATGTCATCAATATTTGTTCAGTGCAACAGGATTTCCGAACGCCTTTGGTGCCAGACCAACCAAAACCAGTCACGGAATCAACGAATTACATTTACGTAAGCGCTTATGTTGTGGCTGTAACCTGCTGTTTCTTGGAATATTTTGATGTTCCAAATGCCCAATTGTCCCTAAATATAAATCCTATCATCTACGTAAGTGTGTGTGTGAGTGAGTTAAAATTTAACGTCACCTCGGCAATATTTCAGCCATATAGTGACGAGAAATGTTTTACATAAACAATAAATTTAAGTTACTAAAAATCAGTCATCGAAGGACTGTAAAATAACTAGAATATCACAGATGGAGTTTAAAACTAGCATGTACATGTAAAACTATTTTATTTACGAAGACAACACAATATAAAAACAGGCTATAGATCGCCAACAACTGAAGGTAGATCACTATACTATCTACGTAATAGGATTATTGCATTTTTAAAATATCCAACAAATTGACAAAAATGACGAAGAAGAAAATAGCTGAAAACATGTTCTTATTTGTAATATTGTGATTGTTAAATACCACAAATATATTTCTTTCTATTTATGCTTTAATAAACAAAAGGCCATGTCTCTAAACTTCACATTCTGGCCAGGAAACTGGAGTATCTATACAATTATTGTGGTAAAATGTCTGACCGACTCTTCTAAGTTGTAATACCTATTTGATTATCATTTTGAATATTATTCAAGAAATATGATGATATGTCAACTGATGAGGAAACCCAAAGAGCTGAAGATCTGTGACATTCACCACGTGGCTGAAACTTACGATTACTTGTATCATGCTCGGAAAAAAACATAATCATGGCAAACCGGGATTCGAACCAAACATCTCTGGCGAGATTAAAGGACGCAACTCTTCACGGTAGAGCTTGAATATTCACTTAACTCAGCTCAGCCATCGACAGTGTTTAACTTTCCCTGGACATGATTCTGGCAAGACAAAGGTTGTAATATCGACTCACAGAAGCTATATTTTTGTTATTTCGGAAATTTGTCTCCGTGTGTTTAACGTCAGGTATCTCTCAGTGCAAATAAATCCAACTTCGTCTTTTGGAATTTTCCCATATCAAATCCAGGGGAAATATTTAAACTCGACACATTTAATGCCATGGACAAAATGGCGTGGCGACTAAATGAATTTCCTATCATCTCTGACATATCGTTAACGTGCGGCTCCACCAGAGTGATGGTCTTTTCCTATCACACATGCTTGACTGATCTTTATATGGTGATCTCTTGCACTGGCGGTTACTTGCTTTTCCCTTGGAACCGTCTCATCCCCTCGAAGGAACCGTCTGCAAATATTCACCAACCGGTAGTTTACTGCAACATGAAGAGACCAAATCAAAATCAATAAGTACTCGTGGAAAGATTTTGGTTTTACACTGCAAATATTCACCAACGGCGGGGAGTTTAAATGCAACATGACCCATGTGGGGACAAACCCGGGTCTTCGGCGTGACGAGCCAACGCTTTAACCATTAGGCTACCCCACCGCCCCTACTCGTGGAAGGATGAAGAGGGCATGGGTAGTTTTAAAGGCAAACAGAGTAATACTGGAAAGACTGTCGATCATGGCATAAATATATTTTGAAAGTGCCACTAATATCATCTTTTCATATTCATTTAAGGTTTCACTTTTCATGCAATTGCCTAACGCATTCAATCTCCTAAGTTGTGTCTTTAGGATTTGTTGATGCTATTCTGCTGATGATGACAAAATAGAAAAAGCAAAACACTAACAAGGTTTGTAGGTTCCACCAACGAATGAATTCCAGTAATCATTATTTTCTGTTCGGGTAATATATCTCCTTTAGTTTAATATCAGATATCGCAAGTGTAAAGAAATCCAAATCGTCTTTTGGAATGTTCCCATATCGAGAAGAACGCACCAAGAGGAAAATCTTGAAACTGTACACTTTCATCTATCATATCAATGGATGCGCAAAATGGCATGGTAACTGAACGATTTCCCTACATTCAGTCATCTCTGACATACCGTTAACGTGCGGCCACACCAGACTGATGGTCTTTTCCTATTACACATGCTTGACTGATCTTTATGGTGATCTCTCGCAGTGGCGGTTACTTGCTTTCCCCTTGGAACCGTCTCATCACGAGAGATCAGACCCTTAGGAGGGGAAAGATACACCGCAAATATCCACCAACCGGTAGTTTACTGCGACGTGAAGGAGACAGAATCAATTGGAATAAGTACTCGTGGAAGGATGAAGAGGGCATGGGTATTTTTAAAGGCAAACAGAGTAATACTCAAATAGTTGCTGTTGACTCTGTATTAGTTCCTGACCGTTGAAAACAATAGGGAAACTTCAATATGGAAACATTTTGAAATCAAATCTCAGTGTGTGGCTTCAAGGTTTTTTTCATGAATTTATCAAGTCGCACAAAAATAAGGCATCTGCTTGTTTTGAGGGATGAAATGACATGAAATCCTGGAGAACGGTAAGTTTGAGGTTTACAAAGACACGTACACAGACGGCAGATACTCAATATTTTTTATTAAATTTAACATTCTCCCAAGAACATGTCATACACACAGAATCAAAATTCCATTATTGCGTCTTCCTTGCCAGATAGAAACATGAAATATTTCCTCTGCGTGCACACCACGCCCAATGAAATGATAACTGCATGGTTATGTGTTTTCTTGCATGATAAAAACATAAAATACCAGTATCTCCTGCCATACTAGCTTGGCAGTTGGGAAGAGTCTGTAATTTATGCTGGTATCATGAAGATCTGTTCTTGATGCACGATCAATATACCAACTACGATAGGGCAGCGTCGATGTCCATGGGATTTGTTGTAAATAAATAAAATTCTTGTTTCTCGTGTCCTTCCCACACTTTGTATATTCTTTTCTAATTTTAGCACGTCTTCGAAACGACCTTTCACACTCACGTTTCAGTGTAGGGACGGCAAAGCAATATCTAGTTGCTTCATACCAGTCACTCAGCAAGCAGGACAGCGAAGGTATCGAACCTTGTTTTACTGCATTTTTTGTTTCTCGGGTTCTCCACACACTTTGCATTCTTTTTATTCTTATCAGGTATACACTCACATTTCACTTTTTTTGTACATATCATGCATCTCATAGTGAGCGAAAGATTTGCAGGGATGCTAGGGCATTATCCAGTTGCTTTATACTTACAGCCGCATGGGGAGTATCTAACAAGGGATATCATTCTACATTAGAATCAATTTCATCAAATTTAAAATGTAATTTCTGAGCAACATACAGTAAACGTGGACGAAATACTGTGACTATGTGTCCCCAGTCCACCGTAGCGCCTAGTGTCTGCAAGAGTTGTATATTGGTCCGTTGTGATAACTTGTGCCGAAATCTTTTGCAGGAGAATATTAAGTTTGTAAAATCATCATCAACAGGAACATGTTTAACCTGCCTTAATGCTTTTGTTGAATAGTCCTTCAATAAACCTTAGTCCGTGTAATATCAGAATGAGATTACAACACATGATTGATACAATTCCATCTCTTTTAGAATCAACACATCATATCTATATTCCACAACATGGATCAGTTCCAAATGTGTTCTACGGTACTTGTCATGAAATACATAAGATTTTAATGAGAAATGAATATTGATAACCATGGCAGTATTTACTAAATGGCTTAACATATTGATCAACCTTCTCGCTGTTTGCGCAACAGATGATTTGTGGTGACAGACTAGACTCGTTTGCTTCAGTTCATATTCGCATTTAGGTCCAAGGGGTAGCATCACCTCACATTCTCTTAACCTTCAAAACCAATGTAACCAATATAAATAACTGGATAGCTGTGTCATTGCAAGACTGAAATTTCAATGTTTGTAAGTTTAGAAATCCACACATCCCCAGAAAAAACATTGAGCACCGACATTAGAATCTATGTGGAAACGTCGCCTCCACGGAATAAAAGAAGTTGTATATCCATAATAATTATTATTAGTCATTATTCTTTAAACATTTTGTTACAAAAATGAAACCTCGAGTTCCTAAGAATATGCTCACTGCCACACAATTGTAGTGACGTATTCGGTCTAGAAACATGTTTATAGATATGGCGTTTTTTGCTAGCATGCTTTTGTAATATATATTCTGAGGCCTGGGACAAGAGATGATGCCGGTTACATTTTCTAAGAACGCACTGAAAGTTAATACAATATGATTTATAGAAATTGCTTATCGAGGATTTTTATTTTTGTGTCTGCGTGAACTAGAGATACGCTACACGCAGACCAATCAGTATATTTTCACCAGACCGTAACATACTATAAACTATCAATTCTACCGATGAAAATAGAAGAGATTTTGAAACGGTGGCTGAACAGAATGGCAGCCATGGAAAGTAATTCCTCTTCCAAAGTGCTGATGAGGTTTACAGCCTGAAGATAGTTCTGAACCCACCGAATAGCTTTAATAGAACCTCTACATCAGTGCAGCCCTTGTTGACGAGATTTAAATTGGTGCGGCATTATTTCCGACCCAGTCTTTTTGTAACATCGACCCACATGATTAGGAGATCTAACCATAAACACCAGCCAGTGGCGGAGGTACCTTGTTATTTCACCAGCTGAAGTAGTGTTTTGTCCCTCAGACAACTAACACATCTCAAGTGGTGGTTCAGGGAAATTAGATAGAAGATCTTTGTAAAATTTTAGCAATTGCTTCAAGAGTCACCTCGTGTCTCTATTAACGTCTGAGTTGCATAGGTGCGTCTCTTATAAACCAGTAGTAACTTTAATAGCTCTGGTACCTTGGCTGTATTTTTTCTAAGTATAGTTTTATTTCGTTTATCGGAACATAAGTTTACAGCATGGCGATACTTAGATCAGCCAGATCTGGACTGGGAATGGTATTGAGATTACTGACCACAGTCCCTGCTTAAATACATTTTACACGTGATGCCTATTTCGAGTATGACACTGTTAAACCCAGAATGACAATCATCTTCACTCACACGAATATATATATATATATATATATATCTATATATAGGGACCGACAAAAAGTGCACTTATGTCTAATTCGGACCAGCTGGGGGACCGACTAAAAAGTCCGAATTATACAGTAGTCCGAAATGTACACAGATTTTCGGACACCTGCTTCGGCAGTTATCTCCCTATTATCATGCAGAATTAAAATTATAAACTATTTTTCGCAATGTTATTGAAAACAACGATTCTCGGACACCTGCTTCGGCAGCGGGTCCACAATAACATTGTCAAAGAGCAAAGTAACGATGTTTCGAGGAATTCATGAAATAAATTGAATAAACTAATGAATGAAACGATAAGTCGAATACGTTCCATAATTTACGTATAGGTAGCAATTTCTTACTTAATATGTTCAGAATAGCATTATTTTACCCAAAACTTTTGTCTAAATCTAAAAGTTTTCGTTTACGAGGACCATATCTATCTATCTATCTATCTATCTATCTATCTATCTATCTATCTATCTATCTATCTATCTATCTATCTATCTATCTATCTATCTATCTATCTATCTATCTATCTATCTATCTATCTATCTATCTATCTATCTATCTATCTATCTATCTATCTATCTATCTATCTATCTATCTATCTATCTATCTATCTATCTATCTATCCCTTCATCCGTCTTTCTGCCTGTCTGTCGATAACTGGAACTACCAGAAAGTTTTCTACAGTGAATAATGCTACAAGGTTGTGCCATTTTGATTCTGTGTTTGGAGCAACCTTCAAATCCTTGTTTTTACAAGGATCTGTCTAACAAAGACGCTGGTCACGAAGCACATACACTGTCAGACAAACAAATTTTCTACAAAAATGAGAAACGCAGTCCAGCCAAAGAGGTTTGTTTCAAAAGAAGCAGCACATGGTGACATTTACAACAGGAAAGAATGCTAGACTCTCGGAAGGAAATTGCTACACCTTGGCTGTGTAATGAGGCTCTGGCCGGAACAGTGCAGGCAAGCGTGACACAGCGACATCCGGCTCAGTGACAAGATAGGACAGAATGTGTGGCAGGGTCGAGCACTCGGCGGACGAACGCCAGCCACAGCCACATTTAGACGGTTGAGCTGAAACAGGTTATAGATTTATAAAAGCATGAATGTCAGATGAGAGAGATATTTTAATAAGCACTGGTACATCAGTCCCGCTCTGTTGATCACTGTCTGTCAATAACTACAACAGGTGACTAACGAGCACCGCTTGCACTTTGAATCTCCATCTTCTTTGGTCAGGACAAGACTGAAAAAGAAAGAAACGTTATACTAACAATTACAATCACACCTGGTCTTTGTACTGCAAAGATTGTCGATCATGGCAGATTTCACTTTTTATGCAATTGCCTAACGCACTCAATCTTCTTAAGGTGTGTCTTTTCTGATTTATTGATGCTATTCTGTTCGGGTAATATATCTGCTTTAGTTTAACATCAGGTATAGCAAGTGGAAAGAAATTCTATTCGTCTTTTGGAATTTTCCCATAATCGAGAAGAACGCACCAAGAGGAAAATCTTGAAACTCTACAATTTCCACTGTCATATTAATACCATGCACAAAATGGCATGGTAACTGAACGATTTCCCTACATTCTGTCATCTCTGACATATCGTTAACGTGCGGCCACACCAGACTGATAGCTTTTTTCCTATCACACATGCTTGACTGATCTTTATGGTGATCTCTCGCACTGGCGGTTACTTGCTTTCCCCTTGGAACCGTCTCGTCGCGACAGATCAGACCCTCGAAGGGGAAAGATACACTGCAAATATCCATCAACCGGTAGTTTACTGCAACATGAGGAGACAAAATCAATTGGTTCAAGTACTCAAAAATATTTTTAAAGGCTAACGGAGCAATACCCAAATACTTGCTGTTGATTCTGAATTAATTCCTGACCGTTGAGAAAAACAGGGAAACTTTAGTATGGAGACATTTTGAAATCAAATCTCCGTGTGTGGCTTCAAGGTTTTTGTTCATGAATTTATCAGTAGCACAAAACATAGGGCATCTGTTTGTTTTGAGTGTCGAAATTGACATGAAATTCCGGATAAACAGCTTGACGTGTACAACTACACGTACACAGACGGCAGGTACTCAATGTTTCTTTTTTGAATATCAAATCCTCCCAAACGAATGTCAAACATACTGAATCCAAATTCCTTGATTAAGTCTTCCTTGGCAGACAGAACATGACATATTTCCTCCACACCACGCCCAATGAAATGTAAATTTTATGGTAATGGGTTTTCTTGCAGAATAAAAACATAAAATGCCAGTACCTCCTGTCATATGTATGAATGTTTATTTGGACCAAAGGTCAATCACTTCTACATTCAAAAATGATTTAACATGTGCACATGTGCATAACATTCTCCCCCCGCCCCTCTCCCCATGATGGCAGACCCGTAAGATGCATAAAGATTCAAACAAATTCAACTGTTGCTTCCTCCTTAAGTATATGATACACAAACTTAGACAAACTAAGTATAACTCCAGCACGTTCGTGTTGCAACAGCTCAGCAAATTTAGCCATACTTGGATATTTGTAAACTGACCTTGATATATATCTTTTTCTATAAAGTTCATATTTAGGACAAACCATGACAACATGGTATTCAACTTTAATATCCTTACAGCAAAATGGACATAATCTTTCATTAAATTGTAATTTGGGAGTTAACCTTCTACCTTTTTCAACCATTAGATTATGAGAACTTAATCTGAATCTACTTTATGCAGTTCTATATTGAACAATATCAATATCTACCAAGTATCTTTCAAAACATAAATTTTGCTTAATATGCAACCACGTGTCACTTAATGAGGCTAAATTATGTCTCCACATTTGCTCATATATATCCCTAATTCTGTGACTAAATGATCTAAGAAATCCTAGTTTATCAGTAACTACTTGGGCATTTCACAGATATCCAAATCCATACTTATTCAAGGTATCCCTAAGTAAAGTCACCTAACTTACTCTATCAGGATGAGATCTATATATGATCTAATAAAGCATTATATAACATAATATTGGTGAAATGAGGGATTTGAACAAATTATATTGTATATCAAGAGATATATGTGGGTTACTATTGATAATACGATAGAGAGAATGCAATGCCTTGTTACCCTGATCAGATAATGTTCTCTTTGCTTGTGCAAAACTGCTCGACGATGAAAAAACAACTCCTAGATATTTAAATGTATTACAAACAATTAATTGCTTTCCATTGTAGAACCAATTTTCTCTTTGAGCAATTCTCCCACCCTTTCTAAAAAAACAACCACTTTAGTTTTATCAACATTAACTACCAAGCCCCACTAAGAATGAAGAATGTCTAATCCACTTTGTAGTCCTTTTATAGTTTCACTCATGAGCACCATATCATCAGCAAATAACAACAAAAGTATACGAAGGTGTCATACTATAACACCCAAGTCTTGAGCACCACTCATGTAGTCAACTATGTGTAGTTAACTATATCTTGACAAATTTTCGCCCTGCTTGGAAGTTGAGAGAGTCTGTAATTTATGCTGGTATCTCGAAGATGACTTCCTGTCACACGATCGATATACCCACTACGATAAGGCAGCGTCGGTGTCCTCGGACTTCTTGTTTCTTGGTTCCTTCTCCCACTTTGTATTCTTAAGCACGTCTAAGAAACGACGTTTTACACTCACATTTCACTTTTCTTCTTACTTTGTGTGCATGCCATATAACACATATTCTCTGGAAATGATAAAAAATTAAGGTTCTTTGTTTTAAAAGATAAATCTTTTTGTTGTTAGAACATCATTTCTTGTTCACAAAATTCAAACTATCAAAAGTCAGATGTCAAGCAGAACACGAAGATCGCCAATCATGATTGGGTACCCATGATTGGGTAAACTAATTTGCATAAATTGATCATAAAACTTACCATACAGGTTTTTTAAACTACGTGTTACTGGAAATATATTTCACAAAAGTTTTATCTGTATTATATGAACAATATGTCCGTCATGCCATGTGCTTTTGGCGCTTGGATGACTGCGCCAATGAACTTCTGGAACCAGTGGACGGTCGGCGCCAAAGGTACGTAACTATTGTGTGCAATCCGACAAAAAGATGATGCTCCTCTGGAAATGAGGTCACGTAGATTACATAACGTAGATTACACAGACGTCCTTTAGCACCCACCAAACGTTAAAAGTGTATAAAGGAAGTGCATCTCCTTCGCTTAGTTATTAGAACTGAATAGGTCCGTTCATTTTAAAACTCTTTTGGTGACACTGGATGTACTGTTTGTATCTTATGGTGGTCAGGTAGATTACATCCTTAAAAAATCTCTACAACTTTAAACCTGTCAAGCATCATGGTGAGAAATCGACTGAAATTTGGTGGCTATGAGATTGATATTGTATTGTCCCAACATAAAATTGCAAATAAGGAATAATATCTAATAAGTACATACAATTTTTATAATAATTATATGGGCATATCGATGGGGTAACGTAGATTACACTTTTACATAATACATAATTACATATATTCTAAAACAAATAAGCCAGATGAAGACATGTTCTGGGTACGGACAAAATGGACAATACCCTATGTCGAAAATGTAATCTGTTTTGTTCACACGAGATGACTATTTCCTTTGAAATATTCACTCAAAATGTTATACTATCATTGGAGACATGCACATTTTGGTGATTTTGACTAACTTTTTACCCTGAGTCATACACACGAATAACAGATCATTAAGAATTTCGATGTCTCGGCTACCTACTAAGCCTGTCGCCGAATATGAACATGAAATGAACATGAACAGAAATCAGTAAAAATGTTAGGGTTTTTTAATGTGGAGACACGTAAGATTACAAATGGTGCACATTCATGAGAATAGATGCATAGTGTGCGAAAGACTTGCAGGGACGTGCAAGGCATTATCCAGCTGCTTCATACATCCAGCCACTAAGGAATATCATTCGAATCAAGTTCTGTCATGTGAATCAAAACATACATCATGAATGAGAAGTGTAAATATGTCATGTTCATGTAAATATCATTTGTTGTATCTGAGGGATGCAACCGGGAGCATGTAATTATGAGGCATGAACCTTCATGAATTTCTTGATAAAATGTGTGCAGGGAGAAAGTTTTTGCTCTACCATATAAGTTCCCTTAAAACATGCGAAACATTTAGAAAGGATATTGAAAACAAACCTTGAAGAACAACGATAGGAACACTGTTTGCGTGACGCACATTGTTCTTTTCAGTATGGACCTTGCTCCTTAAGGAGATGTCACAACATCTCATCTGGCTTCATATCAATAACATATAACATATCATAACACACACACAACAAGCAACCTGCCATTTACCGTTCTTTGTCTAGAAGAAAGACTCTCCTTCGAATCCTGTGTTTAACAATTAACAAGTGTTTGATGTTTGTACATCTCAGGTTGCATATAAGTGAATCCAAGAATGAACTTGAAATGTAGCTGATCCGTGCCTAAACTGTTATATCCTGTTCAATAACTGGTTTTGCCTGTTCGAGATTTTGCCTGTTTGCGACTATAAGCTGGATTTGCCTGTGTGCAACGATGCGCGAGTTTATGTATGACGTCACTTGTAGTTTCACTTCTGGATTAAACCTTGAAGTAATGAAGTCTGTCCGTTATCAATGTGGAATCGTGTCATGGAATCGAACCTGTGAATGAACCTGAATGCATAACAGTGGCGACGAGGATGAGATTGCATACATGTGATGACAAAGTACAAGCTATCAGAGACGCCCCACGACCTAAGGGTGTTGCCGAACTACGCTCTTTCTTGGGACTGATTCAATACTATGCAAAATTCCTTCCAAATCTCTCAACAGTTGTGCATCCATTGAACGCATTACTGAGTAAAGGGATTAAATGGGTTTGGACTGAACAGTGCGAGTCCGCTTTCGAGAAATGCATGCAGCTGCTCATTGGCGCCGACGTGCTTACACACTACAACACAAACCTACCAATGAGACTGGCATGTGACGCATCTTCCTACGGTTTGAGAGCGGTCATTTCACATGTTATGCCGGACTGCACTGAGAGACCCATTGGTTTTGCATTAAGAACACTCAACAAGACTGAACGCAAAAATTCACAGATTGACAAAAAGTGCTTTAGGAATCATATTCAGAGTGAAGCGATTTCATCAGTACCTATATGGCCAACAGTTTACTCTTGTCACGGACCACAAGCCGCTCACAGCTCTATTCGGAGCTGACAGACCAGTCCCCACACTCGCAGCTGCGAGGTTACAGAGATGGTCACTGATCCTTAGTGCTTACATCTAAAAGACTGAATACAGAGTATCAAAAGACATTCGAATGCAGATGGACTTTCAAGACTTCCATTGAAGAATGTTACAAAAGATAACCAGGAGACAGTAGATATCACTGATTTATTTCATGCAAGTCATTTTAAAACTTTACCAGTAACTTGTGCCAGTATTCGAGAAGCAACAAGAAAAGACCCAACACTATCAGTAGTGTACGATGCCATTATGAATGGTTCGGGCAGTGAACATGTGACGAATGAGAGTTTACAGCCTTTTGCTAAAAGGCGACAGGAACTCGCTATTCACCAATGTTGCATCCTGTGGGGAATAAGAGTGCTCATTCCATCTAGGCTTTGCGATACAATTCTGCATGAACTTCATTCTTGGCACATGGGCATCGTCAAGATGAAGTCAGTTTAACTGTTACAGATAATGGACCACAGACAATGAGCAATTTCTTAAAAGATGAAACACATATTTTCGGCTCCGTACCATCCGTCTACAAACGGACAAGCAGAGAGAGTTGTTCAGGCTTTCAAGAGAGCTATGAATGCAGCAAATGCGGATTCACACACAGTTGACAAGAAGTGTGAACAATTTCTTTTGATGTACAGATCTTCTCCACACCGCACTACAGGGAAAAGACCAGCAAAGTTGTTTCTTGGTAGGGAACTCAGGACTCGGCTTGACTTGCTGAAACCAGATCTGCAAAAGAAAATAACAGATTTACATGGGAACAGAGCAAGTGACACAGCAAGAACATTAAACATCGGTCAGAAGGTATGGACCAGGAACTATTCTAAGAATGGAGAAAGATGGGTTTTGGCACAGTGCGTTCGGAGGATGGTGTAAGACACTCCATCATCGAAACAAGGCATCAAATCATCAGATGACATATTGACCAGATCAGAGAAGGGGCTGATGAAGTTAAACCAGTTTGTGAACCGAACACTCAACCAAACGCTGATGTCACAATGACCGATAAAGGTGACTGCCCCGTATCAAGCTCCAGTCAGCCCGATCACAGTGATATGGTCGCCTCATATTCAGGACTCTGATTCTATTTCAGGGAACTGCAGTCCTCCTGTGCCTGACGGGGTGGTGTCCAGTGTTCCAAACACATTGCGCCGCTCTACGAGGATTTCAAAACCACCTGAGAGACTCTAATCTGTAAATTGCTAGGGCAAGGCATTTAACATTTTAATATTTCTCAATGGAGCCATACCAAGCAATTTTTGCTGTAATGATGTTTAATAGTATAATACGAACCTGTGAATGAACCTGAATACACTAACATAAACAATTGGCTTTACATGGCGTTATCCAGCATATACAAAACACCAGGATGTATGTGTCAGGCATAAAGAGTTGTATCAGAGAAAAAGGTTTTGTATAAGGAACAAAATGCTGTATAAGTCACTCAGCTTTGTATCAGGTAACATGTGTTGTATCAGAAACTGTTATTAATCAGGTACAAGGTGTTTCACCAAACACGGTATTTATAATTATGATTAAGAAGTTCTGCATGAGTATACCACATGATCCAAGAACATAAACACTCGTTGATTATGGATTTAATTCTCAAAAAGCCACCAGAACCTATATAATACCCCAGGGTAATTCTTGGTCTTAAGCCACTTGAGAGTGCGGGTTAGAATTGATCTGTAGTTACCCAAGCTTGTCGTACGAGGAGGCTAACGTGATTGGGTGCTCTCCTGCTTGGTTGACACATGTAATCGGTTCGCAATGGCGCAGATCGATGCTCATGCTGTTGATCACTGGATTGTCCAGACTCGATTTTTACGGAACGCCTCTATATAGCTGGAATATTGCTGAGTGCGGCGTAAAACTAAACTCACTCCCTTAAGCACCAAGTGGATATATAGTTCAGGATTCGCCTGTGGGACCAGGTCCTCAGTTTCCCGATGAGCATCATGATACTTCCCCAGTTTCACGGTGAGAAGAGTTTTTCGGTTAACTGTCAGAATAGGCCCAGTTTCTCTGTGAGGATAAGTCCCATGTTCTCCATTAGCGACGAGGCTTTAGTTCCCTAGTAAGAAAGGGGCTCCTCTTTCCGAAAAGAGGCATCTGTTCAGCGTTGAGAAGGGGCTGCAGTTCTCCGATGAGAAGAGACCCAAGCTCCACGGTGAGAAGTGGTCCCTTTTCCATGTGACTACAGGTACGTAGTTTCTCGCTGAGATTCGTGTGATATTTTGCAGGCGGTGTGGGGTTGATAGACAAATGTTACGATACAAATTGTAGACAGATGAGACCCAGTGCTTTGTTGGACAAACGTTTTGTTACAAAATGAAACCAAGGACTATCCTCGCTGTCACACATTTGTTTGGCAGATTCGGTTTATAAACATGGACTAACGATGATACTGATTACAGTTTGTGAGAATGTATCAAAAGTTAATATACTACCCATCAAAAGTTTAGACTCACTAGTGTAAATGTATCCGCTTACTATAGTCAACTGTTCTAAACTAGATTGTGCAAAATATTCCACACTGTTTATAGGTACTGTTTACACATGAACTGATGCATTGTAAAACAAATTCGTAACGTTGAAAAGATTATTATCATGAGTTCAATAAATGATGAAACTCGGTGAAAATTGGCAAATTCTTAACAAAACTTTACACCAAAAACGCAGCTGTTCACTTGTACGATATTTGCAAATGCTTTTCAGCAATTTGATGCATGATCCTCGTGCAATTCATCTGCATAAGGTCTGCAGTTGGTTCCCCCAAGTAAGTGGAGAAATTCATCTTCGATGTAACCATATGTTTATACATAACATATAGTGAGTGCTTTAAGTGAGTCTAAACTTTTGATGGGTAGTATACAATATGATTTATAGAAAATGCAGATATGGGATTTTATGTTTTAGTGTCTGCGTTACCTAGACATATGCTAGACATAGGCCAATCAGTATATTAGACCGTAAAATGCCATAAACTACCAATTCTACCGACGAAAATAGGTTAGATTTTGAAACGGTGGATGACCAGAAAAAGTACTAGTATACTTTCTTCCAAAGTGCTGATGAGGTTTATAGCCCTGAGGATAGTTCTGAACCTCTCTAAATAGAACTTCTACGTCAGTGCGGCCCTTGTTGAGGAGATACAAATTGGTGCAGCATTATTTCCGAGCCAGTCTTTTCATAACATCGACCCACTTGATAAGGAGGTCTAACCATAAACACCAGCCAGTGACGAAGGTACCTTGTTAATTCACCAGCTGAAGTAGTTTTTTGTCCCTCAGAAAACTAACTTAGCATGCGAAGGACACATCTCAACTGGTTCTTAAGGGACATTCGATAGAAAAACTTCGTCAAAAAGATAGTAATTGCTTCAAAAGTCACCTTGTGTGACTATTAACGTTTGAGTAAAATTACAAAACGGCGATACTTCTGGACTGGGAATGGTCTTTAGATTATTGATCACAGCCCCTGCTCAAATGCATTTTACATCTGATGCCAATTTGATACTATTAAACCTAGAATGATAATCATCTTCGCTTACACGGAAATATACATAAACACGTGAATTCCCCGTAGGTGAAACTGGTATGTGAAACCGGCTGAATAAATTATACAACTCATCTTTAAACTTTTCTGTTTTATCTATCTATCTGTCTGACTGCCCGTCAATCCTTTCATCCGTTTGTCTATATGATCACTTACCTTTAATGGAGCTATAGCGAATGATTTGAACAGTGAATGATGCTATAAGGCTATGACATTTTGAATCTGTGTTTGAAAGCTACTTGAAATCCTTATTTTGACAAGGATCTGTTGTAACAAAAAGACGCTGGTGACAAAGCACGTACACTGTCAGACAAAGAGCACCAATTCTTCTACGAGCGCGTGTGGCCCAACTGTCCAAGATTCTAAAATTTGTAATGGAGAGTTGTAACCCACAGAAGTTCACGAATGATGAATATGTAAGATATGTGTCACCTCGGGCTTTCAACAACAAATCTCACTCACATCAACTTAATTATGTATGTCAAGGCGGGTGAAAATATTGGGATTAAATGTACGTCCGATATCTCAATGTGTTTTGAATTTTTAACCTTTAGGTGAAACAAATGAGCACCACGACTTAACTACAGAGTTTACTGAGTACACAAACATATAAATGAGCCAACCATTCAGTCTGTAGAAATAACTTGTGTAATTGGGAAAACATGGCATTGGAATGGATATTGATTGAGATCAACACAAAAGTAAACGAAGCAAGGTGCAAAACACCAAATCTTTGTGAAACGTAGTCCAACCAAAGAGGGTTTTTTCAAAAGAAGAAGCGCAAAATGACATTTACAACAGGAAAGAACTCCAGACTGTCGGGAAGAAGATGACTCTACCTTGGCTGTGTAATGAGGCTCTGGTCGGAACAGTGGAGACACGTCACACAGGACAAGATAGCTAAGAATTTGTGGCATTTATGCACTCGGCGGACCGGTTACAGACACATTGAGACGGTTGAGTTGAAGCAGGTTTATACAAGCATGAATATGAGATGGAACTAGCTCTATTCATGGTGAATCATACCACAAATTAATGTTTAAATCATGACCACTAACACCACTGTCGCATTGAGAGAGAACACGATTTGGTTTCATGTACTAGGAACTGTTCATAGTACTCCCGTTTACTAATCGGTTATGGACAAAACATAACAGTGAACGAAACTCAGTATAATAATTGGGAAATTTATTTTTATTTACAGTATCTACAGTACGCCCCATCCAAGACAATAAAATGCGTGAAGATGACGCGTGTCTGTGAACACAGATCACAGTTTCAACACTTCTACATTAAAGTGTTTTTTCTCCGCTCCACGGATCTATGCCTATTAGGTTCTAGCACAGGTGACTATTGAACATCCCCTGCGTTTTGGGTCACCCTCCCCTATAATCCTCACCAAATCCTCAAAACCAGCGTCCTAAGGAGAACTACACCCATACCTGCCCTATATACTGTGGGCAGATCATTACATAAATGAGAATAAGTACTACTCAGAATGTCCAGTCACTACTGATTTCACTTTTCAAACAAAACTGATTCAATCTCCTTAAGTTTTGTCTCTTATATTCCTTGTATTTTCTTTTCCTGTTTACAAAGAACAGAAAGAAAACCAAAAAAAATCAAATTGTTATCAATACTTATAATGTAGGATGTGGTGGTTTTTCTCTGTGCTAGCATTAGAAACGTCATCACCAGCTTCCGGGCTTCATCCAGCAAGCCGGGTTATACTGGCAATAGTCATACCTTTCCAATATTTGTTTAGTGCAACAAGATTCCTGAACGCCTTTGGTGCCAGACCAACAACAGCCAGTCACTTTGAATCAATGAATTACATTTACGTAAGCGCTTCTGCTGCGGTTTTAACCTGTTGTTTCTTGGAATATTTTGATGTTCCACATGTCCAGTTTGCTCCTATATATCGAGGAAGGAAAAGTGATTCATCTGCGTAAAAGGATTATTGCATTTTTGAAATATTCAAAAAATTGACAAAAATGACGAAGAAGAAATAACTGAAAACGTGTTCTTATTTATATATTGTGATTGTTTAATACCACAAATATATTTCTTTCTATTTATGCTTTAATAAACAAAAGGCAATGTTTCTAAACTTCACATTATGGCCAGGAAACTGGAGTATCTATACGATAATTGTGGTAACATGTTTGACCGACTCTTGTAAGTTGTAATACCTACTTCATGTTCATTTTGAATATTATTCAAGAAATAAAATGATATGTCCAGTTGATGAGGAAAACCAAAGTACTGAAGATCTGTGACATTCACCACGTGGCTGACACCTACGATTACTGGTATCATGCTCGGAAAAAAACATAATCATGGAAAACCGGAATCGGACCAAACATCTCTGGCGAGAATATGGGACGCAACTCCCACTGAAGATCTTGAATGTTCACTTAACTTAACTGAGCTCAGCCATCGACACTGTTTAACGTTTCCGGGGACAAAGGTTGTATTATCGACTCACAGAATTAATATATTTTTATTTCGGAAAATTTGTCTCCGTGAGTTTACCGCCAGGTATCCAACTTTGTCTTTTGGAATTTTCCGATATCAAGTGGAACTCGTCCAGGTGAAATCTTTAAACTCGACACTTTTATCCGCCATGTTAATACTATGCCCAACATGACGTGGTAACTGAACGATTTCGCTACATTCAGTCATCTCTGACATGTTGTTAACTTGCGGCCCCACCAGACTGATGGTCTTTTCTTATGACACATGCTTGACTGATCTTTATGGTGATCTCTTGCACTGGCAGTTATTTGCTTTCCCCTTGGAACCGTCTCATCACAAGAGATCAGACTCTAGAAGGAGAAAGATACACTGCAATTATCCACCAACCGGTAATTTAATGCAACATAAGGAGGCAGAATCATTTGAAATAAGTATTCACGGAAGGATGAAGAGGGCATGAGTATTTTTAAAGGCAAACAGAGTAATACTCAAATAGTTGCTGTTGACTCTGAATCAGTACCTGACGGTTGAAAACAATAGGGAAACTTCAATATGGAAACATTTTGAAATCAAAACTCAGTGTGTGGCTTCAAGTGTTTTGTTCATGAATATCAGTAGCACACAAATAAGGCATCTGCTGGTTTTGAGGGACGTAACTGACATGAAATCCTGGAGAAACAGTACAATTGACACGTACACAACGGCAGTATTTTTTAAAACTTCACATTCTCCCAAGAACATGTCACACACACAGAATCCAAATTCCATTATTGTGTCTTCCTTGGCAGATAGAAACATGAAATATTTGCTTCGCGTGCACACCACGCCCAATGAAATGATGACTGCATTGTAATGTGTTTTCTTGCAGAATAAAAACACAAAACGCCAGTATCTCCTGTCGTACTAGTTTGGCAGTTGGGAGAGTCTGTAATTTGTGCTGGTATTAGGAAGATCCGTTCTTGCTACACGATCAATATACCAAGTACGATAGGGCAGCGTCGATGTCCATGGGATTTGTTGTAAATAAATAGAATTCTTGTTTCTCGGGTCCTTCCCGCACTTTGTATATTCTTTTAATTTTAGCACGTCTTCGAAACGACCTTTTACACTCACATTTCAGTGTAGGGCCGGCAAAGCATTATCTAGTTGCTTCATACAGTCACTCAGCCAGTAGGACTGCGTAGGTATCGAACCTTGTTTCACTGGCTTTTTTTGTTTCTCGGGTTCTCTTCGAGAGAAGATCGAGAGTATTCACAGCAAGCTAGTAACTACGGCTTCAACGCTAGATGACAACACATCCACTCCAGATGACCAGTGTGACGAGTCAACTTCAGCTACCTCGGGCTATTTTGATGAAATACAACCTTTCTCAACCGATGAAATCGAAAAGATCATTAAGCTTCTGCCAGACAAGAGTTGTGAGCTCGATCCTATACCAACTCAATTTGTGAAATCATGCCTGGAGGTTTTAGTACTTCCAATAACCAACATCATCAATCTCTCAATATCATCAGGCGAGTTCCCTAAAACTTTTAAACAAGCTCTGGTGAGACCCCTTCTGAAGAAAAGTAACCTGGACAATAATACTCTGAACAACTACAGACCTGTATCTAATCTTCCATTCGTCTCGAAGGTGTTAGAGAAGGCTGTTTGTACCCGCCTCTCTGAACATCTGAAGAAACACAAGCTGCTTGACAAACATCAATCTGCATATCGACCAAACCATTCCACGGAAACAGCACTCATAAAAGTCACCAATGACATTCTAACAGAAGCAGACAAAGGAAATGTATCAGCACTGGTTCTTCTAGATCTTTCGGCAGCTTTCGACACTATTGACCATCACATGTTGTTGTCAAGAATGGAAAGTGACCTTAAAGTCAGGGGTACTGCTCTTTCATGGTTCCAATCTTACCTATCAGATCGATCTCAAGTAGTTAAGATTGAGAGCAAAACATCATGTCCCACAGATCCGTGCTAGGACCAGTGCTGTTCTCTGTGTACACTACACCACTGGGAAGAATAACAGACAAGCACAAAGTCATCCAACATCAATATGCAGATGACAATCAAATCTATTCTTCATTCCCTACCACAGAAGCCCTGCCATCGTTGGACACCCTTTCTGATTCCTGCAATGACATTCAGACATGGATGACTAAAAACCTACTGAAACTTAATGAAAGTAAAACAGAATTCCTGCTTATAGGGTCGAAAACAACAGTTTCCAAACTTGACAAGCCATCTCTCCAAATAGGGAATACTGCCATAACTCCAACCCCGAAGGTCAAGAATCTAGGGGTTATTCTCGATGAAAGTCTGAAAATTGACAAGCAGATCTCCAACATCATTAGCACGGCCCATATGCATCTCAGGAACATTGGAAGACTCCGCAACTATCTGAGTGCTGATGCTACTTCAAAACTTGTCCTATCTCTGGTCATGTCCCGAGTAGATTACTGCAACAGCCTCCTTAACAACGTCAACAAAGATCAGCTACGTCGCCTTCAAGCCCTCCAAAACACTGCTGCAAGAATCATTACAAAGTCTAAAGTCTTCGATCACATTACTCCAATTCTAAATGATTTACACTGGCTACCAATCACTGCAAGAATTGACTACAAAACTATTGTAATGACGTACAAGTGTCTCAACGGAATGGCCCCTGACTACCTCGCAGAGTTACTGCCCCTGTATCAGCCCTCACGCTCACTGAGATCACAAAACCAAATGCTAGTGACAGTGCCTAACATCAAAACCAACTTTGGCAAAAGGTCGTTCGCTTTCAATGCAGCAATGAAGTGGAACGCGCTACCGCTTGAACTCAAAACCAGCGAGTCACTAACATCTTTTAAGACTGGCCTCAAAACATTTCTTTTCAAGTGTCAATTTCCATCTTAAGCGCACAGAGCATTTATTAGTGAATGATGCGCTATATAAATGCAATTATTATTATTATTATTATTATTATTATTATTCTCCACACACTTTGCATTCTTTTTATTCTTTAGCAGGTATAAGAAACGAAGAGTACATTCACATTTCACTTTTCTTTTGACTTTTTGTACATATCATGCATCGCATAGTGGGCGAAAGATTTGCAGGGATGCTAAGGCATTTTCCAGTTGCTTAATACTTCCAGCCACATGGGGCGTAGCTACAAGGGATATCATTGTACATTAGAATCAAGTTTATCAAAGCGAACTTGAAACGTAATTTCTGAACACCACCATAACTAAGATTAAGTTTCTCATTCTGCCATGAGAAATGTTCATGTAGATTTGTCTCTCTAATTCTCGTCTTCTCTTTCTGTTATGCCATGTAATAATTGTACATAAACCTACATGTAAATATGTGTGACAGGGCGATGTAAGTTGTGATAACTTGTGCCGAAAGCATTTTCAGGAGAATGTTAAGTTTGTAAAGTCATCCTATGCCACAAGAATCAGTTCTGAAACAGTGCCCTCAGAAACAGGAACATGTCCTTATGCTTTTGCTGAATCGTCCTTCAATAAACCGTAGTCCGTGTACATATCAGAATGAGATTACATCACATGATTGATAAAATTTCATCTCTTTTAGAATCAACACATCATATCTACATTCCACGACATGGATCAGTTCCAAATGTGTCCTACAGTTCTTGTCATGAAATATATAAATTTTAATGGGATTTGAATATTGATAACCATTGCAGTAGTTACTAACTAGCTTAACGTATTGATCAGCCTTCTCGCTGTTTGCGCAACAGGTGATTTATCGTGGCAGACTAGGCTCGTTTGATTCAGTTCATATTCGCATTTAGGTCAAAGGGGTAGCATCACCCCACATTTTCTTTCCCTCCAAAACCAATGTAACCAATATACATAACCGGATAGCTGTATAATTGCAAGGCTGAAATTCCAGTGGTTGTAACTTTAGAAATTTAACATCCCCAGAAAAACATATCAGTACATTGAGAGTGTAATATCGTAACAGTAATATACTGAAAGGCAAAAGAAACGTCGTATTTTTCAGATTATGGATTTGGTATCAATGATGTATTTTGATTAACTAGTTGTCACTTGATGACTGAAAACAACATTTAAAAAACATGATTCGAACACTAGATGATAAGTGTGTACAACACACCAACTTTTTGGATGGTTTCAGAAAGTTTCACTGTTTTTGGACAAGGAACAGCTCAACCAAACGCAACATTGAAAGCACACTGCACTTGCATCTCGTGCGCATACAGGGTATTAATTCCCAGCTTGACTACCGATCCTTTAGTCGTTTCCTGACTACAGCAGCTATGCCGAGGTTAACAAGGGATCAACGACAACAGGCCATCGGACGTCTCCACGCAGGTCAACGTGCTACTGTCATCGCCAATGACTTCAATTGTTCTGTAAGAACAATTGAACTTCTCCGTCAACGGTTCAACACCACCAATAGCACAGATGACCGTCCACGTAGTGGTCGTCCCCTGGTAACCACCCGTCGCCAGGACAGACAGATCGTCCGTCACCACTTGCAAGACCGGTTCAACATGGCAACAGAGACAGCTCGAAACACCATTGGCACCCACCAAAGAGCAATCAGTGACCGCACTGTTCGGCGACGCCTTCAAGCCCGCAACCTGTGCTGTAGACGTCCTGCCCTGGGTCCAGTGCTAACGCAACGTCACCGCCGCGAAAGTCTACACTGGGCACAACAGCGACAACACTGGCATCAGAGACAGTGGAGAACTGTTTTCTTTTCCGATGAAAGTCGCTATTGCGTATCTGTGGCTGATGGGAGGACTAGGGTCTGGCGTCGCAGAGGAGAACGCTTCAATGATGAGTGTGTGATGGAGAGAAACGCTTGGGGTGGTCAGAGCATTATGGTTCAAACAGGTAGCAAGTCCCGTATTAAGAAGTCCCGTATGATTATATCCACATGTTCTAATAACACAAATTATGAAGTTAGTTGGTTGGTTTGTTGTTTAACGCCACACTCAGCAATAGTCCAGCTATATGGCGTCTGTCTGTAATTAATCAAGTCTGGACCAGACAATCCAGTTATCAACATGTTACATGTGAAGTTGGTCGCACTTTGCGATCTACATTCCGACCCCCTAATTGTCGAAACAATTATCCTTGCAATAAACATATCTTCAAAACATTGTCTGAAAGTAACTGACTTCCATCATCGAACTTAAATCATCGACTTAAAGTGTATAATTTGACACTTTAGTCCGCAATGTCTGCGCAATGGAATCCATGAAATTCACAGTTCATGCACTAGTCTCTAGAACAACGAACAGTTTGTCAATGGGACGTTTTATGTGTTTTGACTTTTACGATTCGAACAAATCCCTTTTTGTCCGGTAATACTTCTTGAATGCGCCCAAGGCTCCAAGCCTTCCTTGGTAAGTTGTCCATAACGAGAACAATCTCATTTACATCAATATTCATCCTTGGTAACATCCATTTCTGTCTTAGTTGCAACTTTGTGAGGTACTCCTTTGAAAACCTGCCACAAAATAAATCCGCTAAATACTGTATTTTCTTCCACTTCCTCTTGCATAACAGTCCTCATCATCAAACAGTCCTGGAGAATACTTATCACAAGAGTGAGTGATTTGGTGTCAGTGGTGTCAGGTCATACACATCATTTGTCACAGTTGTAATTGGCCTACTGTTGACAATGAACTCAATTTCACAGAACAGGGTGTGAAGACCATCGTCATCCAAATGAATAACTTGCTTCTTGAGCATGGAATACATGATTTTCCTGATGATGCGGATCATTCGCTCCCCATACCCTCCATGATGGGAGCCACCAGGTGGAGAAATTCCCAGGAGATTTTCCTTTGAAGAAAAGACTGCTGTATCTGTTCAAGGTTCTCGCATCCTACGAGGTTAGTCCCCATTGTCAGATCTGACTTTCTTTGGATGCAAAAACTCGTGTTCAGTGATGATGCTACCTCGAGATGAATAGCTCTGAGCCTCCTTAACAACGTCAACAAAGATCAGCTACGTCGCCTTCAAGCCCTCCAAAACACTGCTGCAAGAATCATTACAAAGTCTAAAGTCTTCGATCACATTACTCCAATTCTAAATGGTTACACTGGCTACCAATCACTGCAAGAATTGACTACAAAACTATTGTAATGACGTACAAGTGTCTCAACGGAATGGCCCCTGACTACCTCGCAGAGTTACTGCCTCTGTATCAGCCCTCACGCTCACTGAGATCACAAAACCAAATGCTAGTGACAGTGCCTAACATCAAAACCTTCTCCACACACTTTGCATTCTTTTTATTCTTTAGCAGGTATAAGAAACGAATAGTACACTCACATTTCACTTTTCTTTTCAGCTTTTTGTACATATCATGCATCTCATAGTGAGCGAAAGATTTGCAGGGATGCTAAGACATTATCTAGTTGCTTCATACTTCCATAGCTAGCTACGGGGCGTAGCTACAAGGGATATCATTGTACATTAGAATCAAGTTTATCAAAGCGAATTTGAAACGTATTTTCTGTACACCACCATAACTAAGATTAAGTTTCTCATTCTGCCATGAGAAATGTTCATGTTGATATGTCTCTCTAATTCTTGTCTTTACTTTCTGTTATTTTATGTAATAATTATACATAAACCTACATGTAAATCTGTGTGACAGGGCGATGTAAGTTGTGATAACTTACGGAATGCTTTTTTCTTGTCTGTAAAGTTTGTAAAGTCATCCTATGCCACAAGAATCAGTTCTGAAACAGTGTCCTGAGAAACAGGAACATGTTTAACCTGCCTTTATGCTTTTGCTGAATCGTCCTTCAACAAACCTTAGTCCGTGTAATATCAGAATGAGACTACATCACATGATTGATCAAATTCCATCTCTTTTAGAATCAACACATCATATCTATATTCCACAACATGGATCAGTTCCAAATGTGTTTTACGGTATTTGTCATGAAATGTATTAAAGTTTAATGGGAATTGGATATTGATAACCATGGCAGTATTTACTAACTAGCTTTTCATATTGATCAGCCTTCTCGCTGTTCGCGCAACAGATGATTTGTGGTGACAGACTAGACTCGTTTGATTCAGTATTTATTCGCATTTAGGTCAAAGGGGTAGCATCACCTCACATTCTCTTTCCTTCAAAACCAATGTAACCCATATAAATAACCGGATAGCTGTATAATTGCAAGGCTGAAATTCCAGTGGTTGTAACTTTAGAAATTTCACATCCCCAGAAAAACACATCAGTACATTGAGAGTGTAATATCGTAACAGTAATACATTTGATCTTTCAAGGAAATAAATGTATCGTATTAATTGCTTGCTCAGGTTAGCAAATGACGTGCCTTTTCATGCGTTTGTGATGATACCACCAGTAGAGAAGGTCGTGTACCTTTCCGCTGACATCGAGTATCATATTTGTTCATATTAGTATGTTATGAACATACATTTAAGATATTCCCCTACTTTCGCATTTTATTCGAAACGTTCTGTCACAACATCTCATTTGGCTTTTTACCAACACATAACACAAGCCACACGCAGCCTGCCATTTACCCTTCTGTGTGTAAAAGAAAGATGGTCTCCTTCGAATCCTATGTTTAACAATTTAACAAGTGTTTGATGTTTTGTACATCTCAGGTTGCACGCTAGTGAATCCAAGAATGAACTTGAAATGTAGCTGATCCGTGCCTAAACAATTGGCTTACATGGCGCTATCTAGCATTTACAAAACACCAGGGTGTACAATGTATGTATCAGTCATAAGAGAGTTGTGTCAGAGACAGTTTTGTATCATGACATATCTTTGTATCAGACACATCTTTTCGTATCAGGCAAAAAGTGTTGCATCAATCACTTAGCTTTGTATCATTAATCATTTACAAGGTGTTGCACCAAACACGGTATTATAATTACGATTAAGAAGTCCCTTATGATTATATCCACATGTTCTAATAACACAAATTATGAAGTTAGTTGGTTGGTTTGTTGTTTAACGCCACACTCAGCAATACCCCAGCTACATGGCGTCTGTCTGTAATTAATCAAGTCTGGACCAGACAATCCAGTGATCAACATGTTACATGTGAAGTTGGTCGCACTTTGCGATCTACATTCCGACCCCCTAATTGTCGAAGTTAAACTGAAACAATTATCCTTGCAATAAACATATCCTTAAAAAATTGTCTGAAAGTAACTGACTTCCATCATCGAACTTAAATCATCGACTTAAAGTGTATAATTTGACACTTTAGTCCGCAATGTCTGCGCAATGGAATCCATGAAATTCACAGTTCATGCACTAGTCTCTAGAACAACGAACAGTTTGTCAATGGGACGTTTTATGTGTTTTGACTTTTACGATTCGAACAAATCCCTTTTTGTCCGGTAATACTTCTTGAATGCGCCCCAGGCTCCAAGCATTCCTTGGTAAGTTGTCCATAACGAGAACAATCTCATTTACATCAATGTTCATCCTTGGTAACATCCATTTCTGTCTTAGTTGCAACTTTGTGAGGTACTCCTTTGAAAACCTGCCACAAAACAAATCCGCTAAATACTGTATTTTCTTCCACTTCCTCTTTGCATAACAGTCCTCATCATCAAACAGTCCTGGAGAATACTTATCACAAGAGTGAGTGATTTGGTGTCAGTGGTGTCAGGTCATACACATCATTTGTCACAGTTGTAATTGGCCTACTGTTGACAATGAACTCAATTTCACAGAGCAGGGTGTGAAGACCATCGTCATCCAAATGAATAACTTGCTTCTTGAGCATGGAATACATGATTTTCCTGATGGTGCGGATCATTCGCTCCCATACTCCTCCATGATGGGAGCCACCAGGTGGAGAAATTCCCAGGAGATTTTCCTTTGAAGAAAAGACTGATGTATCTGTTCAAGGTTCTCGCATCCTGCGAGGTTAGTCCCATTGTCAGATCTGACTTTCTTTGGATGCAAAAACTCGTGTTCAGTGATGATGCTACCTCGAGATGAATAGCTCTGAGCGTCAAACATGTGAAAACAACTCCATATCAGTTGACGTTCCCACGACCACGTTTACCAAAAAAGGCCCAAAGAAGTCCACACCAACACGCGAGAATGGTGGTTCATTAGTTGACAGTCGATCATCTGGTAAGTCTGCCATCTTTTTTCTTTCTGATGTGCATTGTACTTGCGACACAACACAGCGCGATGTGATGCTCTTGATCAAGGAACCCACTTCCAAGATGCACCAATTCTACCGAAGATGTGTTATCATGGTGGCCCTTCCCATATGGCCCATAACTTCGTGAAAATTTTGCACAATTACTCTGGATACATGTGAATCTTTCGGTAGAAGCACAGGATGTTTGGCATCGTAGGGAATATTTGCGTTACTCAATCTTCCACCGACGCACACTACTCGATCCACTATAATGGGATCCAGCTTGCGGATCTGTTTGTCCATGTTCATTCCACTACCTGCTGAAATGCTGTTGATTTCACTGATGACACTCTGGAAGTGTTGTTTCTGAATGTATTTTATGATTTCCGTTTCAGCCTTCTGAAGAATGTTAAATGTAATGTGAGGCTTGTTCTTGTTTTCTTTCTTCATACTCTTGTTTTCAAAGCTGCCTTTGATTTCAGGTTTTTTCAATTTCTCTTTCAGCTTTTCGATAAACAAATTGTACCAGCCAACGATTCTCTTCATTTTGGACCAAGAAGAACTGTGGCACAAAAGAGTGTTCATGGCATTTGTTGAAGGCAGAACTGTCGTAACTGTTACTGATTTCTTAATTTCAGGATCCATTTCAGGTACTTCCTTTGGCTGCTTTGTATTGGGCCACTCACATTCAGGTTCCCAGAGGAATGCAGGTCCATGAAACCACTATTCCATCTTAAAAAAATCAGCTATTCTTGTATCTCTGGATGCTACATCAGCTGGGTTTGAGGTAGTTGGGATGTACCTCCACTGCTTGGGAGGTAGTCACGAATGTCTTGTATCGGGAAGAATTGTTTGAAACATAACGAATCAAAGACATACTATCGGTCCAGAAGATATCACCATCAAGTTTGTATCTGAGTTCCTTTTGAATTGCAGCTTAACCTCACTGCCACACATGCTGGGTCAGTTCGAGTTTTGGGACAGTTACTTTCTTCAATGGTGTTTCTCTTGCCTTGCCTTGCCTAACGAAGGAACAATGCACCATGTCAGCTTGATTGACAAGTCTCAAGTAAGCTGTAGCACCATATCCTTCAATGCTGGCATCGGAAAACATATGAAGTTGGCATGTTCTTACTGTTCCGAAGTCTGGATGCTTATACCACCTTTGGATAGTCACTTCTTCTAACCGGGGTAGATCAGAAACCCATTTTTTCTGAGTTGAGTGGTGGTTAATTTCTTCATCCCACCGAAAGCCTTGTTGACGCATTTCTTGCAGCAGTATTTTAGCTTTGATGACAAACGGGGATACAAATCCAAGAGGATCGTAAATTGAGCTAACAATAGACAGAAATGTCATCCTTGTACAAGACGTACAGTCTATTTGCACCTTGAATACCATGCTATCACTATGCACTGTCCACAGAGCATCATCACTATTCGTGATCCACTTCGCAAATCTGAAGCCACCTTTCTGACAAAGTTCTGAGACTTCAGTCACATGTTTCACAGTTTTCATCTCACTTTCTACTGACATCAAACAACCAGCCACATAATGGTTGTTTCGGATGATGTCAACAACCTCCGGATAAAATCCCTACGCGTGGTCCACTGTATAGTTTTCAGGAGTGTAGCGTTAGCGCAACTTGGGGAAGATGTAGTACCGAGCATGTGAATGGTCATCCTGTACTGGTGAGGTGGTGCATCAGAATTACCATTCTTCCACCACAGAAATCTCTGAAAGTTCCAGTGATTCTTTGGAACTCAAACCTGGTAAAACATGCTTTCAATGTCTCCAGTGGCAGCAAAGTTTTCTTGGCGAAATCTCATCAACGCTCCCAGGACAGTATTTGTCAACAACTGATCATTTAGTAATATTCCTTCATACTTTGCTGCACAATTGAAAACTACTTTCAGTTTTTGCTTCTTAGGATGGCAAACCCCATGATGTTGGATGTACCATACTCAACCTTCAGAGGGTTCGTGTTACTCACTGGGAATCTCCTCCGCATAGCCCTTCTCCAGCATTTTCTTCATAAAGGCTTCATATTCGTTTTAAACTTGTCATTCTTTTCAAGACGTCTTCGGAACCCCATCAAGTTCTGCAGTTCAAATGTGTAGTTGTTTGGAAAGTGGACATCTTTGTTCTGAAATGGAAGTGCAATCTCATAGTGTCCATCTTTGAGTACGATTGATTCTTCAATACTCCTTAGAAATAACTTGTCTTCCTGTGAGTGTTGCTTTTCATCACCAATCATTTTCTCCGGAAAATCTGCATTGTACATTTAGCATACTAATCTATCCAAATGCTTGAGTTCCTCAGCCTCATGCACAGCAGATACCTCCACTCTGTTGACGAAACGCACTGACCTATTCATTGTATATTCATTGTCTGCATGATGTACAATATTCCATAACGTCCAACCAAGCCTAGTTTTAGTTGCATGTGGAGCTTATTCTGGTTCTGTCCTTAATTCAAAGGGCGTGTAGGCGTCTGGGAGGTTATTTCCTATCATTAGTTCAGTATCTGCATCCAATTGTGGGATCCTAATATCATGAAGATGTGAGGTGAGGTGAGGTGAGGTGAGGTGAAATTGGGTTTAACGTCGTGCTTGAGAATATTTCGCTCATATGACGACGTGCGTGCGTGTGTATGTGTATGTGCGGCTGCTTGTACTAGCCCAGACCTAAGCTGGTTTTATAGTGCTAGCCCACTGAGATACCATGCCGCAGTGAAGCATGAATACCCCACTCAGACACATTATACTGACTCCGAGCCAACCAGTCCTTGTTGTACCCATTAATGCCGAGCGCCAGGCAGGGACCAACAAGTACCATATTTTAACGTCTTTTGGTATGACGCGGTCGGGCATGAAGATGTGGCCATGCAGAAACATCTGCGGCAGTAGGAATGTGGGCTTTAGAAACTGGCAATTTTTTTACAGTGTACACCTTTGAAAGAGCTATGTAGTTTTCCATTGACATGTCACACACCTGTACTCCTGTTAATGCGAATGTTTTCATAGAACATGGTTTCCCTATAGACTCGATGTCAATGTTCATTGGTTTCCAACTGACACCTAACTTTCTCATTAGAGAATCAGTACAAAATGTAACGCTGCTCCCAGGATCTAGGAATGCATAGGTTTCTACAGCATGCAGGCCTCTTTTCTTTAACCGGAACTATTACCATGATAGACATAACATCAGCATTTTCACCGAACTCCATACCAGCTCCTAAACACGAGGCTGTGGTCTCTTTGCGGTTTGCCTAGCTCCGATTCTCACCATGAAGTAAGGTGTTATGTTTTCTGTGACAGATAGAACATGAGACATTACCTCTGCAAAACTTACTCCTGTGTCCTTGCTTTAGACATCTTAAACAAAGTCCATTGTCTGTGATAAACTGAACTCTTTTCAGTAGAGGTAGTGCTACAAACTTATCCCACTCATTGAGAACATGTTGCTTGGATCCGCACTGGATACAGCCCATAGATGCTTGAGTTTGAGTTTGACTGGACTTTGATTCAACACGGAGTGAACCTGTGGTTCCTGAAGTGATTTCAGTGGCTAAGGTAAGTTTAGATTTTACTGACTGGGGTTTCGTTGATCTCTGATCAATGCTGACTTGTTTGAATTTATTCTGTAAGGCATCCTTACCAAAATTAGGATCATTGGCCTTTTTCGCCTCTCGTTGCAGGAATGTCAAGGTCAGAAAACAACACTTTATCCCGGACTCCCTGAGTTTTTGTACAGCAGATCTGAATCACTCTTGACATTGATAGGGTAGCTTTGCAGCAAGTCTCTTGATATGTTCCGTATAGTCAAGAATGTCGCTTATTACAGCATTCCTGCACTCAGACAGAAAAAAACGCAAACTCGTCAAGGGCCTTTGGGTTATCAGCTTTAATAGCAGGCCAGTCAAGAGCCTTGTCTATGAAAGCGTTCACGATGACTGTTTCGTCCAGTTCTCTAATAACAGCAGGAAATGCAACATCAGCATTTAGGTAACTGTAGCTCTGAACTATGCTCTTTACCTCACCATCAGTAAATTATTCAAGGTAATTCAAACGTTCATCATTATTGTCAGTGTAAGCGGGAACTTTAGATTTGAACTGCCTCATAAATATTTGGTATGTAAAGGAATTGCCCTTACATGTCATCATATTGGAGGGTGGTTTTCGAAGGTGACTGATAACTGATGAAATCATTTTGTTTTCTGTGTTCACTGACTGAGGCTGCATACTTGATGCTCTAATATGTGACATTCTGGCACTATTATCAGATAGTATAGTATGCGACTTGTTTGTTTCATCAACACCTGCTCCAGGATTTTGTTTGTCTGCCCTAGCAGTCACATATATTCTACCATCACTCTGAGCTTATTCCCATTCATCTAATACCTTGAACCTTGCGTCACTAATTGCCGTTTCAACCTGTAATTCTAGGTCATCTTCTTTCAGTTTAAGCTGTAACTGTTCCTTTTCTAATTCTTGTTTGCAGCAGCTCTTGCCTATAATTCCGCTCTTCGTTGTTCTTCTCTCAGTCGGGCTGATGAGACATGTAAAGCAGATGAAGCCATTTTGTTACAGTTTTCTTGAACTCATCAAATTTGTCAATATCATTGTCAATAGTTACAATGTCATTTACATAATCATCAGGGACAGAGTGTTGTTGTACCACAACCCAATAACCACTTCTATCCTCCAAAATATCTTCATGCGTGGCTAGCCAGTCTGAATAAACAATAGGCACTTCTTCGTATTGTGATCATGTACGACTGTTCATCATCAATCAGTTTTCTAATTTTCCAATTTTCCTACCCAATTTGGCAATGTTGTTTCCTTTGGTATTCAAAGTATATAAAATACCTCTTTCTGTCATTATTCTTGGTCTTACAGAGCTAAGTTCATCTTGTTCCATACCCAACGGCGACTCTTCATACATTATAACTTGGTTGGACTGTCCAGCGTAGTCGATGCGAGAGCGACGAAACTGGGTCACGTGAGTCGGTCGAACTGTAGATCTAGGTCATTGCACAAGACATTTGGGCCGATGTCTTGTCAAAAACGTTAATAATGTGGTTGTCTGACAATAAACGAAAATGGGTCCGTTATCTTGTTCCCTTGTTATATTTATTCACGCCACTGGTATTTACAGTATTCGTGTCAGTACTTCGAAACTTGCCTGCCTCGTAACGAACGATGAACTGCAAGATAAGTAAACGCACCATAAGAATGCCACTAACATTTTATCCATAGTATAGCGTAATCAAATTATAGCTTTAACAACTACATTATACTAAAACATATGCATACCGTTTTGTAGACAGACACCCGACGCATTGTCCACCGGCGCTTTTCTCGTGCAAAACAATAATACACTCGTTGATTATGAATTTAATTCACAAAAAGTCACCAAAATCTATACAATACCCCAGGGTAAATCTAAGTCTTAAGACCTGTGAATGTCCGGGTTAGAATTGTTCTTCAGTTACCCATGTTTGTCGTAAGAGGCGCCTAACGGGATCGGGTGGTCATGCTCGCCTGCTTGGTTGACACATGTCTTCGGTTCCCAATTGCGCAGATCGATGCTGATGCTGTTGATCACTGGATTGTCTGGTCGATACTCGATTATTTACAGACCGCCACCATATAGCTGGAATATTGCTGAGTGCGGCGTAAAACTAAACTCACTCACTCATTTAAGCACCAAGTGGACATATAGTGCAGGATTCGCCTGTGGGACCAGGTTCTCAGTTTCCCGATGAGCATCGTGATACTTCCCGAGTTTCACGGTGAGAATAGTTTTTCAGTTAACTGTGAGAATAGGGCCAGTTTCTCTGTGAGGATAAGTTCCATGTTCCCCGGTAGAGACGATGCCTCAGTTACCTGGTGAGAAAAGGCCTCTCTTCTCCAGTGAGAAGGGGCTCCTCTTTCCCAGTCAGAAGAGGCATCTGTTCAGCGGTGAGAAGGGGCCCCAGTTCCACGGTGAGAAAGAGACCCCAGCTCCACGGTGAGAAGGGGCCCCAGTTCCCTGGTGAGAAGTGTTCCTATTTCCATGGTGACTACAGGTACTTAGTTTCTCGTTGAGAATTGTGCGATATTTTGGAATAAATATGTCCTTTGTAGAAATCAGTTACGTCGTCATCACAAAATCTCCACTGAGGAAAAGTTAAGGGAAGTCTAACTGAAAATGTGAATATTGATATGACTCCATTTGTTTCGAAACAAATTCCATAGGACGATAAAACAATAGTAAGTATATGAATTTAATAAATCCGTGATAACATCTGGTGTTCCGAAGACATTAAACATGTCCTATCGTACCGGTAGCACCCGCCTCTCACACAACTAGGTTAAACCAGTTTCTATGAGAAGAAAATAGCTTTGCTGTAGAGGTTTAATATATTTTCAGTTTAATCTTTATCCTGAACAATTATAATCACAGTTTATTCTTGAATGAAAACGATATATGTTTTTGCAATTGTAAATCGCCCAAAGTGTCCTTGGTAACTCAATCCAAGTAGTAGACAAAAAGGGACTTTTGAAACTTACATGTGAATAGTGGAAATTGACAATATAGAGGGCTCTTTGAGCGCGTTGGCCCTTGGCATTATTAGGATACAACTTGCCCCTTGAATCGCCATGATTAGTTCGGATTTATTTGTGCCGTCAGTGCGTCGCCAATTCTTCAATAAAAGGTTCCTCGGCGAATTTTAAAAATTGTATGCAGTAAATACGTGTGTGGTGATTCTGAGGATATTCCTTGTGACATGATGTAATATTGCGAAATGTATCAGGAAACTCCTGAATGGCTTTATTTGTAGCAGTACATTTCCATTCTATTCACAAGCGTTATGGAACCTCAAAACTAAATTAGGCAATAAAAGTTTGTTGGAGCTTTCTCCGTAACCTGCACTTGCAAGTTATCTAAGCAGGCGGTGTGGGGTTGATAGACAACGGTTATGATACAGTCTAGAGACAGCTAAGACCCAGAGTTTCCGTTAAACGTTACGATACAGATTGTGGACAGATGAGACAGTGCTTTGTTGGACAAACGTTTTGTTACAAAATAAAGGCAGCTGAAACCTCCTGTTCCAAAGAATATGCTCACTGCCACACATTTGTATGGCATTAGAAACGTCTTAATGAGTATGTTGGCACTTGCTACTATGCTTTTGTAATATATATTCTCCAGCTGAGCCTGGGACTAGCGATGATGCCGGTTACATTTTCTGAGAATGTATCAAAAGTTAATACAATATGATTTATAGAAATTGCTGATTTTAGTGTCTGCGTGACCTAGAGATATGTTACACGCAGACCAATCAGTATATTTTCACCAGACCGTAACATACTATAAACTATCAATTCTACCGACGAAAATAGAAGAGATTTTGAAACGGTGGCTGAACAGAATGGCAGCCATGGCAAGTGTAATTCCTCTTCCAAAGTGCTGATGAGGTTTGCAGCCTGAAGATAGTTCTGAACCCACCGAATAGCTTTAATAGAACCTCTACATCAGTGCGGCGCTTGTTGACGAGATTCAAATTGGTGCAGCATTATTTCCGACCCAGTCTTTTTGTAACATCGACCCACTTGATAAGGAGATCTAAGCATAAACCTAGCCGGTGGCGGTGGTATCTTGTTATTCCACCAGCTGAAGTAGTGTTTTGTCTTTCAGACAACTAACTAAGCATGCGAAGGACACATCTCAAGTGGTGGTTCAGGGAAATTCGATAAAAGTCCTTTGTAAAAATATAGCAATTGCTTCAAGAGTCATCTCGTGTCTCTATTAACGTTTGAGTGGCATAGGTGCGTCTCTTATAAACCAGTAGTAGTTTTAATAGCTCTGGTGACTGGGCTGCTTTTTCTGAGTCTAGTTTTATTTTGTTTATCGGAACATAAGTTTACAACATAGCGATACTTAGTTCAACCAGATGGGAATGGTCTTTAGATTATTGATCACAGTACCTGCTTAAATGCATTTTACATCAGATGCCTATTTCGAGTATGACACTGTTAAACCCAGAATGACAATCATCTTCACTCACAGGGAAATATATATAAACACGTGAAAACCCCACAGGTGAAACTGGTAGGTGAAACCGGTTGAATAAATTATGCAGCTCATCTTTGAACCTTTTCTATTTCTATGTATCCATCTGTCCGTCTGCTCTTCCATCCGTTCATCCGCCTGTCTCTCTGTCTGTCTGTCACTTACCTTTACTGGAACTAAAACGTAAGTTTTGTTCAGTGAATAATTCTATAAGGATCTGACTAACAAAGACACTGATATAATCTTTTCACATACATTAAAGATGTCACTTTTCATGCAGTTACCTAACGCATTCAGTCTCATCTAGGTGTGTATTTATTATTTATTGATACTATTCTTCTGATGAAGAACATAAGAAAAGCAAAACATCAAAAAGATTTGAAAGAGGATTGTGAATGTTCCACCAACGAATTCCAGTATATTTTCTCTCACTGCCACTTAAACTATTTCAAAGAATAAGATGTCTCTTGTCCTCTATCATAATATCCATTATAATAATCATTACACGATAAAACAAAACAATTTTATAATGTAAAATGTGGTGGCTTTTCTCTTTGCTGGCATCAGAAACGTCAACGAAAATGTGCTCGCCAATTTCCGGGCTTCTTCCAGCAAGCCGGGTTGTACTAGAAATAGTCATCTCTATTCTAGCTGCATCCACAATGGTTACAAAAAACTGATTGTGTGCTCGAGAAGAAATCGACGATGTCATCAAAAGACGATCTAGGCGGAGAGCATCTATTCCTGTCTGTCAGTAAGTGACATGAAACAATATTTGTTCACTGGAACATCATTTCTGAACGCCTTTAGTGCCAGACCAATATAAGCCTGTCACTCTGAATCAATGAAGTACATTTACGTCACTCTGAATCGATGAATAATTACATTTACATTTTGTGATTGTAACCTGTTGATTCTTGGAATATTTTGCTATCGCTCATGTCCAATTGCTTTTCGTATTTAAGGAGAAACAGTGCATGATATGCATAGTAGGAATTGTATTTGATACATATTCGTTGGGATGACAAACTGACAAACATGACAAAGAAGAAAATAAGTTCGAAAATATTCTTGATTAGATGCTTGATTGGCATTTTAGAAGATGCTATTTGATGAACATTTTTCTGGGTTACATCTTCTTGTTATTCTTGACAGTTTCAGGGCTTGTTCTGACCACATCATCAGGTAAAACTGGTCACATCACTGAGTTTTATCTGATGACGGGTCCAGAACAAGCCCTGAAACGTTGTACTCAAAATAAAAAGAAGATGTAACCCAGAAAAAATCTTTATGTATACTGTGACAGTTCGATCAGATACCTTTTTCACTTATCTCTTAATAAACAAAGTCAGTGTCTCTGAACTTCATATTCTGCTCAGGCGGTTCTTTACCATAATTGTGGTAAAATATCTGGCCACACTAAGTCGTAATACCGACTTGATCATCATTTTTCATAGCATTCAAGAAATATGACCATGTGTCAAAGCAAAAGTGGTTAATATCTCAGATCTTCACCACTTTGCTGAAAGCCACCACTACGGCATGGTGGTAGGACAACGAGTAACAATCATGGCGAACCTGAATTCGAACCAACGATTTCTGGCGAGCATACTAGGGACGCACGGCAGTTCATCTTGCACACTCAAAGCGGCACTTAAGACAGCTCATTCAGTCACTCCATCTGGACAACACTGTCCATTTTCCCTGGTTCAACTTTCTGGCAAAAACGAAGCTTGTATCATCGATTCACATATTATAGTCTGTTAGGGTAATATAGTGTTTCATAACTTTTCAATTGGTCTCATGGTTTTCAGTTGACAGTAAGAAACCGATAATCCTGGCAGGAATAACATATTTCGGATCTAACCATCCCCAAATTAGCCAGCTATTACGACTGTCAACAGCTGTGACAGTCAAGCATTGTTGTACTCCTGGTCCGGTCTAGTAAAGTTGATATTTGGCGGTTGCACAATTTGGAACTAGAACTGGTTCTTGAATATACGCTTGTCATCGGAAATCTGGTACCGGAAGTAAGCTGGGCCCCGTCTCGCATATCGCAAGTTGAAACCGGGAAACAGCCTAGAACCGGAAGTAGCGCCTCGCGAGACCTACAGGCCCTATTATATATGGTTAGGCGCACCCTGAAATTGAGGAATTAGTCGTGGTTAATGCCAAAAGTCACATACAACAACAAGCATTCACACACATACATTCACACCTATGCACACACTGACACACACGCACACACATTCACACACACTCAAGCACATACATACACTAATATGCACAGACATATACACAGAAAACCAACACAAACACATGCATGAACTTTATCTTTCGGATACACTTTCCATCACAGTCTACTTCATTTGAAGGTAAACCAATTTTCCAACGCAATTATCAATACATTTCCATTCTTCAAGGCAGAATTATTGATTTCCGATATGATTGTCACGCATCAGTGAATTCCTGTTCTTCATCTGCTAGTGTTCGGTATCCTATCATGACATAATCTCTGGCAAGTGAGACGTACATCTATCCAAAGTGATGGCCAAAGTAATAATATGATATGCTTAGACTTAGAAACATTACCAACATCCTCTGGGTAACAGAAACTGGAACAGTTTACATATCGAATAGTTCAGCTGCAATAACAACTTCGATTTTCAAAATCTTATAGATAATGCTGTATTTACTTACTCGATATGTTTGTAGTATGAGCGTTTAGATGGCCATAGGTCCATGGCAAATGAAAAAGAAAGACAACAGTAATATAAACTGCCGGATAACATTTCTTATCTGGTCGACCATTACGGTTTTGTAAAATCTGAGGAAGAAAAAACAAAATATTAAGATTCTCGAGATTCTAAAGAATTAAAACCTCTTGTCTTTAATGCCTGAATAGTTGTTGTTTCCTCTGAATTAGTTTCTGACTGTTGAGAACAATAGGGAAACATTAGTCTGGAGACATTCTGAAATTAATGACCCGTGTATGGCTTGAAGGTTTTTGTTCATGAATGTATCAGTAGCACAAAACGATAAGGCATCTGCTGGTTTTGAGTGACGTAACTGACATGGAATAGCAGACATTTCATGTTCTTGTTTGATATCACATCCTCCCATGCAAATGTCAAACACGGTGAAAACAAAATCCTTTATAACTATTTCCTTGGGAGACAGGACATGAATTCTTTACCTCGCATACACACCACGCCCAAATGAAACAGTAACTATATGGCTATGTGTTTACTTACTGACTAAAAATATAAAACGCCAGTGTCTCCTGTCATACTAGCTTGCCAGCTTGCCAGTATTCAATTTTGGTATCACTTAGGTCAATATACCAACTACAGCAGGACAGCACGGTGTACGCGGCACTTGTTGTCATACATGTCTTGTTTCTCGGGTTCTTCCCGCAATTTGTATTAATTCTATTCTTACGCACGTCCAGGAAACAACTTTTTACATTCATATTTCGCTTTTCTTTGATGCAATAATTGTAAATATGCATGCATGTACATATTTGTGAAAGGCCGTCTAAGTTGTGAAACTTGTGCCCAAAACATTTCATGAAAATGCAGTATGTTTATGCATTAGGCTGGGTAAAAATATTCTTCGCCACACAGTCAATTCTAAAACAATTAACTGAGGAACAGGAATATGTTTTAACTGGCCTTAGAACATTGTTGAATCAACAGGACGAGATCCGTGTATGTCTAAATTGGATCTCATGAAGTCAGCAATAAAGTTCCATCTCATTTCCAATCTACCCATCGTATCTTTATTCCACAACATGGATCATTCCCAAAGGTGTTCGAAGGTTACGTGTGATAAAATATATTTAATGAGAAGTGAGCACTTATAGCTATGGCAGTATTAAGTAAATATGTAAACATATTGATGCAAAGAAAATCTGGAAATATTTGGTTTGAGGTGTGCGACAAAATACATCTGATGTGATGCATATCACAAGACGCATTTGATGTGAGGTAGACGACGAAGAGATTATACTCTCTGCTGTGATGCATGGCTCCAAGGGCATATATTATGAGGTGTTAGACCCTATGAACATCTTGGTAAAAATATACTACAAACAAAAAGTTGCTTCACTGCATGTTCCAACATATCGTATAAAGTGCCCATTAAGCACGCAAAAAGTTGCATTTACCTTAGAGTATAAATGACCTCACGACGTTTAAGTGTATATATGACTATCACATTTTATGGTGTTCCCATAGTTTTTGTTTCTAGTATATTTTGACTAAGATGTTCATGGAATCTCACACCTCACACGACATGCCCTTGGACACATGCATCATAGCAGAAAGTACACCTCTACAACAAATGTTCCTTTAAACCTGTTGCCTTATCACTTGCAAAACGTCGAGAAAGGACATAGAAAACAGACCATGGAAAAATGAAACATTCTGTATGGCCTCCTGAAAAGGATCTGACATCACAACATCTCAAAAGGCGTCATATCAACAAATAGCATACTCCACATGCACTCTGTCATTCATCATCCTGTATAATCAAGAAAAACTTTCTCTTTCAAATCCTATGTTTAACAATTCAACAAGTGTATGATACATGTTAGGTTGCATGTCAGCGGGTCCAAATACAGAAACAATCGACTTAAATGGTGAAATTTTGCATTCACAAAAGACCAGGGTTTGTTGCTTAACGCCGCACTTTCATGTACCCGACATAAAGTGTTGTGTCATACACGCAGTTTTGTATCAAGTGCAAAGTGTTACACCAAACACGGTAATTATAATTATGAGTAAGAAACTCTCCATGATTGTACCCACCACATATTCTTATAACACAAACGCTCGTTGATTATGAAGTTGACTCAGCGTTCTCCTTTATAATACACTAAGCAGCAAAACTGTAAACTCATTAAATGTTTTGATTGTATATTTTTGACAACATCACCAACTGTACCTGAGCAAAGACATTCCTTCCCTAACTCAGAATGGAACCCGGGAAATGGTCCCAAAAACGCAACCTGATTTCGGAGATGGTACGGTTTTATCCATGTTTTTTTCATGCAACTCATGTTGCACGTGCTGTTCATAAGGACCAGCCCTATCAAATGCGAACCTGGTTGAAACATTCACATTACAACGTCAGCAGGATGCCCCTTCTCACGACAGCTCAGAGGAACCATGCGCTAGAAAGACTTGAGGCTGGCCACACTGCACAAGCCGTTGCCAATCACTTCCAGGTCAACGTTCGGACTTTCCACAAATAATCCTCCCCGTACTGGCAGACCAAGGGTGACAACAAGACGACAAGACCGCCATGTTGTGCGACAGCATGTACAGTATCCCTTCATGGAGGCTTCCGAAACAACACGCTAGACAGTGGGAACACACGGAAGACCAATCAGTACTAATACAGTAAGCCGACGTCTTAACAGCGGGAACCTCCATTGCCGTATTCCTTACCGTGGACCTATCCTCACCCCTCGTCATCGGCGTGAACGTCTACAGTTTGCCCTACAACACCAAAACTGGCGATACAGGCAATGGAAAACTGTTCTGTTCACAGATGAGAGGTCGGCACTGCGTATCAACTGCAGATGGCAGAACAAGAATATGGCGACGACGTGGCCAGCGTTACTCAGACCAATGTGTTATGGAAAGAGACTCATGGGGATGTGCAAGCATCATGGTATGGGGTGGAATAGGCCTGAACCAGAGAGTGGATCCTGTGGTGTTCCATAACCTTGGACCAGGGAGAGGAGGCGGCATCACAGTGGTGCACTACATCGACCAAGCTCTCAGACCTCAAGTCATACCACATTTCGCACCTCACCGGAACAACATTTTCCAGCATGATAACGCCCGGGCCCATACTGCCAGAGCTACACGGGACTTCCTACAGCAGAACGGTGTCAACATTATGCAGTGGCCAGCCCTTAGTCCTGATTTAAACCCAATTGAACATCTTTGGTATGAAATTCAGAGGAGACTGAATAATGTCATACCAAGGCCGAACACAGACGATTTATTGCGCCAGGCCTTTTTCAGAGTGTGGTTCCAGGTGCCATTGGTCTTCATCAATCGATTGGTGCACTCCATGCATAGACGCTGTGCTGCAGTTATTGCCGCTCGTGGTGGTCACACTAGATACTGAAGTCGAGGGTCTGAATGGACTGCAAACGTTCACGTAATGTCTTGAAATTCTGCTGCGTTATTCATTGATGTGTCAAGATACTGTACCCAAAAAATATTTTGATCCGCTTATTATGTCAATTTCTGTAATGATTTAATTACAGTGCCTATCTAATTTTGAATTCGTACTGACGTTTTTTTGGTTGCTGAGTATAAATAAAGTCCTCAACACTACCTGGACAAATAACTCAGGGTCCAAATAAGCATCATGAGTTTCCCGATGAGCAACATGATACTTCAGTTTAAGTGTAGCTTTTCAGTGATCTGTGAGGATAGGGTCAATGTTTCCCGGTAGAGAAGAGGCCCCAGTTCCTTAGTGAGAAGGGATCCCAGTTCACTCGTTATAAGGGCGCTCAGTTCACTGGTGGGAAGGAGCTCCTGTTCCCCACTGTAAAGGGGTCTCACGTCCCTGGTGACTACAGGTCGATCGTTTCACGCTGAGAATGTTGCGAGATTTTTTTCGGAATACGAAGGTCTTTTTACTGCAAGGCTATGCTTTGAACAAATCAGTTACTAGCACCCGCCGCTCACACAACTAGGATAAACGAGTTTTCTATGAGAAAAAACCCGCTGTGGATGTTCATTAGATGGTTAGTCCTATTTATATCATGAACTATTATAATCACAATCGATTCTTGAATGAAAACGATATATTGGGTAATTGGGTGCATTGTAAATCGCGAGAGGCGTGACGGTAAATCAAGCCAAGTAGTGGACAAAAAGGGGCTTTTGAAACATGTGAACGGTGGAAATAGAAAATAGAGAGGGCTCCTGGAGAGCGTCGGCCCTTTGTATTATTAGGATAACACAAACTTGACCCTTGAATCGCAACACCATGATTAGTTCACACATTGTACTTATGATCCATGAAATCCGATTTCTTCGCGCCGTCAATGCGTCGCCAAATCTTCAATAAAATGTGCCTCAGTGAATTTTAACGTTGTCTGCATTTGATTCTGAGGATATTCTTTGTGACATGATATATTATTCGAAATGTATCATTTCAGGAAACTCCTGAATGATTTTATTTGTAAAGTTTTTCAATTCTATTCACAAGCGTTACAGAAATATCCTACTAAATGTAGTCATCAAATTTGTTGGAACTTTCTCCATAACTTGCAGGTCATCTGAACAGGCGGTGTGGTTGAAGCATAAAAGTTATTACAGATTAAAGACAGCTGAGACACAGAGCTTTAGACAAACGTCATTATACAGATGTGACCTCGAGCTCCAAAGGCTATGTTCATGTTAACTGCGACACATTGGATGGCATATTCGGTAAATGTACCTGCTCTTGTTGTTGTAATATATTACATATTCTCTAGCTGAGCCATTTGCTTAGTGATGATACTAGTTACATTTTAAGAGAATGTATCAAAGGTTAATACAATATTATTTCTAGCTGTATAGGGTTATATGTTACAGTGTCTGTGTGACCTAACGATATGCTGCACATAGGCCAATCAATGCATTGTCACCAGGCCGTAAAATACCATCAAATACCAATTCATCCGAAAATCATGAGCTGATGAGGTTTACAGCCTGAAGATAGTACTGAACCCACCACATAGCTTCAATAGAATCTCTACATCAGAGCACCCTTTGTTGACGAGATTCAAACTGGTGCAGCATTAATTCCGTCCTTCTCTGTTTGTAACATGGACCCACTTGTTAAGGAAATCTAACCATAAACACCAGCCAGCGGCGGAGGTATCGTGTTGTTGCACCAGCTAAAGTAGTGTTTTGTCCCTCAGACAACCAACTAAGCATGCAAAAGACACGGATCAACTGGTTGTTCTGGGAAATTCGATCGAAGAACATTGTTAAAAACAAAAATTGCTTAATGAGTTACCTTGTGTGACTTGACGTCTGAGTGGCATAGGTACGTCTCTCATACACCAGTGGTGCTTTTAATAGCTCTGCTGATTTGTCTTAAGACAACAGATAGTTCATGTCAGTCTGGGTTTTCCTGCAGGCTCTTAGTTTCATGTATATTATGTAACTTTATATAAATGTCGAACATGGCAATATTTGGAACAAACAGATCTAGGCTAGGGACGGTCATCTGATTAAAGATCACAGTCATTGCAGAAATGAAATGCATACATTTGGTGCCTATTTCTGTCTACTTCTAGACGTAATTAGTGCGTGTTTGCAGTTGAGATAATTTCTTGATGTACATATTCCAAGGAGTTTTGTAACCTAATCGTCAGTGGTGCTCCAGAAGGTTACGAATCACAATTACCATCTTAATTCTCCAAAACCCTCTCAAAATTTGCAATGAACAGTTGCATCCCATTTGGTTTCGAATCCAGATTCTCTCTGATTTTATTTAGGTTGTTAGTACCATATAAATTATCGTTGATTTGCCCCAAATGGTAAATGTCTAAGACTGGGATCACCTCGGGCCTTACCTCCACAGACACACAGTGATAAAACTGAAATACCGAGGCATTTTGAGGTTAATCCTTTGGTCCATGGAAAACACAACTTATGTACTGATTTAACTAAGGACCCAAACTATAGGAAAGATGCCGTTGGAATGGATATTGATTGAAATAAAATCAAAACAAAAGTAAATGGAACAAGGTGTAAAACAAACAAAACAGGAACATTTAGCTTCGTTAACTTGCAGTTCACTTGACTAAAACGTTGAAGGTTTATGGACAGAGGCTGGTCGCTTTTGAAACATCGTAACGTGGTTTTACAGAACACAGCAGGCAGAACAAATATCTGATTCTGGTTGCTTTGGCAGTTGGACATGTTTGTCAAGAATTAATACCTTTTCAACGACAAAAATGGCACTTTAAGAATAAATATGTGCTGCTGCTTTACACTGTCTGTATAAACTCAAATGACAAAAAATTCTGCTCGATTTAATTTAGATTTAACGTAATGTCTGTAAAAATTATCTCGCCTCATAAGAGGTAATTATGAAATTTGTATTTTGAAAATAATGAATTAATCAATGAATTCTCAGAAACATGTTGCTATGGAGAAATCATGAGAGTTTGCTGATTCCGAAAGAACCTTGCATAACCCATTACTCGAAACTACTAATTGATTCATAATACTCAGTCACTTTTATTTGGACCTCGATCATCTTTGTTCCTATTGTCATTTGCCATTCCCTAGTGACTCAATGTTGCTTTGTCACCCTGACCAAACTCATATATATTGAGATATTGAACGAAATGACATCCATACAAAAGAAAACGAAGTTTGGTGCAAAAAATGAACATCTGTGAAACATGGTAAAGCCGAAGATGTTTCTTTCAAAAGAAGCAGCACGTCATGACATTTACAACAGGAAAGAATTCCAGACTCTCGGAAAGAAGATGTCCGTATCTTGGCTGTGTAATGATGCTCTGGCCGGAACACCGTCGTCCGGCTCAGTGACAAGAGAGGGCTGAATCTCGGCGGACGAACACCAGACACAGCGACATTCGTGCGCTGTAGTTTGAACAGGTTATAGATTTATACAAGCATGAGCATAAGATGAAAGAGAGAGAGACTTTCATAAGTATGGGTACATTGATCTGTTCAATCCCCCACAGCTGAGTAACGTCTAGCAATAACAACCGCAGGGGACTAATCAGCATCCCTTATATTTTGAATCCTCCTCTTCTTCAGTGAAGACCAAAAAAAACCCTAAATGTTATGCTAAGAACTTCAACCACACCTGGTCTTTGTACCATGACATACATATAAATTTAGGCTGTCACCCAGTGTCAAGATCACATAGTAGTTTGGTTTAACTGTATGACGTGTGTTACAGTGTGGTTGGACTGTAGTAGTTGAGATCTGGGTGTGGGCAATGGGTAGAAAGGCATGCAAGGGTTGATGCAGTCATGAAGAGATGCTGTCTGTATTTGTGGCTGGCTAAGAGTAGAATTTGTTTTATTGGATATTTATGCATCTTGCAATTATTATAGTGGAGCTGAGGGCATTTGTTATTATTATGTAGGTCAATCCTCAAATGTTGTAGCAAGAAATATACTAAAATGTCAATTCTCACGGTTGCAGGTAATTTATTTTGGTTGTCAGTTACAGTGAAACAGTCATGATCAAGTTATCTGATGAGGTGTCTGTATTTGCAAGCTGTAAGTTGCAAGGTGGCTGGTCTAATTTCAGGTAACCTCGCCTTGTGTGTAAAAGGTTTGTAAAACTCGGCGTACATTGAATGATAAGTATATCAAATGATATTTGTATAGTGCCCGGACCTTCGGACCTGTAAAGCCTTGTGGCTTCGACCTGTAAAAGGTGGCGTCTGTGTTGCCTCCTCGTGTGACTGACCAGCGAAAACATCGTCAGGATGGCTGACCGTGAGAGACTGAGGTTGCCATTTCCTTGCTATGTGAGAAGAGCTACAACTATATGATTGAACTTATCATCAGTCAACATTTAGTCCCATTCCGTGTTTGATACACGTGGTGTACGCTCTGTACAATGTGAAATAGTTGTGTTATACAAATGTAGTGTTCTATTGGGTTAGGGTTTTTGTGTGTAAAGGATATGTATAGGAGTGATTGTGTGCTACTATTATGTTTGGTGACGAATGCGGTATGAATGAAGGGTGATTTGGGGTTTGATTTTGGGCAAATGGTTTTGTTTCCATTATATATATAATTTTTGTAATAAATTTCATTTATTACATTTCTGCCTTTGCATTATTCATCTCGTATTGTGACACTCAGACATCTTTTCACGTTCATTACAGGTTTCACTTTTCATGCAATGTCCTTATGTATTCAGTCTCCTTATGAAGTGTCTTTTCTGATTATTGCTACTGTTCTTCTGATGAAAAATAAAGAAAGAAACACATCAAAAAGTTTAGAAAAGAGGCTTTTTTTATGTTCCACCGCCGAATTCCAGTAATCATTCCAGTATATTTTCTCTCACTGCCACTAACCTATTTCAAAGAATAAGATGTTTCTTGTGCTTCATCATAATTGAATTGTTGTAATTATGCATTGTGTATGTATTTTCTCACTGTCACTAACCTATTTCAAAGAATAAGATTTTCCTTGTCTTTCATCACACTATGCATTAGCATTATCATTACATAATAAAGTAATTCAGATTATTTAAAATGTACAATGTGGTGGCTTTTTTTTCTATAAAAGCATTAGAAATGCCATCAGGAACCTGTTCACTAGCGTCCTGGCTTCTTCCAGCAAGCCAGGTTATACTGGCAATAGTCATCTCTATTCTGGTTGCTTTAACAATCGTTGGAAAAACTGATTGTGTGTTCCAAAGGAATCCAGGATGTCATCAAACAACGATCAAGAAGGAGAACATCTATTCATGTCTGTCAGTTGGAGACATGAAACAATATTTGTCCACTGTAAGGGGATTTCTGAACGCCTTTGCTGCCAGACAAATGTAAGGCTGTCACTCTGAATCAATGAATTACATTTACCTAAGCGAGTCTGTTTGTGTTTGATTAAAATTTCTTTCTTGTTCTTTATCATTTAATACAGAAAAGCAATGACGTTACAATTATGCCAAGGAAGCCGATGTCCTTTTCCATAATTGTGGTAAAATGTCTGGGCATTATCAGTCCAGATGAATTACCCACAGACGTTTGAAATATACATAAGGTTCACTTTTCATCTGATCTCAGTGAACGTGAAATGTACATCAAACTACTCTGGTCCGAATCGTAAGTGATTCGTTACGTCATTCTGAAAAAATACTCGTTATCATAATTGGTATTAATTGTCGGTTCACATCCATGTATACAAGCGTTGTTTTGTTGCCTCGTAATAGTTTGTACATAAATAAAAACAAAGGCCAGACTCAAGACATTGGCTGATCCTGTGTTTTGGAACTTTCACAACGAGGAAAGGACATTCTTCCAGTGGGTTATTGTAAAAACGACTGAACTGAGATTGAATGCCTTTACTCGGGCTTAAAGATAATTGAAATCCAAACTGTTTACAATAATTCTGAAATTCTCAAAGCATTCCTACCACACGTCGTTCTGTCCTTCATATTATAGCAACATTCCGTTGTCTTGTAAAATGATTACCTTTCTGACAGTGGGTCACCTCACAGCCATCAGGCTAATTCATCTAAGGTGGAAGCTTCAGTTTGTATGTTATTACATTAGCCCTCTGGGGCGCCACTGTCAGGTGGCATACATTTATGCAGAGTTTCTGCAAGCTACAGCATCAAATATGACAGGAAATTACAAGTCGTGCCACGTTTACACTCGCCATCTTGGATTTTCTGACGTCTCGTTTGGATATCATTTGACCTTAGGTCACCTATAATTTTGACTGGTCATGGTTAACTTCGGCAGTGAAGATGTTGGATTTGACAAACACGGTAGGTTTCTAGTTTTAAGTCACAATTAAAGTCTTAGCAAAACCTTTAATCATACATAGGAATTATTTGTACTTGGTCTGCTGTCTGAATATCTGATCGCGAATTTAATTGGTTAATTTTCTGGAAAGAAAGAGAATGTATTTCAGTTCAGAGTTGAATGGGTAAACTTGTTATTTTCGGTCCTTGGGCATTTGTTCCTGTGATATAATTTCGCTAAACCTTAGTCTCCAAGTCTCGATATTGTTTCTGTCGCATTTTGTGATAGGTGGCAGCATTTACAAATCTAAAACCTTTTTCCCATTTTTAATTATCAACCAGCCAAGGGCCGATTCGTTGCAACATGTTGGTTTTAACATGACCGATGTGCAAATATGGACAAAATAGTTTCTTGAGAAAACCGAAAGTGGTGAAGTTCTAAAACATTTACTATGTTGTTGAAACCCACGCTTACGGGAATGGTTCTCGGTAAGAGAGAAACATAATCACGACCAATCTGGATTCAAACCAACAACTTCTGGTGAGAAAAAGGGACGCAACATCCCCGAAGCTGCACACACCTCAGCTCATACGGTCACTTTGACCTCAGATATACCCATCAACACTGTCCAACTTTCCAGTAACAGAAAGCTTGTATCATCGACTTATATCAGCCACATATTTCTATTTCAGGTAAAATATCAGTTTTAGGTTAACGTCATATATCTCTCAGGGCAGAGAAACCCAACATCGAGTTGAACTCTTCCAGAGGAAAATCTTCGACATTTACACTTGCATCCTTCATATCAATACCATGATGACGTGATGACTAAACGATATCCCTGTCCTTTCATCTGCGATGTATCGTTAGCGTGCGGCCCCACTAGATTGATGGTCTTTTTCTATCTCACATACGATCGTTATGGTGATCTCTCGCACTCACGGTTACTTACTTTCCCCTTGGAACTGTCCCAACACAAGAGATCAGAAGGGAAAAGATACACTGCAAATATCCGCCAATTGGTAATGTAATGCCACATGAGGAGGGGGGATCATCTGATTTTAGTACTCGAGGAAGGATGAAGACGGCTTTATAAACAACAATTATTTACCCTGAGCATTCATCTTGAATTTGTTCCATGTAGAATTCAGACGATACGGGGACAATTCAAACCTATTACAATTTGGACTAGACTATCGCTTAGTCTCTGAATATATATATAACTGCGATGGAAACAAACGATTCCTTTCAAATTGAAAAGGCGCCCCAGTGAGAATGGAGACTTGCTTCATTTAGGGCTTTAGCATTGTAGAAAGGGCTAGGCAGAAGGGACAATAATACGGTTCAGAGACTGTGAGATAGCCAAACTCTAGACGTGAGTCAGGATCTGGAACATTCGGTACAACCCATTGATTTCTCTGTTTTTAAATAACGAATGGAATCTATTTGTCATTCAGAAGCTGTTTAACAAATGCTCAGAAATGCCGAATCTAACTAAACTCACAATATTTCCACACGCACACGTACACGCATACGCACCCGCACACACACAAACATTAACATGCACACAAACACACAACGGACACGTATCAGTTTCATTAATTTGACCTATTATTGGGGACACGTGTTTTGTAAATAACTACATTATGTTTAAGTAAACACATTTACAATATACATGAGTGCATTCCCAAGTGTAAAGGCGGTACTTTAATTTCATGGCAGTTCGATATGACTTACCAGAGAATTCCTGCACTTGGATTTCTCGTATAACTACCGTGACGTACATCTATCTTATTACTCACCCGTTGAAGATATCACTGTTTAATAATTATACAATGTTATTACACATTGTTGATTCTTTATTACACATCGCGTAAAGCCGTACGTATGACGTCAAAGTGGTTTACAGTTATGTCACAATGCTAATACCTCTGTCACAATAGTATTAGACCTTGCTTGACTCGCGGAAAGCTGAGAGTCATCACACTCGTTGAATTCTTAGGAAAGAAGTACTTTGCTCGATATTTTTTTGCTTATGTTTGGTGAGTAATCAGTAAAATACTAAACTATGTCCCCTATAATACCATAGTTATGAAACTCGTGAATGGCATTGGTATCTTACTCGCTTTCGCTCATTAGATACCAAACCATTCACTCGTTTCATAAATATGGTATTACACGGGACATCGTTTAGTATTCTCTATCTATTTGACGCCAATATTAATATTTAATATAAAAACCGTGTTCAGAATTAAAAACATTCGCGACGCCCCATGTTAACATGTTTTCAAACTTGATCAGTTTACATTTCGAAACAATGTATTTGATTTTCAAAATGTTTTATAAAAGTGATACGTTTGCTTATTCGATTTTACCTTTTAGGATGTATGGTTAGACGGGTACAAAGCCATGGTAAATTGGACAAATCAACATCAAACGATATTGAAACATGTCGGTCAAACTTTCTTTACAAGATCGATCAGTGTGGTTCTGTCCGGTAGAAAAAGCTTTTGGAACGATTTGAGACCGTTTGACCTTCTTGTTTGTTAAACCAAATAGTTGCTGCTGTGTTTGAACTGGAGATATTCAAAATCTAATCTCCTAGAGACTTGTTTTTCACACCAGTGTTTTGTTCTTGGGTTTAACAGCAGAACAGAAAACAGAAGCAGGTTTCGAGTGACGTAATTGACATGACATCCTGAACCGGCAGTATCTTTCCTGTGTACACTTGACACGCACACAGATTGCAGATGCTTCATGCTGTCGTTCAGTATCACATCCTTCCCAGCAAATGTCAAACACGGTGAATACAGAATCCATTATTACGTTTTCATTTGCAGACATTACATGAATCAATCATCTCTCGCCCAATGAAACAACAAATTTAAGACTTAAGTATTTTGGTGCAAAAACTACATAAAATGACAGTACCTCATGTCATAGTTTGCCAGTTGAGAGAGTCTGTATTTTATGTTGCTATGACTTAAGTCACTTGTTGATACAGTTCACTGGCTTGTGGAAATAAATGTAGTTTTTCTCTGGTCCTGCCCGGGTTTTTTGGTATTCTTTAGACGTTTTTGTTAATATTTTGTTTGTCTTTCGGCGTTTGGCACACGTCATGCTTCTCTCTGAATCGAGACTTGCGGGGACGTCGAGGCATTATCTTGTCGCTTCATACTTCGTGCCGCACATAGCTTTGCCACAAGAGGTACCATTGTTTCTTCTCTTTCCCCTCTGTCATTTAATGTAATGTTTGTGAATAAGCATGCAAGTAACTGTGGGAGTGGGTGATTTAAACTGTGATCACTTGTCCCTGATCCTTTTTATGAGAAAATCAGACGTTGAAATAACCTACTCAAGTGTACTTTTGTAGCAGTCCGGTTTTATATAAAGTTCTGAAAAACAGGAATTTGTTTTCAACTGACCTATCAGAATGGGATATTACTTGACGTCATTGATAATGGAATCTGATAACTCAGCATTGAAAACCATGGTAGAAAATGGCTCAACATATTGATCACCTGTTTCCACAACAGATGATTCTGCTTTTCAGTTTCCTGATTCCCTTATACGCTTTGTGATCAAAGTAGAGTCACACCTCGATGTTTCTTTCCCTATAAAACCAATGTAACTAATACCTTGAAATACAAATAACCGATTTATTGTGTAAAGAGCTCAGTATCTGCCATACTGAATTATTCTTAAAAATATGAAATTTGCTTTAAACTGTCATTTTGTCTGAGGACATTCTCACACACGACATGAATCGAGGAAATACATACTGAACCCAATTTATTAGTAGTACATTGATACATTCAAAGATGAAAAACATAATGTGTCACATTAAGTACTTTCCAGATGGACACTTAACGTGCCTTCGCATGTGTTGTGATGATGCCACGTTGGGACAAGATACCCGTGCTATTTCGCAAACAAGTGGTGTCATCATGTTTCACAGTAAACAGTGACCAAATGAGCACAGACATTTCAGTATTAATCATTGAGTTTCAATCACATCAAATCCGAATCACAGTAGCAAATTGGTTTAACGATGGGCAAGTCACTATTCCCTCTGACGAGGTAAGCATTTATTCGTGAGATGTTGGCAAAGATGTAGGTAAATACAAATTACTGAAAAATGAGGTTTATCTCCATCAGATAATGAGAATATTTACAATAATGAGAATATTTATAACGCGCCCCTTCCAGGCTAGATATCCTACTCAAAGCGCACAATCTGATAATTATTACCCCGGATAACCCAACCTGCCTGTGAGGCGCTAGACGGTTAATAGTCACCGGGTACCCATTTTCTGCTGGGTGAATACAGGCAATTTTTAACAAACACAGTTGCCTTTGGGGCAGGACTGAAGTCCTAGGAACTCTCAGGAGTGAGGCTGTCACACTCAGTCACCCATCCAAGGACTCTCCGTGCCCAACGTCGCTTAACTTCAACTGATTTGTGACCTGAGCTCTATGCACAGGACCACACACCTCGACGAACAGGAACATCCAGCTTCACACTGCCAAAGGAAAACTCAAAGAGTCCATTCTCAAGAACGTATGCTTATAGCTATCTGAAATGATCAATGACTGCTGTACACAAATGATAGTGTGCAACATGTAGTATTTACCAAGATTAACATTCTTCTTGGACTACCTGACGAGTATCCCTTGTGAGAATATAAAATGTATATCATTAACACATTGAGTCCATTTGATCTCCAAGATTCTACATCCCACAGTAAGTTTTTTCGTGTTCCACTTCAAAGAGAAATGGTCTTCACATCCTGCATCGTCTGTCAGTGTGTGGAACTTGTAGGATGGTACACATAACGGTCCACGTTGTTTCATATTTGATTTTAAAAGCTGTCACTCGACGAAAAAAGATACCAGGGTGTGATGAATTTGGACTTAGCAAAGAATTCGCTTGAATAATTCTCTTAAGGTGGGGTGAGCAATGATGTGTGGTGTAAGTCCACCTATGAAGGTGTGATGAACAGTGGAATGAGGAATATACCTGTACATGTGAGGAACTGATCTGATGAGATACATGTATAACTGTGTATGTGAAGATATAATGAGTTGTTGGGGTGAGGATGAAGGTTTAATGAACGGTGTAGTGAGATATAGCAACATATATTGAAGTGTTATGGACAGAGGTGAGAAGTAATGCTGTGCATATGGAGGTGTGTAGCACTACAGTGTTGGATATTATATCATCCAGCCATAAAGCGAAACTTAAGATGCCGGTGACATTTAACAAGAAGCATTTATCGTAAATCCCACTATACAAGAAAAAATCCTGTTAAGGGACATTTTGGCTTTATCCAGTTTAATGGTCTGTATGTCTGCAGACGTGTATTTAAAACCGATCACTCACAACGATTAGTTAAATATCCCCATTTAGCTTCGTTAACTTGCAGTTCACGTGACTTAAAAATGAAAGATTTATGGACAAAGGATCGTTTTGAAACACGTTAAGGTGGTTTTACAGAACACAGGTGGCAAATCCTATATCTCATTCTGGTCGCAAAGGCAATTAGACGTGTTTGTCTAAACTACATCCCTACTTTACAAGCTTAAATACCTTTTCAACGACAAGTACATGGCACTTTGTGAGAGTTTTATGAAGATTTAAAAACCAAAGAATAAATACGCACAGCGCCAGAAATAACCTTGCATAAACTCAAACAACATAAACATTCTGATCGTGTTTATTTATTACAAGCTGTAATTTAGTTTTAACGTTATGTTAAAATGAACGTTTGTGAAATATGTGTTAGACAAAGAGCTTTCTTTCCAGAGAAACAGCATATGATGACATGTACAACATTAAATAAACAAACAAGACTTTGTGGCATGGTCTTGTTCTTGGCGGACGAACACAAGTCATGACCATATTCAGGCGGGCCTTTGACAGTTGAAACAGGTTACAGACATATACACTCACGAAGTACTTATGGAACTAGCTTTATTTATGGTTATATCTAATGCACATTATGATCATCAACATCATCCTCGTTATCATCGATCACAGTATCAGTGTCTTTACTGACCGTATATATACTAGCCACATAAAGAAACTGTGCATTTTCAAAATATTATCCCAGTTGATAAGTACGATAACAATGTCAAAGGTACATATAAACTTTAATGGAGGGATCATGAGACCATAACAAGTCGGGAGAATTTCAATTGAAAAGTCAATCACAATGACGTCAAGAGTCCACAAGCGGGACAGGGGTCAAACGACCAGGTCACAAGCTCAATAACGCGTATGTCCACCATCGGCATTGAGAACAGCAGTGCATCGACGACGCATAGAGCCTATCAAACGTGCAAGGAAGGCTTGTGGGATGTCAGATTCTCTCAAGTTCTGTTGCAAGGTCAAGGACGTTATCTGGCGGATGAGGAAGACGGCGTAGACGTCGACCCATCTCGTCCCAAACATGCTCTATCGGGGAGAGATCCGGTGAATTTGCAGGCCAAGGCAGTAAGTCAACGTTGTAGTGTTGCAAGAAATCCATAGCAACCCTTGCCGTATGAGGGCGGGCATTGTCCTGTTGGAATGTTAACCCAGGGCCATGACGTTGCAGAAAAGGAATTGCCACAGGTCGAAGAATCTGATCCCTGTAGCCCACACCAGTTAAATTGTCCTGAACAATCACCAAAGGAGTTCTTTGGTGTGCTGTTATTCCACCCCAAATCATCACGGAACCACCAACAAAGCAATTCCTCTCCAAGACACGGGCCTGTGCATAACGTTCTCCCACGTGTCTATAGGCACGTTGACGTTGCAGAAAAGGAATTGCCACAGGTCGAAGAATCTGATCCCTGTAGCCCACACCAGTTAAATTGTCCTGAACAATCACCAAAGGAGTTCTTTGGTGTGCTGTTATTCCACCCCAAATCATCACGGAACCACCAACAAAGCAATTCCTCTCCAAGACACGGGCCTGTGCATAACGTTCTCCCACGCGTCTATAGGCACGTTGACGTTGCAGAAAGGAATTGCCACAGGTCGAAGAATCTGATCCCTGTAGCCCACACCAGTTAAGTTGCCCTGAACAATCACCAAAGGAGTTCTTTGGCGTGCTGTTATTCCACCCCAAATCATCACGGAACCACCACCAAAGCGATTCCTCTCCAAGACACAGGCCTGTGCATAACGTTCTCCCACGCGTCTATAGGCACGTTGACGTCCATCACTATGGGAAATGTTAAACCTGGACTCATCTGTAAAAACAACATTTCTCCACCAAAACAAGGGTCTGCGGACATGATTTCGGCACCACATTCGGCGAGCTTGTCGATGACGTTGTGTCAGGATAGGCCGTATGGCGGGACGTCGTGGTCTGATCCCGTGATGACGTAAACGTTGTCGAACTGTGTTAGGGTGGATACGGCGATGTCCTGGGATGGTTCGGGCAGTCATCACTGCAGTCTGAAACCTGTGGCGAAGATCGGTCACCCTTATCCATCTGTCCTGTCTTAGCGTTGTTACACGTGGACGTCCAGAACGTGGCCGATCGATGACGTCATTTGTGTTCTGGTAGCATCTCACCAGTGCAGAAATGGTGTTCCGGTGGCAGTGGAAATGTGCAGCCACTTGTCGTTGAGACATTCCCCCACGGACCATCCCAATGGCCTCATGACGTTGTGCAGACGTGAGCCTTGGCATGCTATGCGTTTCAATAGCCGTTTATTTGTTTGAAAGATCGCAAGGGCAGGGGTTGAGCTTTCCAAAGTGACAGTATTGTGTGGCATTCATTTGCTCTGTTTCTCTTTCCCG